>NC_080428.1:80266993-81466993 GCF_029873635.1 Malania oleifera | reverse complement strand
ATTTTACACTCACATGCACAATTAGCCAAGGATAGGGAAGATTACCTACCCATACAAGTAGTTTTCCTCTACTCTAATACCATTACTGCTACTAAAGCACTTACATTTTTTAGCAAGCCCTCGAAATTATCTTATTAATTATTTGTATTCACATAAATTAATAGATATGCATATAAGACACTCCCTATGACAAACACGCCATTTACTTCCTCCATGGCATGAGTTGTGCGGCCCAAAGACTGGACTATTTTCTTGGAGGATCCACCTAGAAAATAGTCATCTGTACTCTCTACTAACATACTCCGCAAGTATATGCAGCTCCAGCTGCTGGTCTGATTGCCCTTACCCAGAGGGGTACATTCACCTCACGTAGGCAAATAAGAAAAAACCACCCTACACCTGTCAGCATAGATGTGGGCATACACGACCACATAACAAATCATTAGCAACTGTACTGTGCTCACAATACACTGGTCCCTAGGGTTTCTAAAGCATATCATGCAATTTAGATAATAGAAATCACCATTTAAAATATCAATTCACATATATTTCTTGTTATTCCAAAAATTTGGCCTCCGGCCGCAAAATACAACATGGCATATAGCCGTCAATTAAAACTCGACCCTTGGTTGTCAAATAATAATCCTGACCTTTGGCCAATAAAACAATACCCGGCCACTGACCATTATTTCAAACTCCTGCATTTTATAAATAGTTCCAGTATTTTCACAAACATTTCCAGTATTTCTCAGACAATTCAGAATTTTATAATTTCCCACCCATTCAAATCATCCGCCACACAATTTCACATTTAAACGCACTCATATATATATATATATCCAACTATCCACTGTTCATTTTATACAAAATTACATATCATATATGTAACACCCCAACCCCGAGGGGCCTGAGATATTAACTTTTTACTACTAATTTACAGTGGAAGTAAAATAAACTCAATTATTATTAAACAAGAGCACTAATTATCCATATTACACTCATTTATTTAAAAAAAAAAGAAAAATTTCACAACATAAATATCTAGTATCATACTAATATTTCTAATCAATCTTTATTTTTCTATCCCCACCCGCGTGCTTGCTAAGCCTAATTTTCGACATGCTCTTCAGAGTCATCTGAAATAAAAATATGATTAGAGTGAGACGATGCTCAGTAAGTAAATAAGATTATTATTAGTGTGTGATAAAAATGAGTTTTTTAAAAATTTCGTAAAACAATATTTAACATTATAACTTCAAAACTGTCTCTAGAATAAATATAAATTTAAAAATTTTTACATAAAACTTTTACTATCAACTATAACAGTAAAATTTTATAATCATATACTATAACTGTTAAATTAAACTTTTAACTTTAAAACTGTATAAATATTTAATGATAAATATACATATACTTTTCCTTATACATTTTCTTTAGATCATCATTTAAACACTAAAATGATCATTTTCATGTAAACTTATACTTTTCCTTCAAATCATCAGTAACTTTGTACACGTAATATGTATAAACATATATTGTAAAAACCACCCTTAGGCCTATTTGCCGTAAGTTATGTTTACCCCCATGATTGGGTTGTGCGGTCCGAAGACTGGACTTAGCTGGCTGGTCGACCAAACTAAATCAACATACGTAAACTTTAAGTGAGATTTTCCTTATTAAGTCCTGGTCCGGAACCAGGTGTGCACTCAGGAGAAATCCACTAATATAAATAACCACTCTATAAACAGTGTGGGTGCACTCTGATCTGTATAAACTTTAAATTGCGGTACCGAACATCTGTAACTTTGAACTTTCGTTGCCATAAGGGGTTTTAAAATTATCTTATTATAATTTATGCAATTTAAAATAATATCGTGAAAATCTCATCTTTACTCATATTTTTATAAAAAAAATGTAACGTACAAATAAACTAATGCCACACAATTTTTATGTTAAAAATATATATAATTTTATTTTTGAATAGAAAGAAATGCTGAAAATTTACCCGAGGGGATTAGAACATTTCTTAACCCAAAAATAGATTAAGTATATTAAAGATAGAACTGGTATAATTAAATACGTGTAAAAATAAACTCATGAAAATTTTGTGGAATTAATTAACATAATTGAAATTTACTTATAAAATAAATTCGGGTATGAATTTTAAATAAAAAAAACTAACATAATCAAAATTTACTTACCTTCTTCTTTTACCGTGTGTTACGAACATAATAACTATCTCTAAGAAATAAGATTGGAAAGAGTGGATGATTGAGAACTTATTCAAAAATTCTCTCTCCACTACAAATTCTTTCACTCACTAATCATTCTCTTCCTTGGAAAATTGTTGTGAAAAATGAAGGTTGAGAACTCCCTATTTATAGGAAAATTTTGGAAAAAAAATGAAATTTATAAAAGTGTGGGGAGATAGGTGAAATTATAATTTTTTTAAAAATTAAAGAATGGGCAAGGGATGGGCAAGATATGGGTTGAGTATGGGATGGGGATGGAGACCATGTGGGAGTGCTTGCCACCATTCCTATTAAATAAATTTTTAATTAATCACTTACCTAATTAATTAGTCAATTAGTTATTTAATTATTTTATTATTTTTCTTAATCATTATTATCATTGTTTTTACTTTTAAACTATTTTTAGTATTTATTTATTTTATTATTTATTTTTGATCCTACGTAACTCGAATAACTCTTATACGATTTTATGTATCCTACATAGCTTTGAGACTTGTGTAAACTTCCATACGATTTCGGGACTCATGTGGGCCCCACATAGTCTTGTGGGCCCGCATAGGATACCCATATTATTATTTTATCATATATTTCTACAAATTATATCAATCAAAACATTATTTTATGTACTTATTTACGTATATAAATAGTGTCTTGTGACTCTGGGACTCATGTGGACCCTACATAGTCTTGTGGACCCCACATATGATACCTATATCATTATCATCTTATTATGTATTTTTACAAATTATGTCTGTCAAAACACTATTTTATGTATATATACTTATTTACGTATACAAACAGTGTCTATCTTGTTTATCCTATGAAATTTTATTTTGACCAGGCCGACCTCCAGGGAGCGACTGAGCCGCAATGGTCTCTGAACACTTGCTAACACAAGGTCTTTCTTAAGCATCAAATATGAAATCAAGGATCCTACAGAAAAACACTTCTGTATTGATATTAACTTAATGACCATTTTTATTATTTTATTATTATTATACTTTCATTATATATATATATATATATATATATATATTTGGGTCATCACAATATATCCTAATTTTGTAAAATGAATTAATCCGAACTGGGGTTTTCGAAAATAACTTCTGAATTCTAAAATTAAATTATAGAGATAAACATAACAATTAAATTGATTCAAATTCCATAAAATTACTAATTTAACTTAATCCCCTTACCTGATTCCTAAAAAGCCCAATAAAACCCTGACCTACGCCCCTGACGTTCAAAACCCCTTAAACCCTAAAATTCAAAATTTACCACATTATTCATCACAATCCTCGGAGTAACTTTCACTAAAATTTCCCTAAGTTCTAAATACCTTAAATAATCCATAAAAGCCTAAATTATTAAACTTACCCCGATTTAAGGTTGGTGTCCTAGAGCTCAAACTTGAAAACTTGCTCAAGTTAGATTGTAGAGAATCTCTCCACGAATCTCCTAACAATTTTCGTTCATTAATTTGACTTAAGATTTAAGAAAAACTAATGTAAGAGTAAAAATTAGTCTTACCCTAGGAAATATGCCTACACCGCTCGTATGACAAATTCGCTCAGTAGAAATATCGGTGGCAGAGAATGGAGCCCAAAGATATTTCTAATTTTTGATCGGCCGATTATTGAAGAAAAAATTGAAGAGAGTGGGAGAGAGGAGACGAAGCAGAGAGCTGTGCAACGACAGCAACAGGGGAGGGGGCGGCTCTCTGTAAAATCAAACCCTGATTGATTGATTCTTATCCCTTATATAATATACATATATATATATATATAATATAATATTATTATTATTATTATATTATTTAATTAATAATAATTTAATTAATTTAATTTTAATTTTAATTTTAATTTTTTTTGGATGACTACAAAATAATAACAATATTTAATATAATTGTAGTTGCGAATAGGGTATTAGTAAATTAATTTTTGGAAAATATTAACCAGTGATTTGTTCATTTAGTATTGCATTATGCATGGTAGAAGTATTTTCCTAAATGGCAGATTTCACTCCTTAAAGACAAGTCTTTATGTAAAAAACTGATAATGACCATAGATCCAAGATATAATATATTAAATATTTTGTATGGCCGTGGATCTATGTATATTTTGTGAAGGCAGTCGAAATAGCAAAATTGATTCTAATAACTCATTATGAAGAAAAGAGAATTACCGAACTGTATGATGTTAAGATAACTAAAAAATTTGTAAAGGGCAATCACAAATATACTATACCAAAGGAAAACATTTAAGGAAAGCAAATCACTAAATATTAGGTTTATTTTTTATTTTTTGGTATTATGAAATTATAAAACAAAATTGATGAAGAAAAACAACTCTAAACTTGTTAATTCCAAAAAAAGAACTCAAACCATTAGGAAAATATGCCATGTAAACACAACTTGAGTTCATGCTTATAAGAAAGCAATTAAATCATAACGAAAATTAAGCAATAATTATTTCATTCAATTTGATCCAAAACTGGAAAAATAAAATTATTAGACTATGACGCCTAAATAACAACAATTAATAGATATTATATATAATGGAGACCCAAATCTCTGAAAGAGAATTTCTATATTTCTTTTTATTTCAACCATTAATGAGGAATCCTAATGTGGGTGGATTAGGCTAGCGACTCATAGGCAGTGACTTGGTTAAGGGAACCCTTTAGATTCAACGTCAACTATGTTCCAACCTCGAATCATTGGTGAAATCATAGTACTGATTACCTAAAACAATGAACCAAATACTTACTGTGAGAGGAGTGAGCAAACTTTTAAAAAATATTAATTGAAGTTTTATTGAGATAGATGCACTATCCTAAATGGTAGCATTTGAAGACAAGCCTTCACGCATTAAGGAATGGCGACCATTCTCCTCTGATTTTGTATGTTCTTTGTATGTGCACATTGTTTGAGGATAGCAACAACAACAAAATTAATTGGTTTAGATAACTCACCATAGAAAAAAAAAAGAGAATTATAAAGAGGCACGTTGTTAGGAGAAATTATATAGGGGACTTGTCTTTTACGTGTTTGTGTATTTAAATTTTAGATATTAAATATGTGTCAAATGGATTTTACATTCGTTAATATCAAACATATAAAGAGGAAAACCTATTTTTAACATGTTTGAATATAGAAAATAGACACATGGACATGTGGAGAAGCAAGTCGTTGTATAATTTTTCTGTTGCTGGGGTGATTAAAATTTTTCTTGTCGTGGGGAAATTAGATAGAGGATCTACCCCTCTACTTGTCTGTATGGTTGTATTTTAAATGTTGAACATGTTGTAAATGGGTGCTACATTCATTAATATTAAAATCATTAATTTTTTATAGGCCTTAACTTATTATCTAACCTACAGTTAATTTAATAAGCTATGGAAAGAAAATAATTAATTAATTATTAAAAAAAACAACTTATTAAGGACATTGTCAATATTCTTGTTTTGCATTTATTAATAATAATGATTTAATGCTAGCAAATGCCATGCTAATCCTTTATATGTTTTTATTTGTATTTGATAAATTCATCGACAAAGTTTTAATTTTTATTCACTCTACTACGAAAGGCATGAATTATAGCTAATTACATTTAATTTAAAGTTTTAAATTTGACGAATAAATAAATAAAATATATATATATATATATTATAGGATATATATTTAATAGATTGCTTAGTTGTAATTTCAGAGCTTAGGTGTAGGTAACGAATACAACTCATCATGGGACAGCCCAAACAAAAATTACTCCTTATGTTTTGATTTATGTTTTTTGTGATGACCAGAAAATGCGGACAACATCCTCGTACTATGCTAATGGGCAAAATGACAGTAACCCAAGAAATTACGTAAATTACTGAC
This sequence comes from Malania oleifera, assembly GCF_029873635.1. Taxonomy (NCBI): domain Eukaryota; kingdom Viridiplantae; phylum Streptophyta; class Magnoliopsida; order Santalales; family Ximeniaceae; genus Malania; species Malania oleifera. Next base: position 81,460,861 of record NC_080428.1, on the reverse strand, counting down.
AGCAAGATTGCAGGAAAGCAAGAAACGATGTCGTTTTTCTCCTGCAAAGGAAAGGACAATAATACCATGGGCAAGTGGGCAACCATTTGATCCCGTTTCCCTAGTTTTGGACTTTCCCAAGCCTGTTTTGGTTTTGACTTGGCTCTCCTCTCTCAAGATTCAAGAAAAATCACAGGGGAGCGGACTGACTGCTACTTGTTCTGGAAAACACCTGAATTTGCCGAGAAAATATAATATTGAAAATTTCCGAGTCAACAAACAACAACGAGGAAAAAACAGGAACAACCCAGAATTTCAATTTCTAGGCGCTTCGGCATGCACTTCCTCGGGACTTCTCTTATCTGTAAGTCCATTTCTCATCTCCTTCTGGGTGCTCCCTTTTTATCTTTATTGGAACTCTGCGTGGGCTGTTCTCAATAGTACGGTACTGCAATCTCTTTATTTGTGTATTTAAAGTTTAAAGTCATACTCTGATCTATTCGCCTTTTGTGGATTCGTTTGGGCGGCTATTTGTTTGTGAGGAAGCAGGAGAGCGGGTCAGGGTGGTGGATATGCTTTTTCTTCTGTCCTTTCAAGTTGAACAATAGACAAGCAAATGGGTTTTTCTCGAGTTTTAAATTCAGAAAGTTGGCATTAATTTTTGGGTTTGGTAGCGGCTTTCCCATCTGGGTTTCTCAATTTGGGTCAAAAGAAAGAGTTCCTTTACTGGGTTTGGTATGAAAACACAAGGGACGCGTAGATTTTTTACATAAATGAGGAAGAAGCTGAAAAAGGGGATCTCTTTTTCGCTTGATTTTGAGTTGAGACCTTAAACCTTGGTCTGTTTGGTGTGTATTTGGGATGGGTTTCTACATCTGGTGTTTGTGTTGATGAGACTTGAGAGTAGGTATTATTTGAAGTGGTTTTTATTTTACCCCCTTTGTAGCTGTAGGTTGGAGTTAGATAGAGATAATGAAGCCTCGCTTATATTCTGGACAAGGCGTAGATGAGCTTCTGGGTCGGTACAAAACTTCACTTCCAAGCTTTCAACACATTTTAGGATTCTGGGATTTCTTTTAGAGGTCGTCTTTTGATGGATAGTGATTAAGGGCATCTGCAACACATTTTAGGATTTCTAGAAGGCGACATTTTGTTCATCTGTGTAAATTATGATTAAACAGATTCTCAGTAAGCTTCCCCGGAAGCCATCTAAGACAAGTGAAAATCGTGAGCTAGGTGGAACTGGGAGTCCCTCTTCAAAAGCTTCTACGAGTTCCAGACGGAGCGATTTAGGGACTAGCAGTAGCTGGTTTGGAAACCCAAACACTGCTTCTGTCCCTTCCTCAAATTCTGCTTCAAATTCAGGACAAAACCCTGGGAACCGAATTACTCAAGGTTTAAACTCAAAGCTGAATGGGGCTTCTGCAGTTTCTTCTTACGAAGCATTGCCGGGGTTTAGGGATGTTCCAAGCTCGGAGAAGCAGATTTTGTTTATGAGAAAACTCAACTTGTGCTGTGTTGTGTTTGACTTCAGTGATCCAACAAGCAATCTCAAAGAAAAAGAGATCAAGAGACAGACATTGTTAGAGTTAGTGGACTATGTTACTTCTGCAAATGGGAAATTTACAGAAACTGTCATGTTGGAAGCCATCAAGATGGTTTCTGCAAATCTATTTAGGGTGTTCGCTCCTCAACCACATGAAACCAAGGTCTTAGATGCCTTTGATTTGGAGGATGAGGAGCCTTCGATGGATCCTGCTTGGCCTCACTTGCAAATAGTTTATGAATTTCTGTTGAGGTTTGTTGCATCTCCTGAGATGGATACAAAATTAGCCAAGAGATATATTGATCACTCCTTTGTTCTGAAGTTGCTGGATTTATTTGACTCTGAAGATCCCAGAGAGAGGGAATACTTGAAAACAATTCTGCACCGCATTTATGGAAGATTTATGGTACTTCGTCCATTCATAAGGAAATCTATGAATAATATATTCTATCAGTTTGTTTTTGAAACTGAGAAGCATAATGGGATTGCCGAGCTTCTGGAGATTTTAGGTAGTATAATTAATGGGTTTGCTCTGCCACTGAAAGAAGAACACAAACTATTTCTTGTTCGTGCTCTGATGCCCTTGCACAAACCAAAATGCTTACCGATGTACCATCAGCAATTATCTTACTGTATCACTCAATTTTTGGTGAAAGACTGTGAGCTTGCTGATGCTGCTATAAGAGGTTTATTAAAGTATTGGCCAATCACAAATAGTTCAAAGGAAGTCATGTTCCTAAGTGAGTTGGAAGAAGTTTTAGAAGCAACTCAGCAGGTGGAATTCCAGCGTTGCATGGTCCCCTTGTTTCGCCAAATTGCCCGTTGCTTGAACAGTTCTCACTTTCAGGTACTATGTTTTTACTGTTCTATCTTATTTTCTTCAGTTGCTTTTTTAATTTTTGTGAGCAAGTGCTCCCTCAGTGGCACATGCTCTAAATGTGCAAGGTGAATAATTTAAAATATGTATTCATTTTTCCAAGTACAAGGTAATCCCCAGTTCCAGGGTCATCATCTTAGTTGGCCAATTTTGAAGATATGACCATTGTGAGCTTTTTATTGGCATTTTACCCATATTTTTACATGTGATTTTGTGTGCATTGGCATCCATGTGTGAGTATTGAATCCTCAGCTTGATGTGCTTGAATGCACAGGGGTCAGGGAATGAGACATATTTCAATATCCGTAATGCCCATCCCCTAGGCCTTACTCATCTTGTATTGTGAATTGATGCATTCTTCCCTGATCCCTATGCTATGTCGTGAACTGATGCGTTATTACTTATGGCTCATATTTCTGAGGTCAATTCGTTTGTAGCATAGCAACTCATCAAGCATGCTGTTATGCTATTGAGCAATTTTTTATGTATGCTCACTTTCTGTGAGATTATCTTTTAGTGTGTCTGTGTCATGGATATGTTAGTTTTTCTGCTAGCAAGTAGAGGTGAAGATGAGGATTAGATATGAGAAGAGTATGGTACTTTGCCAACTTTGTACTGAGGTTATGATTGGGTAAATGAAAGGAGGACCCATGTCTCAGTTAAATAAAATTCCCAACTTTTTAGAAAATATTATAATGATGAAGGGCTTGATCAAAGTGTCTAGATTGAATATTAGTTGTGATGATTTCATAGACGTTCACTCAGTCGATATCAATAAAAATATTCTCCCAAAAGTGTGTAGAAATTTAACAGGCCTGTGTCATTGATAAATAAATAGATAATATTATACTAGTAGCTTAGTCTTGTGGCATTATCAATCATCAAACTATGGTACTGCTTGTTCATATTATTTCAGGTTTTGGTCAAAGTATCTGAAAAATGAAGAGGACTATTTGGGCAAGTAAATTTTTTTTTTAAAAAAGAAAAAGTTGGGCTATTTAGTATCATTTCTGTTTTCTATTTTTATTTATGTATAGTTCAAAATAGATTATAATGCATTTGTTTAGTTGCTAGTTTATCATTTCTATTGTTGTCGGTAAACCAAATTTTATGATGTTTAATTGTTTTGGCCACTTGCTGATTGTACTTTGATGTCCAAAATTAACTTTTATGGATCAAATCATTCATTTTGTGGATCAAATGATTCAAATCATTCATTTTATTCATAATTTTTAATAAAATTAAAATAAAATGACCAGCTGAGTTTAAAATATCCATAAAAATATAAAATTTTGAAAAAAATAAGAAGTCATTTTAAAAATATTTTTACTATTTTTCAATTGTCATGCCCAATAAAATTGTTTTTGTAGCACTAAAAGAAGAATTTTGAAGTACAATAATTACGTAATTTAATTTCTATTTTATTGTAATATTCTAATTTGTATTCTTTTGTATTTTTATTATTTCAATGATATTTTTAAATTGTTATTTGATTCAAGGTCAAAAATGAGCATTTGTTCAACCGAGTTTTCACTTTGTTAGAAATATTAACCAAACATTTTTGAAGTTTTTTTTTTTTTCGTAATTTTTTACAATGATACTAACCGCCCCTGACTTGATCTCTTTTCAATTTAGCAAAAAATTCTTATTTAATAGTTTGTGAACTTGTTGGACATTTACGTTTACTTTTAAGAAATCAGCAGAAAGAGATTATTTTAGAAAATGAAGGTGATCAATATTGAATTGTGGTGTTCTAATGCATTTCTTTTCCTTTTAAAAAAATTTTTTGTTCCACAATTTTCAAAACAATTTGGTAGTCAGTGTTATTAATTGAATATGATGAGCATGGAAATCAAGTTGTATTGAATCCATTGGGAAGGATCCTTAATGCTAAGTAGTTAAGTCATGAATGGCTTCATTGTCTGCAGACTCTGCACTCCAAGTATTGAAACTTATTTAGTAGTTGGAATTATGAACTCAAAGCTATGTGCACCATATTCATGTTTATGGCTTCATGTATTGGGTGGGAAGTAGTTCTTCACACTAGGCACTCAACTGAAATGGGAACTGTTCTGACTGAGAATTCATAGGTTACTGCAGAACCTGTATGTGTTCTCATCTGAAATCTCAATCATTATGTGTGTTTTTATTTTTTGGAGAAGAATCTCAATCTTGATTTTGTATTTTTGAAAATTTATATCATATCCTTCGTTTCCCAATCTACCGCCAAATCTGTCAAAATATTTTCTGCAAATTTGTAACTGGTCACAGAAACCATAAATCTGATAAAGCAGGTTGCCTTTTTGCTGTGTTGGCCAATTACATTTCTCTTATGTTTATCACTTTCTGAAGGCCACCATGTTTAAACCCATAATATGTGAGGCCTCACATTCACCTTATTATTTCAACTTTGTTTTTTTTGCACTTGCCATTGATTCATTTTGAATAGTCCTTCTTTCAAGCTGAATTTTTGTCTTGTTCTGTCAACTTATCATTTTTGGTTTGAGCTCTCAATTGAAGCTTATATTTGTCATGGATTGTATGTCATTTAGTTGTGGAGAAAACTAGATTTTATGATTTTCAGTTTTTTTGACAACTTGTTGCCAATAATTTTAATATCCTAAAATAATTTTTTTGGATTAAATTATTCATTTTATACACTTATATTAAAGATCAAAATTAAATGATCATATGAATTTAAATATAATTAAAAGAAAAATATACATAAATTTCAAAAAATAATAATAAAGCCAATTACAAAATACATTCACTATTTTTGAGTTGTCATGTCCAATAAAATTTTTATTTTAAGTAACATTTAAAAGTAGAACAATTACGTAAAATAATTATGATAAATTTATTTTTATTATATTAATTTTTTCAATGTGTATTATTATTTTAATCATATTTCTATAATATTATTTGATTTAAAATGAAAGTGGGCATTTCTTAAATTAGGTTTTTAATCTGTATTAGTTATATATATGTTAATCAAAGAGATTGCGGATTTCTAGTTTTTAGTTTTTGTTTCTGATTTTTGGTTTCGTTTCTCTAATTTTTGACAATAATACCAAACGACCCCTTATTATTCAATTCCTGTACTATATGAAGCAAGGGTGTTGCAGACACCTACTGACCCACATTCTGACACAATCACATCCTTCCATTTTTCACGGAATTAAATATAAAACAGCGAACAGACAAGACAATGTGAGCTGATACAGAAGGAGCTACGTCACCAAGTATTCAAATTGCCATTTTTTTAAAAAATAAAAATGAAGAATTAATAGTAAAAACAGTAGAAAAAGATGTTAAAAGATTATAGGGAGGAGGATTTCCTTTGGAAGGCTTGTTCACGAAGCTTCTGCTCGTCATCTAGGGGGGCGGGAGCTTGTAAGTTGATTTGTGCTAGTGCATAGTGTCACGGACCCGCACTTTAGACTCAGCTAAAGGGCCGTGCGGCACTCATCGAGGCTCTCCCTCAACAGAGTCGGCCAATAATCACCTATTCAAACCTGCAAACGTGAGCATCACATAAGTCTCGACAACCACTCATAATCATGAAATCTCAATATAGACACCGATGGAACACGAAGTCAAGAGACATTCATGCTCAATGATAAAATAAAATTACTTATTTTATTCAAGTAAGAGAACACTATACAAACCATGAAACAAGTAATTTGATATTCATTTACAAATCCCTGGAGAATACATGTAAAGCCATCTCTCTCCCCCATTAAATCCCCATTACATTGTCACCCGCTAACATTCTCCCCCACTCATTCTATCGACGACCTCGTCGAGTTATTGTAAAGAGTCTTCAATCTTCAGGTTTTGCTGTTATTGTCTTGAAGTTTGAAAATTATTGGATTTTTTGTGTGAGATGTTGGAAGTCTTCTGTCTTGTCACCATCGTTCCTCCCCTAACCAGGTATTGATGTTGACGACCTTCATCATTGCTGACTTTATCTGCAAGGATCTTCACTACGTCTCTGGCTACTATCTTCATTTACGGAAGGGTTGGGCTCCTGCACTTTTATCTGTACTGATCTTCTTCGTTGACATGGGGCTCTCCAAGAACTAGGTCTCCAACTTCCAACTATCATGGTCATGTAGGCTTTCAAGCAAATGTCCATCCTCACAAATTTGACTGTTCATCTGTCACCATCTCAACAAAACATGATTAGTTGCAACATATTTCACAAAAATTACTGCAAAAGTAATACATTTAATAGAAAACATAATTTCACAAAAAGCTACTAGTATTTTTCTCTCATTCCACTCGCTACTTGGGATTTTGAGGACTACCCAAAAGCCTTAGGGCACCCACCATACACTTCTTTTCTCCCAAATCAGTGTTCAAGACTTCTGTTCCCTTTTGGATTGTTTTCAAGGTATTCAAAAGGCCTTCCGCCCAGGGCATTTTGCTACAGGATGGGGCCCCATGCATAGAAAACAAGCAAGTGGCAGTCGATGCACCCCATTCCTTGCATCTTTGTCATTCCACTCTCGTTGTTCGGGGTCCCTTATCACTCAAGAAGCTGTAAGATCCCTCGTTACTCTCCTTGCCTGAAGATCTATACACTCAGGAAGATCTTTGTTCGTGATTGTCAGATGTTGGGTATTTCCTTCTCTGAGAATCATTTGAGTAGTGTAGAAATCCAGAAGATTATTAGAGGATTCTGAGAATAAAGGGTCAATAATACGAGAGATTGTATAGGGAGTTATTGGGCAGATTTTATGCATTTATTTTAGGAATTTTTTTCCTTGTTAATATGCGATTGTATTATATATAGAGAGAAGTGATTGTACAAAAATTAATTCAAGAAGTACAGAAATTCAGTTCTGTTTTCAAGTAGTCACCACCTGTTGCCAGGGTTCGGCTTGAGAAATCCTCCAACCATTCAGCTGCTGCGAGAGTCGAGGGAAGGTCACGAATCCCTTGCCTTCGCAGCTCATTCTTCGGCCATGTTTTGAGTCTTAGAAGGAAGTGGAAGAGTCTGTCAGAATACTCCATATCCTTAATGTCGAGCGAGCATTAGGGCTTGGAACTCTTGTACATAACTCCCTATCGAGCCTGTCTACTGTAATTCATATACCTTGCAACGCGCCATGTTCTCTGTATTTTCGGGGTAAAATTGTTATCTCAAGACGTGTTTAAACTCTTCCCAAGTATTGATGGTATACCGGTTGTTTTGCATGTCTTCGCATTTGGTTCTCCACCATAACTTAGCATCCTCAGTAAGATATACCGTTGCAACGTTAACTCGGTCCTCCTCTAGGTCAATCCTTGAGCACTTAAAGTAGTGTTCCAAATCGAAGACGAAGTTGTCTAACTCCTTTGCATCTCGAGCGCCCCCAAAACATTTAGGTTCTGGCACCTTAATCCGAGTTCCCAAAAGTATCGGTTATTGGTCTTCGAGACATCTGGGCCACTGCATTTAGCTTAGTACTCACCTCTCGCAAGTCATTCTAAAATTGATCCATTAGGTTCTGAAGCTTACCCACCTCCTTCACATCCTCTTTCATGGTGCTAATAGATTCTTTGACATTATCTGCAAGCACATAAAATCATCAGTTAATTCCCGTAGGGAGGCCTCAAGCTCTATTGGTTCTCCCCCTTGGGATGTTAGGAATGACATTATGCCCTCAATGTGTTTTAGCCTATTCTTGAAGGCTTCTAATTGCTCAATGTTCATCTGGAAGACCTCAAGTTCTATTGATCTTTTCTCTAGGGATTTTATACGTGGAATTAATTTCTCAAGTTCCACAATTCTCATCTCAAGCTCAGATACACTATAGAGGTTTCCTCTAGCGTTTGTGGTCTCAATCTCTATTGGCATGCCTCTCTCTTTTGACAATTTTGTCACCAATGCTTGGAGTCCAAAGAACTGTGACTCCAAGGTTTCAAGGTTTGTCACTCTTGCCTCTAGCGCCTCAACATGCTTTGTCTTTGCTGACTTCACAGATTTCATCTTGCCGTTTATGGTGCTCACACACATCGTGCTTTGATACCAACTGTCACGGACCCCCAATTTAGACTCAGCTAAGGGGCCATGTGGCACTCGTTGAGGCTCTCCCTCAATAGAGTCGGCCAATAATCACCCATTCAAACTTGCAAACGTGAGCATCACATAAGTCTTGGCAACCACTCATAATCAAGAAATCTCAATATAGACACCAATGGAACAGGAAGGCAAGAGACATTCATGCTCAATGATAAAATAAAGATTACTTATTTTATTCAAGTAAGATAACACTATACAAGCCATGACACAAATAATTTGATATTCATTTACAAATCCCTGGAGAATACATGTAAAGCCATCTCTCTCCCCCATTAATTCCCCATTACATTGTCACCCCCTAACACATAACCTTTATGCTTTATATATGAATTATAGAATTTTTTTAAAAATATGTGTGTATGTCAAAAATAGTTCCACGTTCTTTTGGATTTTGCTACCTTCATGCATCTATGTCAGCTTGTTTCCCCCCCCATTCTCTTTCCATCATTTTGCATCTTAGCTTTTTGGCTCGTACTGATCATCAAGTTAAGGCATTGAAGTTACATCCTCATCGATTATCAAGCTTACTGGGTTGGAGTAGTGTGTATTCTGCAATGTGAGCATAGTCACTGGCTAAATATCATAGAACAGTGATCGGTGTGGTGTATAATAAACAAACTTGATGCTGCATTCACCCATGCATTTCACCTTGTATGGTTCAATTGCATTTGCCCTAGTTTTGATGACTGGTACATGTGCCTTTAAATGAAATGGTAATTCTAAACAAACATAATTGGCACTAAAAAGAGAGAGAGTTGGGGTTAGCTGCCAAACTCAATACTATGCCGCAAACACATGCATCGCCAATAAGAGTAGATTTACATTACTAGAGTGGTTAATCTTCTAATGCTTCACCTACATCTATAAATTTTTATATTGCCTTCAATGCCTTATTAAGATGATGGTTCTTTGTGCTGCTGTCCTTGATTCCTGAGCCACAGTCCTTGCAACTGTTTTATTTTTGGCAGGTGGCAGAGAGAGCTTTATTCTTATGGAACAACGATCACATAGAGAACTTGATCAAACAAAATCGCAAGGCTATACTGCCCATAATTTTCTCTGCCTTGGAGAGGAATTCTAGAAACCATTGGAATCAGGCTGTTCATAGCTTGACATTGAACATTCGCAAAATTTTCTGCGATCTTGATCCTGAATTATTTGAGGATTGCCTGCTGAAATTTCAGGAAGATGAATTGAAGGAAGATGGGATTAAGGAAAGGCGTGAAGCTGCATGGAAGCGCTTAGATGAACTTGCTGCAAAGAAGAAAGCTGCAAGTAATGAAGCAGTGCTTGTTTACCGTGCGGTACCCTCTCGAACCTTGTCGGGTTGAGTAGAGCTGTTATGTTCATTGGTAGTAACAATGACTTCATTTTTTTGATTGAGATGGGAGCATAAAGTCTGTGGAACAGTTTAGGAGGTGGAATGCTCTTGACATTGTTTTTTAGTTCTCACATATTCTTCACCTACTACTTTGGAAGGAAATTTTGGACTGTAGGATGTATAATAATTGTCTGGTCAATAAGAAAAGCCCAACAACAAATATTTTCTTCACTCAGTCTTCTTCTTTAATTCTTTTTTTTTGGGGGAGGGGTTAGCGTTATTTGATTAAACTTTCATGTTAGAGGTTTTAGCATAAGGTGTGACCCCTGTATTCAAAATAACTTGGTTACGTTTGAATTTATTAATAATGATGTGCTACATTTCAAGTATTTCTTAAAATAATTACCCATTTTTCAACATCGTAGTTACTGATGTTTCAAAAAGCGATTTGTTTTAGTTCGAAGTGTATAGAGTTGATCAAGTCAAGTGTATTTCCTCCTGGGTTTTCTTCTATTTACTGCTGTATCATATTATTCTTTCAAAACCATGTTTGGTCTGTGAAATGAATTAAACTTTGACGAAATATAATGAAATAAAAAATGTTACTAAATTAAGTGATCAATGTTAGTCCATTCTGTACAATTTTATTTTATTTTTATGTACAAAATGCATAAATGAATAGTGAAGGTTTGCTGATTTATGTACGAAACTCTGCCTTGCACGCTTGTATAAGATAATGATTTGTAGGATTATCAAATTTTCTCTTCCCCTACATTAAGGTAAAATAAAATTTACTATAATATTTTTCCATGAAATTTTTAAAAATTAATATTAGGGGAAGTATAGCCTCAATTAATTACTTGTAATCCTACATTATTTGCATATTCAATATTTTTTTTTTTAATAAATTTACATATGTTCCAAATTATATTTCCAATATTTACATATGATAAATTTAATAAAAATCTGAAAAAAAAATAGTAAATATTAAATATTTTGGATGTATACGCTGACATATAGTATATGCCGACATCATGAAAATAAAATTCAAATTCTAAGGAATATATGTAATCACTTATTTTCATTAGAAATAATTTTAAAATCGTATAGGAATATATATATATATAATAATTTTAAAATGTAATTAAGATTGTATAGGAATGCAGGCAATTAAAAATAAGATATATGGTTGGATACCATTTTTGCATCTCCCATTTGGGAAAATAAATCAAAACTCTGTTCTTTGATCTTAATGATATTACCTTGTTTGTTTTCTAATAAAAAAATTATAATGACTTAATATTCAAAATATTAAGCAACCTGTTGGCCCACTTTTTTTTTTTTTTGAAAATTTATATTATAATTAAGATCAACATGTTTGATATTTAATCCAAGTGCCAATCCAGTTCAAAAAAACGCATCTACATAAAAACATGGAACCCATTAATGCAACACCCAGATACAATTCGTTTCTGAAAAGGAAAACATTTATAATCAAGATATGGTCAGATTCTGCTCAATCTCGTATTGGTAAGTTGGAAAATATGGAAAGGCGTTTGAGGAGATTCCTCAACACTCTCCTAAAAATCTGAAAAATAGATTATAACAGACGGATTGTTCGTGGCGTATGGCAAACTCTGGAATACAGAAGAAAGATAGTGAGAAGATGGTCGGGGCGATGATGGAGGTCGAGGCCCAGAAGTCCATGTGGTCTATCTTCCGCCGGCGGAAGCTTCGCAGAGGTTAGATTTTGTCAATGTTTGTGCTTTGATTTTTAAAACTTTTCAGTTTAGGGTACAGTTCGTGCATAGATTTGTTTTCTTGCATCGTCTTCAATTTCATCATCATCATCATCGTCTAGATCTCTGATTATTTTTTTTATCTGTTTAAAATGTTCTCTCTCCCTTTCATGGGATCGCTGCGACGGGAACAGCAAATTCTCAGTCAATGGCTTACGGCGAAAAGGAAACCTGGTGGAGAAAATTGTAAGCTCTCCCCTGACCTCCCCTCTTGAGACCTAACACTGCAAAAATAGTTTATTTGCTTTTAGAGTGTTTGGGAAAATAGATTCATATGAATGTAGAAGAGACTCTATATAATTTTATAATATATTTTTTTCAAATCTATTAAAGTTCAATTATAAAACCTCAAACTAATGCTTTGAAACGCAGAGTTAACTTAATAGTGATAAAAAATTGATGCTTTAAAATTTTTAAGGGTGAAGTCATGAAAAAAAAATTAAAAAATCACTTATTACTTACTAAATTAAATTAGAAATTCATTTTCTATTTTTCCATTTAAGAATGTCTATATAAATAATTACTAAATATATTTATACTTCATTTATTTACTTTCTTTTCATGATATTTTAATTTCTAGAATCTAGAGTATTTGTTGAAATATTAGGTGATATTATTTATATCTTTAGAGAAATAGCTTTTGCATTTAGAAATTCTAATTTTAATGCAAATTAACTAATCCTTCCAAACTTACTTTATGATAGTTAATTTGACACTAAACAAAATATATTAACTTAATTATTTTTAATTTATCCATGCAAAATACATTTGAAGGAGGTTAACAAGCTTGATACTTTGTTCAGTTTATATAGAATTCATTATTTACAATTGGGAAGATAAATTTTGTTTTGCTTTATAAGCCCAACTTGTTAAGTAAAAGAATTTATGTGCTTAGATTTTATATATATATATATATATATATATATATATATATATATAATATTTATAAAATTATGACCCTAAGAGTGATCCAATCTGGCTTTAATAGGACAAAAAACATTTCTGTGCAACGGTGGATCTGAGGTTCGAAACATGCCGCTTGCACCGTACATCCGAATTTACCTCCTACGTGTTGGCTGTGGGCACAATTGGTGTAGACATGGGATTAGTCTAGTACGTGAGCTCAGGAAATCCAGTGTATCCAAAAAAAAATAAAAAAATAGACCACCATTTTAAAAATCCCACGACCTTCAAAGACATGATTTCTATGACATTCATATCTCCTCTGTTACTTTATCATCAAGAAGTCAAATTAAAGTTAAGAAGTTGATTATTTTACCCTTTTTGTCCTTTACCCCATGAAATAGCATTACAATGGCTAGAAATTTATTTGTTAAAGCTTAATATATATTGTTAGCCCACAACCTAACAACTCAAACTTTTAGACAAAGTTGTACTTTAGCATCATATCAAAGTCATGTTGCCTGGAGGTCTTGTGTTCTAATCTTGTTGCTGCTTTTGTTGTTCGTTTGGTAAGAATTATCTTATTCCTTACAATGGGTGTTCTTTATTGTTTATTTATCTCTCCACATGCTGTCAAGTTGTGTGGGAGAGTTAAAGCCTGATATTCATTGTTGGCACACAACCTAACGGCTTCAGCTTTGAGGTAAAGTCATATTCTAACATTACTTGTGTACTCTCCCTCTCCCCAACCCTTCTGCTCTGGGAAAAAAATGTGCAACCTCTATTATTGGAGATGAAAGTCTACAAATGATTATGCCATTCATGTGTGCAACGGCAAAATAGTCAAAATTTAAAATTTTATTTGGTTATTTTTGACGATTAATTACTGGAAGTTTACTAGAAGTGCAATGTCCAGGGATATGCATGCCATTTTTGTAACCTAAGGGAAAGTCCAAGTCTTTCTACCAAACCTCAAAAAGAAGTCTAATGTCTTTTGTCTAATTATAGTAATTGGATAAGTTTATTGGGTTAAGTTAGTAACTTTAGATGTTTTAAAGCTTGATATACATTGTTGGCCCACAACCTAACAGCTTAAGCTTTTAGGTGGTAGTCTTATATGGTATCAGTTGGTTATCTGGAGGTCTTGAATTCTAATATTGTTTGTCCACGTTTATTATGTGGTGTTTTAAGAAAATTTTTATATTCCTTGTAATGGGTATCAGGAGTCATTGGATGCATACTCTGTTGATGAAATATAGGAACATCTGGTTATCAGGTGGTAATCTTACATGGTCTAAGGAGTCATTGGATGCATACTCTGTTGATGAAATATAGGAACATCTGGAGCCTTGCACCTCTGAACCTGTAGAGTTGTGAGTTGGAGGAAACTCTGAATAGAACGACAAAATAACACATGGATATAGTAGGGATGAGGGATAGATGATAGTACTTTTGGTACAATAGCCTTCCTTTTGGCACTGTTTGTTGATATTTTAGATGATGCTGGTGTCAAGAAGCAACCCAAAGCACCTGAAAATCAATTCATTAAGTTATTTAATGCCTTTTTTTTTTTGGTAAAAGAGGGCGGCACCTCCTAAACTTTATTAGAAAACCCCTCACTAAGTTATTTTATGCTTGACCTGGAGGTACAAGGTACTAACTCATGAGGATTTTCTGGACGGGGATGATTTCTAAGTGTCCATCTCCTCTGTGCTGGTAGCAATCAATTATAATGTTAATCACTTGCTCATGCATTTGATCTTTCAACTGGTCTGGAAGTGTAATATTTCTAGAAATATTGGTGAAAGGAGCTAGAGTGGGCTTGGTGTCTAGAGAATCTTTAAGGGTTCAAGCCTTAAAAGGTTTGTTGCATTGTTGAAAGTGGTTTTCAGCTACTGCTATCACGTTTGCCGGGAGAGGAATGGAGAATATGTAAAGTAGTTGACGCCGAACAAAATCTTGTGATCCAGGTAAAGAGGTTTGTTCAAGTGAAATTTTGGTTTACTGGAGTCACCAGATTTTTTGGGATGCTGGAATTCAGTACTACTTTGTGGGAAGAGTAATTGCTATGAGTTGATGGTGTAGGGACAAGAAGCTGTGAAAACTGAAAAGCTTCTGCTTTTTGTGTTTCTGTTTATTGTCAGAGTTACCTCTCTCTGTTTGTTGTCACGTTCTATTGCAAGGAATACTTGTTTCTGTTTGATCTGATTGAGCGTAATAAATTTATCATTTACATCTGAGTGTGGAAGATGTCCTTGACAGCATAACTGAGCTTTGAATCCAATTACATATTTCTTGTGCAAGGAATTTTGTGGTGCATTTGCAGCATATTAATCCAATTACTTACTTTCAACTTGCTGATTTTCTTCTGCTGCAGGCTGATGCGCATGGCTTGTCAGGGCAACATCAAGCAGTGTGAATTCTATAATGGCCCTGGAGCTGATCGCCCTGAATCATTTTTTTCTGAGGTGAAGAAATGTGTGTGTGTGTGTGTGGAAAATAGCGTGTCACAGTAAAAAGCCCCAGGAAAACATGCTTGAAATTGTCTGGAACTGGAAATTTTAACCCCAAATTCATGCATGGGCGATAAATTTTAGACTCACCAATGCATATTGAATCTAAAAAAAAAATCCTGAGAGATGCCTCTTGAATCCAGTAAAGAGCTTAAAAATTCAGAAAAATTCATAATTAGTTTTATAAAAAATTGCTTGTGTTTTTGTTATGCGGCTGGGGCCGATCATCATTCTCTACAATGGTTAGGTTACACTTCCATTTGTTCCACATTACCCCCAGATTGCTAGTCCAAATTATTTGGTTCTTTTTTCTCTAAGCTATGACAATTCAACCTTCGATGTTTAGGGTTTTACATTTTTTTTTTTCTAATATTATGGTTATCATTGTTGTAGACCTCCCCTACCCTCGCAAAGTGGGGAGCCTCATGACTCGGGGATGCTTTTTTATTTTTTATTTTATTGTCATTATTATTATACGAATTGGAACATGATTCATCTTAGACAAGTTTGTTTATGCATGGATTAGGAAAATGACCTTGCTGAGAGAAAGAGAGGCTACCAGCGAAGTTTGAAAGATGTCAGTGGTGAGGATGACCAAGGAAAGCTGTTCAAGAGCAATGTGGATTTAGGTACACTTGAAGAACAACTCATATCTCTAGGAATTGGGGGCATGAGTTCAACCTTTACTGAGATACTAGAGAGAGCTTTCTTCCCAAGAATTCTCCCCCCGAACATGTGCAAGAGGTAAATCCTTATATTGTATTGTGATGTTATTTATTTATTTATTTATTTTCTAGTGACTGATGTAACTAAAAGATATAATTTTAGGTTGGGTCTCTCACATGTGAGAGGCATGCTCTTGTATGGACCACCTGGAACAGGAAAGACATTGATTGCGAGGAAAATTACTGAGATTGTGAATGCTAAAGGACCTTGGATTTTGCCTGGTCCTGAAATTTTTTGCAGTTATATCGGACAATCAGAGGACAGACTCAAAAAAATATTTGAACTTGCTTTCAATGACTACATAAGACACGGTATGCGACTTACGCGTTTACATTAAACATGCTAAAATATAGACTATCTTGCATATAATTTTAGAGACTGAAAATAATGGATTTTATTGTCCTTTTGCATTTTCAGGATCAAGGAGTGCTCTGCATATAATCATCATTGATGAGATTGATTCAATTGCTAGGGTACATCAATTGAAAAAGAAAAAAAAAAAGAAGAATTTTGGGCTTGTTAGTTAATTATTTTCTCATTTAATCTATTTAGTTTACCGCAATGCAGAAACAACGAACATATGTGGGGAATGATAGTGATAAAGTGCTGAGACAATTTTTGTCCCTGGTTAGTGTAGATGGTCATTAACTTTTTTCTCTCTCTAATTTTCTATATGCTTGTCTGATAGTTTTTTTCCAAAAAAATTTGATTGTTCTTTATTTTCTATAGATTGATAGATATAATTATTTGAATAATGTTTTTATTATTGGAACAACGAGTCGGAGGGACCTCATTGACGAAGCATTGCTAAGGTAGAATGTGTTTCTTCTAAATGAATTACCTTTTCCCCTTCTAGCAAAATTTATGATTCATTTTTTTACTCATTGTAAACTTGAAGGCCAGGTCGATTAGATCTCCAACAGGAAGTAAACTTTCCCAATGAGAGAGGTCGGGCACAAATTCTCAAAGTGCATTCAAGCGAACTACAGAAACAAGGAATCCTTCAATCGGATTTCGACTTTGGGAAATTTGGTAAGCCATTGAAATATCTTTTGACCCTCTTGATAAATAATTTTCATTTCTTATTCACTTCTACCCCTACTCGCATCTTCTCACATACCAAGATACAATTACAGCTTCAATGACTGAAAATTGGAGTGGTGCACAATTGGAATCACTTGTTAGAAGAGCCCTCTCAAGGGCCATAGTTAGGGCCAGCGATGGTTTACAAAACTTGGATGAGGAAAAGCTCAAAGTCACTGAAGAAGATTTCTTGATTTCTATGGAAGACGTGAAACTTGGTAGATAGGACTACAACCCTTAGTATGCTATCTACTAAAATGGAAACGAAACTCTGCTTTCTTCCCTTTTCAATATCTAATGCTATGCAAACTACTTTAGAATATATTTTTGGTCGTAGTTTGGCTGTGCTGGTATGTAATTAAAATATGATTTATATATGGATGTGCTTATTCCATCTCATCTAGGGAAGATTGTAATTCTGGAGATTTAAGTGTTCTGTTGCAGTGGTGCAACATCGAGTATGCGATTTGTTGATTCCTTATGAAATTGTTTTTGGTTTTTTTTGGGTGCACCAAACAAGGTCAATCATGTATGAGATTTGGGTATTGGGTTCCTTTCCAATCATTTTTAGATTTTCCTTAATTTCTAAATTTACATTATAATTAAGATTAACATGGTTTAATGCTTTACTTTTTTTTTTTAATGACTTGAAATTTCAATTTGGGCGAATCCTTTGAACCCGCCTAGGCAATAACAAATCGAAGTAAAATGGGTAATTTTTGAGAAAATTAAATTGTAGAAAAATTATTAATTATTTTTGAAAAATCTATTTTCAAATGAGAAAACTAGGACGAAATGTGGTTTTTAATAAGACTTTCTTCCAAGGACAACTATGTTAATATTTCTTTATTCCTCATCCCTAGCGTATAGCTCGGAACTTGAATTTGGATTTGCATAAGTTTGAATAAAATATGGTATAAATTATATCTAATTTCATTCAAATTCATATAAATTAAATTCCTAGATTAATTTGAAATTGATGTTCCCAAATACGATTCAATGATTAATCAATTTCATCAAACTAGTGCTTTTACGTTGAAAATGAGTCCAATTTTTTTAGTTAACATTATAAGAGATGATTTTTTGAACAATGTTTGGATGTAACTCATACGAATAATTATAATCATATTCTATAATGTTTCTCTGCCTATAATTTCTTGTTATTTCATGTGTCGGTTCGTTGAATTTCACTTGGAGATTACAATTTCAATTTTAATTGTTGATTGTGCTGTGCTAGAAACTATAGATTCATGTTTTGTTCGAGTTCTCAAATTCAGTATCTCAACCAAACAGAACGTTAGACTTGAAAAAATGAATAAAAGTTAGTTAATTCAAATCAAATCTTACCCGCTTAAATTAACTCATAATTAATCTGCACATTAAATGAGTTCAATGTGGTTTGAACTATTTTTATCCGCCTCTAAATGAGTCGATTGACAAATTTAGGATTTTCTTCGATGAATATCGGTCTATCCACTTACAACTAATGTTTAAATTCATTAATAATCCGATATGTTCATGCTTATTAGATATCAAATCAATTAGCATAAGCTCTATTGGCCAAGACTTAATCTCACACTCTCAATTTTTACACTACTATATGCGTCTCTAGGTCTATCCTATGCCCACATTCAAACTCAAGCCCAAATGCTTAATTTTTTTGTGATCAAAATAAAAGTCACTAAATTTATGCTCTAAAAAATAAAAGAAAATTATAATTTTATGATTGGTTATTAAATGTTTAATATATATTACTAAATTATTATTTTAAAAATAATTTTAGTTATTATTTTATAAAAATAAATTGTTTATTGGATGGTAAAAAGAATTATATTAGGAATGAAAATGATGGATTATCTATCATCCGCTATGGATTATCCGATTCGAATTGTCATAAGTTTGCAAGTTAAACGAGTCAGATATGAATTATAATATTCTTACTCGATAATCCGCCTAATCTGTCGCGGATTATCTGATCCGATCCTCTTTGTCAGGTTTACAGAAAGTCTAACTAGGTAGACCCCCCTCCAAAGGGCATAGACCAATATCCATCAAGACCAACACACCAGAAATACAAAGAGTAGAAAATTTAACTATTTTCATTGTCATTTCATTCATGTGTGTATGATTAGACACTAAATCTGATGAGCTGGAAACATTTTATAATTATATAAGCAATATATATAGGGAATGAAATTTTTGAAGTGGCTGAAAATGCTAATCCGAAATTTTGTTTTGAAACACTTTTTGCTTTTGATTTAAGACCTTTCACTTGTATCATATTAAAGTTTGATTAGATTAAGAATTTTCTTAAGATGAAAAAATATGAATTTTAATTTTTAAGGTTTTGACACATGTCAGCTCTTAAATAAAAAGTAGTATTACACTTATCTACCATATTTTTGCTAATTCACTATTTTATGTAATTGTAGCATATAAATAAAAGTGTGATATTTAAAAAATTAAGTGTGATCATATACCATTTTCTCAAATATAAACTATCTGAATTGTTTGATTAAGTCAATTTTAGCTAGAGCCCCAAATGCATGACTAACCTTGATTCTTTATAGATGCACATTATTTTATAAATGTAAAAACAAACATAAGCTTATTTATTTATTTATTTTGTATTCGAGGGTATTATTAGGGTGTAGCTTGTATTGGTGTCGGCAGGCGCACCACCCAATCGTAATTGTTGACGCTGGAGACGGATGACCACCAAACAACTGCCTACCATGCTGACTTCGCAACTGCCTTGTTTGTCTATCCCATTTCCATATGTGTATATATATTTGTGTAATGTATATGTGTGGAAAGGTGGTGAGTTGTGCGGCTGTGTGTGTGTGCAGTAGAGAGCTGTGAGGTGTGTGTGCAGAGAGAGGGAGTTGCAGAGTACGGTGTGAGGCAGAGTGTGTTGTAAAGAGAGAGAGAGAGAGAGAGAGAGAGTAGAGTTGAGGGCAATAGCCTCCTCCTCCTCCTTGTTATTCTCCCCGTTTATAGTGATTGTGTGCTCTCGTGTGGATATAGGTCACTGTGGACCGAACCACGTAAATCTGGTTTCATATTTTTGGTTGCGTAATTTTGTTTGCGTGATTGTTGCTTGTAGATCACTTCCCAACAAATGGTATCAAAGCAAGATTGGAGCAAAATCGCCGGATTGGAGCAAAATTCCTAGATTTGAGCCTCAACCCAGTAGCTCAAAACTCGGTTTTGAGACCACCAAAACATTCCTCTCATCGAGACGACGTAACCGGAGCTCGAATGGATCTTGGAGGAGGCCACACGCGCTTACACGCACCATCGTCGGAAAGACTGCGTTGCCACGCCCCCTCATGTGCCGGCAGCTGATCGGGAAAGAGTTTCACGCATTGCCATGAGCCGACGAACATCCGGTGAGCGTCTGGAGGTTAAAGACGTTGGCGTCAGAGCCACGTCAGTGTTGAGTCAGCTGCACAGTCAGCAGCCACGTCAGCGAAGGACCTACGCCACCTCGATAGTCGTGATCGCGCCATGCTGGCTGCCACGCTAGCAGCTAGGACCCACGCTGGGCCTCGGTGCCAAGTCAGCAGGTGGGCTCTTGTGCTACGTTAGCAAGTGGACCTCACATGAGGTGGGCCCGCGGCGCCACATCAACAGACGACGTCAATAATGGTGTCAGTGGTCGTTATTGCCGTTAGAAATATTATGTTAAAGGAGGGAATATTTCGTTAAAGTTAATGGGGAGTTGACTTATTTTGACCAATTTGACCAAAAGTTTGACCGAGCTTTTCGGAGTCATTTCGAGTCGGTTTTTCAAACAGCTTGAACCATTTCTAATGTTTTTGGCCGTTTCGGAGCCATTGGCTGTAATGACCCGAAGAATATTGATATTTAAATAATAGAGAGGAAGGGAAATGGAAACACAAACAGAAGAAGGCAGCAGACTTCGCTTCGTGTTCGTCGGCGATATTGCACTTTGGGAGTAATAACTGAGGAATTTAATCAGGGACTTGTCGACGAATCCCCTATATTCGTCAACAAGGATAACATAGGGTTTCGTCAATGAGGGTATGTTTCGTCGACAAGAAGATATCAAGAGAATATTTGAGGTGACTCTGAATTTCATCGACGAAGGAGAGAGCTTGTCGAAGAATTTTCTATTGGCCTCGTCGACGAGGTGACGTGGCTTGTTGACGAAGCTACTAGTATAAATTGTGTGAAATTCGGGTTTAAACGCAGAAAATTGGAAAAAAAAAATCATTCTCTCTCTCTCTCTCTCTCTCTCTCTCTCTACTCTATGGTTCTCTCTCCTCTCTCCTCGATTTCGGCTCCATCGTTCGCCGAATCGACGATCTGAGGCCACCACGACGCTCCTGGGGAAATTCTCTCCAAATCTGCCGGAGCGGATCATTGGTGGAAGCAAGTTGGAATTCGTCCCAAAGTTGATGTAAGACTTTTTATTCGAAATTTGGTCTTTCCACAGTTGAAGGAAATGATGTACTTGAACAAATATTGAAGTATAGTTCGGAGAATTATCATTTTCAGGGTACTGCTCAGGGTTTCCTACGGGTGTAAGACCAGTATTATTGAGGGGCTTTTCAGTTGCCAGGTAAGGGGATAAATTAAAACAGATATTTTTCATTGAAATTAATATAATTTAATATTAGAATAATTTTCAGAAAGCATGTGATTATATATGAGTATAATTGAGAAAATGTAAGTTTGGGAAAATACTGCAATTGTACAGAAAATGTGATTTCAGAACGAAATATATGGTTTCATTCAATTCATGTGACATGAATATTATTTTTTATGTATATTATACCATGTTAAGTTAGATTTACAAAATAAAGCATGTTTACAAATATATTCAGGAATAACATGATATGATTTCAGAATATATGATATGTTCGGCGCAAGGCCGCAATTATTCATGTTTTCGGCGCGAGGCCGTAATTATTATGTTAATGTAGGATTCAGAAAATGCTATTATTTGATTTACGATAAACAATATATGTTTATGTATTATATGTTATAAGAACCCAAATGTTAATTTAGTTCAATTTCAGGAGCACAGTACCGTAGCGTATAGATCAGACATCTATGATCAGATTGGTGCTAACCACCCTACGAGGGGGTGGGAGATGAATAGTCGATGTGGCTTTTAGTGTAGAATTGTAGACGTCCACCTAGCAGTCCGGACCAGGGTGTGGTGGGCTCATCGTACTTACAGACATTTTTTATTTGGTAGTGGTAGGCCAGCCATTGTCGGGTCCCACTTTCGGATTGCACAACCTGTCATGGGGGGTAATACATGACATCAACTAACTATTCATCTTGGGTAGTTTTCAGTATTATAGATTATATCAGATAATACATAATTAGTATGATTACTTGGAAGTATGAAATTATATGTTTATTTAACCATATTACGATCTATGTTTTATGATATGTGAAATGTACGGTATATGTATTACAACATTATATATTCATGTTACCACACAGCTGATTTTAATTTATCTACCCTTATTGAGAGGTGTCTCACCTTAAGTTTAAATTATTTCAGGAAACCCGGAGAGACCGGCGGGTCAAGGCCGCCACTGAGTGAGTTGAGCTTCCGTGCTAGAAGGGTAAGTTCTGATCTACGATCAAGAGATTTTTGTTGTAAGATCGTAGGTTTATTTTGATATTTTGGAGATTGTATATATAAACACAGTATCTTTGGGAATATAGTAAACTCTGGTATTATGTAATTTATGGTTGATGAATGTGATTTACATTTATTGCTGCCTAGGTTCCGCTGTGTATGACAGGTGTCCCCACTACCCACGGGTTCGGGTTGACTATTTTATTTATTATGTTTTATTTTATATTAAGATAAACAGGTCGTTACATTGGCAGTGTCCATTTTATGAGATTCGGAGCAAAATGGTAGGTGTCGACACTGCAAAGTTCATTAACTTTGTGGCAGAGCATGGTGAAGGATATTTTGGTTCATTAAGGTTTGATCAAGCCGTTGATCGAGAAGAAGCCAAATGATTTCAAATATAATGATTGGATCGAATTGGAGATGAAGGCGGTCAACACAATCTGATTGTGTCTGGCAAATGAAGTCAAATATTCGGTGTAACGACTTGAAGGATAATGGTATTTAAATAATAAAAAGAAAGGAAATAGGAAACAGGAACAGAAGGAGGTAGTCGACTTCGCCTTTATAGGACTCGTTGATGAGGTGACGTGCCTCGTCGACGAACCCCGCAGTATAAATAGGGATTAAATGTGATTTTTCATTCAATTTCTTGCGCATAACTTCTCTCTCTCTCTCTCTCTTACCCTTCGGTTCTCTATCCTTCTCTTTAAGATCTCGAGCCGTTTTTCCGCCAGTTCGACGATCTAAAGCCACAACAATGCTCTTGGAAAAGTTATCTGCAAGTCTGCCGGAGCGGATCGTATGTGGGGCAGAGTTGGAAAGCATCCCAAATCTATGGTAAGGTTTTCTACTCAGTATTTGGTTATTTGACAGTTGTAGAAAATGCTGTATGCGTAGAAATACTAAACTTTAGTTTTGGGGAATGTTGTTTCTAGGGTGTTGAGTAGGGAACCCTACGGGTGCGGGACAGATTTTCTTAGGGGCTTTTCAGGACTCAGGTAAGGAGATAAATTAAGCTAGTATTTTATGAAAAATATTTATAATATTATAGCATTTGATTTCAAGGAAATAAATATATTTATATATGATTTATATTTGGGAAATACTGCTGAAAATGATGGTATGTTAGATATATGAAAAACCTGTTTCGTGTGGCATGAGTAGAAATTGTTATGAAATACTGTTTTCTGGGAATGTATTAATGATATGGATTTTTATAATGAAAAATTGGCGTACGGGCTGAAATTTTTACATATGTTTGTCGGCGTACGAGCTGAGCTATGGAAATGATTTGCCAGTGTACGGGCTGTGCTATGTGTATGATTTGCCGGTATACGGGTCGAGCTATGGAAATGATTTACCAACGTACGGGCTGTGCTATGGATATGATTTGCCGGCGTATGGGCTATTCTATAGTTATGATTTGCCGACGTACGGGCTGAGCTATGGTGAAATATGAAATACCGGTGTACGGGCCGATGCTTTTCATGATATACGTATATATGCAAAATGATATGATTGATTTAATAATTAATGATATGAAATATCCACATATCATAATTTCAGAATATGTTATATGATATCAGAACCTGATTGGCTTGGTCTAAGCTAGCATTTGCACGGTACTGTTGCTATGTGTCCATGGTCATCATGATCATGATATCTGTGTTAACGTCGCTATACGGAGTGGTGTGAGATTGGATGGTCGATGTGGTTTTTAAGAAGAGTGTGAGTGCCTCTGGTGTACGAACCAGGTCTGGCAGACGCATCATACTTATAAATTGTACTTTTGACTTGGTAGTGGTCGACCAACCATTGTCAGGTCTCGCCTTCGGGTCATACAACCTAGTCATGTGGGGGTAATACATGACAACAACCAACTAACCTACTAGGATTGTTTTCGTATTATTATTTATATGAGATTGTTGACCCTACGAGTCCAATCTTGTTTTGATAATGACAAATCACTTGATATTTGATCTATGCATTGAGTTTGTGAACATGACTTGCACTAAGCATGCACGGAAAGTTAACAAATCTTGGCAAGATTCATGGAACTCAAAGAGTACGAGAATCAAGATACAAGCGGCAAAGTTCAAGAATATCTTGGGAAAGGGTATTTAGAACTCTTGTATCTACATTTTTGTATGATTTAATTTGAGGCTCATTATAACTTAGAATGGTTTTAGGATTCATGCATTTTATGTACATCATTAGGAAACTCTCATGGACCTTGAAATGTCTTCAAAATCATGAAAAATATGTTTTATGAAAGACTCAAGAAAAGGAGCCAAGCAGATTTTTAATTAGAAATGAAAATTTGAGAAAATGGGGACTTCGGTCGCCTGAACTCAAACCTCAGGCGCTTGAAGAATTTCTTCGGTTGCCTGAAGATTAAGTTCAGTAGCCTGAAGAATTAAATGGAGAAGACAGAACCTGGCCGAGGCTCTTCGGTCGCCTGACCTTGGAACCTCAGGCACTTGAAGTCACTTCAGGAGCTTGAAGTCACCACTTTGGTTGCCTGACTCTGTATTCCAACGTGATTTTTCAAGGCTTAAGGAACTTCGGTCGCCTGGACCTTTACCCTCAGGCGGCTGAAGTCACGGGGCTGCTAAAAACCAAATTTTTATTAAGTGAACTCGCGAACCATCTGATTGATCCAACGGCTGAGATCAATCCTAAGGGTCATTTACTATATATACTAAATGTCTAAACCCTAGAAGAAAGCTAAGACACACAACAAGAAAAGAACACATCTCATTGCAAGATTTGAGAAAACCCTAGAGCTGATTGTCTGCACTTCAATCTTCTTCCATCTTCTTTGGGCAAATCTCTACTAAAATCAAAGGGCATTCATTCATCCAACTAAACTTCAATCTAGTAGTAAGGTTTGATCTTTCAAGTTATAACTTTTCAAGAACCTTTCATCTCTTTACGTGTTTATCATTAGAAAGATGTTTTGATCTTGAGTGTGTATTCACATATAAAAACTGATTTTTGAAAAGATCATGTCTTGAGAAAAACTTGTTAGCTTGGTTGATTGATTTATGATTCAAGAAGTATATAAACACACACACACACACACACACACACACACACACACACACACACACACACATATATATATATATATATATATATATATATATATATATATTATTCATAGGGCTTCTTATTGAAAAACCTACTTTGATTAAAATATTGGAACTTGAAGGAAAACTTTGTGATTTTTGTTGAGTTGTATTCAAGTCAAAGTTTTGTTAAATAGCTCACTTCAAACATACTTGTGTATCTTTATAAAGTGAATCAAAAACCCTAGTTAACTCCAAGGCATTTCAAATATCACTTTACTTGGGAGTTTTTGATTAAATAGGGATTTGTGTGTTCAAGCATATCATACATAAAACGAGTTTATCGTTTTCACAAGCTTTTGTTAAAAGCATTGTTTTGAGTGTTATTTTCAAATTTCATTGTAAACACGGTTCGGGTTGTGAACCAGGTGTGAGGAGGAAGCTGTACCTCTTGTGAGCAGTGGATAAGGAGGGAGTTGTTCCTCTTGTAAGCAACGGTTTGTAAGGAAAGCTCCGTCCCACTTTAAGGAGCAGGGTTTTTAGTGAATCCTTGAGTGGTTGCTCAAGGCGAGGACGTGGGCCAAGATGGCTGAACCTCGTAAAATCGCGTTTGTCTTCTCTTTTCCCTCTATTCTTTATTTTCCGTGTTGTATTTAAATTGAGTATATTGCATGCATAGATAGGATATCCAGACACATACATAATTGAGCAATAAGAAGTTGTTGGTAAATTTATAAGAAGTGTGTAAAAGGAAATTAAGTGGCTTAATTTTTTTTTAATATCCAATTCACCCCCCTCTTGGGATTACACCTTAATCAACAGAGATGAATTATGCTATGGAAACCATATGTTCTACCATGTTGATTACACATGTTTTCCCAAAAATGATGTATATACAGTTTTATTAGTTATGTTTATGATTATATGTATATCACAGAAATGCTCATGTTGTCACACACTAGTATTAGTTTATTTCCCTTACTGAGAAGTGTCTCACCTCAAAATTTTATAAACATTTCAGAAGCCCCTAATAGGAGAGCGGGTAAAGCCCCGCTGATCTAGTGCTGTTGATCTGCTCTTCCTGAAGGGTAAGAGTTTTGATAAGGTCGGATGTATTTTGTGGAATGACCCTAGATATTTTTTGGGTGGTGTACTGTGTGTATATAAATACAGTGGATATAGTAACTATGGTATTGTGTTGGATGATTCTGTATTTATGATATTATGATTGCATGTTTCTTGTTGCTTAGGCTTCTGCTATATGTTATGATATATCCCTGGTACTCACGGGTCCAGGTGGATTATGATCTGCTAAGTTTTGTAATATTGATTTTATTATATTATGAAAAAAAATATGTGGAAATTAAGTAGGTCGTTACTGTTTGGTATCAGAGCCTAGGTTGCTAGGTTCTGTAGACTTTAGAATACAGCAGCAACAATACCAAAGTATAGAAAATGATTTAAGGTTTTGTTCTACAGCCTGAAAATAGGACTTCCGCGGTAGTTTCTGTGTTTTTCCTGGGGTGACGATTTTAGGAAAACCATAGTAAACTATTGTCGGGTTGTGTTCCTAGAATATAGGACTGGAGATTAGAAATAAGTTGGAAATGTTAAGATAAGTGGTGAGGATAGGTGGGTAAATTATAAGGATAGGATTTCGAAGTTGTGTTTGTTGTTTTCAAGATGGGTTCAGGAGGAAGTAGTGCCCATGCGAGTGGTAGTGATGGAGCAGGGCCATCAGGTGCAGCTGGGAGTGACTCTGACGCGGTATTACGTAGCGTGGCTCAGCAGATTATGGTTGAGATCGCTAGGAGCTCAAGGAAGCAGGGTGGTCCATCTGCAGGCCATAGGTGCACCATAAAGAAGTTTACGAAAATGAATGCTTCGGCATTCTCGGGGGGAGTCGACCCTGCAGCCGCTGAGAATTGGATGCAGGAGACCGAGAAAGTCTTGATTGTATTGCCGTGTATAAAGGAACAGAGGGTCCGTTTCGCCACCTATAGACTGACAGGAGAGGCCGAAAGGTGGTGGACTGCGGTGAGACTGCCGAAGCAGCAGAGGGTGACTCCGATAGCCATGACATAGGACTGGTTTAAAGAATTGTTCTTCGATAGATATTTTTCAGTTATTATTAGGGAGGCTAAAGTAGAAGAGTTCCTGAGTCTAAAGCAGGGATAGTTATCCGTTTAGCAGTATGCAGCGCGTTTCATCGAGCTCTTTCGTTTTGCCCTGTATGTTGTTCCTGATGAAGTGAAGAAGGCGAGGCAATTTGAGAGAGACTTGAGGCAGAGTATATATAAGCAGGTGGTGGTGCTACAGATGCGGGAATTTGCTGAGTTAGTCGACAAGGCGCCCTTGGCAGAGATTGGTAAGTGTCTCGATACAGAGGAGTAAGGATAGAGGAAGAGATCTGCATCTACGGGCTACCACCAGGGTCCTAGACAGAATCAGTGGAGGAGGGGTAACCATGGAAGAGGGCAGAGGCAGGAGATGGGAGGACGCGAGGTGCAGGCAGGTCAGGGTCCTTCAGTTCGTCAGACTTGTGGGAGGAGACACTAGGGAGAGTGTCAAGTAGGACGAGTGGTGTGCTATCGCTGCGGTAGATCGGAGCACATGGTGCGAGACTGCCCTACACCACCAGATGCAGTTCCAGCTCCCAGACCATACTAGGGAGGTTATCAGGTGCCATGCGAGGGCCAACATAGGAATATGACTCTAGCCAGAGTGTTTGCGTTGACGCCGGGTGACGCTAAGATGGCAGGTGACGTCGTCACACGTATGGTTATTATGCTTTCTTTTAAAGTTATTGCATTGTTTGATTAAGGAGCTACACACTCATTCGTGTCTTCGAGGTGTGTTAAACTATGTGGGGCGGAAACACAATTGTTGAATACTGAACTGTCAGTGTCTACACCGACTGGATCTATAGTAAGATGTAGTAAATACTCTGAGGTTGTCCAATTGATATCCAAGGGAAGACTTTGTCTGCTGATTTGATAGTGCTGGACATGCACGAGTTTGATGTTATATTTGGCATGGATTGGCTAGCAGCTAATTTTTCCAGCATAGATTACCGAGCGCATTAAGTAATATTTAGACCTCTGGGGAAAGCAGAATTCAGGTTTGTAGGATCACAGGTGCAATCCCCGTCTCAGCTAGTTTTAACTATCCAGGCCAGGAGACTACTGTTGAGTGGTTGTCAGGGGTTTGTGGCAGTTGTGAAGGAAATGTCAGAGAATGAATTGAAACTTGCTAGCATGCCTATAGTAAAGGAATTTACAGATGTTTTCCCAGATAAATTACTAGGCTTGCCACTTGATCTTGAGGTAGATTTCCCTATTGATCTACTTCCAGGTACAATGCCGATTTCTAAAGTACTGTACCGGATGGCGCAAGTAGAATTGACAGAATTGAAGAATCAGTTGCAAGATCTGCTTGATAAGAGCTTCATACGACCTAGTGTATCTCTGTGGGGAGCTCCAGTTTTATTTGTGAAGAAGAAAGACGAGTCTATGAGGATGTGTATAGACTATAGGGAGATTAATAAAATGACAATCAAGAATAAATATCCTCTACCTCGTATAGATGATTTGTTTGATCAGTTCCAGGGTACACAGGTGTATTCGAAGATTTACCTCATATCTGGCTATCATAAGGTGAAAGTGAAAGCAGAAGACGTCTCGAAGACGGCCGTCAGGACCAGGTATAGACATTATGAGTTTCTTGTTATGCCGTTTGGTTTGACGAATGCTCCTACGGTATTTATGGACTTGATAAACAGAGTCTTCCACCAATACTTAGACCAGTTTGTTGTTGTTTTTATTGATGATGTACTGGTTTATTTGAGAAGCTATGAGGAGCATGAGATGCACTTGAGGCAGGCTCTGCACATGCTTCGGGAAAGGAAGTTGTATGCCAATTTTAGTATATGTGAATTCTGGCTTGAGAAGGTCGTGTTTTTGGGGCATGTTATATGTAACGACCTGTTTAACTCATCACATAATAAACATAAATAATAATAACATCGACTCGAACCCGTGGGTAGCGGGGATAGCCTGACATAAACAGCAGAAACCTAAGCAACAGTAAAAATAATTTACATCCATCAAACCATTAATTACATAATACTAGAGTCTACTACATTCCCAAAATATAGTATTTGAATACAATCTTCAAAACATCAAAATAGGTCTGGAATCTTACAACAAAAATCTCCTGATCCTAGATCAAAGCTTACTCTTCCAACAGGGAAGCTCAACTTACTCAACGGCGGCCATGACCTGCCGGTCTCTCAAGGTCTCCTGAAAAATTAATTGAGGTTGGGGGTGAGATACATCTCAGTAAGAGAAAATAAACTAAATACAACTGTGTGACAACATGAATATATAATGCAGTTATACATATACAATACATTTCATATATTTGTAAACATTCGTGATAACATACTGAATCATCATATACTTTCATATTTGCTAATAAATCATATTGTACATAAAAATTTGTTATAACTGATAACACTGAAAACATACCTAGGATGAATAGTTAGCTGATGTCATGTATTACCCCCCTATGACGGGTTGTGTAGCCCGAAGGCAGGACTTGACAATGGCTGACCGACCACTGCAGAGTCAAAAATTTCTGTAAGTACGATGGGTTCGCCACACCCTAGTCCGGACTGCTAGGTGGACGTCTGTTAGAATTGGTGTATTCCCAAGAGGGGGGGTGAATTGGAATTTAAAACTTTTTCTCCTAGGTTAATCTATCCAACAACAGTATATACTGAACCTAGGGTCAGTCTATGCAATTTCCAAATGCGTAGATAAATATAATATGGAAATTAAGTCATACGCATCATTCACCCATAACATACATGTGCGGTAAATATAAAGTACGGAAAAGTAAATGAACACATGATATGTTATTAGGGTTCGGCCAACTGTGCCTACGTCCCCGCCTTAAGCTCACAAGCTAGAGGATTCCACTAATAGCTCACTTAAGGGTGGAGCGACACCGTTTACAACTAGGTCAAATTATCACAGGGCTAACCTCAACCTTAACTAGGCCAATTAGCGGGGCTGACCTCAACCTACACGCCCTAACAGGACGATGCACCTACCTTTCCTAACCGGGTCTAAGACAATCCGGGACTATTCCAGGGCTAGTCTCCCTCTTCAAGCCCATGCCTGGAAATACAACAAATGTGTATATGATCAGATGGTACAGTGATTGTGCTTTCGTGTAAAGCAGATATGATGACCCAAAAATATATACATGATTAAAGCACAATAATAATAAAATAATAAAATGGTCATTGAGTTAATATTAATACAGAAGTGTTTTTCTGTAGGATCCTTGATTCCATACGGCTTAGAGACCATTGCGGCTCAGTCGCTCCCTGGAGGTCGACCTGGTCAAAATGGAATTTCATAGGATAAACAGAATACACACTGTTTGTACACGTAAATAAATATATATACATAAAATAGTGTTTTGACAGACATAATTTGTAAAAATACATAATAAGATGATAATAATATAGGTATCATATGTGGAGCCCACAAGACTATGTGGGGTCCACATGAGTCCCGGAACCACAAGACACTGTTTATATGCGTAAATAAGTACATAAAATAATGTTTTGACTGATATAATTTATAAAAATATATGATAAAATAATAATAATATAAGTATCCTATGCGAGGCCCACAAGACTGTGTGGGGCCCACATGAGTCCCGAAGCCGTATGAAGGTTTACACGAGTCTCAAAACTATTTAGGATGCATAAAATCGTATAAGAATTATTCGAATTACGTAGGATCTATTCGGGTCTCGAAGTTGTGTGGGGCTCACATGAGTTTTCAAAATTCAAATTTAATTCTTATTCAAAAATAAATAATAAAATAAATAAATACTAAAAATAGTTTAAAAGTGATAACAATGATAATAATAATAATGATAATAATGATTAAGAAAAATAATAAAATAATAAAATAATTAATTAACTAATTGATTAATTAATTAGGTAAGTAGTTAATTAAAAATTTATTTAATGGAAATGGTGGCAAGCACTCCCACATGGCCTCCATCCCCATCCCATACTCAACCCATACCTTGCCCATCCCTTACCCATTTTTTAATTTTAAAAAAATTATAATTTCACCCATCTCCCCACACTTTTAAAAATTTCATTTTTTCCCCAAAATTTTCCTATAAATAGGGAGCTCTCAACCTTCATTTTTCACAACAATTTTTCAAGGAAGAGAAGGATTAGTGAGTGAAAGAATTTGTGGTGGAGAGAGAATTTTTGAATAAATTCTCAATCACCAACTTTTTCCGATCTCATTTATTAGAGATAGTTACAGTGTTCGTAAAGAAGAAGGTAAGTAAATTTTGATTATGTTAGTTTTTTTATTTATTTAAAATTCATACCCGAGTTTATTTTATAAGTAAATTTTAATTATGTTAATTAGTTCCATAAAATTTTCATGAGTTTATTTTTACGCGTATTTGATTATACCAGTTCTATCTTTAATATACTTGCATCTATTTTTGGGTTAAGAAATGTTCTAATCCCCTCGGGTAAATTTTCAACATTTCTTTCTATTCAAAAATAAAATTATATATATTTTTAACACAAAAAAATTGTGTGGCATGAGTTTATTTCTACGTTACATTTTTATGTAAATATGAGTAAAGATGAGATTCTTACGATATTATTTTAAATTGCATAAATTATAATAAGATGATTTTAAAACCCCTTATGGCAACGAAAGTTCAAAGTTATAGATGCTCGGTACCGCAGCTTAAAGTTTATGCGGATCAGAGTGCACCCACACTGTTTACAGAGTGGTTATTTATGTTAGTGAATTTCTCCTGAGTGCACACCTGGTTCCGGACCAGGACTTAATAAAGAAAATCTCACTTAAAGTTTACGTACGTTGATTTAGTTTGGTCGGCCAGCCAGCTAAGTCCAGTCTTCGGACCGCACAACCTAGTCATGGGGGTAAATATGACTTACAGCAAACAGGCCTAAGGGTGGTTTTTACAATATATGTTTATACATATTTAATTACGTGTACAAAGTTACTGATGATTTGAAGGAAAAGTATAAGTTTACATGAAAATGATCATTTTAGTGCTTAAATGACGATCTAAAGAAAACGTATAAGGAAAAGTATATGTATATTTATCATTAAATATTTATACAGTTTTAAAGTTAAAAGTTTAGTTTAACAGTTATAGTATATGATTATAAAATTTTACTGTTATAGTTGATGGTAAAAGTTTTATGTAGAAATTTTTAAATTTATATTTATTCTAAAGACAGTTTTAAAGTTATAATGTTAAATATTGTTTTACGAAATTTTTAAAAAGCTCATTTTTGCCACACACTAACAATAATCTTATTTACTTACTAAGCGTCATCTCACTCCAATCATATTTTTATTTTAGATAACTCTGAAGAACATGTTGAAAATCAGGCTTAGCAAGCATGCGGGTGGGGATAGAAAAATAAAGATTGTTTAGAAATATTAGTATGATGCCAGATATTTATGCTTATGTAATTTTTCTTCTTTTGAAATAAATGATTGTAATATGGATAATTAGTGCTCTGGTTTAATAACAATTAAGTTTATTTGCTTCCGCTGTAAATTAGTAGTAAAAAGTTAATATCCCAGGCCCCTCGGGGTCGGGGTGTTACAGCAGATATGTACCCAAATGCGCGCAATATCACAAACACTACAATATGATTTAATATGTAAGCTCAGTGTGGTTTAAGATGTCTACTCTCAAATAGATTTACTATCGTTGTAATCAGTGCGTGAGAGTGTGAACACTACAATCTTTGTATCACAAGATGTATCCAATCTAAGTGCTCAAACAAAGATATCAACCAAACAATATATATATATATATATATATATATGTGTGTGTGTGTGTGTGTGTGTGTGTGTGTGTGAAGTTCTAGCAATGTATAAGTTTGGTTTGCAAAAAAGGACTTTAATCTTTGTATTCAACTAAAGATATAAATTAGTGAATATTGCAACAAAGATTTTTCTCACAGAAACAAATATCTCTTTAAAGATTTATCAAGACAAAGCACACTAGATATTTGAAAGTATTTTGAAAATGTTTTGCAACCAAAAACAAATACAATCTTCTTAAGATGTTGCAATGAAGGTGCAAATCTTAGAAGATCTATCAAAGTCTTCTTAGGATAGACTTATTAACAAAGTCTCCTAAGAATACTTAGATTTAATTCTCAATGAAAATAAATCAATCAAAAATGAATGGGAGAGCAAACCTATTAAATATACTTACAGAGGATTTAAGAGATCGAAGAAGGTAAGCATGAATGAATGGGGATTGGATATGAGTATTATAGGATTTGGGATTTTCAGAGAATTTCTCTTAATCAATATTTTTTTAATCCCATGCTAATTATCCCAAATGAGGGAGTCTTTATAGACAACCCTTGAAATATAACCGTTGGGGACCTATTGGGAATAATTAGGAAAGTTTAATGACCTTTCAAATATTTTAACCTTGTTTAAAAAATATTAACTGCGGTAAAAAATCAGGCAACCCAAGAGGTTCGGTCGACCAAAACAAGTTCGGTCGACCAAGTGTCATATGTTTCGGTCGACCAGGAGAATATTGAACTAACGGCTCGGTCGACCGAGAGAGGGCGATTCCTCAATTTTTCGAGGTTCGGTCGACCAGAGCATTTTGAACTGTATGGTTCGGTTTACCAGACCGTTGGGAATCCTCCCGAGGATCCTCCAGTCGACCAAGTAGTTGTAGTACAAAAGTGGTCGGTTGACCAAATGGTCAAACTTTTGACCCCAGGGGGTTTCGGTCGACCAGGACCTTTTGAACTACTTGGTTCGGTCGACCATATGGTCAAACTTTTGACCCCAGGGAGTTTCGGTCGACCGAGAGTTTTGAACTACACTGGCTCGATCGACCAGGTGGTCAAACTTTAACTAGAAAGGGTTTCGGTCGACCAAGAGTTTTGAACTGAAATGGTTTGGTCGACCAGAACCTTGGTCAACAGTTGACCCAGGCCTGTTTCGGTCGACCAGGGCAAAATAAACTGCCTTGGCTGGTCGACCGAAAGTGCATCAAGTGTGCATTTCGGTCTAGTTTCGAAACATATAAACCCTATTCAAGTGCCTAATACATACAAGTGCAAAAGTGAGTGTCCTAAGGTCACTTAGGATCCAATACACCAAAAAAGTCCAGTATAGTTCATTCTCATTCATGGTTTGTTTGAGCTTACGTATTATCATGCATGTGATGTGTATGAGCTTATTACAAACCAAAGACCTATTTACTATTACAGACCTTTCCTACTTAAATATTACAGACCCGAATATAAATTACAACAAATCAATTATATTACGGGTCTTCAGAGTCTTCGTTTTCC
This sequence comes from Malania oleifera, assembly GCF_029873635.1. Classification (NCBI taxonomy): domain Eukaryota; kingdom Viridiplantae; phylum Streptophyta; class Magnoliopsida; order Santalales; family Ximeniaceae; genus Malania; species Malania oleifera. The sequence continues at coordinate 81,425,914 of NC_080428.1, read as the reverse complement.
TCTGGGTCTCCGAGTGCCATCATAGGATACTGCCAAGATAAACCTGCACATCCACTTGACAATCATTAAATACCTGAGTATTTGTCATAATCAAAATAGGGTATGACCCATAGGGTCAACAACGTCCACACTCTACTAAAAGGCACATCGACTATCCATCTCCCACCCCCTCATGGGGTGGTTAGCACCAATTTGATCATAGATATCTAATTTATAAGCTATGGTACCATGCTCTTGAACTGAACTAAACTAACATCCTGGTTCTGATAACATATAATACATGATAATATAGCATCTTTCATAATTTCATAAATACGGCCTCGCGCCAAACATTTCATAAATACGGTTTTGTGCCGAACGTTTCATAAATACGACCTCGTGCCGAAATCATACATAAATACAACCTCGCGCTGAACATTTCATAAATACGGTCTCGCGCCGAATTCATTTCATATATGTATATCATTCTGAAAATAATCAATCTATCATGTATTTTCAACATCATAATGTACTGTATTCTTTCATAATTTCTCAAAATATATTTCATTCATATCATTGTCATATCATGATATTTTTTCTACGTAAAATAATATTCATGCCACACATTTGCTGTATAAAACCATACATTGTAATCTAAAATCATAGTTTTTGACATCTCATACATACATGTTCATTTCAACATATTAGCAGTATTTTCCCAAATGTACAATTCCTTCGTAATATACAAATATAATACATACTTTTCTGAAAATAAATTTACTCATACATAATAATAATTTGCATGGAAATAACTGCTTTAGTTTATTCCCTTACCTGACTACTGAGAAAAGCCCCTATAAACTTTGGTCTCACACCCGTAGGATTTCCTATTCAACACCCTAAAATTGACAACTCGCAGAACAAAACTTCAGTATTTTCACGTGAATATCATTTCCTATAACTACCGTAAGACAAAATTTGGCTTAAAAAGTCTTACCTCAACTTAGGGATGATTCCCAACTTGCTTTCACCAATGATCCGATTCGGCAGATTTGGAGAGAACTTCAACAGGAGCGTCGTGGTGGCTTCAGATCGTCCAACAGGTAGAAATCTGGCCCGAAATCGAAGAGAGAAGAGAGAGAAACCATAGGGAGAGAGAGAGAGAGAGAGTAAGATATTTTCTTAATTTTCATGTTTAATTTCGGATTTCTACTATTTATAGGGTCATATTCGTCGACGAGACACGTCACCTCGTCGACGAATCCTATAGAAAGTTTATCGACGAACCTGCTCCCTTGTTGACGAATTTCAAACTTCCAGAAACTCTTTCTCGGTATCTTCTCGTCGATGAATATTGTCTTCGTCGACGAGGTCCTCTTATACCCTCGTTTACGAATCCCCTGTGTTCGTCGTCGAGGTCCTGATAACTTCCCCTTCCTCTTTATTTAAATTTAAATTATTATTATTCGATTCATCACATTATATCTAGAGACAGTATTTTTGTGGATCCTAGTAAGGTTGAGGTCGTAGTGAATTGGGCTAGATCGAGGAATGTCCAAGAGATCAGGAGTTTCTTGGGGCTAGCTAGGTATTATTGTCGTTTCGTTGAGGGATTCTCAGCTTTGTTAGGGCCTTTGACACAACTAACTAGGAAGAATGCCATATTTGAATGGGACGACAGTTGTGAGCAAAGTTTTCAGGAATTGAAGCAAAGGCTAATCATAGCGCTAGTACTAATCATCTCGTCAAGGGGTAAGGGTTATAGTATCTACATTGATGCGTCCTTGAAGGGACTTGGTTGTGTATTGATGCAGCATGAAAGGGTGGTGGTGTATGAGTCCAAGCAGTTGAAAGAATATGAAAAGAACTACCCTACACATGATTTTGAATTGGCTACAGTAGTACATGCTTTGAAGATTTGGAGGCATTACCTGTACGACGAGTAGTGTGAGATTTACTCCGACCACAAAATTTTAAAGTATTTCTTCACTCAGAAGGAATTGAATATGAGGCAGAGAAGATGGTTGGAGTTAATTAAGGATTTTGATGGTACCATCAGTTATCACCCAGGGAAAGTAAGCATGGTAGTTGATGCGTTGAGCAGGAAGTCCAGGGAACCAGTGTTGGCGACTACGGAGATCTAGTATCCGATCATGATGGATCTGGAGAGACTCGACATTGAATTAGCTGAAAATGATTAATAGGCTCATATTCCCATTTTAATGGTGCAGCCTCCTCTACAATAGAGGATTAAAGTTGCCCAGAAGGAAGACCCAAAGTTAGCAAAGGTGATAGACAGAGAAGAAAGTGTTTAAGGGGAGGAATTCAGTATTGCAGATGACGGGCCTTTGCGGTTCTGTTCCAGATTATGCGTTCCTTCCGATACTGAGATCAGAAAGACCATTCTAGAGGAGGCTCACAAATCGCTGTATACAGTCCATCCTGGCAGTACAAAGATGTATAAGGATCTACGAGAGTCATACTGGTAGAGTGGTATGAAGAGAGTAATCGCTGAGTATGTAGCGCAATGTTTAATGCACCAGCAGGTAAAAGCTGAGCACCAGAGGCCGGCAGGGCTGTTGTAGCTACTATTTGTCCTATAGTGGAAGTGGGATCATATATCTATGGATTTCTTGTCTGGACTACCAACGACGTTACATGGACAGAATGCCATCTGGGTGATTGTTGACCGTTTGGCTAAGATTGCCCACTTTTTACCTATCAAGATCAGCTACTCCCTTAATCGTTTGGTAAAGATTTACATTCAAGAGATAGTTCGTTCTCATGGGGTGCCAGCATCGATTGTATCAGATCGAGACCCACGTTTTACGTCACGTTTTTGGAGGAGCTTACAGCAAGCACTTTGGTCTCAATTATCGTTTAGCATGGCATTCCATCCTCAGTCAGATGGGCAGACTGAGAGGACGATACAGACATTAGAGGATATGCTCCGAGCGTGTGTATTGGATTTTGGGGGTAGTTGGACTCATTTCATGCAATTAGTAGAATTTGCATATAATTTATCAGACCAGCATTGGCATGACACCATTTGAGGCTTTATATGGTAGAAGATGACGCTCTCCTTTATTTTGGGATGAAGTGGGTGAGCAGCGAATTGTGGGGCCAGAGCTAGTACAGCAAGCGTGTGACAAGGTTTGGCTTATCAGGGATAGAATCAGTGCAGCTGAGAGCCGATAGAAGAATTATGCTGATAATAGCCACATGAATTTGGAATTTGATGTGAGTAATCATGTGTTTTTGAAAATAGCTCCGTTGAAAGGAGTTATGAGATTAGAGAAGAAGGGTAAACTTAGTCCCACGTTTATCGATCCATTTGAGATTCTAGAGAAAGTGGGGCCGGTAGCCTACAGACTAGCTTTGCCACCTATGTTGTCCAGGATCCATGACGTATTCCATGTTACTATGTTGAGGAAATACGTCCCAGATCCTTCTCATATCATCAGTTATGGTGAATTAGAACTCAATGATTCACTGGTTTATGAGGAGGTGCCAGTACAGATTTTGGATAGGAAAGTGTAGGAGTTATGTAACAAGGAGATTCCTCAGGTAAAAGTTTTGTGGAGGAATCATACAGTTGAAGAGGCTTCTTGGGAATCTGAGGAGCAGATGAAGAAGAAGTATCCGCATTTATTCCAAGAAGTTTGATCGGGTAAAATTTAAGTAGTTAGGTAGTATTTCTTTTGCAGGTACATGTAAAGGTTTAATTAGTGTAGTATTTTAGTTGTGGGAGAATTTTTCTTTTGTAAATGTAATCTCCCAGGACTCGGAATGTAACCATGATATTCCTCCACCATAAGTGAGGGTAAGTAATAAAATAAGTAGACCATTTTTTTTCCTGTTAAGGGATGATGAGTTACGTGAATAGTAAATTTCGAGGACAAAATTTTTATAAGGAGGGGAGAATGTAACGACCCGAAGGATAATGGTATTTAAATAATAAAAAGAAAGGGAATTGGAAACAGGAACAGAAGAAGGAAGTCAACTTCACCGACAAACTTTCTACAGGACTCGTCGATGAGGTGACGTGGCTCGTCAACGAACACCGTAGTATAAATAGGGATTAAATGTAATTTTTCATTCAATTTCCTGCGCAGAACTTCTCTCTCTCTCTCTCTTACCCTTCGGTTCTCTATCCTTCTTTCTAAGATCTTGAGCCGTTTTTTCGCCGGTTCGACAATCTGAAGCCACAGCGATGCTCCTAGGAAAGTTCTCTTCAAGTTTGTCGGAGCGGATCGTCGATGGGGTTGAGTTGGAAAGCATCCCAAATCCAAGGTAAGGTTTTCTATTCAATATTTGGTTATTTGACAGTTGTAGAAAAATGTTGTATGTGTAGAAATACTGAACTTTAGTTTTGAGGAATGTTGTTTCCAGGGTGTTGAATAGGGAACCCTGCGGGTGCGGGACTGATTTTCTTAGGGGCTTTTCAGGACTTAGATAAGGGAATAAACTAAGCTAGAATTTTATGAAAAGTATTTATAATATTATAGCATTTGATTTCAAGGAAATAAATATATTTATATATGATTTATATTTGGGAAATACTGTTGAAAATGATGGTATGTTAGATATATGAAAAACCTGTTTCGTGTGGCATGAGTAGAAATTATCATGAAATACTGTTTTTTGAGAATGTATCAATGATATTGATTTTTATAATGAAAAACCGGCATACGGGCCGAGATTTTTATATATGTTTTCTAGTGTACGAACCGTGTTATGTGTATGATTTACTAGCGTACAGGCCGAGCTATGGAAATGATTTGCCAGCGTACGGGTTGTGCTATGTGTATGATTTGCCAACGTACGAGCCAAGTTATGAAAATGATTTGCTAGCGTACGGGATGTGCTATGGATATGATTTGCCGGCGTATGAGCCCAGCTATGGAAATGATTTACCAATGTACGGGCTATGCTATGGTTATGATTTTTTGGCATACGGGCCGAGTCATGGTGAAATGTGAAATACCGGTGTACGGGCTAATGATTTTCATGATATACGTATATATGCAAAATGATATGATTAGTTTAATAATTAATGATATGAAATATCCACGTATCACAGTTTCAGTATATGTTATATGATATCAGAACCTGGATGGCTTGGTCTAGGCTAGCATTTGCACGATACCATTGCTATGTGTCCATGGTCATCATGATCATGATATCTGTGTTAAACCCATTGTACGGAGTGGTGTGAGATTGGATGGTCGATGTGGTTTTTAATATGAGCGCCCCTGGTGTACGGACCAGGTTTGGCAGACCTATCAGACTTACAGACTATACTTTTGACTTGGTAGTGGTCGGCCAACCATTGTCAGGTCCCGCCTTCGGGTCACACAACCCAGTCATGTAGGGGTAATACATGACAATAGTCAGCTAATCTACCAAGATCGCTTTCGTATTATTATTTATATGAGATGAATTATGCTATGGAAACCATATGTTCTACCATGTTGATTACACATATTTTCCTAGAAATGATATATATACAATTTTACTGGTTATGTTTATGATTATATGTATATCCACATACTAGTGTTAGTTTATTTCCCTTACTGAGAGGTGTCTCACCCCAAAATTTTATAAATATTTCAGGAGCCCCTGATAGGAGAGTGGGTAAAGCGTTGCTAATCTAGTGCCGTTGAGCTGCCCTTCCTGAAGAGTAAGAGTTTTGATAGGGTCAGATGTGTTTTGTGGAATGGCCCTAAATATTTTTTGGGTTGTGTACTGTGTGTATATAAATACAGTGGATATAGTAACTCTGGTATTGTGTTGGATGATTCTGTATTTATGATATTATGATTGCATGTTTCCTGCTGCTTAGGCTTCTGCTATATGTTCTTATATATCCCTGGTACCCACAGGTCCAGGTGGATTATGATCTGCTGAGTTTTGTGATATTGATTTTATTATATTATGAAAAAAAATATGTGGAAATTAAGCAGGTTGTTACATTTAGTGTTAGACGAAACCTCACCGATGGAGCTCTGAAAGAAATTAGAGCAAATGTATATGTCGAAGTCTTTTACCAATAAGTTGTTTCTACAGAAGAAACTTTATCAACTTCGAATGAACGAGAGAAGTAGTATTTTTTATCACATAAATGATTACAACAAGATTTTGACCCAGTTGTTGAGCCTCAGCGTAAAAATTGATGAAGAGGATAAGTCGCTTCTACTTTTTTCGTCTCTACCAGTTTCATTTGATGGTCTGGTGACTGCATTGCTCCTGGGGAAGGATACCTTGAAGTTGGATGATGTGATGACATCTCTTTAAGATTTTGAGGCGTTAAAAAAGCCGATTGTGATGTCTTGTGAGCAAGCTATGGTGGCTAATAATGAGAGACAAGGAAGAAACAAAGATCAAAAGCTCAGAGGTAAACAATGGCATTCAAAATCAAGAGGATGAGATACGAGCGAGGTCGTATGTTACTGGTGTGATAAAAAGAGGCACTTCAAGAGGAACTATGAAGATCGAAAATGATATGAAGAAGAAAAGAAGACACAGGACGGTGTCAATCTATCATAACATGCCACATGACATGGTAATGATGAAGTCCTTGTAGTGGCGAGCGGCTCACATTGACAAAATCAAAGAAATGTGCAGTATCGATACTGCAAGAAGTATGACCATATGCAGAGGGAGTGCTGGAAGTTTATGAGAAAGAACATGAATGCTCATGGCAGTCCAAACGATGATGGATGAGTTTTAGACTTTGAGAGTTCGGTTCATGTTTGTTTTAAGAAAGAATTTTTCTTTTCTTTCAAAGAAGTTCATGGTACGGTATCACTCGGTGATGGGTCTTCATGCGATATTAGAGGGATTGAATCTATGAAGCTGAAGACGCCTATTGGAGCAGTTCATATTTTGGATGACGTAAACTTCTTCCAAGGATGCGAAGAAATTTGATCTCCCTTAGTCGGTTGGATTCTGAGGGTTGCCAAATCTCTATCGCAGGTGGAGCTATGGAGGTGACCTGACGTGACTCAATGATATTTACTGGGAAGGAGTTTCGTGGGCTATATCAATTGATGGGAACCATTGTGTTTGGTGGTTTGACCTCAGATGATGATAGCGGCACGTTGTCAAAAACGAACCGACGAATTCGGTTTGCCGATGAAGAAGGCGGTACTCTTTGTATGGTTCAGACGTTTGAACCAAGCTATGATGATTTGCCTTGATCAAGTTTGTATCAAGGTGGAGCTGTGGACTTGGGAGTTGATACTCGCCAAGGTGGAGATTGTTAGGGCGTGACTTGTATTGGTGTCGGCAACTGCACCATCCAGCCACAATTGTTGATGCTGGAGGCGAATGATCACCAAACAGCTACCTACAATGTTGACTTTGCAATTGCCTTGTTTAGGGCTGAGCATAATTCGGTGAAAACTGAATTAACCGGCCGAAATTGGCCGGTTCAGTTCGAGTAAAAATCCCGGTTTGGTCGGTTTGGTTATAATTCTACAAAATTTCGATTAATCGGTTTCGATTCGGTTAAGGGTAAAAAAATTTTCGGTTAACCGATTAACCAAATACTAATTAATTAGATTTTAAATATAATTTATGAATATAAATTTTTCTTATGCAAGTGCATTAAGGGGTTTAATTAAGCTTGCTTATACTCGGCATTATTATTATTATTATTTTTTGTTGTTGTTTTTCTTGTTTTGGATTCTTTGTTCTATGGTAAAATATTATTTTCATTAATAAAATTAATAAATAAGGTATTTAATTAAGCTGGATTTGGTTTTAAAAAAAATTTATAATTGTATTCTATTTCTAGCAATTAATTTTAAATGATTTCAGTTAAAATCGGTTAACCGAATTACCTGAATGGGCAATTCGGTCGGGGTCGGTTCGGTGTCCTTCGTCAATTCGGTCGGTTCGGTTAATGGTATTATTTAACCAAATTTTTTGGTTAATTACCTGAATTTAACCGAAACGACTGTTTGCTCACCCCTAGCCTTGTTTGTTTATCCCCTTCTGTTGACTTTTTGAGTCTAATCCCTGTTTTGATGCTGACAAACCACTAGTATCTTATGTGTGCTTTTAAGTGCGTGAACAGGTATAATTCAGGTCACACATAAGATCAACAGGACATGGAAGCCATGACACGACTCAAAGCTCATATCTAGCGTTTTCCATGAAGATTCAAGAGCACAGAAGATAAAGAAAACATTTGTGTTTAATTTGTATATGCATTTATTTTTTATGTTTGGTCTGTAATAATGCATGCATCTGCATGATATGTTTAAAATGCTCAAATGACCGTAGAATGACCTTAGGGCTACATCGAATTTTTTCGGTGTCTTCAAAAAGACCTAGAATGACCCTAGGACACTCACTCTTGCATTTACATGTGTTAGTCATCTGAATAGGGTGATTGTTGGCTGAAATAGAACCGAATTGCACAAAATATGCAACTTCGGTCGACCAACCCTTATAGTTCATTTGTAGCCCGATCAACAGAACCTAGGTCCAAGTCAACGATTGATCATGTCTTGGTCGACCAAACTATTGTAGTTCAAATGGCCCCGGTCGACCAAACCCTCACGAAGTCAACATTTTGACTTCCTGGTCGACCGAGAGAAAAATGTACTCCAAGGCTCTAGTCGATCGAGGGTCCTCGCGAGTTGTCCCAATGATCTGGTTGACCGAACCATCTAGTTCAAATCTTCTCGGTCGACCAAACCACACAAAATGGAAAATTGCCCTTCAGACTTACATGTCTGGTCAACCGAGCTCACAGTTCAATTTTTCCCCGGTCGACCGAACTTGTCATCATCAACCGCTGCTCTCGGGTTGGAATTTTTTAAATGCTTTAAAACATAATTAAAACTTAATTAAACTTTTCCAAAATACCAAGTGTGTCCCTCAACAATCAGATTTGTTGAAAATCTATAAATACCCCCTCATAACTCTAGATTAGCAACTTTGATTAGCCAAATTTCTCTCTCCAATCTATTAGGCTAATTTTATCAAAGCTCCTCCAAATTAATTTTTCATTACAAAAAAAATTTCTTGGGGTAAAATGTTTTTAATCTCTTAGACTCTCTTTCACTCTCAATGTTTGAAAAATAATTTTAAAAGAGAGCACTTGTCTTGTTTTGAACTCTCCAAACTCTCTTCCACTCTTTCATTTCAAAAATACTCCTGAAGAGAGCATATTTATATTTGGGTATTTATTTGCTTACTCTCACTTATTCTCTATTCTTTGAAAATCGTTTTGAGAGTATAACTTTGGTTTTCTCCCGGATTATTTCCTTGATAAATATATTTTGAGAGAAGTTATCTATTGCACAAATATTTTATTGAGCTTAACTCTTAGATTCTCCAAGTATTTCTAACTTGCATAAATCTTTGATTGGAGAACATAATACTCATTTTTCATATACATTCTATTTGTGCAAAAATTGTTGAAAGAGAAAAACCCTAGATTTTCCTATATTTTTATTGAAATACCTTTTTGGAAAAAACCATTTATTAGGGTTTAAATATAGTTAAACACCCTTACTCCCCTTAGCATTATTTCATATCATTGAAGTGCATATTTTATTGAGCTTATTGTGTACATCTCTGTTTGTATTTTTTCATAAGCATTTTCATGCACAAAATGTAATTGAACTGAGGAGTCTCAACCCTACAAGTGAGAGTAGTTTGGCTCAGCCTAGTAATTGAGTTGGGGTTTTCCTCGCCCCATAAGGAGAGGATGTAAAAGGCTTTTACTCCGTCCAATTAAGTGATCAGGTATAGTGGAATCCTTGGGGGATATGCCCAACGCGGGGACGTAGGTTGGTTTTGGCCGAACCTCGATAACAAATCTTGTGTGTCTCTCTCCCTATCTCATTTAAATTACTGCACTTTAAATTTAGCATGTGTATGCCTATTTGTTTACTGTTATATTCAGTTGCATGCACACATTTATATTGGCTGAGATACACGTGTATGCATGAACCAATAGCTTAATCATTTTACATACACGCGTTTAATATTGAACAGGATATGATATGTGGTGAATCGGCGAAATGTTTTAAATTAGTAGAAAAGTTTTAAATGTCCAATTCACCCCCCCCCCCTTCTTGGGATCACACCAATTCCATCACCTTCCCATATGTGTATATATGTGTGTAATGTATGTGTGTGGAAAGGTGGTGAGTTGTGTGACTATGTGTGTGTGCAGTAGAGAGCTGTGTGCTGTGAGGCAGAGTGTGTTGTAGAGAGAGAGAGAGAGTTGAGTTGAGTTGAGTTGAGGATAGTAGCCTCCTCCTCCTTGTAATTCTTTCCGTTTTTAGTGAATGTGTGCTCTCTCGTGGATGTAGGTCACTGTGGACCGAACCACATAAATCTGGTCTCGTATTTTTGGTTGCGTAATTTTGCTTATGCGATTGTTGCTCGTAGATCACTTCCCAATAGGTATCCCCCACATCAGCACCCAAAATAAATAAAAAGAAAGGAAATTAAACTACAAAAACTTTAAACTTAAAAAGAAAAGGGCATGCTTAGTTTACAATTTGACACTTGCAAGGAGCACAAAGCCAAGTAACAGAATTGCAGAAACAGAACAGAGCCTACTTCCACTGCTACTACTACATTTCCATAAGCTGAAAATTGAAATCCACTCATATATAGAAGAAATTAAGATAGCAATAACATGATTAGCATCTGCCACATTATATACACACACACACAAATTAAGCTAGATATATGATGGACTGAGCATAATTCAATGAGTTTGTGAAGCAAATTCCTTAAACTTTTCATCCTTCTCGAACTTGGCCATGTCCTCCTCCGTCAAGTTCACCCACACCTCCACCCCCCCACCCCTTTTCGCATCCATGAAGCTCACCAGGTTCCTGAATGGCAGCCTCGCCGACGTCACCCACTCCGCCGCCCCCCACCCGAAATCCGCCTCCTCGTAAAGCGGAAACCGGCACAAACTGGTGAAGCTGAACGACACCACCTCCCCTCTCTTAAACCTCTCCGCCCTCTCTTTTATGAACCTCAGGTGCTCCTCCCCGTCCCTCAGCCGCCTCACGTACTCCCCGTCTATCCCCCTCAGCACCTTCCTTATCTCTCCCACTATCTCTCTTCCATCTGTCTCCGCCGTCCCCGGCGCCGCCGTCACAGCGATTCGGTAATAGTTCCCGAACGAGCTCTCCGGCAGCTGCGGCTCCATCCTCGTCCGCAGGTTCACCGCGTGCTGAACCGGGCCCGGTCGCCCGCCTTCGCAGATGGTCGCTGCCGCGAACCGGGTCCATATGAACGCCGACAAAGCCTCCACGCGCGTCGGCCGAGCTCCCCGGTCCGAGTACCTCTCCCGCAGAACCTCGATCGCGGTCGCGCTGAACACGTACCTCCTCGCGACTATGTTTTCCGTGATGCCCGTCCGCGGCGCGAACCCGGACAGGTTTCTCGGCGGGAAGAGGGTGGCAGAATCAAACCGCGGGCGGGGCGCCGCGTCTGGGTCGCCACGGGCCATGGTGGCCCAAGCGGTTATGAAGACGAGCAAGGACAAGGCGTCGGCGACTTTGTGGGAGAAGCAGAGCCCGAGGGCCAGGCCACCACAGTTAAACGCGGTGGCCTGGACCGCGAGGGGAAGGTCATCGGCGCTGTCAACCTCCAGCGGAAGGAAGCGGTTCAGCTCTTCGGTGCAGATGGATTCAGTGGTGAGTGCGGAGAGGTGGGAGCTGGTGCGGGCTTCGAGGAAGAGGACGCCATCGTCGTCGCAGTCGATAAAGGTGTTGTCTCGGATTCGGCCGGCGAGGGGGTAGTAGCGGGTTAGGGTGTGAGAGAGGGAGTGTTTGAGGCGGAGGAGGGCGTCGGGGGCGAGGGGGTGGGAGAAGAAGAGGAGGAGGGGCATATAGACGGGAGGGGAGATTTGGTCGAGGAAAGAGAGGGGGTAGCGGCGGAGGAGGGGAGGGGTGGGGGAGGAGGGCTTGACGGTGTCAGAGGAGATGACTTCTACTTCTGTCTTCTTCATTGGTGGAGATGGTGCTTGATGAGTTGCAGATGCATATGGTGGCGACTGCCCAACTGCCATCACACATACATATGTATATATATGTGTGTGTTGAGCAAATGGGTGCAGTGCAGTGGAATGGGATTTTGAATATTATATAACCTGTGTCTTGCAGGTGCACATGTACACGTGTAGAGGCGCAGCACTTGCATTGCAAAACAAGTTTTACAAGATTTAGAGAGAATAGATTAATTATGCTGGATTATCGAAGGCACATATATATATATGTGTGTGTGTGTGTGTATTATGTTATATATAGGCAATTAGCTTGTGATTCGAGTCTTTGAAATGCTATTTTCAGAGTATATGCATAGATAGAGGTGATGAACATTGCAACTTCAATTCTTTCATCTAAGTGTATATAACAATCATTTGCAGTGTTAGAATTTTTGAGATAGTAATGTAATATATGTTATGGTGGCATTATCAAATTGATCTGGACTCATGGACTATAGTTGCTTGCATTGCTAATTTACTTTTTAATTTGATTTTTAAAATATTGATTGAAACTAGCTAGGTCTTGAATTTGAGCTTAGAAGGATCAGAAATAAAATATAAGCATATATATATATATATATATATATATATATATAGTAGCAAATTACCTTAGATTTTATTGTCTAATCTAAGTTTAGTACTAAACCATCAATAAATTGAAGATATGTATATAGTTTCCACAGGTAAAACAAAGTTTAGTTATTAAAATTTAATCATAAATAGGGTATGACTATCCACCTAACATTGATTAAAGTTTAGAATTTTTTGTTTTAAGTTTGCATACTCTGGGCTCCAAAGGCTTTAAAATATTAAAAAAAAAAAAAAAAAAACCAAGGAATGCATTTCATGAATGGATTTGATGAGACGAATGAATTAATATTTGAGTAGATGTCGCTAGGATGCTTTGCATATTGTATAGTATAATAGTAGTGGATCCAATTAGCACTCCAATTTGGAACAGTAGTCAATCACGGCGTACGGTCGGACAGAAGAAGGAGAGTCATCTCCTCCACCCCCACCTCCATCATACATATACATACATATATACATATATATATATATATATACATACATATATATATATATATATATATTAAGATCTGTAGTCTCCCAGCGTATATATTACTACAGATGTTAATATATATATATATTCAAATGGGAATTAATATTGATATGTTAATGGACGGGAGACTACAAACATATACAAATTATTAATGAACATTTTAATGACTGAATGATCAGAGATAAACAAGTCATAATAAGTATCTATGGGGGCATGCGCATGCTCTCTCTCTCTCTCTCTCTCTCTCTCTCTTTATGTTTGTCTATGGCTCTGGCTCCATGTGTGTTGTGGTGGTGGGCAGGTGTACTTTATTGTCACTGTTGGTAGAACTTACGGGGATATTGGAGGATACTGTGTCGTCTACCTTTTCCCTTTCATTATGTTCTCTGTACTCATGATCCAGGTGCTCATCCTCTCTCTCTCTCTCTCTCTCTCACACACACACACACACACATATATATATATACTATCTCTCTCTCTCTCTCTCTCACCCACACACAGACAGATATATATATATATATATATATATATATATATATATAAAACATTATATTTGTCCATTCAAACCTGCCCTGATCACCCGAGGATGTCTTTTTTTTTAAAAAAAGGTTAATTAATTAACCTGCAAATTTGCTAGAGAAGGTACCCCTTTGGCTGTTTTAATTTTATTTGTGGTCTATGTGATCTGGGTAATGTGTGTCATATCTAGTGTAATCCTCGATCATACGTACTCAGGATCCAAATGGAAACAGAAACACAGAATTAATAAAACAATTAAAATCAAAGAGGCACATGCATGCAAACATGTATAGACAAAGGTTTTTAAATTATTAATTACCACATTCCCATGTATACTTAAAATTATCAGTCCTAATTATTCACTATTTGATTCTAAAAGTTGAGGAAAAGTCAATAATATTCTTTGAGATTGGACAAAAAAATAAGATCTGTTCTAAAATTTTAAAAATTAATGTCATAGATGTGCTAAAAAAAATTTACACTCCTCTAAAAATTTATCCTTTTTTACAAAATACGAGATAAAATTTATACCTTTTTGATAAACCTCTAGGAGAGTTTGTCAAAATCTTGAAACCTAATGGGAGATTCTTAAAATTTTTGAAATGTCAAAAAAATTTATTATATTTTTTTACCAAATCTAAGAAGATCGAACTGAATATCTTTTATTCTTAAGAATTTAACATTCTACAATATACCGTAGATGAAAGTATGTATCATGTATTCACACATACATATATGTCAATGTCTGAATTAAATTAATGGAAGATTGAGCATTCAACAAAGTTGAAAAAGAAGCTAGCTAGCCTGGCTTATTGTGTTAACCCACTAGGCTACCTAATCCCCTCTATTAGCACATGCACACACGAACAAATATACACCACTTCTCTAAATCTAATGCATATAAATAGCGCAATATATAAAACTCTGACTGGCTAAAGTAATAAAGGATGAAGTTGAACTTTGATTACCTCAAAGTTCTAGATTTGATTGTTCACTTATAATTTAAGTAATGAATTATTAGGAATGTGTAATTAATAGACTGATTGCAATATTTTTTTTATTTGGTGCTGCCTAGATAAATATGAAGGACTTTTTGTAGAGGCTGGAGTTCTGGATCATCAAATATAATATATATATATTACTCTACCTACTAATGCTACTTGAGCCCAATCAACTTCTTGCCCTAGCAAACGGGCATTAATTTGCGTGTGAATCAGATATTAATTTCCTCCCCATAGAAGAAATTATGCTTCGCACAGAGAGAGAGAGAGAGATGGAAAAGGATGAGTAGCCCATGCAATACGTGCCGCAGCTGAGTGTTGTCGTCGACTGCTTATATATTCAAATGCTGGCGTGGTGCCGTGGTGGAATGGAAATGCACGTGAACACTGATTTTAATCAAGGGTCAAAGCTCATCCTTCATGATCCTTCTTCACTTCTTATTAAATCAATTTTTTCATAACATTTTGAAAGCACCACACACACACACACACACGAGAAGAAGAAGAAGAAGAAGAAGAAGCTAATGTGTGTGATAAGTATACCATATATGAATGACTTTGAATGCCAACTACCCAGTGGGTCCCTTCAAAAATCATGCAAACTTTAAAAAAAAATTGCATATATTTTTAAAATTATATATATATATATATATATATATATATATATATATACATACACACACAAATATATATAAAATACAAATTTGTTTATCTGTACTTTAGTACTACGAAATGATCTCAATTATGTAAGTTTGACTTCAAAAGGATATAAATACATGTAATGATTATTGTAAGAAGATGCCCAACTCAATTCAATACACACACGACAATAACTCAGCACTAAATAGGTCCCCATTGTCTTTTATCTCTTTTATTTCTTTATTTTTCTCTCTCACTTTCTTCTTCTCTTCGTCTCTTTCCTCTCTATCTCTCTTTACCTTTTTTAATCTACGCATTTTCACCTCCCTATTTTTTTTTCCTCCTTTCAGATTTTTACAAATGTTGCAACTCTCACTATCCTATCCTTGCACCTCGGTGGCTAGAGTCCCCGGGTTAAAAAAAAAAAAACTCAACACTATCCCTAGTGTCTTTTATCTCTCTTATTTCTTTATTCTTCTCTCCCACTTTCTTATCCACTTAGTCTCTTACCTCTCTATCTCGCTTTACCTTTTTAAATTTAAGCATTTTCACCTCCCTCTTTTTCTCATCCTTTCACATTTTTACAAATTTTATGATTGTCACTATCCTATCCTTGCACCTCTGATGAGGGTCGATATGTAACGCCCAGACTCGCCACGTGGGTTCGGAGTGCTAGATAAAACATATAAACTCTCTGATACCATAAATGTAACCCCCCAACCTCTCAGTGGGCCGGAGTGTCACTAAACATACATACATACATACATCTCTCTAATACCATACATAAACAACCCACCCAAATAAGGGAAATTGGGTGTCCCATACATAACTGCATAAACATACACAGCGGAAAACATACATCTTCTAATAAAACTTACCAAAGTTTCTAATTGTTTCTCATATACATCCATATATAACTGAAAGCATAATCTACTACTTATACAATTCTCAAAAGACAAACTGTAATAACCCCAAAAAGAGCTATACAAGATTAGTGGAGTGATTTCAAAAAAATAAAAAATAAAAAATTAATTAATTAATCAGGTTTAAAAAATAATTAAAATTTATTTTTATTTTTATTAATAAAATATATTATTATTATTATTATATTATTATTATTATTATAACACTCCTAAAGTTAGAAGCTTTAGGAGGTTTGAATTTTTTTTATTATTTTCGTTTGTTTCTTCTTCTTCTTCTTCTTCTTCTTTTCTTCTTCTTTTTACTGCGCGCACAGACTCTCTCTCTCCTCTCATTCTCTCTCCCTCTCTCCTTGATTTCGTGGCGGATTTTTGCCCGATTGAAAATCGGAAGATACTGCTAAACTCCTTTCTTCGCTGCTGTCATTTCTACCGGAGCGGATCCGTGGTAGGAGCGGTGTAAACGTATCTCTTGGGGTAAGCCAATTACCTTTTTTTTCTTTAATTTCTTACAAATTATAAGTCCAGTCGACGAACGGACACCACCACGAGAATCTAGGGATGATTCTCTACAAGTCTAGCGGGACGAAATTCTAGTGGGGTCATCGTGGGTAAAATCCAAAATTTGGGGTACGGTTATTAAGGGGCTTATTTTTAATTAATTAGTATTAATTTAGAAATACTAAAATATAGAACATCTGGGGTTAAAGTAGAATTTCTGAAATTTAGGACCCAAGTGAGCGCCACGGGTGTAATTTTGGAACTCGTAGGTAAAATTCAGAAAATTAAGTGGGGGTGTTAAATAATAGTATAAATGATAATTTGGGGTATATGGAGTTTAGGGAAGTTTAGTTGAGTATTGTTTTGGGGGAAATGAGTTAATTAATTTAGGAAAAATGTAAATTTCAGGATTTGAGTTTCGAGCGTCAAGGACGCAGAATCTGGGTGTTAACGAGTCTCTCAGTAAGTCAGGTAAGGGGAATAAATTATAACAGTATTTTTAGAATTACTGTTTAAATTAATATATGAAAATGAGCATATGGTATTTTCCCTGAAAATGATTATGATATAAATATTAGATAAATTGTGCGGCATGTGAGTAATATTAAATTGTGAATATTAAATGAAGACTGTGTGGTATGTGACTTATATTGAAAAATGTGAAATATAATAATGTGTATTTTCTGAGAAAATATTGAAACGAGAATGATTGATGTGATTAGTGAAAAATAATGAAATGTGATATTTATGCGTGAGTAAAGATTATTTGCATGAAAAATAAGTTTGTACATATTACTGATATGAGTATTTTGGGAAATATGGAAATACGTGAAATATGATATATATTATTATGAGGTGATGAAATGGGCACAGAAAATGATGAGAATATATATATTAAACTGAATTGTGATTTACTAAAACATGATTGATGAAATGTCAATGCCGCACAATAATTGCGGGTGGGTGGTATTCCTTTCCTACTAATGCCGTTGGGGAGGTATGCTCAGTATGGAGATTGTGTGTGTGTGAAATTCCTACTGATGCCGTTGGGGAGGTATGTTCAGTATGGATACTGTGTGTGTGTGTGAAGTTCCTACTGATGCCGTTGGGGAGGTATGCTCAGTATGGAGACTCTGTGTGTGTGTGTGTGTATGAAGTTCCTACTGATGTCGTTGGGGGGGTATGCTCAGTAGGGAGATTGTGTATGTGAAGTTCCTACTGATGTCGTTGGGGAGGTATGCTCAGTATGGAAATTGCGGTGAAGCTCCAACTGATGTCGTTGGGAAGGTATGCTTAATATGGAAATTGTGTTGTGAAGTTACTACTGATGCCATTGAGGAGGTATGCTCAGTATGGAAATTATGTTGTGAGATTCCTACTGATGCCGTTAGGGAGGTATGCTCAGTATAGAAATCGTGAATGTGTTGAGAATTGGAATTATTTGATCTAATGTATTATATAAAGTACATAAATGTGAATTTATGTATACATAGATATCTAATGAGTTAAAATGGGAAATGATTATGAAAAATGAAAGAGTGTGTGTTTTATAAAATAAATAATTGAGGCGAAGTGAAACTCTTCGCCTGAGAGCTTACTAAGTAAGGTGAGTGCCCTGATAGGTATCAAATGTGGTCATTCTTGGCTGCATAATGTGTTAGGGCAGAGGAAAACTACCTGTATGGGCGAGCAATCTTTCCTATTCTCAGGAACTTCGCGGGTAGTTATGTGTGTTGGAAATGAAAAAACTTGAGAAATAGTTTTAAAGCTTATAAAAGCTTGGGTTGTATATCTATATGATTATGTGAATGTGAATATCAGTGTATTTTCTCAGATGAAATGTTGTTTTGAAAAATAAAGCATGTTATAACTGAACTGATATGACCACACATTGTAAATAATTTATTCCTTCTTACTGAGATGTGTCTCACCCAATTTATCTAAATTTTTTAGGGAACAGAGACCGACTGGATAATAGAGCTCCGTGATAGTAGGGAGCTGGAACCCTGATATACAAGGTGAATTTCTAGACTAGGGGAGGTGTAATTTCCCTAGCGTTGAGTAGTTTTTGAGTTTGTGATAATAATGTATATGTGTGTATGTAGATACTCTGAGTATTGTATTCTGAATAATATAACTGTCTTCTGCTGTTAGGTTTTATAAATAAAATGACTTTTACCCAGTACCTAATGCGGGTCGGGTCGTATGAATGGTAGTAGGGTTGTTGACGTGGCCAATTTGTAGATGTTGTTTGCAACAAATGAATATTTATTTATTATTGTTGTAAAAAAAAATTTGTACGAAAATCGGAGTGTCACACAAACACTGCATAAAATCTCACCAACTCTGACAATGACTGCCTACTATCTAACTCTGCCTGGCAACATGCTAAGGTCGATCCCTCGGAGGACCTGAAACAACATTTGTATGCTAGAGTGAGACACCTCTCAATAAGACGGATTATATTATTATCAATGTGTGACTAGCATGAGATTTCGTGTGTGCATACACTGCTAACATCTAAATACAGTTAATTGGCATTCTAAAACTACTCTGTAAATCTGAAAATACATATTGTTGGCTCAATATAGCCCTTTTTATAGTAAATATGCTCATATATGCCTAGAAGATACAACATGGTCTGTAGGACTAGGGTCGTCACTCCATCACATACGTGCGACATGCTTCCCCCCCATGACGAGTTGCGCAGCTCGAAAGCTGGACTTAACAAATAGTCAGTCGACTAATGCCAAGTCAAACATAAAGTAGTACGATGGTGCCTACTCTCTCTCTCTCTCTCTTTATGCCCGAAGGCTGCCCGAAGACTGAGTCATCCGAAATACTCTGTTGGATGGGGCCCTAGAATCACTCCTTCGGGGAGTATTTTACCTAGGCCACAAGTCGCCTTTCCCATCCACACTCTAACTAAGCAGTGTGGTTGCACCTCTACATACATATAGCTATGGTACCGTGCTTACCCATGAGAACATAATAACAGGGCTCTACTATCATATATGACAATTTATATCATATAAAAATATAATCATCATTCATTTCATAAAAATGTAATATAACATACTCTGTACATATCTCTGTAAAATATTTCTGTCATATACTGACTCGGTAAAAATCAACGTATCATAAACTCGGCATTTAGCCATCACATCTCATCTCATCTCATCTCATCTCATCTATTCTCTTCTCTTGGCATATGGCCATCATATTTTCTCATCTCGGCTTATAGTCGTTACAATTTAGTATTACACAAAACCTACTCATTTAATACTAATTAAAAATATACTCATACCACACAATTTTCTTCTGCTAACTCATATATAACTCATCTGCTTGAGAACATACATACTGCAACTAGAACGGGGGTATGAATATCTTAAGGTTGTTATTTTACTAAGTATAGATATACAAATAAATACAAAAAAAATGGAGATATATAATCAACCTTACCGTCTTTGGTTGATTTTCAAACAAGTCTATGGTTTGAAATAACAACTTTCCAACCTGTGAAAACATTCATAAAGATCCATACTATACTTTTAAAATATCATACTTAAATTTAAATTGTTGGTTTTGAACATAAAGTTGGTTAACCAGACCCTAGGCCCAAAAACCCTAGAAAAGTCGTAATTGTTTATTTAAAAATCGTTTTAACATTTCAATCCGTTAGAACTCATAAACATAACTGACATAATATAATCCCCTTACCTATTTCCTAAAAAACACCCAGGACGCTCAAAAATCGAACCCTAGTTTTTCCTCGAAATTGAGAATCAACTCCGCTAGATCTGTAGATATTCCTCGTGGTAACCTCCAATCATTAAAACGGGCAACGAACAGCAAAGGATCAAAGAAAGAGAGATGTGGGTGCAAGTTCTAGAGAGAGAGAGAGGGAGATATTTTAATTTCTTAACCATGAAACAATTGAAAATCTATTATAAACCCCTTGACCCAGTTAAATTTGTCGACGAAATGACGCCTTCGTCGACGAGCCACACAAGGTTGTTCGTTAACTAAGGAAGGGCCTCGTCGACAAACCCTAGGCCTAATATTTTTCGGATGTTCTGGATTTCTTCGTCGACGAAGCTCTGAATTTCGGCGACGAACCCCAAAAGGGCCTTTGTCGACGAAGCCTGCTAAAAATCCCCCTTTTCCTTTCTTATTTAATTTCCTTATTTTCCCAGTTCAAGTCTCTACAATCTCCTCTCCTTATAAAATTTCGTCCTCGAAATTCGCTAACTATTTTCTATCACATCATTTAAACCATCACTACTCTTACTCTAAGAAGAGCCGGTGGCCACCCATATAGCAGTCTCATCCCAAGTTTATTACCTGCCCTCACTTATGAAGGAGGAATACCATGGTTACACATAATGTCTTGGGAGATTACAATATCCAAACAAACTCTCTCGAAGACCAAACATACTCTAAACCATAAACAAACTTACTCTAACTATAATACACGTAAGCCACTTACTTACCATTATACTTACCTGTCTAACTCTGAGCGTCTCTGAAAAATGAGGACACTTCTGATGTATCTCTGACTCTACCTCCCAAGAAGCCTCCTTTACTACGTGATTACGCCACAGTATCTTTACTAACGGAATTCTCTTCATACGTAGCTCCTGCTCTCTATAGTCCAAGATCTGAACTAGTATCTCCTCATATGCTAACGTGTCCCCGAGCTCTAACAAATCATAATTGATCACATGCGAAGGATTTGGAACGTACCTCCTAAGCATGGATATGTGGAACACGTCATGAATTCTAGACAATGCGGGTGGTAATGCTATCTTGTACGCCACCGAATCGACTCTCTTCGAAATCTCGAACGGTCCGACGTACCCTGCCAGACCCAAGAAACTTCTAATCTCATGCAAGTTCCTTGGTCTCGCCCAATCAACTACCGCCTCTACTTTACTCGAGCCCACTGAAATTATTTCCTTGGACACTACATGTCCTAGAAATGCAACCTATTCCAGCCAGAACTCACATTTCTTAAATTTAGCAAATAACATCTTCTCTCTGAGTACCTGAAGTACCAGCCTTAAATGAGTTTCATGCTCTTTGGGACTCCTCGAATAAACTAGGATGTCATTGATGAACACCACCACGAACTGATCTACGTACTCGTGGAACACCTTGTTCATTAGGTCCATAAATGCTACAGGCGCATTCGTCAAATCGAACGACATAACCATAAATTCATAATGGTCATATCGGGTTAAGAAAGCTATCTTTGATACATCCTCTAATTTCACCTTCAACTGATGATACCCGGATCGCAGATTGATCTTAGAGAAAACCTGAGTGCCCTTCAGCTGGTCAAACATGTTTTCAATATGAGGTAACAGGTACTTATTCTTTACTATCACCTTATTAATCTCCCTGTAGTCTATGCACATCCTCATTGACCCATCCGTCTTCTTTACGAACAACATCGGCGCTCCCCAGGGTGACATGCTCGGTCTGATAAAACCCTTGTCCAAAAGTTCATGTAGCTGCTCATTTAGTTTAGTCGAAGCCATTTGGTATGGAGCTTTGGAAATTGGCGTCATCCCTGGAGTTAACTCAATGGTAAATTCCACTACACAATCCGAAGGCAATCCTAGTAAGTCTTCAGGAAACACATATGAGAACTCCCTTATCACCGGGATATCCTTTAGCTTCAGTCCTTTCTTTGGTGCTTCTTTTACAAAAGTAATGTATTCCTGGCAACCCTCCAGAAGTAGTCTCCTTACCTGCATCGCTGAAAGGATTTGTGCTGCAGAGTCCACACACGACCTGACGAATTTAAACTCCCGCTCCCCTAGAGATCTGAATACTACCTCCTTTCTGTGGCAGTATATGCTCGCATAGCTAGATGCTAGCCAATCCATCCCCAGAATAATGTCGAATCCATGCATATCAAAGACAATTAGACTAGCAGGCAGCATTCTCCCCTGAATCTCCACTAGGTGATCCCTAATCACCTTGTTACACACTACAACTGACCCTGTCGGTGTGACCACAGCTAACTCGGCATCTAACGATTGTGTTTCTATCCCGCACAATTTAATAAATCCCCGAGACATAAAAGAGTGCGTTGCACTTGAATCAAAAAGCACAACAACTTTATTTGAAAGCACATAAATGTTACCTGTAACTGCATCTCCTGCGTGCTCGGTGTCACCCGAAGTCATAGAATACACCCACGCCTGGGCGGTGCCCCTCTGGTGACCACCTTGAGGGTGCTTGGTACCTCCCCGATACTAAGGCTGTGGAGGTGCGTAATTCAAGGTCACTTGATAGTCTTGTGCCAAATGTCCTGCCCCACCACACCGATAACAGCCAACTTATCTAGCCTCACACTCGCCCCAATGCCTCTTATGGCATCTGGGACATATAGAATGCTGAGAATTCCCCTGAGGGGCTCGAGATCCCATCTCCTGTCGCTGG
This sequence comes from Malania oleifera, assembly GCF_029873635.1. NCBI lineage: Eukaryota > Viridiplantae > Streptophyta > Magnoliopsida > Santalales > Ximeniaceae > Malania > Malania oleifera. The sequence goes on along the minus strand of NC_080428.1, from coordinate 81,402,802 downwards.
CCCGTAAAATTATCAGGCTGCTTCCATGAACTCTGGCTAGTGTTAAACTGGAAACCCTGAGGCAAAGGCATCTTCTTTTGGTTTGCTGCTCTCTCCCCCTCCTGAATATTGACCTCGGCCGCCATGGCCCTACCCACCAGCTCAAAGAAACTCTTAGTCAATAACACCACCACTTGTGTGCGTATACCTTACCTCGGACCTCTTTCAAACATCCGAACCTTCTTTGGCTCATCTGGAACCATATGCAGAGTGAAATGGGATAGCTCCACAAACCTGGCCACATACTGTTGCACAGTCATAGGCCCCTAGGTTAGATGCAGGAACTCTTCTGCCTTTACCTATCGAGTGGCAACGGGGAAGTATCTGCTGAAGAAAACCTCCCAGAAATGGCTCTAGGTAATAGATGCATGTCTTGGGTGTTATTGCTCCACCATCTTTGCTGATCTCCACCACCTCTTTACTTCCCCCACCAATTTAAAGGTGGAAAACCGCACCTTTTGTTCCTCTGTGCACTCTAGCACACCCAACAACTCCTCCATCTCCTGGACCCAATCTTCAGCTACAATCGGGTTTGCTCCTCCTAAAAACATCGACGGACTCGCCCGAGTAAATTACTGGAACGTGCAGCCCCTATCAACCGATAGCCGATCCCGCTCTCAAGAATCCCTCTAGGCTTCCTTCCTAGCCTGTCGTGCTATACTACGCAGCACTACTGAGGCATCAATATCATCTTCACTGGAGGTATCCACATGATTATCCCCTCTAGCCATGAAATCCTTTTCCCTGGGACCTATCCTAAAGACAGGATATAAACAGACTTAGAAATTCCACATTTATCATGGTTGATGCAAGTATGGAATGACTAATAATAAAACATTTGAGTTTGCAGTTAAAGGGATCATTTATACAATTCTGCTACAAAGCTGTCAAGGTACCGGCCTCTATCCATAACACTGACACTATGCACATACTCAACCCTCCTATCATCCCAACCTAAATTTCTGAGCTCCAGTCTCTCAACCAAGAAATGAAACCATCGATGGATTTACAATGGTTTTCCTGAAATCTTCATTCCAGAAAAAACACAGAAGACCGTCGAAAGATTACCATCTCTAAGCTTCTAGATCAAGACTCGCCTAACCTACCCACTCTTATCCTGAACTTATCTCAACCTATACTCTAGTAATTATCAACTGTCAAAGTTTGCAAAACCTAGCAAACCTAGGCGTTGATACCACCTATAACGCCCCGACTCGCCATGTGGGCCTAGGGTGCTACTTTAGTGACGTTTGTATACTTGATACCATAATCGGTAATATAAATACAGAGGAAATAAATAAAATATCCTCCGTAATCTATTACCAGAGTTCTAAAGTACCTTTATACACAATAGTCTCCAATTGTCCATATTACAACCCATTAAAATAGTACAACAAAAACAACTCATTCCATACACCCATATTACATACTCACAACTTCAAACCCAACTTATATACAGTAGAGTTCTTACTAACACTCACAAAAACTGACTGGCTATCACCCTACCCCAGAGTTCGCTAAACTTAACCTCGAAATGGTCCTAAAAAGATAATTTGTATATTGGGTGAGACACTTCTCACTAAAGAAGATTAAGTTAACATCAGTGTGTGGTCAGCATGCATTTTGTAGTGACCTGAAGAATAATGGTGTTTAAATAATGAAGAGGGATAGAAATGCAAAAAAAAGAAAAAGAAATAGAAGCAGACGGATACAGGGCATTCATCGACAAGGGTATAGCAAGACCTTGTCGACGAGGGCGAGTTTCGTCAATGAGAATATACCGAGAGGATGTTTGGACAACTCTGAATTTCGTCGACGAAGGCCAGGGTTCGTCAACGAATTGTCTCTTGACCTCGTCGACGAGGTGACGTGACTCGTCGACGAAGCCCGCAGTATAAATAGCCTAAACTTGGTTTATACGCATAATTTTTTGCGTAAATCTCTCCTCTCTCTCTCTTAGACAGTTCTTCCTCCCTTTTTCTTCGATTTCGGTTCCGTCAGTCGCCGGATTGATGATCTGAGGCCACCACAACGCTCCTGGCAGAGCTCTCTTCAAGTCTGCTGAGGCGGATCGTCGGTGGGATTAAGTCGAATTTCTCCCCAGAATCAGGGTAAGGTCTTTTATTTAGTTTCTAACCTTCTGGAAGTTGTAGGAAATGATGTAAGCCAAGAAATATTGATATTCTGGTCTAGCAAATGTGGTTTTCAGGGTGTGGAATAGGAAGCCCTGCAGGTGTAGGATCAGTATACGATAGAGGCTTTTTGACAGTTTGGTAAGGGAAACATGCTATGCTAGGAAAACCTAGTATGATTTCAGTATGAAGTTTATGTTTCTACCAGATTATTATTCAAAGCAGAAATTTATGCAATTTATTATTGATGTTAAAATATTTTAAATTATTATGTGGTATGAGAGTATGAATATAGTATAGACACATGTTTTTACAGTATTTTCAGGAATATGTTTTACAGAATATACAGATAGTGAAATGCATTTACAGTATCTTTCAGAATACCATGATTTTACAGTTTTACAGCACCATAACAGGTAGATTTACAGTTTATCTCAGAAAAATATAGTTGATATAGTTACATATTATTACAGCGTCATGGTTTATACAATTATTACAGAATCATGGTAAAGCAGTTAGTTGTATATACAAACATATTATATAGTATTAGACCCTGATGGATCAGACAGCAGAGCACGGTATCGTAGCTACAGATATACAGATATTCAGTTCAGAGTGCAACCACTTAACTCAGATATAAGTGGTATGAGGTCGATTGTGCCTAGTTGTGGACAAGTTCCCTATCAGATATGGGTTGAGGAGAGCCGATCTGACCGAGGAGTAGAGTGGTTTACCCCGGTAGGCCAACCAGGATAGATCCAGTCTTTGGGCCGCACAACCCTGTCATGAGGAGTTAAATCATGACATATAGCTACCTAGGGAAATATTCTCAAATATTATGGTATTATAAGATTTTTTGAAATAGTAATATTATTATGAAAAGTAATTTCATACAGTTTGACATGTTAAATTATGTAGTTAAAGGTTTTACAATATGTTATGTAGTATCAGCATTTTCAGTTTTAGTTATTTGTACTACTCTTAGTAGTCACACACTAGTGATAGCATGTTTCGTCTTACTATACTTTGGCTCATTCCAGCGTTAAATTCTTTTTTAGGTGAGCTAGTTGGGCGAGCGGAGTAGGCTCGTAGATAAAGGAGCTGTTAGTCTGTCCTTTTTTAGGGTGAGTATTTTTGGGGTACAATTTTTTTAGCCCTGGTAATAGTAAGAGTAGTTCTTGAGAGTACAATGAAATATGTAATATTTGTGGAATATTTAGACACTCTGATATTGTGTGTGTGTGTGTGTGTGTGTGTGTGTGTGTGTGTTTATATATATATATAAGGTTGTGTTTCATGTTATTTGCTTTCCGCTGTGTAGGAAATTGTTTTAATTTAAAATAGTAGAGAATATATTTTTATTAGGAGGTTGTTACACATTTAGTGTTTACAGAAAACATCCATCCTTCATTTAATCGAAAATAGTTGTTTTACATTGTACTCACTCTATACAGTTGAAAATACTCGTCTCGTTTCCATAGTATAAGCAGTTCAGTAAATAAGTAACATCATTTACATAAATATATATGTAATGACTAGGAGAAAAATAGTATTTAAATAATAAAAAGGGAGAGAAATGGAAACATTGCATTTCAAATATAATAACCCAGGGGATTTTCTCATGGCCTCGTCAACGAACATAAGGGATTCGTCGACGAGGGTACAAAAGGGTCTTGTCGACAAGAGCCAGTTTGGTCAACGAGAAGATGCCGAGAGAGAATTTTTGGAAGTTTGAAATTCGTCAACGAGGGTACAGGTTTATCGACGAACTTTCTACAGGACTTGTCGACGAGGTGATGTGGCTCGTCGACGAATCCCACGGTATAAATAGTGCTAAACTCGGATTTTACGCAGAAAATTTCAGTAGAGAAACCCTCTCTTCCTCTCCAACGGTTTCCCTTCCAATTTTCTTCAATTTCGGCCCCATCAGTCATCAGATCGACAATCTGAGGCCACCATGACACTCCTGGAAGAGTTCTCTTCAAGTCTGCTGGGGCGGATCATCGATGGGATCGAGTCGAATTTCATCCCAAATTCAAGGTAAGACCTTTTAGTCAATTTTTGGCTTTCTGGTAGTTGTATGAAATGATGTAGGCAAAGAAATATTGATATTTTGTTCTAACGAATGTTGTTTTCAAGGTATTATGTAGGAAGCCCTATGGGAGGTAGGACCGGTATACGATAAGGGCTTTTAATAGTCAGGTAAAGGAAATATGCTATGCTAGGTAGTTTTAGAATGATTTTCAGTATGAAATGTATATTTTATCATATTATTATTCATAACAGAAATTATACAGTTCATCAAGTATATTTAATATGTTTTAAATTACTGTATGACTTGAGAATATTGATTTAGTACAAAAGTATGTTTTTCAATATTTTCAGAGTATGTTATACAGAATATACAAATAGTGAACATGTTTTACATGTAACACCCCGACCCCGAGGGGCCTGGGATATTAACTTTTTACTTCTGATTTACAGCGGAAGCAAAATAAACTCAATTTTTATTAAACCAGAGCGCTAATTATTCATGTTACAATCACTTATTTCAAAAGAAGAAAATTACACAGACGTAAATATCTGAAATCATACTATATTTCTAATTAATCTTTATTTTTCTAATCCCCACCCGCATGCTTGCTAAGCCTGATTTCCGACATGTCCTTCAGAGTTATCTGAAATAAAATATGATTGGGGTGAGACGACGCTCAGTAAGTAAATAAGATTATTATTAGTGTGTGGCCAAAATGAGCTTTTAAAGAATTTCGTAAAATAATATTTAATACTATAATTTCAAGATTTCTTTTAGAATAAACATAAATTTAAAGATTTCTGCATAAAACTTTTGTCATCAATTTCGACAGTAAATTTTTACAATCATATACTATAACTGCTAAATTAAACTTTTAACTTTAAAACTGTAAATATATTTAATGATAAACATACATATACTTTTCCTTATACGTGTTCCTTAGATCGTCATTTAAGTACCAAAATGATCATTTTCACGTAAACTTACACTTTTCCTTCAAATCATCAGTAACTTTGTACACGTAATTAAATATGTATAAACATATATTATAAAAATCCACCCTTAGGCCTGTTTACCGTAAGTCATGTTTACCCCCATGACTGGGTTGTGCGGTCCGAAGACTGGACTTAGCTGGCTGGCCGACCAAACTAAATCAACGTACGTAAACTTTAAGTGAGATTTTCCTTATTAAGTCCTGGACTTAAACTAGGTGTGCACTCAAGAGAAATCCACTAACATAAATAACCACTCTGTAAACAGTGTGGGTGCACTCTGATCCGTATAAACTTTAAGCTGCGGTACCGAGCATCTGTAACTTTGAACTTCCGTTGCCATAAGGGGTTTTAAAATCATCTTATTATAATTTATGCAAATTTAAAAATAATATCGTGAAAATCTCATCTTTACTTATATTTTCTTAAAAATGCAACATATAAATAAACTCATGCCACACAATTTTTGTGTTAAAAATATATATAATTTTATTTTTGAATAGAAAGAAATGCTGAAAATTTACCCGAGGGGATTGGAACATTTCTTAACCCAAAAATAGATGCAAGTATATTAAAATAGAACTGGTATAATTAAATATGCGTAAAAATAAACTCATGGAAATTTTGTGGAACTAAGTAACATAATTAAAATTTACGTACAAAATAAACTCGGGTATGAATTTAAAATAAAAAGGAACTAACATAATCAAAATTTACTTACCTTCTTCTTTTACCGTGTGCTACGAACACAATAATTATCTTTAAGAAATGAGATCGGAAAAAGTGGGTGATTGAGAATTTATTCAAAAATTCTCTCTCCACCACAAATTCTTTCACTCACTAATCCTTCTCTTCCTTGGAAAATTGTTGTGAAAAATGAAGGTTGAGAGCTCCCTATTTATAGGAAAATTTTGGGGAAGAAATAGAATTTATAAAAGTGTGGGGAGATGGGTGAAATTATAATTTTGAAAATTTAAGAATGGGCAAAGGATGGGCAAGGTATGGGTTGAGTATGGGATGGGGATGGAGGCCATGTGGGAGTGCTTGCCACCATTCCCATTAAATAAATTCTTAATTTATTACTTACCTAATTAATTAATCAATTAGTTAATTAATTATTTTATTATTTTATTATTTTTCCTTATCATTATTATCATTATTATTCTTATTATTATTACTTTTAAACTATTTTTAGTAATCATTTATTTTATTATTTATTTTTGAATAAGAATTAAATTTGAATTTTAAAAACTCATGTGGGCCCCACACGGTCTTGTGGGCCCCACACAACTTCGAGACCCGAATGGATCCTACGTAACTCGAATAATTCTTATACGATTTTATGCATTCTAAATAGCTTTGAGACTCGTGTAAACCTCCATACGGCTTCGGGACTCATGTGGGCCCCACACAGTCTTGTGGGCCCCGCATATGATACTTACATTATTATTATTTTATCATATATTTCTACAAATTATATCAGTTAAAACATTATTTTATGTACTTATTTACGTATATAAACAGTGTCTTGTGGCTCCGGGACTCATGTGGACCCCACATAGTCTTGTGGGCCCCACATATGATACCTATATTATTATCATCTTATTATGTATTTCTACAAATTATGTCTGTCAAAACACTATTTTATGTATATATACTTATTTACGTGTACAAACAATGTCTATCCTGTTTATCCTATGAAATTCCATTTTGACCAGGCCGACCTCCAGGGAGCGACTGAGCCGCAATGGTCTCTGAGCACTCGCTAAGACAAGGTCTTTCTTAGGCATCAAACATGGAATCAAGGATCCTACAGAAAAACACTTCTGTATTGATATTAACTTAATGACTATTTTTATTATTTTATTATTATTGTACTTTATATATTTTTGGGTCATCACATTACAGCATTTTCAGAATACCATGATTATATAGATTTATAGTTTATTACAGAAATACAGTTGATACAAATACAGTTTACAGTACCATAACATACAGTTCATTTCAGAAATATAGTTGATACAGATACAGTTTATCACGGCGTCATGATTTATACAGTTATTACAGAATCATGGTAAAACAAATAGTTGTATATAGAGATGTATTATATAGTATCAGACCCTATTGGACCATTACAGATTATAAAGCACGGTACCATAGCTACATACAGTATATAGAGTGCAACCACCTACTCAAATAATACATGGTATAAAGGTCGATCGTATAGAGCCCACGAGTGGACAGGCTCCCCATCAGATATGGATTGAGGAGGGCTGATTAGACCTATGGAGTATAGTGATTTATTCCTGGTTGGCCAGCTAGGGTAGATCCAGCCTTCAGACCGCACAACCCTATCATGAGGGGTTAAACCATGATACACAATTATCCACAGGGAAGTTTTCAGTTATTACTATATTTATACAGATTTACAGAGATAGAAAATATATATATATATATATATATATGTATTAGAAGTATTTTGAGTAGAAACCTAAAGTACAAAAATGTTAAGCAACAGGAGAAAAATGATAATTATATTATTGGTATTGTATTTTACAGTTTCAGTGATTCATGATTATATAGTAATAGATTTTCATAGAATTGTAACTCATTTGCCACACACTAGCAATAGCATATTTTGTCTTATTGAGCGTTGCCTCATCCCATTACTTTAACATTTTTCAGGTAATCCAAGTAGACGAGCAGACCAGACTCGCAGATAGAGGGGCCTCAGTACTACCCTGTCAGTAAAGAGTGAGTATGTTTTTGGAGTATTTCTGTATAGCCCCAGCCCAGTCGAGGGTATTTTGGGAAATAATCGTACATGTATATTTTGGGAACATCTTAGCACTCTGGTATTGTATATTTTGGATATGGTTATATGAACTCAGCTTCTTGCTACTTAGGTTGACAGTTTGGTATCAGAACATTATAAATGTTATTGTATAAAAAAAAAAAACCCAAGTTAAATAGCAAGTCGTTACAGCTACAATTCACTTGCCACATAATTTCCATATTTTGAACATAGCCTGTAGGCAACTAAGAAACACTGTATATTTAGTTTAAATTGTCAAACCAAACTTTCCACCGTTCATTTTTACTCAAAATACCATATCATATATCCTAGGTTTTAAAAGTCTATTTTGAACAGTTGGTTTTCGAAATAACAACTGAAAACATAAATATACATATATAGCATTTTAATTGGTTCAACTCCAGTAAAATCATAACTTAACTTAATCCCTTTACCTGTTTCCTGAGAGAGTTCCTACAATGCTCCTATAGCCTACCCTACGGCGACAAGGAGCCCAAAACCCTGAAAACACATTTCCCCAGTTTAATAACCATTAAGAATCCTCAGGCTCGTACACCCCATTTAACTAGTTAAATGTGAGACAACAAGCCCATTTCTACCCTTACCTCAACTTTGGGGTGATGCTTGGAAAGACCCCATCCAAAAATCCACTCCACTAGACTTCTAGAGAAACTCCCTCAAATCCTCGTGGTAACTTCCGATCGTCGATTCGAGCGACGAACGGCAAAGATTCATAGAGACAGAGTGAGGGGCACAGTTTTTAGAGAGAGCCACGAATGGCATAACCAAGAACTCGTAATGGTCGTACCGAGTTCGAAAAGCAGTTTTCAGTACATCATCTTATCTAACCTTCACCTGATGATATCCAAATCTCAGATCGATTGTAGCGACCCTCAACAAAATACAACATAATAGATAAAATGGTCAACCCGAACCCGTGGGTAATGGAGACACCTGTCAATCACAGTGGAAACCTAAGCAGCAGTAACATAAAATTTAAATCATCCATCTATAAAACTTAACATAAGAAGCATAACACCAAAGTTTACTACATCTCCAAATACTGTACTCATATACAACCATCAAAATACCAAAATGACCCTAGGATTATATAACAAAAATCTACTGATCCTAGTACAAAGCTGACCCTTCTAGTAGGGAAGCTCCTCTTACTCAACGGCGGCGGCCTTGAGCCGCCGGTTTCTCTGGGTTTCCTGAAAAATCATTAATGTTGAGGGTGAGACACTTCTCAGTAAGGGAAAATAAACTAAATATAGCTGTGTGGCAATATGAATATTTAAAGTTCTTATACATATACAGTACATTTCATAACTCTGGAATAATCATAATATCATACTGGATAATCATGTACTTTCATATTCGTTACTAAATCATAACATACATAAACATCTGTTATAACTCATAATACTGAAAACAAACCTAAGATGAATAGTTAGCTAATACCATGTATTACCCCTCATAACGGGTTGTGCAGCCCGAAGGCGGGATCCGACAATGGCTGGCCGACCACTGCTGAATTAAATATGTCTGTAAGTACGATGGGCCCGCCACACCCTGGTCCGGACTGCCAGGTGGACGTCCACACTCTACTGAAAGCCACATCAACTATCCATCTCCCATCCCCTCGTGGGACGGTTAGCACTAATCTGAAGTAGATATCTGCTCTACACATATAGTTACGGTACCGAGCCCTAAACTGAACTAAACTAACATCCTGGTTGTAATAACATATAATACATGAAAATACATAACATCATCACGGCCTCGTTCCAAAAACATAGATACGGCCTCGTACCGAAATCATACATATGGCCTCGTGCCAAAATCATAGTAAATATGGCCTCGCGCCAATAACATAAATGCGGTCTCGTGCCGATAGCATAAATACGTGGCCTCGTGCCAAAATCATATAAATACGGCCTCGTGCCGACAATATAAATATGGTCTCGCGCCAAATACGTTTCAGGTATTTACATTTTGAAAATAACTCATTTATCGTATATTCGTCAACTCAACATAACATAATTCATCTTTCCAAAATACCTAAAAATGTATTTTACTCGTAAAAGCGTTCACATCATATCTCATTTTACGTAAAATAATATTCATGCCACACATGCTTTGTTAATAGTCATACTAAAATCATGATTTTCGGGCATCTCATACATACATATACATTTTTAATCATCATAGCAGTATTTTCCCAATCGTGCATTTCATTCGTCATACATATTATAACATATGTTTTTCTGAAAATAAATTTACTCATAATCAATAATAATTTGTATGAAAAATAACTGCTTTAGTTTATTTCCTTACCTAACTACTGAGAAAGCCCCTAAAATTTCCTAGCCTGACTCCCGTAGGATTTCCTACTCAATACCCTGAAACTCAAAACTTCTAGTGTTAAATATCAGTATTTTCATGCGTACATCAATTCCTATAACTACCTCAAATTCTAATTTGACTTAAAAAGTCTTACCTCAACTCTGGGATGATTTCCAACTTCGTTTTCCCAACGATCCGCTCCAGAAAACTCACAGAGAACTTAACTAGGAGCGTCGTGGTAGCCTCAAATCTTCGATCCGGCGACTGGCGGAGTCAAAATCGAAGAGAGAAAGTGAGAGAGTCGAAGAGGAGAGAGAGGAGAGAGAGAGGCTTCTTAAAAATGATATTTTCCTCGGATTTTTCATACTTATAAAATAGAGGATTTCGTCGATGAGCCTGACCTTCGTCGACGAGTCCTTCACAAATTTCGTCGATGAGATCCTGTATTCGTCGACGAAATTCAGGCTACCTCAGAACCCCTCTCGACATTTTCTCGTCGACGAAGCCTTGTGTTCGTCGACAAATTCTCTTAAGCCCTCATCGACGAAACCCTGTGTTCATCGACGAAGCTTGGCAGCTTCCTTCTTTATTTTATTTTGTTTCCATTCCCTTTTCATTTCCTTCCAATATGCAATGTCGTTGACGAATGCTAAGTCTACGGCCTGCTTCCGTTTCTGTTTCTATTTCCCTCTCTCTTATTACTCAAATTTCCATTTTAAATTCGAGTCGTTACAATATATCAGGGGGGGCAACTAATATACCCCAAATATATCACTTATTATAAGTCCAAAGGAGACTAGAGCCTAGCATTGATGAGAGCAGTTACCACCTAAGTCAACTGCTTATCCAGAGCAATTAACGTCAGCTCTATGATAACCAGAGCAATCTACGCCAACGCTGTAACAACCGGAGCGATTCATGCTTGCACCGAAATTCGCCAATAAATGGCACATCACCCTTGGGTCAAACTCCATCATTATAAATGGGGATTCAAAGAAGAGGTTAAGGTATCTCATTCTAAACTTTACTTTACTATTACATAAAAAATCTCTCAAGCCAATCCCTAATTTAGGCATCGGAAAGATCCCCCGGAGTACACCCCGGGTTCTCTAAGCCTTACTTATTTATCTCTTTTCAGGTGGTCGTGATCAGGGATTAGGAAGGTCGTTCAATTTTTGGTTGCAACAAGTTCATTTCACAATCAATCCTCTATCTACCCATTTATATTCACACCATCCCTTAAAAAGTACTTGATTTTTTATTAAACAGGAGATCAAGACTCTATTATTGGAATGTACAAGAAATGCTTGTTGTTTGCAAAGGGTGTCTTTTGTGTTTATGTTATTGTGCGCAAAAGAAAGAGTTTCATACAAGGAGCATGATGGGTGGGTCTAGCATTGTATTATGATAAAGTGGGTTTTAGGTGCTTTGTAATTGTGGAGGATATGCTTGAATTAATGCTTGTGAGCATATTAAGTCTGGGCATGATTATTTTGTGAGTTTATTATTGTGAGTCTAAGTGTAAGATATATGCACTTAATTTGTTTCCATAAATTAATAAGAGTTAAGGGACTATTATGTATAGTTTGATCTACATATTAATAGCATTCAAGGTTAAACACAATGCCAAAATAATTACCAAAATATGAAGTTTTCTCTTCTTCTTTTTTTTTTTAACTTTGACCTAGTTGGTAGGGTTGGGGCTTTTCTAGCTAGGAATTTTTTGTACTGGTCCACTGCCTCTAATTCCAATGATTTACTCTATAGTCGCATTTAGTTTACAAATTAAAGGAATAGAATCACAATTTAAATAAAAAGTACGACACAATCAAATGATAAATTTAATTACATTTGATTTTTACATATCAAACATGTAGGCATCCCGTTTGGATTTTTAAATAATTAGTTTATCTTTCATAGATAATAATCCTTTGACAAAAACACTATGAAGATTACAACTACTAAAATTAACTTGAATCTGCAAACCCTAATCACCAAAACAAACGGAGCCTCAAGAATCCCAATTTGCAAAGAGTGAAGGAAGGTGACACAACCTAAATTCTATACATTTCGACAACTTTGACAATGTGGTTTGTTTGGGCTTTGCTTTATTGTTGGGTTGTCCCCCTCCCTCCCTCTTCATTTACTCAAGTATCACGTCTCTTATGGGCATTGCCTTTGGGGGTGGGTAGTGGCGGCGCATAAGGGACACTGAGTGCATACCTCATTTATGCTTATCTTCTCTTGCTTTTGTTTTCTTTTCATCGCCGGTTGTCTCTTTGTTGCCTCTACTTGGTATACATATATATATATATATATATATATATATATATATATATATATATTACTTAATTTCTTCTTTCTTTATTGTTTTTGTTTTTATTCTCTTTGTTTATTTATATATTTATTAGTTTTTTAGATGATGGATCTAGAAGATTATGACCCTTTATATGTTATGTATGCGACCCATTGACCTACCACAACACTGAACTGCGGGCTGCATGCCTTTATGCGTGTGACCCAATGGCCTACCTTAAAGTCTAAACTCCGGTCTGCTGCCCAGTTTGTCCCTCTCTCAGGTGGGGCACCATATTATATTCCATTATTCCATCGTGCTAGGGTATATAAATTTTTTGAGAGAAAGTAAAGATTTTATTAAAGAAAAATAAATAGGCTCAACCCGGAAGCATGAAAGCAGCTGAGCTTATGGCTCAACCAACCTAAAAACAGCTGTCACTTGACGATACTATCACACGACCAACGAAAAGAAATTACAATTTAGATGACAACATATCAGATAATAATGACCAAAAAGTCTCCAAATTAACCTCTTAAATCGGTCAAAATGCAATTAAATTCTTCTCAATCCAGAATCAAAAGAGTGTGATAGGACCTAGATCAATGGAAAAGACAAGAAATACATCTAGAGAAAACTTCGACGTCTGAGGAGTAGTGTTCCCTACAAATTCTTATATTTCTTTCTTTCCATATCTTTTAACAGACTATTCCCAAAATGACTGCTCTAAGATTCTTCATAAAACCTTTAAAAAAGTCAAATTTCAAAAAAAAAAAAAAATAGAAATAATGAGGATATGGACGGATCAAACTATCAACAATAATGTTGATGAATCACAATTTAATTAAAAAATTAATGAAAACAGATCAAGTAGGCTATCTATTAAGAAAGAAAAGAAAAACATTATATAGTTTCTTATTAAGAGATTTCAAAGTTAATTATACTTAAACCCAATTCTCCCTCTCTTTCTCTTTTTCTCTATTTTGAAAATGGTTATACTCATATATGCGTGGATGATTTTTTATTTTTTTTTTTGGGCGATGACATTTAAGTTTCATTTTAATAGATTCTTTCTAAGTTAATTCTTAAAATAGAATAAAAGATGATGGAATTGGAACATATGAAGATGTTATACTTGCAGTTGCAGATAGAGATCAAAGCTCCCTGGCAATTAATTGGTGACAAAGGAGCATATATCATATATATGTCATTTAGAACATTGGAAGGACACAAAAAGAATGAAGTTGGTAGGGGGGCGTAGGGCCTTTCATGTGCACCCACTACAAGAAGACGAAAGAGAAGAGGACAAAGAGTGTCTGTGTGTGTGTATATATATATATATATAATCCTTCCCACCTTTTGAAGAAAAATAATTATGGCAAACATTTGTTGGTACTGTTGGATTTTTTTTCTTCCTTTTTTTCAATTTTAATAAAAATAAATTTATTTTTTTTTTATGATTTTTACTTGTTGCGGAAACATGTTTCTCCAAAACTATATTATTCGAAATTTATTTTTGTGAATTAAATCATTTTTTAATATGAAAGGTTTATTTAAAGTGAAAATAAAAAGATCAATTGAACTAAACAATAATATCCATCAAATTTTTAAAAATTTTAAAAATTATTTTAATTTTAATGTATGGTAGGATTTTTTCTTGTACCATAAAAAGTGAGTTAAAATTATAACAATAAATAAAATTATTTTAATTTTAATCATATTTTAAATTTTTATTCAATTCAAGGAAAAAGTGTACATGTGTTCAAATAATTTTAAAAATATTAACCAAATAAGTTATAAGTTTTTTAATTTTATTTTTGGTTTTTATTTATATAATTTTTATGATAGCAATACCTAACATGTAAGGACCCAAACCCGAGTGAATTTTTACATATAAATTTTTCAGCGAACGCAATAAATTTCAATTATTTTTATTATCAGAGTACTAATTAGTTTTATTACAAATATACATCTCAAATGTTAAAATTAAAATTTCTTAAATTTTAAAATACACAAACATATTCTAAATTGTATTGTACTAAATTTTTTATTCTACTCTACTGTTTCTACTCTCTCCATGCACTTGGTATGTCAGATTTATGATATTCTCTTCAAAATTATCTAAAATGTAAAACAATGATTGGGAAAAAAATGACGCTCAGTAAACAGATAAGATTATTATTAGTGTGTGGCCAAAATGAGTTTTCATAATATATAATTTCGTAAAAAATATTTTATATTATAACTTCAAAACTGTTTTTAAAATAAATGTAAATTTAAAAATTTCTGTATAAAACTTTTACTAGCATCTATAGTAATAAAATTTTATAATCATATATTATAACTGTTAAACTAAACTTTTTAACTTTAAAATTATAATCATAATGCTCAATCATATATATATATATATATATATATATATATATATATATATATATATATATATTTCCTTCAAATCATCAATAGTTATGTTCAGGTAATTAAATATGTATATACATATACTGTAAAAATCACTCTTAGACATGTTAATCATAAGTCATGTTTACCCTCATTACTTGGTTGTGCGGTCCAAAAATTGGATTTAACTGGCTGGCAGGTCAAACTAAATCAACGTACATCATCTTTAAATGAGATTTTTCCTATTAAATCCTAACTCGAAACTAGGTGTACACTTAGGAGAAATCCACAACCATATATAATCACTTTGTAAACAGTATGAGTGCACTCTGATCCATTTAAAATTTAGGTTACGGTATCGGACATTCGCAATTTTCTGCATCCTCTGAGTCATAAAGGGTTTTGAAAACATCTTATTATACAATTTATGCAATTAAAATAATATCATGAAGATTTCATTTTTACTCATATTTTCATAAAATACGCAATGTAAAAATAAATTTATGTCATTTTTACTCATATTTTCGTGAAATATGTAACGTAAAAATAAACTCATACTACACAATTTTCGTGTTAAAAATATTTTCTTAAATAGAAATTATTGATGTAAAATACCCGAAGAGTTTAGAACATTTTTTAACTCAAAAATAAATGCAAGTATATTAAAGATAAAACTACTATAATTAAATATGTGTAAAAATAAATTCAAAAAAATTTATGAAAAATAACTAACGTAATAAAAATGTACTTACAAATAAATTCAGGTATAAATTTTACTAAAAATTTAACATAATCAAATTTACTTACCATTTCTTAACCTTGTGAAACGGTCATCACGAATATCTCTAAAAATGAGATTGGAAAAAGTAGGTGAGTGAGAATTTTAATTATAACAAAAATTCTCCTTCCACCGCTAATTCTTTCACTCACTAATCATTCTCTTCTTTTAAAATTTTTTTGTGAAAAATGAAGGTTGGGAGCTTCCTATTTATACGAAAATTTTGGGAAGAAAATGAAATTTATAAAAGTGTGAGGAGAGGTGAAATTATAATTTTTTTAAAATAAAGAAGTGGGCATGAGATGGGCTAAGTATGTGTGACAACCCGAATAAAAATGAAATTTAAATAATAAAGAGGAAGGAAAATGGAAAATAGTAACAGAAGGAGGAAGTCGACAACGTTGCACTTTGAAAGGAATAATCGAGGGAATCAACAGGGCTTCGTCAACGAATACAGGAGATTTATCGACGAGGGTATAAGAGAATTCGTCAACAAATACAGGGGATTCATCAACGAGGAAATACCGAGAGAGGTTTTGAGCTGACTGAATTTCGTCGACGAGGACTGAATTTCATCGACAAAATTATTAAAGGATTTGTCAACGAATGACATGGCTCGCCAACGAATTCCCTACTCTATAAAGATCAAAATCCGGATTTTTAACTTTCTAAAAAAGCTAGCACTTTTCTCTCTCTCTCTCCCCTTCGATTTTCTCTCTCTCTTTCGTCTATTTCGGGCTAAATTTACGCCAGATCGACAATCTGAAGTCACCACGACGCTCCTGGGGAAGTTCTCTCCAAATCTACCAGAGCAGATCATTGGTGAAAGCAAGTTGGAAATCATCTCTGAGTTGAGGTAAGACTTTTTAAGCCAAATTTGGTCTTGCGATAGTTATAGGAAATGATATATACGTGGAAATACTGAAGTTTAATACTGGGAGTTTTCATTTTCAGGGTATTGGCCAGGAAATCCTTCAGGTGTTAGACTAGAATATTTTGGGGCTTTCTCAGTAGCCGGGTAAGGGGATAAATTAAACTAGAATTTTATGAAAAATATGTATATTGGTATAGCATTTGATTTTAGGGAAATGAATATATTTATATATGATTTATATTTGAGAAAATACTGTTAAAATGATGGTATGTTGAATATGCGAAAAATCTGTTAGTGTGGCATGAGTATAAAATGTTATGAAATACTATTTTTTGGAATGGGATTATGATACGAATTTTTATAATGGGAAAACCGGCGTACGGGCCGAGATTTTTATATATGTTTGCCGGCGTACGGGCCGTGCTATGATGTGATTTTTCAGCATACGGGTTATGCTATGATGTGATTTGCCAGCGTACGGGTTGTGCTGTGATTTGCCGGCGTACGATCTGAGCTATGATAAAATGTGTAATATTGACGTACGGGCTGATGATTTTCATGATATACGTATGTATGCAAAATGATATGATTGATGTGAAAATTAATGATATGAAATATCCATGTATCACAGTTTCAATATATGTTATATGGTATCAGAACCTAGTTGGCTTGGTTTAAGCTAGCACTTGCACGGTACCGTTGCTATGTGTCCATGGTCTTCGTGATCATGATATTTGTGTTAACGCCGTTGTATGGAGTGGTGTGAGATTGGATGGTCGATGTAATTTTTAAGAAGTGTGTGATCGCCCCTGGTGTACGGACTAGGTCAGGCAGATCCATCAGACTTACAGACTATACTTTTGACTTGGCAATGGTCGGCCAACCATTGTCAGGTCCCGCCTTCAGGCCACACAACCCAGTCATGTGGGGGTAATACATGACAACAGTCAGTTAACCTACCAGGAATGTTTTTATGTTATTATTATTATATGAGATGAAATATGTTTATGAAAATGCGATATGTTTTGTCATGTTTTGATGATCTGTATGTTTTCCCAGATTTGACAAAACGGTTACCGAATATGTTATGTATGGTATATGTAGAACACGAAATACTTATGTTGCCACACACTGGTATTAGTTTATTTCCCTTACTGAGAGGTGTCTCACCTCGAAATTTTATAAACTTTTCAGGAGCACCAGATAGGAGAGCGAGAAAAGCCCTGCTGATCTAGAGCTATTGTCTGCCCTTTTGAAGGATAAGTTTTAGTATGGACAATTGGATTTGTGTGGGAAATGTCCCTAGATTTTGTTTTGAAATGTATATATACTAAAATACAGTGGATATAGTGACTCTAGTATTTGTAGTAATGTGATGGATGTTATGTATTTACGACATTGTGATTATATGTTTCCTACTGTTTAGGCTTCCGTTATGTGTTCTGATGTATCCCTGGTACCCACGGGTTCAAGTAGACTATGATCTGCTAATCTGGGATTTGTGATATTGAATATATATTGATGCTAAAAAAAAAATGAGGAAATTAAGCAGGTCGTCACAATATGGGCTTGAGATGGGAGGTATGAGATAGGGATGAGGATACATGTGAAAAAAATGGGAATACTTGCCAACACTACCATTTAATTATTTTTTAATTAATTTACTTAATTAATTAATTAATTACTTTTTTTTGAAATCATTATTATTATTTTAAAGTTATATTTTAGTATTTATTATCACAGAAGAATTAAATTCGAATTTCGAAAACTCATGTGGGCCCCACGGAACTCCCAAAGTTCTCACAGGTCTTATGGGTCCTACACAATTTTGAGACTCATATGGACCCCACACGGTTTCGGAACTCATGTGTACCCTACACAGTTTCGAGACTCATATGGACCTCATATGCGCTAGATGTGGGAATGATCACCTGTATTGCGAGATTTATGAAATGTATACAAGGACGCTGATGTAGAACGGAATTGGTCGACCTATGTCCTATGGTTCAACCCTCACACAAGCACATACACTCAAAACACACTTTAATTCACAACTCTTTATAGGTACATATGAATTATGTGAAGACTTTCGATGTATGAAGACCGTAGTTAATATGTCGAAGCATGTTCGAGTCTGAGACTCGTGTGGGTCCCACTCGATCATGTGGGTCTCGCATAGGATACCTATATTATTATTATTATTATTATTATTATTATTATTATTATTATTATTATTATATATTTCTACAAATTATGTCAGTCAAAACATTATTTTATGTATATGTACTTATTTGTGTATACAAACAGTGTCTACCCTATTTATCTTATGAAATTCCATTTTGACCAGGCCAACCTCTAGGAAGCGATTGAGCGGCAATGTTCTCTAAGCACTCGCTAATATAAGGTTTTTCTTAAGCATCAAATATGAAATCAAGGATTCTATAGAAAAACACCTCTGTATTTATATTAACTTAATGACCATTATTATTATTATTATTATTATTATTATTATTATTATTATTATTATTATTATTATGTTTTAATCGTATATACATCTTTGAGGTCATTACATAACAGCCCGTTAAGATTGGCCGATCAAATTTCAGGAGTGATCAATAGGCTTAGTCAAAGGTAAAATCAAATTAAACAAGTGAAAATGGAAGATTTTTCATGATTTTGTGATATTTTGGGACAAAGGAGAACAATTAAGGTTAGACTTAATTTAAAATTAACACACACACTCACATAATATATATATATATATATATATATATATATATATATATATATATATATATATTGCCCTTTGTTTAAAACATATAATCTTCCAAAATCTATTCCTTTTTCACACTTTATTTCTAGCTATTATTTTGGAAAAGTTAGTTAACCTAGAGATATCAAGTGTCAATGCCAACCCCATTGACCCAATATGTTTTGGAGTTGCTACCAAAAGTTATGGGCATTTTTAGATTAAGAGCTATAATAGGGTGTAGGAGTGTCAAACTTGAATCTAGGACAGATCTGAGCCGTCCACGCCGCTGGAGATCCAACGGCTGCTGTTGTGGTGTTTTTTTTTCTATTTTTTTATGAGGGGCAGTGATGTAACTTCACCGTGTAATGAATTGTAAATGAATAAAAAAACAGCAGGGGCGGGAGGGGGAATGTGTTTCACTTTCTGTTTGCAGCTTCAGAGAAACAGCCGAGAGACTCCTACAGAACCGCGAGTTTTCTTCTTCACCAGCCGCGGGAGCCTTCCCAGCCGAGAGAGGAGACCTGCAACGAGGAAGCCATCACCGCCAAGAGATCCTTCAGCTGTATCGCACAGGAGAGGGAGACGGCAGGAGGTGGGTGCGGCGTTGGGTATCTCCAACAGAGGTTCGCACAAGGGTAAGGCAAGGTAAAAGCTCATATTTAGTTTCTTGGGGAGGGTTTCTTTTAGGGAAATCAAGGAGAAATATAGGGAGAAACCTAGGGTTCTTCGCAGGTGCGAAGGGGGGGATTTCTTGGATTATTCTTGGGCTGATTTCTAGAGGAGATCGATAAGACAAGAAAGGGTAAATCTGTGTGTACTTGTATTTATTTCCACCAATTTAATATAGTATCTCTGGAGGTGAGTTTCTGCCGTGGATGTAGGCCAATTTTTGGGCCGAACCACGTAAATGTGTTCTTGTGATTGTGTGATTGGCATGTTTATATTTTGCTGGATTTATTGAGACTTTGCTAAATATTGGATTGGTGAACATATATTTTTCTTGATCAGGCTTAGCACACACACACGCATCAAAATAAACAAGTTTAAGTTTAGGTGTGATTGTGGTTGATGCTTAGACAAAATCAGATTGTTATTGTGGTTTGTTGGAATTAACTAAAATCTGAAATAGAATTAGCAGTTAGTTGAATTACACACAACAAGTGGTATCAGAGCCTGACTATGTGATGGGGATCGCTAGGTTTGAAATAGAAAAATTCACCGGAACAAATGACTTTGGTTTATGGAGGGTTAAGATGCGCGCCATCTTGGTACAGCAAGGGCTTGAGGAGGCTCTTCTTGGAGAAAAGAAAGGAGCTTCCACTTTCCCTCCACCGAAAAAGTGAAGCCCGAAATCCTCCAAAAGGCACATAGTGCCATTATCTTGTCCTTAAGAGAAAAAGTGCTTTGGGAAGTTGTCAATGAAGATACGGCAGTTGGAGTGTGGTCAAAATTAGAAAGTTTGTACATGACAAAATCCCTAACAAATAGACTCCATAAGAAGACTAGACTCTACACCTTTAGAATGACCCCTGGAACATCGATTGATGAACATTTAGATGAATTTAATAAAATTCTTTTGGATCTTGCTAATATTGATATTATAGATGAAGAAGACCAGGCAATTCTTTTATTGAGTTCTCTTGACTCCACATATGAAAATATTAAAGAAACTATGATGTATGGGAGAGAGAGAGAGGCTGACTTTAGAAGATGTGCAAGCTGTTTTGCACTCTAGGGAATTGCACACTAAGTTTGAGTCTAAATCAGGGTCAGGGGAAGGGTTAAATGTGAGAGATAGGTCTGAGAAGAGGAACAAGAAAGGAAAAGACAAAAGGTCTAGATCAAAGTATAAGAGTAAGGCACTAAAGTGTTTTGCATGTCATAAGGAATGACATTTTAAGAGGAACTGCCCTGAGAGGAAAAATGGTGTAAATGCCACCACCTCTGAATCAAAGGGTAAAGCGGCTGTAGTTTTAGATGGGTATGATAGTGCGGAAGTGTTGAATGTCTCTGATAGAGATTCGGGAAAAGAATGGATATTAGATTCAAGATGTTCCTTCCACATGTGTCCATTGAAAAACTAGTTTGAGTCCTTTACATGCTTAGAATGATGTCATGTTATCCTAGGAAACAATAAGTCATGTAAAATACAGGGTATTGGGACTGTGAGACTTCTAATGCATGATGGGATGGAAAGAGTGCTAAGAGATGTGAGGTACATACCTGAGCTGAAGAGAAACTTGATTTCTCTAGGTAGCTTAGATAAGACAGGGTACACATTTAAGTCTGAAGGAGGTAGCCTAAGAGTATGTAAAGGTTCAATAGTAGTGATGAAAGGGGTACTAAAGAATGGGTTGTACACCTTGGTAGGAAAGACAGTGATTGGTGAGGCTTCACCTATCAATCACAAGGTAGAAAATCAGGTTTCCTTGTGGCATAAAAAGTTAGGACATGTTAGCCAACAGGGCCTAAAGGAGTTGGAGAAACAGGGGCTCCTTGGAGATAGGAAACTTGAGGAATTGTCATTCTGTGAGGAGTGTGTCTTGGGGTAAGTCTACTAGGGTTAGTTTTAAGAAGTTCACTCACACCACGAAACAGACTCTTGATTACATACATTCAGACTTGTGGGGGCCTGTTACGGTTAGTTCTCATGGTAGTTCTAGGTATTTTCTGTCAACTATAAATGACTTTTCTAGGAAAGTATGGGTTTATATTCTAAAATATAAAAGTGATACTTTTGAAAAGTTTAAAGAATGGAAAACCTTAGTTGAAAATCAAGTTGGCAGAAAAAATTAAAACACTGATAACAGACAATGGATTAAAATACTTGTCAAATGAATTTTCTGAATTTTGTAAAGCTGAGGGCATAGCTAGACATAGGATTGTTAGGGATACTCCCCAACAGAATGGATTAGCTGAAAGGATGAATAGGACTATTTTGGAAAGGATAAGATGCATGTTAGCCACTTCAGGTTCGCCCAAGACCTTTTGGGCAGAGGCGGTGACCACTGCTGTATGCCTTATTAATAGGTGTCCTTCCACAGCTCTAAATTTTAAAACCCCTTAAGAAATTTGGTCGGGTAAGCCTGCTGATTAGCAGGGTTTAAAAGTTTTTGAGTGCATAACTTATGCCCACATTAGAACTGATAGATTAGAGCCCAGTGCTATTAAATGCATTTTTGTGGGATACCTAGAGGGGGTTAAAGGCTATAAGTTCTGGGTTATAGAACCTAGAAAACAAAAATATATTATTAGCAGGGATGTAGTTTTTAATGAAACTAAAATGGGGGGAAAACCAGAAAATTCAAATGAAAGTGTTAGGCACTCTAATACTAGTGACCTGCAGCTTGAGGTGGAGCAACCCTCCACTTCTCATATATATATATTGCCCTTTGTTTAAAACATATAATCTTCCAAAATCTATTCCTTTTTCACACTTTATTTCTAGCTATTATTTTGGAAAAGTTAGTTAACCTAGAGATATCAAGTGTCAATGCAAACCCCATTGACCCAATATGTTTTGGAGTTGCTACCAAAAGTTATGGGCATTTTTAGATTAAGAGCTATAATAGGGTGTAGGAGTGTCAATCTTGAATCTGGGACAGATCTAAGCCATCCACGCCGCTAGAGATCCAACGGCTGCTACTGTGGTGTTTTTTTTTTCTATTTTGTTATGAGGGGCAGTGATGTAACTTCACCGTGTAATGAATTGTAAGTGAATAAAAAAACAGCAGGGGTAGGAGGGGGAATGTGCTTCACTTTCTGTCTGCAGCTTCAGAGAAACAGCCGAGAGACTCCTACAGAACCGCGAGTTTTCTTCTTCACTAGCCACGAGAGCCTTCCCAGATGAGAGAGGAGACCTGCAACGAGGAAGCCATCACTGCCAAGAGATCCTTCAGCCGTAGCGCACGAGAGAGGGAGAATTACCTTAAGAATTACCTTTTGCAAATAGTCTTACCCAACAAGCTATCCAAACTTTAATACAACATCCCGAAACCAAAGATAATTTTGATTTAACATCATACGGGTAAACTAATATCCAAGTACTAATTTTGAACTCAATCAAAATCTTGAAACAATGTTTAAGATTATGCTTCACCAGCATTTGAAAAAAAAAAAAAATTGAGATCTTTCTTTATGAACCAAATAAATATTCCCCTAAACCTCCATTACAGTTTATAAAAAAAAGTAGGCCTCACATGTCTTACCCTTCCCCCCTTTCTAAAAAGAAAATCTCACATGAGCATCACAGAAAAGATTTATATATATTTATATAAAGCATTAATCAACAAATTAAGATAATAATCACCATTATATTAAGAATAATGAATATTTTAGGATCCCATGTTGGACAAACTTATCGAATGTGACAAAACATGTGATTTATATATATATTATATAAATCTATTCCGAGATCGCTGCGGCTCTCCGTCTTCTCCCTTTGATCTCTTCTTCGGTCCTCCACCAAATGTAGAAGGGAAAGGCTAATGGGCCGGATCGCCCAACCTAAATCAGACCAACAAATGTTAAGCAAGGTTGGGCTTGGGCCAAACTTCGACAAAGAAAAAGGCACATTCCAGCCCAGTCCATAAACTAGAAATTTAAAAATTGGCAAGAAAATGTTAGACCACTCTCTCTCTCTCACGTGCGTGTGCACACGGACACATCCAGCTGATACCTACACTACTGAGTAGGAGTAGCCAGTAGGTAAAAACAAAAACGACCAAACCATAAAATTGAATTAATCCTAACTTAAAAATCATTTAACCAATGTTTGTTCAATTCAGTTCGATTCAAAATTTTTAACTCTTTTGATTATTTGTTCGGTTCAGTTTGACCCATTCAGTAAATCCTAACTAGAAAATCAATTAACCAATGTTTGTTCAATTCAGTTCGATTCAAAATTTTTAACTCTTTTGATTATTTGTTCGGTTCAGTTTGACCCATTCAGTAACCATGGTTGACCAAATCAAAAGACGTATTAAAAATATATAAAAATGTGTGTATATTAAAATTTAAGTGTTAATTATTATGGAAGAAAAATATTAGTTTGTAATACTTTAAAATTTAAATTAGATTTCTTTTTTCAATCCGTTAACCATTGGATATTGTTCTAAAAATTAGTTAACCAAATTTTGGTTAACCATTTGAAACAGTTTGGTTTCAATTTGCATTTTTTATTGAACTAAAACTTAATCTGAGTAACGGTTCGAAGGATATGGTTCAATTAACCAAACCATGTCCAGTCCTATTACGAGTCTAAGCTACATAATCGTAGGTAACTCATCTCTTCTCACATATATAGCCCCTCTTAAAATTTAAATTTAATATCTTCAACATTAAAGTCTCAAATTTCAATGATTAAAATTGCCTCTAACAAACTCATCTCTCTAAATACATGTAATCAATTAACCAATTTAATTCTTATGGAACCATTTCCTATATTTGATCAAAGGATTAATTTTTGCAAATGGTGTCCCCCCCCCCCCCCGGGGGGCTCTTTTGGTTGGAAACATTTGTATCCAAGACCCTTTAAATCGGAATGATGGGTTTTGTACCGAACTGTGTCCTATCCTCAATCAAAGAATGATGAGCCTACTCATTTTCAACATTGACTTAAGTATCAAAAATAAATCTCAAAAGCCACTAGGGACTTTCCAAGCTTTCTTTTCCCTTGATTACAAATGACTACTACCGAACTATTAATATGAGAATATTAATGAGTCTACTAAAGTAATTCGATGTTAGTACTTAAATTCATATAAATGAGAGATACAATGTGTTGGTTTTCTGAGTTCAATCCCTGTTTTGATGCTGACAAATTATAAGTATTTTATGTATACATTTAGTATGTGAACAGGTTTTCATTTCAGTACGAACATAAGATACCAAAAAATGGATGCTAACTAGAACATAAATCTCACACTCTCCTGATGTTTTCCATGAAAGTTAAAGAATAAAGAAGATCAAGAAGAAAACATTTTGATTTTATTTGTATAATGCATTTAAGTTTTAATAAGTTGGTCTGTAATAATTGCATACATCCTGCATGATATGTCTTTATGTTTAGACAGAAACCGTAGACAGACCTTAGGGTTGACTTCGGTCGACTTTCAATCGACCGATGTCTAGTTTTTTAAGGTAAATTAAAATGTTTAGACCTTAGAGAAACCCTAAGTCCTTGTACCTGCACTTAGAAAAGTCTCTATTTTCACATATGTTATCAAGGGAAATTTATTTTCAAAAATAGGACTTAATTGCACAACTTTAGTGTGTTCAGTCGATCAAACCTGAACACACATAGACCTTCGGTCAATCGAACCTCCCCAAGGTCAATAGTTGACCATTTTCTTGACCAAATGTGAAATGAACTTCAACGCTCTAGTCTACCGAACTGGCACGCGGGGATTTCCCAACGCCCTGGTCGACCGAACCTTTAGTTATAAAATAATTTGGTTGACCGAATGTGCAAATGTGGTCAACCAAACTCTGCCTAATCAACCGAACCTTGGAGGGTTCAAAATCGCCCTAAGATAGTCGACCGAACCTGTAGTTCAAAATTTCCTCGGTCGACTGAACTTCTCAATATGGTCGATTGAACTCTCTATATGGTCGACTGAACCTCTCGGGTTGGAAATTTTTTTAAGGGCTAAAACGTCATTAATTTTTTTCAAAATACCGAATATGTCTCCAATGGTTATAATTTTTAGAAAATCTATAACTACCCACTCATTACTCCAGATTAGTAACTTTGATTAACAAATATTTTCTCTCAAATTTTTCACTTAGTCAAAGTTCCCCCACATACTCTTTTATTTTAAAAATCATTTTAGGGTTAAATTTTTCATACTCTCCAACTCTCTTTTTTACATTCTTTAAAATATTTTTTTAAAGAGAGTATTTTGTTTGGGCTTTTGTTTTTAATTGTATTTATTGCAGATATACACTTGAACTTAAAATCCCAAATTCTCCAAACACTTTCATTTGCAAAAATATTTGTTGGAGAACATATTTCTCATTTATACATATTCATATATATATATATATATATATATATATTATTTGTGCAAAAATTATTGGAAGAGCAAAACCCTAGGTTCGCCTATATTATTATTGAAATATATTTTTGGAGACAATTTCTTATTAGGGTTTAAATATATTTAAGTACCCTTACTTTACTGAGCATAACTCATATTATTAGAGAGTGCATTTATTTGAGCTTAAGCGTATACATCTTTACTTGTATTTTCAAGAACATTATTTTGTACAAAAATGATTTTAATGTATCAGTTGGGTTCAGCCTGGAATTGAACTAGGGAGTCTCAGCCTCATAAGTGAGACTGATTCGGTTCAGCACAAAAATTGAACTGGGGAGTCTCAGCCCCGTAAGTGAGACCAGTTCAGTTCAGTCCGAAAATTGAATTGGGGTTTTTCTCGTCCCGTAAGGAGAGGATGTAATGACTTCTGCTCTGCCCGTTTAAGTGAACAGGTTTAGTGCAATCTTTGGGGGGTATGCCCAAGGCGGGGACATAGGCTACTTTGGCCGAACCTTAATAACAAATATCGTGTGTCTCTCTCTCCCTATCTTTTTTAAATTTCCGCACTTTAAATTCAGTTTGTGTATGCATGTTCATTCATGATTATAACTATTTTGCATGCACACATATTTAATTTAAAAAAGAGTTGCATCACTCGTGTATGTATATATTCATTTTGAATGGAATATGATTTATGATGAATCGGCGAAAATGTTTAAATTTAGTCAAAAAGTGTTTAAAACACAATTCACCCCCTCTTGGGATCACACCAATCCCAACACAATGTGATGCAGGAATCCTAATGATACGACTTCTAGATTTGGTAGAACGAAATACTACTTAATGATACATACATAACATAAGTACCTTTTTTAGGAGGTAATTATTTTTTAAGATGTTTCAAATGGAAAGTTAGTCTCTGATATTTGATCTAAGTCCAGCCCAAGTTATATCTCGGTAGGCCCATTTATTTTTAGGTCGCATGGAACGAAAACTAATATTGATTTAGATTTTAAGACAATGAGCCTTATAAAATAAAATTCACAAGATGGATATTCTCAATCTTAAAAGAATTGGCTCAAGATGGTTGGCCCAAGCAGTGGGCTAATACACATTTATAAACTATTTTATTTAAATTGTTGCAATTGAGTGAGACAAAATTTATGTTTTAAATAATAGATTTCAAGGTGATTGACACTTATCTTTAGAGTGTTTTATACAATTTCATCCGAGTGATCAGATGTAGCATATTTGCGAGCATATAATTATATAATGAATTTATTATTTTAATATTTGTTATTTTTCATTTTAATAAGATATGGAGATCCATAATTTCATATATGTTATTTTACAAATCTATACGAAAGAATAATATGTTCTTCTAAATCAAACACCATTCCAAGAAATTTTTATGTTGAATTCATAAATAGTAGTCATAAATTAGATCAAATTTAAAATTTTAATTTTACAACTCAACAATTTTATTTACTATAAATGTTTTTCTTCGGCTACAATTTGCAGCTATAAATATCTTTACATTTGAAAATAAAACTCTTAGGAAATTAGTATACGTTGATCTAAAATATAATAAATGGTAAAAAACGATGCTTGACTGATATGTTATTGCCTCATTCCGTTCATAAAATTTCTTCAACCCTTCAATTTGCATTTGGATGATGAGTTATCTACAAGCTTCTAATAGTACTACTTACAAGATAAGTATATACAAAGCTGGTTCAACATTAATATACATGAAACTTTTTTTTTGTTTTATTATTATAATCCTTTCTATCCAAATTCATAAAACAGATGGGTTCTATATTAATTTGATTGTAGGTCTCATAATCGATCTGCCCATTAAAATAACATTCTCTTTGATTCTCCATGAATACTACGTAAAATAAACCACAAAAAAACCTAATAAGTATAAATGTTAAATGTGCAAAAATAAAAGTAATGACTATTATCATGGTAGTATTTTGAATGTTGACTTTTACAAAGTCAAATTTTTGCCATAAAGAGCACCCGTATGCCTATACAGAATTACATATCATTTACATGGCATAAACAACAAAAAGAAGTTTGGAATTTTGTAAGCAATTCATTTTTGTAAATTAATGTTTTACATAGAAGCAATTCTTAATAGAAAGGTATTACAATAAATATGGGTAAGTGGTTTTATTCAAGTTAAGAAAAATTAGGAGATCAAAATTTTTGAAAATGAAATATAACAAAATTTTCCTTAGTGGACAATGGATAAGTTTGAATTTTCCTCTAGAAAATGCTTTAATTGTCATTACATCAAATCGAAATATGGAAATAACATGAAATTTTTATAAACCAACAACGCGTCCAGACAATATTTGTAAAACTAAAAAAAATTAAAAACTTATTTAAAAAATCCTCATTTTCATTTTTAAATCAAATAATATCATAAAATATGATTAAACTAATAAAATTGTAAAATAATACACATTCAAAAATACTATAATAAAAATAAAAATGTTATAACTATGTGACTTAATTATGCTTTCAAATTTTACTTTACAATAAAAATTTTATTGTGCATGATAATTGAAAAATAGTAAAAATATTTTCTAACTGACTTTATTATTTTTTAAAAAATTATGTATATTTTTATTTTAATTATATTTGAATTCATATGATTATTTTATTTTAATTTAAAAGTGTATAAAATGAATTATTTAATCCCAAAAAACTATTTTGGATATTAAAAATTCTAGTAACAGTTTGTCAAAATAATTGAAAATCATAAAATCTAGTTTCCAGTTTTTTCGCAAACAACTGAAAACAGACGACAGAAATAGAAAACTAATAATATGAACAAACACATTTTTCTATAAGTTGTTTTTTTACCACATGGAAACAGAAATAGAAAATAAAAAAACATCAATGTTACCAAATAGGTCCTTAATTTGAGATGAATCCCAAGTCAAATTATGATAGCTTTAAAAGTACATTTCAATTGTGGCATCAACAAAAATAGGGTTGTAGCCTAGACATTGTACAACTAAAAAAGGTTATAATTAGTAAAAGACCAAGTTTTAGACTTAAAGTTTAGTATCTCACTTGGTAGTGAGCATCCTATATATAATTTAGTACAAAGACAAAAAAAAAAAAAATTGACTTCTGACAGATGATGTTTGGAATTGGATTAATATCCTAAATAGTATTAGGAATACTAACAGCTCCTACCAACTTAAAACACAAAAGTCTTTAGTGTTGATAAAGTTTCATCATTATTCTCTCTATATGTACTTGCTCATTCAATATAATGAATTTTGGAACTATTTAACAATGAAATTAATTTGAATTTTTTTATCCTAGGCTTACAACAAAGTTTTAAAAAATATATATAAAAAAAAAAAAAACAACTAAAGGCCATCACAACATTGATGAGAGGAGGCATATATGCAAAAATAAATAAATAAATAAGCAAACCATAGAGAGAAAAATGTTATCTTAATATGAATTATTGTGTGGGATTGTTTATAAAGATCATTGTTGTATGTACCCAATTCTCATACTCCTACATCTCAATTATACAATAGTTATGATAATAAAAATTTAAAAAAAAAAGAGAATGAAGCATTTGCAATTGTATTCATATGGACTATTATAATAATCTTTGGATGTGTTTATAAATGTAAATATACTTTCACAGATAATATGAAGCTTCTTATTGAAGTGAATAGTTCAAATTTGTATTTCTTACTTCATCCATCCACACAGTTTCTTTTTTCTTCAAAAAAATGGTAGCATGGTAAGAGAGTGTGTATGTGGTGTGGTGTGTGTGTGTGTGTGTGTGTGTGTGTGTGTGAGAGAGAGAGAGAGAGAGAGAGAGTACATAGTAAATCTAGAAGAAAAAAACATGAATATTTTTATTTTTTTATTTTTTAAAATCAACATCAATATCACATATCTCATATTCTAGCTCAGCAGGTCACCATCCACCTGGACCCGTGGGTATTAGGGATACATCAGAACACAATCGGAAGCCTAAGTAGCAGGAGATATATACATTCACAATATTGTAAATACAAAACATCCATCATTTTACAACAAATACCAGAGCCACTACAACCTCCGTATTTCCATATATACATCTCAAAAATAAGATCTAGGAACATTTCCTCAAAAATCTAATTGTCCGTACAAAACTTACCCTTTCAAAGGGCGGATACACAGCACTAATTCAACGGGGCTTTTCCCACTCTCTTATCTGGGGTTCCTGAAAAGTTCATGAAATTTAGGGGCGAGACACCTCTCAGTAAGGGAAAATAAACTAATACTAATGTGTGGCAACATGAGTATATCGTGTTCTACATATACCATACATATCATATTCAGTATTGTTTATCAAATCTGGGAAAACATATGTATATCAAAACATAGCAGAATATATTGCATTTCATAAGCATATCTCATCTCATATCACAATAATAACATAAAACAATCGTGGTAGGTTAGCTGGCTGTTGTCATGTATTACCCCCACATGATTGGGTTGTGTGGCCCAAAGGCGGGACCTGACAATGGTTGGTCGAGTACTGCCAAGTCAAACAGTAGTCTGTAGGTCTGATGGGTCTACCCAGACTGGTCCGTACACCAGGGGCGATAATAGCACACTTCTTGAAAATAACCACATCTACCATCCAATCTCACACCACTCCGTACAACGGTGTTAACACAAATATCATGATCACGAAGACCATGGACACATAGTAACGGTACCGTGCAAGTGCTAGCCTAGACCAAGCCAACCAGGTTATGATATCTTATACATATACTAAAATCGTGATACATGGATAACTCATATCATTAATTATCAAATCATTCATATCATTTTTCACATATACATATATCATGAAAATCATCGGCCCGTACGCCGGTATTTCACACTTTATCATAGTTCAGCTCGTACGCTGGCAAATCACATAACACAGCCCGTACGCTGACAAATCACATAGTTCGGCCCGTACGCCGACAAATCACATAGCACAGTTCGTATGCTAGCAGACATATCCACATAGCACGGCCCGTACGCCGGCAAATCACATATATATATATATATATATATATATAAATATCTCATCCCGTACGCCGGTTTTCCATCATAGAAATCCATATCATCCCCATTCCTAGAAAACAGTATTTCACAACATTTTTATACTCATGCCACACTGAACAAATTTTCCACGTATTCAACATATCATCATTTAAACACTATTTTCCAAATATGAATTATATATATAAATATATTTATTTTTCCTGAAACCAGATGCTACATATATATACATGCATTTTCTCAAAACAAAACTAGCTTAGTTTATCCCCTTACCTGACTACTGAGAAAGCCCCCAAGACAATCTAGTCTAACCCCCGTAAGATTTCCTAACCAATACCCTGAAACCGAAAATTCTCAGTATTAAACTTTAGTATTTTCGTACGTACAACATTTTCTGTAACAGTCACAAAATCAAATTTGGCTTAAAAAGCCTTACCTCAACTTAGGGATGGTTCCCAACGTTCTCAATCAACACCCCTAGAAACGAAAAACTCCCAGTATTAAACTTTAATATTTCAACACGTATAACACTTTTCTCAACTGTCACAACTTCAAATTTGACTTAAAAGTCTTACCTCAACTTAGGGATAATTTCCAAATTGCTTTCTCCAACGATCCGCTCCGGCAGATTTGCAGAGAACTTCGCCAGGAGCGTCGTGGTGGCTTCGATTTGTCGATTCAGTGTAAAACTGGCCCAGAATCGAAGAGAGAGAGAGAGTCGTAGGAAAGAGAGGAGAGAGAGAGAGAACACACCAAAATTAAAGCAAGCTTCCTAAAAAAGGTTGCACAATTTTATATATACATATATTAATATCATATTAACTTACTAATTAAAGCAAAACTTCTTGAAGAAGCTTGTACACTTTATATATATATACCTTTAACTTATATATATTACATATATATCATAATAACTTACTTATATATATATATATATATATTTTCCTTATCATACTATTCATTTTACTTGTTAATTTAATTATTTTATTTTATTTTTTTATTTTTTTATTATTTTTTTAAAATTTTATTTTTTTCTCGGTTACTACATAATAGACCATGACATTAAGCCTTACCCCCCTCTGAGAGAGGATGACACATGTAACGCCCCGTACCCCATGTGGTCTCAGGGTGCTACTTTAGTGACGTCTGTGTACCTGATATCATAACCATTAAACATAGATGCAGCGGAAGTATTGAAACAATCACCAAACATATATTACCATAGTTCTAAGTCTTTTCATACATATAAGTTTGCAAACATCCATATTACAATCCGACCAAAACTGAACAACTAGTTTGGTCCATACGACTATAATACAAGCCTAGAGACATACAACATAGTCACTCACATCTGAGTTCTTACAAACACTCTCAAAAAGGAACTATTTTATTTTCCACCCCCTGATCCTGCTAAGCACGATACCTGTTATTTCCTAAAAAGATGATTTGTATATTGGAGTGAGACACTTCTCAGTAAGGGTGATAATGTTAATATCAGTGTGTGGCAGCATACATTAGTGTTTACAGAAAAACATCCATTCTTCATATAACCAAAAATAGTTGTCTTTACATCATACGTACTTATGCAGTTGGAAATACTTGTTTCATTTTCCTGACATAAACCGTTCAATCATTTCATAACATCATTTACATAAATATACAGATATGCATAAAAGACACCTCCTGGGACTAATGCCATGTATAAACCTCCATGGTCAGATTTGTGTTGCTTGAAGGCTGGACTAAGCCTGGGGTGATCAACCCAGACAAAGTCAACGTTCATACGCGTCATAACTCCAACTACGCAGGCATCCGCAATTTTATTTGCGAGCCCCGATTGCACTACCGTATCATGAAAGTCTGGGCTTCTAGGTATGGTACACCCTCTACCGAGGTTAATCGGCATAGACCACCACACCACTCTTGCAGTATAGTGTGGCGCACATGGTCACATATATAGATCCTAGCAATGGTACCATGCTCTTGATATAATGGTCCATCAGGGTTCCTAAAACATATTGTGCAATTTAAGTAATAAAACCATATTTCATATTCATTTCATATAAAACCTGACATATAAACTTCCAGCCCTCGACCATCATATCATACCCCCCGGTTCACAGCCGTTAAACATAAATCTGGCCCTCGAGGCCGTAAACATTCTAGTATTTCACAAAACATTCATCATTTCGATTATAAAATATTATGTACATATCGTTCACTAGCCACATAGTTTCCAGTATTTCAAAACATAGCCCGTAGGCAACCATGAAAACATAGTGGAACCACGGTATTCCTCCGTCACAAGTGAAGGTAAGTAATAAAATAAGTAGCAATTTTCTTTTAAGGATGGTGTTAATATAGATAGTAAATTTCGAGAATGAAATTTTTATAAGGATGAGAGAATGTAGAGATCCGAAGCATTTTAGGAATTAAATAATAATAAAAGAAAGAAGAGAAAAGGGATTTTAGTAGGGTCTCGTCAACGAGTGAAGAAGTGCTTGTCGACGAGCAGGGCTCTGGGCTCGTCGTCCTCGTCTCGTCGACGAGAGATTAACGAGAGGACTATTTCCAGAACCTGAAACTTGTCGACGAGGTGACATGTCTCGTCGACGAGGTCACATGGGCAAGCTTTCTATATAGGCTCAAAAACTCATTTTTCCTGCAAAAAACTTTCTGAAACCCTCTCTCCTCTCTCTCTCTCTCTCTCTCTCTCTCTCTCTCTCTCTCTCTCTCTCTCTCTCTCTCTCTCTCCTACGACTCTCTCTCCTTCTCTCTAGAAATCCGGCCTCATTTCATGCCGGTTCGACGATCTAAAGCCGCTACGTTACTCTTAGGAAGATTCTCTACAAATCTGTTGGAGTGATTTGTTGGTTAGGCCAACTTAGGCACCATCCCAAAATTTGGATAAGTTAGTTATTTTAATATTTATTAAGGTTTTTGGTATTTTTGGGTTGAGGAAAGGTATTAGATGAGTTATATTGAAGTTTTTTTGGGGGAAATATACATTTCAGGGTGTTAAGCTGGGAACACCATGAGTGTAATTTTGGAGTAATTTGTGGGCTTTTCCATAAGTCAGGTGAGGGGATAAATTAAGTTAGTATTTTTTTATGAAATTATTTACCATATTACACTATTTAATTTCAAAAATTATGTATATTAGCATAGTGTTTGGGAATACTGCAGTTGAACAGGAAAATGGATTTAATGTTATTTATCAGGAAATATGTTTTCAGATCAGATTTTATAGTTGAAATATCATTCATATTTGTGTGGCATGAGTATAATTTTCATGTAATTATGTTATATCAGAATATTATGATAGAATAAGTATGTTTTTTTCTCAGTTTTCAGGAAAATTATTAAATAGTACAAAAACCATGTTTTACAGATATTATATAAACCAGTACAAGAATTTCATGTTCAGTATATTTTGATACGCCGGCGCAGATGCCGTGATTTTCATGTTATGATATGCCGGCACAGATATCGTGATTCATGTTAGCTTAGATGTCGTTATTATGTATGATATGCAAGATTTCATGAAATATTAACATATAAGATATTATTATGATTATGAAACAGTCATGTACAAGTATATGAAACGTAATATTATCAGAATTTGGATGACTTAGTTTAGTTTCACGATGCACGATACCATAGCTACAAGTTCAAGTTCAAGTACAAGTTCATGATAGTGCTACCACACATATTATATAGAGTGTGGGAGATGACAGTTGATGTGGCTTCATGGTAGAGCAGGCACTTCTCTGGCATTCCGGACTAGGTGGAGCAGGTCCATCGTACTTACGAACTTATGTTTGATCTAGAGTGGTCGGTCAGCCATTACTAGGTCCCGCCTTCGGGACGCACAACCGAGTCATGTGGGGGGTAAAACATGACATTAGCTAGCTATCCATCCTAGGTATTATTCATGTATTGTACAGTTATATAAGATGATTTTCATGTACCGTAATTTAGTACATTATATCATGTTATGAGGTATCATGTTTTATTCAGACACAATATTAACAGTTTTTACCAGATATGATTTATGTACTGATATTATGTATAACACAAAAATACTTATGTTGACACACATTGATGTTAGTTTATTTCCCTTACTGAGAGGTGTCTCACCTCAACTTACAAAACATTTAAGGGAATCCAGTTAGACAGGTAGACCGAGCTCTACGTCAGTAGAGGCAGTTTATACTATCTTGGTGGGAGGGTGAGTTACTGAACTTGGGTCAGATGGTTTTTGGATTATGATTCTGAATTTATCATTTTGGTCTTTTGGGATGTTTATTTATATATTTGACTGATTGATAGTACTTTGGTATTGTAACTGTTGGATGATATGTATGTAATTTATGTTTCTACTGCTTAGGTATCAGAGATGTAAGACAGATATATCCCTAGTACCCATGGGTCCAGGTTGATCATGTTTAATCAGCTTAGTAGGGTATTTGGATTATTATGTTAAGAATGATAATTAATATGTATATGAAAAGAAAAAAAAATATGGTAAATAGGCAGGTCGTTACACTCTAGGGCCGTATAAAGGGCTGGAGCATTACATATAGCCCCCTTGACCCAATCAAATTCGTCAACGAAGCAGCACCTTCATCGACAAATTTTAGCCTGATATTTTTTTTTCCAACCGTTCTGGATCTCTTTGTTGACGAGACTCTGAATTTTGGCGACGAACCATAGAAGGGCCTTTGTCGACAAGAACATTGGTTTCGTCAACGAAGCCTACTAAAATTACCTTTTTACCCTTTTCTTATTTATGTTCCTTATTTCCTAATTCGGGTCTCTACAACACATGTAGGGCCTTCTGCTCCCTCTCTCAATTTTTTAAAAAGACCTTTAAAGCAATCATCCACCAATTCAATAAGTTATAAATCTGGGATGCTTGGAATTTCAACGGTGAAACTTCGATTACCACTCATAATTACAGGATTCAACTAAATAATTGTAGGAGGTCATCAATTATTGGAGAAGAAGACGAATAGTCAAAAAAAAAAAACAAAAGAGAAATAGTTGGAAAAGAAGGCAAATGGACTTTACATTATAGACTTGGGACATGGATGAAATTTAATTTTGTGAGAATTAAACATGGAGGGTAAATTTAGTATTTTAACTTTTGCTGCCTAGGACTACCAAAATTTGGTCTT
This sequence comes from Malania oleifera, assembly GCF_029873635.1. Taxonomy (NCBI): domain Eukaryota; kingdom Viridiplantae; phylum Streptophyta; class Magnoliopsida; order Santalales; family Ximeniaceae; genus Malania; species Malania oleifera. The sequence continues at coordinate 81,366,038 of NC_080428.1, read as the reverse complement.
TGTGCTTTTAGAATTACTATAATATAATTTACTTAGAAGAGAATACAAATCTCAATTAAATAAAATTTAAGTAAAAAAATAATTTTATTTATAAAAAAAATAAATCAATGTAAAATTGGGCTGCAAATGAGATGAACCACTTATAAATTATTTGGTATTTGGCTTGATAATGATTCGCTCAAACTCATTTATTAAATTCAATGAGCCAAATTTGATTTTAAATTTCTAACTTGTCAACTAAATGAGTTAATCTCAAATTAAATTATACTTGACTTATTAGGCTTGTGAGTTAGCTTGTTTACTAACTTGTTGAGTCAACTCATTTATTGATTCGTTAATAACTCATGAACTAACTCGATATTAAACTCATGAACTAACTCGATATTAGTTTCATTAAATATTTGATTTTAACTTTAAAATATATTTTTCTCTAACTATCTTTATTTATTATCAATTAATTAATTAGTTTAATGGTTTGACTCATCAAGTTTTCAAGTTACATTCGAGTTCGAATGATCATTTATTAATGTGAAACAAGCTTTAGTGGAGTCAAGTTCGAGTCGAACTTGATATATGCTAAATAAATTGATTTTGAACAAAAGACTTTAATTAAGCTTGAGTCGAACTCAAGTCGAAACTTTCTTTCAAATAAATGAGTTGGCTACAACTTGACTTGTCTCATTTATAGCTCCTAATTAACATTATAAGGGATAGAATTATAAAAATAAAAATGGTATTAGGCCAAAAAATAATAAATATTATTAGTATTTATGCTTCTCAAGTAGGTTTAATAGAAAATCTTAAGAGACAATTTTGGAAGATATGAATATATTATACAAGGCATACCAAAGACAAAAGAAATGTTCATATAGGAGGAGATCTGAATGGACACATTGCAAGTGATAATAAAGGTTATGAGAGGATACATAGAGGACATTAATATGGAGACAAAAATGAGCCTAGGAGAAATTATGCAAGCTGAAGGAGGAATTGAAGATGACGTGATGCATAATTTTAAAGTAGAATGAGTAAAATGGAGAGGTACTTCCTTAAGTGTGCTTTGTGATCATAAACAAGCCTTAAAATTAAAAGAGAAATTTTATAAGATGACTATAAGACTATCTATGCTATATGAATCAGAATGTTGAGCGGCAAAAAAACAAAATATTCAAAAAGTAAAAGTTGGCGAGATGAGAATTAATGTTTAGATGGATAAGTGATATAATACTAAAAGATAAATTAAGAAATAAGCATATTCACAATAAGTTATATGTAGCTTCTACAGAAGATAAGATAATGGAGGTACGACTCAGATGATTTGAACACTTGCAACATAGTTAAGCCCCATAGTGTGATGGTAAGGAAGAGTGAGTTAGTTACTGCGGAGGACAGTACACGGGATAGGAGTACATTTAAAATAACTTGGAATGAGATAGTAAATAAGAATTTAATAACCCTGAATTTGTCAGACAAAATGATCCATGATCGCATAAATTGACGAAAAAAGATACATATAGCCAACCCCACTTTGTTGGATTTAAGATTTGATTTTGTTGTTACTGTTGTAATTAACATTATAAGAATTAACATTATAGGGAACGATGCATATACACGAGAAGGGAGATTCTATCAAGGAAAAGAGTTAATAATGGTTAAGGTGGGTGACATGATTCAAGTTAGAGTTTGGGTTGATTTCTAATTTTGAAATAATGTGGAAAAAATATATTTGATGATCCTTTGCTAATTGTTTAGCATAAACCCAATAAACTTTCAATAATTTGATAATATTCATTTTAATTAATACAAAATATGCATATTGCATTATCAATGCATACACGTGTTATGGATCTATTCTATTATGTACGAAAGTTTGAAAAAGAAAAATAGATAGATGTGATTGGGGGGCAACTGTGGCGACATGTGATTCGTTGTACTGGATAATTTCCCCCGCCGCCGAGCGCGAAGATCGCATAATAAAATTACAACGCGGCTAAACTCCGCAGTAAAAATTCGCTACGTCCCGTTCTATGATGGACTACCCTATTCCACGCTTGCTGCACCGTTTGATCAACCGACCACGTTCAATCTTCAGCGTCCGACCTTTTCCAGCCACCTGATTGCGTCGCATGCAATTTCAACCCAAGCCTGCAATGGCCGTTGCCGGGCTGCGACTGTTTTGAAATTCGAAGCTTCTTCTGCAGTCTCTGCTTTCCTCACACACGCCTTTGACAATAGCTTTGCATCGAACCATTTTCAATTCCGATGGCGTCTCTGCGTTCTCAACAAAACTCTAATCCCTTTTCAGTTCCCATCTTCAATCTTCTTTCTGGCATTTGATCGAACACCGGAAATGCCAAGTGTAGCCGTGAAGCTCTACAGCGTGCTCTTCAGATTCCTTCTGAAGCGCAAGTTACAGACCCTAGCTCAATCTTCGCTCCCATCGAACTCCTTCGGAGTCACTTCACGCCCCGAAGAAGCAGCCGCCGCCGCCATCCCTTCCTTCTCCGACGGCGTCGCCACAAAGGATATCCACATCGATCCCTCAACCTCTCTCTCCCTCCGTATCTTCCTCCCCGACACCGTTCTCGTTAGGGTTTCACCGAATTCTGCTTCGGTTGATTCGAGTCGAGGTCTTCAAGCCTTGAATTTGGGGATTTTGGGGCGGGATCATGGGATGTACGGAGGCTATTCTCCGCCGATGGAGAATCGCAACCTGGTGTGCCGGAAACTGCCGGTGATTTTGCAATTTCACGGGGGAGGGTTTGTTAGTGGGAGCAACGATTCGGCGGCGAATGATTCGTTCTGCAGAAGAATAGCGAAGCTGTGCGATGTGATTGTTGTGGCGGTTGGGTATAGACTTGCGCCGGAGAGCCGGTACCCTGCGGCATTTGAGGATGGGCTGAAGGCGTTGAATTGGTTGGGAAAGCAAGCAAATTTGGCGGAGTGTAATAAGTCGATTAGGAATGTTCATCAGTACATGATTGACGGGTTTGGGGCATCTATGGTTGAACCTTGGTTGGCTGCTCATGGAGATCCTTCCAGGTCTGCTTTTTCTTCATTTCTCTTCTCTTCTTGTTGTGAAAACAGACCAGTAGGCACAGCACAGACACAGATGAACAGTAGTTGAATTTGGTACTCTGATTAAGAACTTTGTTATTCGTGCGAACTCATAAACTTCCGTTTGAAAAAGATGCAGTTGTGATTTGAACTTGTGTTAAAAATAGAGGATTAGCATATTCTTGCATGCTTGTTTAGTGATCTCAACATTGAATTTGATTAAGGCTGTGTGGCAAATGGTGCTGCCACAATCTAGACTAAACTCTTAAACATTGTGAAGAAAGTTGTTTATTGAATATGTTACCCTTTTACTGATACTAATTTTTTCACCTTTCTGTAGATCATCTAGAAAATTCAGATAGCTGCATGCATGATGTTTTTTCATTTCGATGTATTAAGAATGGCTTTGGTTTGGATATTGAATGGCTTGCAATTGAACAATTTACTTCTGGGGAAGTGGGAAATGCAAGACAAGATGGCAAATTGTGGGAGTATATAATGTGAAAACAAACATGAAAAAAATTTTTGGAGAGAAGTAGGAAGCTTGGATGATGGGTGAATGGATAGTGTTAAAAGTTGCTGTGAAGAATCTTTCATGAATGGAAATTTTCAAATTAGAATATTTCCTGTTAGAACTTTACATAGAAGCTTAAGCGGTTAGGTTGTGAGCCAACAATATATATTTGGTTGAGATTAACTAATGGTAAACAACACCCATTATTGGGAATAAGATAATCCCAACAAACAAACAATAAAAGCAGTCAACAATACTGCAACCAGAAAGGTTGCTTAAGGTATCATTGAGTTATCTCAGTGATTCCCAATTTCCCATGATGGTAAAAGCTTATTGGAAGCCCAATTTCATTACAGGAGTTCTTGGTCACCATATCATGCATTTCTTTTCATTTTGTTCTGCTTAAGATAGGCCTTTAGGAATATGTTTTGTGCCTCTCTCACCAGACAGATGCAATTTGGTTGATAGTTTTTTATTCTTTCTTTTTTTGGGCAAGATTAATATCTTATAAAAGCTATCACATAAAAATTATCAGAAATTTTGGATTTTTTTAAGGGCATTGCTAATGTCCTAATGAAGCCATGTCATACAAAAGATCTGAAATTTGGAAGCAGTTATCCATCAATCCTTCTCTGCCATTCAGAACATAGATTCTAGATCAATATTTTCCTTCAAATGCTCACCAATTTGGTTGCTTATTTTATTTACTCATTTTTTTCCTTGCAGTAATTTTTTTTTGGTCGTAATTATGTAATGCTTGGAAAACCATCAAGTGCTGCGACCACTAAAAACTATAACCCCTAACTTTTCCATCCTATGGGAGCAGGTGTGTTCTACTTGGAGTAAGCTGTGGTGCAAACATTGCCGACTATGTAGCTCGAAAGGCTGTGGAGGTAGGCAAGCTCTTAGATCCTGTTAAGGTGGTGGCACAAGTGCTAATGTACCCTTTCTTCATTGGAAGTGTTCCCATGAAATCTGAGATTAAGCTAGCGAACTCCTACTTCTATGACAAGGCTATGTGCATGCTTGCTTGGAAGCTCTTCCTACCCAGGGAAGACTTTAGCTTAGACCACCCGGCAACCAACCCTCTTATCCCTGGGAGAGAACCTCAAGTACCCTTGAAGTGCATGCCCCCAACCCTAACAGTTGTGGCAGAGTATGATTGGATGAGGGACCGGGCCATTGCTTACTCAGAGGAACTAAGGAAGGCCAATTTGGATGCACCCCTTCTTGAGTACAAGGATGCCGTGCATGAGTTCGCTACGCTTGATGTCCTCCTCAAAACGCCACAGGCCCAAGCCTGTGCAGAAGACATTGCCATCTGGGTCAAGAAGTATATATCACTCCGAGGCCATGAATTTTCTTACTGAATAGGCTAGAAAAAGGATCGAGTGTATAGAGAAGGAAAAAATGGCAGTTTACAGTTGCAAGAGCATCAATTTTGTGTAGTGTAACCGAGGAAAGTGAGATTTGTGCGACTCCCATGCACTGGGATGTATTTGAAGGCAAAAAGGTCAGGGTTTTGTGAATATAGCTTGTACTCATGTATTATTTTTGTTCTCTCATCCTTTTCCATGTATTCTCTTCTTTTTGTTTGTAAATTATAAATGTTGTCCCCAGTTGGTTCCAGTTTTTCTTCCCCATTTTTATCGCTAAGCTAGGTTCCAGTTGAATTGGGAGATGTATGTTCCTCCTTTAAAGCATCTGGAAGTATTCATTTATTCATTTTAATAGAATTATAGTGTTGAGATGTATTATATGTTACATTTTTAATCTTTGTTCTTCTTCCACATTCTTTGTGCATTCAAATATTGGTTTGGCCTTCCCTCAACATTATGCTTGAATTTATTTATGTGAAACTCCATACAATTTTGTATTATACTCCCAAATACATGAAAAGGAAATTAAAATTAGATAAAAAAGATTTGGTTGCTTAGTGAAAAATAACATGGTTGGCAACAAAGAGCTTGCTCTGTTAGATTGTTATGTTTGCAGATTTTTAAATGTAAAAATAAATAAATGATTATAATTATTTTATAATTAAATTATATTATTAGAGAAGAGGCACTTTTTAAAACTTGAATCTTGTTTCTCATTCTTCTTAAAATATCATGTTTTGCAAGTTTTTAAAAAAATAAAAGAATTACAACTGATGAGTAATTAGTAAAGTTATTCATTTAAAAAATGGATGTAACCCTTGATCACCCTAATGAATTTTCCATTATCTCTGCTATTATAATCGAAGGAAGACATGGTAGTTTCAAATAATGTGTAGTTTAGTAATATATAAATTATACCATAACTATCTATCACTATAATAGTTACCAATAGCTACCAATTATTACTCCGAGGAAGGGGCGAATCACACAGGTCTATAATACGTAACCTTACCTTACATTTTTAAGAAAGGTTGTTTCTACGTTTTGAACTCGTGACTTTCAAGTCACACACATCAACTTTACCATTGCACCTGGTTCCCTTTCATACTACTAATAATAATAATATATTTTTCAAAATATATCATTTGATATTGGGTACTTTTTCAACAAAATAAATATGACTCTTTTTTAATCAATCTAAAGCCTACTTATTCAATGAGCAGTCTACCTCATATTTCTTTTCATCCCTCTCAATATTTAAATTTAAGACTTTCAAACAAGAAAGAAATATTCATAATTGTTTGATAAAAAATCAGGCACCTTTTATCCCCTATTTAGAACTTGAAAAATGCTAGAGAAAAGAAAGGAAAATATGAAGTCACTCTTTCCTGTTCTATTATGAAGGAAAATAAAAATTATTTCCAATGAATGAATAAAAATTTAATTTTTTGCATTATTAACATCTGATTTTTTTTAATTTTTAATCATATTAGAATAATTTTTTATTTTTAATAATATTTGGTATGGATAGAAAATGTAATGGAAAATGAGTTCCCTTTCTTCTTCTTCTTCCCCCAGCCCCCCTTTTTCTAACCAAAATTCTTGATCCAAATGGTGATGATGAGATTGGGATGGGGTGAAATTGACTCATTCTCCTAACCAACATCAAGGGTGCAAAGATAGGAATAGAATTCATAGATCGAGAGAGAAAGATGGGGAGGTGAAGTGACTTAAATTAAAAGATTGAGAGGATAAAAGATATAGAAGGGGATAGATTAAGATAGAAGGAGATAAAGAAATAAAGAGAAAAGAAGACAAAAAATACTAGGACCTGTTCTAATACCAGACTATTGTGTTATATTAGTTGAATTGATTGAGTGATATCTTACAAGATAGTTATACCCCTATTTATAGTTTTTTGAGGTCAAACATTCATTCACTCTAAGGTTACAAATGATAAATTTCAATCATAAATCCCAATAATTAATTTGATTCGTTAAAAAAAATGTTTGAAACCTAATAATAAATTGAGATTGTTTTATAACATTAAAGGAATAATTTATTATGATTGACATGTTTGCTTAATACTTACTTGCCTTATCACTTAATGATTGGGCTACTTTTTCCTGACCACTAGGTGACCATTGTCGCCTTTATTAGAAAAATTTTACAGAAAACCTCTCCCTACACGTGTCCATGTGTTTATTTCCTAAATTATACACACATTGAAAATATGTCCTCCTTTTATAAATATGTTCCCTTTTATATATTTGATATTTATAAATATAAGAATAAGTTATCATATATCTAACATCTAAAATATAAACATACAAATATGTGGAAAAGAGATTTTCTGCATAATTTTCTCATCTTGGTGACCTTTGTCACCTAGGTAGTGACCTAATTTGCCTATTCAAGTAATTTTTTTGTTGAAACTCGTTGAGCGATTCTTGTAATTGGACAAATACAAAACAATAAGAAAATGCACAAAGACATTCCAAGCAATAACACAAAATAATAATATTACTTCGTATTTATTAACAATAACGATGAATTAATAAACTGGGATTTGTGAAGGAGAACTGCAGAGGTGGGTCCAAATGTCAAATAGATGATTTGCCACGTGTGTGGTGGATATATCTTCTTCTGCAAATGTCCATCCACCATCGCTTCCCCTGAGAATTCCAAGAATGAGGATAAGACACCGTCGACATTTTTGGTGATCCATCTTCGTCCAACCCACCTCAAGCACCGCAGTCGCGGAGAGAACTACTGCAGTCTAGAGAGAGAGAGAGAGAGGTAAAGTGGTGGCAATGGAGGCGGGCATGTCTCTGAACGCACTGGTTCGACTACCCATGTCGAGTTCATCGAGAACGCCGCTGGAAGATGCTCCTCTGGTGAAACACTCGCTGTGCTCTTCCCGGACGATCAGTCCGACCCACAAACACAGAAAGCTGAGGAGGCAGCAGCTGTTGGTGGTGGAAGCAAAGGGCAAGCGGGGAATGCAATCGCGACAGTTCCGGCGTCCTCCCCCTCCGCCGCTGCCCAAAATCGAGGACGACGGCAATCCTCGATTCGTCATCTTCATCCGCATGGCCGACGTGCGTTTTTCCCATTCTTCTTTGTTCCCTCTTTCAAATTCTTCTCTTTTACCTCTGTTTGGTTGCTTGGAAAATTTTGGGTAGCGGTAGAAAATAGGATTTTCAATCTTACCTTTCATTGCTTTCTGATTTCTCCAAACTTAGGGTAAATTTCATGAATAGTGGAGCTTTAAATTGTTTACCGATTAACATATTACAGATTGAACTTTGCACATTATTTCAGAGACCGTGTCTGTGCTCTCCCAGCATTCTAATCCGCCATCAAAAGCACTGTGATTCTAGATTTACTTAAAAAAATCCCAATGCCTAATATTCATACGCTGATAGAAAGAGAAAACGATGTGGAAAATGAGTGTTGATTAAAACACGAGCTTGCTGCAATGGCTGACTGAGATATTAGGAAATTAGCATTTAACGGGAGGCGTTGCATAGTGGATGAGATTAAAATAATGTTTGAAGTTGTTGCAAATTTAAGTTTAGTAACTAATGTCCAAAGTTCAATCATTCATGAAATTCACCTCCTAAAGTTAATATTGGGGAAGAACTTAACCCCAAATGGGAACCAAAACTTCATAACTTTCTGGGGTAAATTTCTAATCTTGTCTTTCCCTACATTTTAATCAATGAGATTAATCTTTTAGGGTTGTTTGGATGAAGGATTTTGATGGGGAAAAGGAAAGAAAAGGTGTTAGATTACCACTTTACCTAAAAGCTTTAAGCTGTTAGGTTGTGGGTCGACAATGTATATCAAGTTTTAACACTCTCCCGCACGTGTAGCCCGATAGCACGTGAAGTGATAAACAGATGACAAATAATGTCACAGAATAAAGACGGGTGACAAGATTAGAACCCAGGACCTCCTGGTAACCAGAGCTCTGATACCATGTTAGATTACCACTTGACCTAAAAGCTTTAAGCTGTTAGGTTGTGGGTCAACAATGTATATCATCAAGCTTTAACAAAAGGAAAATAGGGAGGAAACTTATTTTTCATTATATTTTGTCTCTATAACAAATAATATTTAAAATGAGAAGTTGTTCTAATATAATTTAAAATGAAGAAAATTCATATGTTAGTGATTCATATAGTTAACATTTTATTTATTGGTTTGGAATATTTTTTATTTTCCTTCTCACTTGATATAACTAAGCATGAAATATTTTCCAACTTCCAAACGGGGCCTTAAGGTCCTCTTTTGTTTTTCTAGTTTATTGGCCTCCTTAGACTCACTCAACTCAACATGACCTTTAGGTTCTAACTATTTAATTTATTTTCAGCAGCACAAATGCTTTTGTCACATGCATAGTTTGGCAATTTGAAAGTTTCACCTGCCTAGTGACTAGTGAGATTGTAAATTGTTATGAACTCTGCTGAAAACAACTTATAATTGTTCTTGTATGCATAGATTTATCTATGGTACCCACTTAGTATTATAAGTGGGGGAACAACAGCAAAAATCATGGTAGCTGCAAAAGATAATTTTCTCGGGAAATATATCTACAAAGACACGCTTGCCAGAAATCTTGCTGCAGTTATTTACAGAGTAAGTTTTACTTTCACTGGAACCTAATTTTCTGCTGGCTTTCTATAGCATTTTGAAGTGTGCAGGTTCAACTATTGTAGGTGGTCATATCCAGTTCACTCGTAGAGTCTTTTTAAGAGGCTGAACACCACCTCTATTGGTTGAATTTAGAGAAGGATAATGCAGGGTGGGATTGGACATTGTAAATCCAATGTAACCCCAAAAATAAATAAATAAATAAGTAAATAAATAAATAAATGGGTGGAAAAGAGAAAAGCTTATCTGACCCTTTGATTCGAGTAATTTTATTTAAGAAAATTCATTGATTTAAAAAAATAAAAATAAAAGATTTAGTCAGTATTGAATGGCTTCCATCTTCTCAAACTGACCTCCTCTATGACTCAATATATTGTTGAGCAAAAATCTTTGCAAAGGCAGAATCATGTGCAATGAAGCTGTTAATCTACATTTATGGGTATGATTTTTGCATTCTAAGTTTCATTTGTTTTTATTAGAAGTTGTTTGCCCAGTGAATGAGCTGGCTGTGGAGTTGTTTGATGGGCTGTGCATTTCTCTATTGAACTACATGTTGTGTGACTTTTTTGCGCTATAATATTATTGACCTCCATCTTTGCAGCATGGAGGAACAGTGTTTTGACATTAAATTGAGTTTTATAGGTAAGGAGTTCATAAAGCTACCATTATTTTTATGTCAGCGTACCTTTAGTTGTTGTCTATATTTCTGGGTGGTAAAAAAGCTGTCATGAATTCCTGCTTTGGAATTTTAGTGTATTTCTTAGGTGTGTAAAGATGTTGAAAACTTTTGCAATCTAGATGGTTGAAACTCCTCTAACCAGGCTAATATGTGAAGCATTTTTACTTAATGGTACTAGTTGTTAACTTTTGGCAAGCCACTAATTTTATTTTATTTTTTAAAATGGTAAAAAATGAGAGGTCTTGGAGTTTCCTAGGCATTCCTTATCAGAGATGATCCCACAATTGATGCGTTAGGAAAGCCATAAAAAAAAAGGGGGTGGTGGTGGTGTTGAAGTTGGCCTTCCTTCCATGAAGTAGTGGATACCCAGGGATTCAAAGAAGTCGCATAACTTGGAATTGCTGTCCAAAGGAATAATAAAGAATAGTTCCCAAATGATGCCTTCTTGGTTTTAAGTTAGTCCTGCTATTTCATATTTAAGTACTCTTGTACTCCGTTTATCTGAATCTTACATGTCAGTGGCATGTGATCTATATGTGAACAGGATGAGAAGGAGATACAGAAGACAGCATTCAGGCAGTTCCGTGTATTGCGGTCAGCTAATGAGTTCAGATATGGATACAAACTTGTAGTAATGTTCCCATATCCTTGATTGTACAGTGTATAATATATTATGTTATCTCTTTTTCCAGTGTCCAGTGACCTGCCACACATGTATGTTTGTACATTTCAAGGCCAAGAATGGTTCTGCCGGCTTTATTTTCTAACTTTCCAGGTGCTGAACATGCAGGAAAATAACAATCTGAGAGCTGCACTTTCTACGACAGATGTTATTGAGGTGCGAACTGATTATTTGACATTAGCTATTGTGACTTGTTGAACCTCACATGAGATTGGATAGAATTAGATTGAGATAATTAAATGAACAAAAGGGCTCATTATTGATTCAATAATCTAAGAGGCACACTGATAAAAGTACGACAAAAAGGGTAGTCCAGTGCACGAAACTTCCACGTATGCGGGGTCCGGGGAAGGGGTGGACAACAATGGGTCTATAGTACCTAGCCTTTGCATTTTTGCAAGAGGCTGTTTTCACGCCTTAAACCATTGACCTTCAAGTCACACGGAGACAACCTTAAAAGTATGACAAGAAGGTCAAATATTCGAATGTGTGGAATTGAGTGAAGAAACTGAAATAAAAATTCATTGTTTGGAAGTAGCAAATTTACAATTAATTTATATGCCCATATGATATGCTCTCAGAGCCTGCTTAAGTGCTGATATAGATTCCAAGAAGTTTAACTTCCTACTGCTGCTTTATTTTTTTTCCAGTAATCATTATTTAATAAGAAAGGTATGAATTGTGCATTTTAACCGTGAAATATGTTCCATTTTCTAAACTTTTTTTTGGTAACTTGGTCCATGCACCAAATATTTGGTGGGTAGATTAGTCGATCCTTAATAAAACGTGTCATAACTGGTTGAAATATACATGTATTTAATATGTTTGTGGCTGATTAAGATATAGATCAGTAATCAAATGCACTCAAATTCATGTGAAATAATGGACATGTTAGGTGTCATTGGCCGACTATTTCACACCTTTTGTGAAAGGACGTTGCGGCGCTAGCTAAAGCACCTTTGTTTAATTAGGTAGCCTATCGTTTACCACAACTCATCCACGAAACACTTTCATTTTTATTCAATCAAATATCAGCGGAAGCAGAAAGTAATTATGAAAGCAGTGACAAGTAAGCAATAAACATTGAAACAAAGCAATTCATTACAACACCTCCGTTAACATTTTGTGTCTAGCGAGGGAGGTAAGTAGGCTAAATACGTTGACAATAGCTAATGAATTTTAGAAGATTGATGAACACTCACCCTCCCTTTAAGGAGTTTTATATGCAATTCTCACCCTGACACTAGGAAACATCAAAGTGACTAAGGAGTCATACTGCCTTATTTGGCATAGGGAGAAACAATTACTAGAAAATAAACTTACACTAATATTTACATGATGGAAACCTATCCCAAACGCACGAGACAAGTGATCACAGGTAAGCATAATGCCCTGAACAATCTTGACTCGTGACGCTCCCCCACTTACACAATCGACATCCTCGTAGAATTTTTTTTTTTTCAACTAAACGAGGGCGACGCCTCCAATTATTTATTGATACACCCTCACTTTTGACAGAGGAATACCGTGATTACATGACAAGCATCGGGAGATTACAGATAAAAAAGACATTAAAGGCCTCCCAAAAACAATACCAACAACCAATAAAAATAGAACTACAAATCCAAAAAAAGCTAAATAAGAAACAAATCTAAACAGACCTAGTAAAAAAAATAAAATAAAATAAAATAAACTAAAATAAAAAAATCTAAACTAACTAAACAAAAATCGAGAGGATGAACTAATGACGAAGGGAATGAGATCCAACCTATCCATCCAAAGGATACTTTTCAGAGAACGTGGTAAAAGATGTTGTTCTTCGTAGATGACATTATTTCCCATTTCTCCTTCTCTAGCGAGAAATTCAGCTGCACTATTGTCTTTCCTATATTGATGAATCACCATGAAATTCACTCCTTCTAGTTTCGCCACAAGGTCCTCCCAAAAATCCCAAATATACCACAAGGTACATCCTTGTAGACTTTGATGTTAGGTACACTTCTACTTTGTCCACAAACAGTTGCATATCTTCCATAGAATTCTAACTGATTTTTTCATCACCAAGGTCTTTCCACTTCACTAAGAACTCCCACCACTTCTTCCTTGAGAATATAAACTCTCTGTCTACAAGGATATCTTCAACTTCACTTCTGTCAGTTTGCACTGTCTTGAACTTTGCTTTGTTTGACTGACTTCTGCTTGGATTGTCGGTGTCGGCGTTGAACGGCTTGAGGCAGCTGACTTGAAACACAAGATGCACTTTCATCCAAGTCGGAGGGTTAATTCTATAAGATGTCTTCCCGATTTTGGCCAAGTTGGGGACTGGTCCTTTCATATTTGCGAAGTAGTATCCTATCTCGTCCTCGTGGTGACCTGATCTGTCACGATTGAGCTTAACAAGCACCAAGTCACCTACGTTTAAGTGATGCCCTGATCTGCCCACTTCTTCATTCGCTTAGAATTTTTTCCAGGTAGGCTCAGGCAATCTCATACTCAGCATTCTGGCTCCATTCTATGGTGAAGGTGTACGCCCTAAGACTCTTTTCTCTGTACGGCTCATCCACAGTGTGAGGTAACAGCGGCTACTGGCCTGTAACAAGCTCAAAAGGGCTCTTATTGGTTGTTGAGCTCCCACATCCAGTAGTTACACCCAATTATTCTGGTTGGTGTTGATAAAGTGGCGCAAGTACTCTTCTAGTAGTCCATTGAATCTCTCTTTATGTCCATTTGTCTGTGGGTGATAACTCGAAGAGATGTCAAGATGTGAGCGGAGGGTTCTAAAAAGTTATGTCCAGAAGTTGCTGGTGAATTGTGAGTCTCGGTCACTAATAATGTCTTGGGAAACACCCCAATACTTCACAATATTTGTAAAAAACAATTGTGTCGTCTCCTTTGCTGAACAGTACTTTGGTGCAGGTATAAACGTACCATACTTCAAAAACCTATCTATAATCACAAATATAGACCTTGCATCTCCCACTTTGATCTGAGTTGGCTGGTGATGAAGTCTAGTGAGACACTTTACCACGGTTTGGATGGTACTAGTAGGGGCTCCAGTAGCCCTGCAATCTTCCTCCACTCCACCTTGTTTTGTTGGAAAGTGAGACAAGTTCGGGTATAATCAACCACATCATCACGCATGTGCGGTCAATAATACCTTTGCTTCAATAAAGCCAAAGTGTGCTGCCATCCTGGATGTTCGACCCACATGGTATCATGACACTCTCTCAACAATGTCTTCCTTAGATCGCCAGCTCGCGGCACAAAGAGTTAGTTACCATGGGTCATCAGTAATCCGTTTTCCATCCAGAATTGACGTGCTTTCCTCTTTTCAGTTAGCTTCATGAGGTTCTGCGCAATTGGGTCTTTGGCTAAGTTCTCTTTGATGCGCTCCCACATCATCGTGGTAACAATACTCATAGTCAGGTGTGCTACCATCTGCAAGGCCGCCAGCTTGACCTTCCTACTCAGTGCATCCGCGACTCGGTTTGTGCTCAAAGGAGAAATCAAATTCTGCCAAAAATTCTTGCCATCGGCCCTGCTTGGGTGTCAACTTCGACTGTGTGAAGAAATGGCTAACTCTCGAGTTATCAGTTTTCACCTCAAACCTTGACCCAAGTAAGTAATGCCTCCACACGCGGAGACAATGTATCACCTCTAGCATCTCCTTCTCTTGAGCTGTGTACTTTCTCGCTCTGCTTCACTAAGCTTACGGCTCTCGTACGTAACAGGATGCCCCTCCTGTAACAAGACTCCTCCAAGGGCGAAGTCTGATGCATCTGTTTGCACCTCGAAGGATTGCATGACACATTTGGAAGAGCAAGTACTGGATCTCTTATCATGGCATCCTTCAAGTCATCAAAGGCTCCTTGACACTTCTCAGTTCTCGGTCCAATTCCACCCGTGACCCTTCTTCCGTAGTTCTGTCATAGTAGTCGTTCTCCGCAAATACCCCTCTATGAACTTCCTATAATAGTTGGCAATGCCAAGAAAGGAACGCAACTCCTTCACTCTCATTGGGATCTTCCATTCTTGAATCGCCCTTACCTTCTCCATATCCATCCAGATATGACCTTGCTCAATCACATAACCAAGGAATTTGATGCTCCGTTGAGCGAAAGAGTGCTTCTCTTTTTTCATCAAGGTACAGAATGTTGCAGGCGCATTCATCAACCCGAATGGCATCACCAAAAATTCATACGCCCCATACCGCATCACATAAGTGGTCTTCGGCTCATCTCCATCAGCAATCCTTACCTAATAGTAGCTTGACCTCAAGTCAAGTTTAGTGAAGTACTTGACATGAATCAACTGATTTTAACAGATCGGCAATCAACGAAATAAGATACTTGTTGCGCACTGTCACCTTGTTGAGTGCGCAGTAGTCTACACACATCCGCATGCTCCCATCATGTTTCCTTTGAAACAACACCGGTGCCTCGAATGGTGCTTTAGAAGGGTGGACATATCTCACTTCCAACAATTCATCAAGTTGCTTTTTCATCTCTACTAGCTCTGGAGGCACCATCCAATATGGCCCCTTAGCATGTGATTTCACTCTTGGCAACAACTCGATCTCATGCTCCACACCCTATCGTGGAGGCAAGTTATGAGACAGTTTATCCGGCATCACCTCCTTGTACTCATCCAACACTGCTTGGATGGTCGTAGGCACCAGCTCTTGGCCTACTTCTTCATCTACCACCACCATGGCTTGATATGCCTGCTTACCCTTTCTCAACCCCTTCTTGAGTTGCAAGGTTGAAAGGAGCTTCCCATCGTCTCCTTTTGTCTCAACGACTTGCACCATGCAAGGGTGATCTCCCATCAGACATAGGGAACCAAGAAGGCATCAATACTACCTTCGTTCCCCTCAGGAATTTCATTCCCAAAATGACTTGAAAGTTATTCAATGGCACCACTGTGAAATTCGCATGACCTGCCCACTACCCAAACTTCACAGTCACTTGCTTGGCTTCTCCCAGAGTAGGCTGGGCTACAAAATTTTTTGTTTTCATGCGTCCTATATCCTTCTCCAAGAATAAGTTGAGTCTCCATGCTTCTGGTTGCAAAAAAGAATTATGTGTAGCCCCGGCATCCTCCATAGCGTGGGTACTCTTCCCATTGATCCTCAAGTCCACAAACGTCAGTCCTTTTGGTTGTGCAACTTTCGGTGCTTTCGCCACTTTTCCAATGCGTTCACCCGCTGCATTGCACCCTCCTTGGGGTATCCTCCTCTTCTCCGTCACTTTCCACTACCTACTCTGCAGTGGAAGATTGTAAGGCATTAATTGCTTTGTGAGGGCACTCAAAAACCCTATGAAGGCCTCGACACAAGTAACATGAAATTTTGCTCTTTCCATTGGGTGTGTTAAGCCCTTGAGATGATGAAGCTTATTTTGAAGTTGATGCTTTATAGTCGGCTCCCCCACTTTTGGGTTTGCCCTTCTTGAAAGACTTTTCATTGTTTCCCCCTACACCAAACTCTTTGGACGAAGCGGTGGTATCACTAGCGTGTAGTCAATCAAGCATTCCGCTGTAGCTTGTGCAGCAAACAAGTCTTGAACTCTTTGCCTATGAAGCTCTGTTCTTGCCCACGGTTTCAACCCCTCAAGAAAATAGAACAAATTGTCCTTCTCCGACATGTCTCTGATATTCAACATCAAAGCAGAAAATTGTTTCACGTATTCCTTGATTGACCCAGTATGCTTGAGGTCTCTCAGTTTTTTCCTAGCATTGTACTCAAAATTCTTAGGAAAGAATTGAGCCTTGAGCTCTCTCTTCAAGTCTGCCCAACAATCCACAACACAACGTCCATAGCAAGAACCATCAGATTCATCTTTGCATCCAGATAAGCTATCCGAGATTGCAATGTTTCCATAGTATGGTGAAAGTTCTCTGCCATTTCACCTATCGAACTTGCTTGATGCTTTTGTGATTCCATTACTTCATCAACAAGTCCCCTCAGTTGGGCCATCTCTGTGGCCACATTGTTGGCTATCGTCTCAGCTCGTGCTTCCCGCACACTGATTCTCTCAACATTGGTTGGTGCCATGGTCATTTACCAAAGTTTTCCCAATCCCACAATGAAGGCAACTGAATTCACGTGGCAATTAATTTAGCTTTGATACCAGGTGTCACGGGCCAACCATTTCACACCTTTTATGAAAGGACCATGCGACGCTAGTTAAAGCACTCTTGTTTAACTATCTAGTCTATCGTTTACCCAAATTCATCCACGAAACACTTTCATTATCATTCAATCAAATATTAGTGGAAGCAGAAAGCAATTATGAAAGCAATGGCAAGTAAGCAATAAACATTGAAGCAACGCAATTCATTAACAATACCTTTGTTAACATTGTGTGTCTAGCGAGGGAGGCAAGTAGGCTAAACATGTTTGACAATAGCTAGTGAGTTTTACAAGATTGATGAACACTCATCCTCCTCCCCTTAAAGAGCTTTATGTGCAATTCTCATCCTGGTACTAGGAAACATCATAGTGACCGAGGAGTTATACTGTCTTATTTGGCATAAGGTGAAAAAACTATTAAAAAATGAACCTACACTAGTATTTACATGATATAAACCCATCTCAAACGCACGAGACAAGTGGTCACATGCAAGCATAATGCCCTGAAGTAGCTTGGCTCGTGACGGTGTACGGAATTAACACGAAATTCCCAAATCTTGCGAGAAACAAAATAGAGAGAAACACATACCAAAGAAAAATCAATCACACGCACAAGACAACATTTACGTGGTTCGACAATTTTGCCTACGTCCACGGAGTTGTAGGGATTTCACTATTATCAGGAAAAAAATACAGAGAGTGTGTCGTACAATATTTTTTATTGCTCTCTCTCTCTAACTGTGACGGCCACACCTAACCCTAATCACCATAATAGCGAATTAATATTCTCTTTTTTTTGGTAAAAGAGGGCTGCACCTCCTTTTTTAATTTTATTAATAACCCTCACTTATGGCGGAGGAATACCGTGGAAATAAAAAGACACTTGGGGCTTACATAATAACCAAATAAAAAACACCCCGTGCATCAAACCAAACAAAAGAAGAAAACAAACCTTTACCAATACCAAAAGGAAACCAACTAAACATACCTCATATAAGCCATACCAATCTTATCCAATCTATATAAACCTTTGATAACTCTAGGAAGTTGACTACTACTTGTAAACAAACTATTCCTCCATATAGCACCTTGTCGAGCCAACACATCTGCCACTTTATTCCCTTCTCTATAGAAATGATTTATAGAAAAATCTACTCCCTCCAATACACCAATAAGTTGCTCCCAAAAATCCCACAAATACCATAAAGAGCATTTATTGAATTTTATCCAATTTACTACAATATTCGAATCACATTTAATGTCAATACTGGTATGACCCAATTGTTTGCAAAACTTTATTCCTTCCATCACTGCTCTCAATTCTGCTTCATTATTAGAATAAGTACCAAAATATTTTGAAAAACCAAAAATAAAAGAACCTGTACAGTCTCTAAGGATGCTACCACCACCCGCCGGCCCTGGGTTCACCAAGCTGCTCCCATCCAAATTTAGTTTCAACCTCCCTTATATCGGTTTTAGCCATCTCACAACTGGCATAACTTTATTCTTTTTATTCACAATTAACACCTCCAGATTTCGCAAAATCCGAACATCAGCATCATTTAAATGAGCCATAACTGTCATGTTCTCACTCAAAACCCCCACCCAATTCTTAATGGACAGCCACACATCTGTACTACTCTCTAATTTTTTCTCCATTCTAGCCACGCATTTTCTTCTCCACAACCTCCAAATTACTAGACAAGGAATCAAACCCATCAATGTTCCCAATTGAGAGTTTCTAGAAGCCCTATTAAACCACATTTGGACTCTTTCTTTCAAGTTTTGGTGCCTAAGGAATAGTATACCTACCTCCACCGAAACCTTCCTCCATACATCAGTAGCAAGATCTCCCTTATTCAAAACATGCTCCACATCTTCTGATTGTCTCATCTCACAACAATCACATGTCGAAGCAAGTGATATCCCCACCCTTCTCACCTTTTTATCAACGCTTAAGTATTCAAAAGCAGCCTTCGCCTTCCACATACAGATAACAATTTTCTTCGGTAACTATTTGTTCCAAACCTATTTTGCCCAATCAAACTTTGGAGCTCTAACTCTGATAGCATCTCATGCTGACTTTGTATTAAAGCAACCATTCTTTTCCAGGGGCCATAGCAAGATATTCGAAGAGTTTCTAAGTTTCCCAACTCTTTCTATCACTTCTTCCACTTTATTAAAACCCAGAATCCTTTGCAAAATTTCCACATCCTACACATTATTAATAACCAAATCTTTTAATATGATATGTGAATGTGAACTATCTAGAAATTCTGAAAACAAAGGTCCTGAATTTAGAAACTGATCATACCACAATTTTACATCTCCTTCTCTAGCCTTTCACTTAGATTTACTTAACAACTCGGACATACACTGCAGAATTTTCCTCCAAAAAGAAGAATCCGATCCATGTGGCCTGCAAAGAGCAATATGCCCTCCTTTAACATATTTAGCTTTAAAAAATCTAGCCCATAAAGAATTTTGTGTTAATACCTCCCAACCAAACTTCATAAACAACAACTGTTGCACTTCCGAAATGTCTCTTACTCCTATGCCCCCCTCCTTCACAGGAACACACAATTTCTTCCAAGCCCTTCATTTCATTTTTTCTTTCCCATCCTTAAATCCCTAGAAAAAAGAGGCAAACATACCTTGTATCTTTTTTATCACAAGTTTCGGGGCATTTAGAACAGCTAACAGATGCAGTGATACACTCGAAAGCACATGTCTCGACAAAACTAGACAACCTCCTTGAGACAACAGTCTACTTTTCCAGCCCTAAATTTTCATATTGATTTTTTGAATTAAACGGTTAAAATGATAGCCCTTCAATTTACCATCCTTGATCGGCACTCTCAGATACGTAAAAGGAAATTTACCTTCAATAAAATCAGTATCTTGTAGAATTTCTCCCTTCCTCTGAGCACCCAACTTCTTTGAGAAAAAAATAGTGGATTTATCTTTATTCACCCTTTGGCCAATCTAGCTTTCATACTCCTTGATCACCTCCATTAACTGACTAACAGATTTTTTACTAGCATTAGCAAAAATCACAACATCATCAATGTACATTAAATGCGATATAATAGGTGCACTAGTCAGATGCGCAAACGGTAAAATCCGTTTCTCAGTCATCTTCTTTTGAATTAATCTAGAAAGAACTTCTTCCATGATGATGAAAATATACAGGGACAACGGATCCCCCTGCCTCAAACCCCTTTTTCACTTGAAGAAACCCCTGTAAGTGTCATGCATCATAACAGAAAACCATGAAGTAGAAATATAATTCTGAATCAACTTACAAAAACAATCTGGAAAACCAAGAGCATGAAAAATTTGATCTACCACCTGCCACTCCACTCGATCATACGCTTTGTTCATGTCAAGTTTTAGCATTATATTACCTCCTCTCACCCGCCTATGTAATAATTTTGTCATCTCTTGAGCAAGCATTATATTTTCAAAAATACTCATCCCTTTCACAAATGCATCTTGCTCAAGAGAAATTAAATCATCCATCACTAACGATAGCTTGCCAATAAGGATTTTGGAGAATATTTTATAGATTACGTTACAAAGGCTTATCGAGAAAAATTTGTCAAAAGACTGAGGATCCTTTACTTTTGGAATAAGAACTATATAAGAGGAACAAAAATACCGAGATAACATATCACCTTTGAAAATCGCCCTTACCGCTTCCATCACATCATTTTTAATAATCTTCCAACAGGTAAGACAAAAAGAAGACCCAAAACCATCCGGTCTTGGGCTACTGTCCACAGAAATAGAAGAAGTAGCTGCATATACCTCCTCTTCTGTCGGTTCTTCCTTCAGCTGTCTTATAGAATCCTTAGAAACTACCGATTGGATAATAATGTCCAGATTTGGCCTTTGCACTGAAATATTTTGCCCTAAGAATTGTTCAAAATAATTCACAACCTCATCATGAACCATCTGCATATTTCCCAACATCGAACCATCAGGAAGTACCATTGATTTCACACAAGAGTTACGCCTTCTTTGCGCAATCACCGCATGAAAGAACTTTGAATTTTGGTTACCATCAGTTAGCCATTTCTTCTTTGCTTGCTGCGCCAGCCTTGTCTCTTCCCTTCTATACCAGACCTCCAATTCAGCCTTAGAAACAATGAACTCTTATTCAAATGATTCTGAGTACTCTGTCTGTAGAACATTCTCATATTTTTCCGCCATTTCCTCCAACTCTTGTATGATATCACCAACATGACCAAAAGTTTGTTTATTCCACACCCTAAGCCTTTGTTTTAGCCTTTTTAATTTACCAACCAATTTTCTAAACCCTGAATCGGCCACTATATGTTCTTTCCAAGATGAGTCAACCATTTTCAAAAAATTCCCATGCGACGTTCACATGTTCTGAAATCTAAAAGGCGCTGACCCATACCTCTCCATACTCGCACCCATCTGTAGTATGATAGGAGAATGATCTGAGGTATTTCTTTTTAGCAATGATGCCTTAGCTTTACCGTATTTTACAGAAAAAACATTATTAATCAGCACCCTGTCAAATTTCGCCCAACTTCTCGTCAATCCTTGATGACCATTACACTAGGAAAATTGACTACCTTCAAATATGAGATTCAATAATCCACATTTATTAATACAACCATTGAATTCAGCCATAGACGAACCCAAGCAAGGTTGACCTCCTACCTTTTCCTCATCTGACCGAATTATATTAAAATCTCCTATAACAACCCAAGCCACATCAAAACTCAACATCCCCTGAAGTTGTTCCCATAATTCTCTTATCTCAATATGATAACATTTAGCATATACAAAGGTAAAAAACAAAGAGCCTTTATCCTCTGTTAACAAAACTGTCAAATATTGATTTGACGCACCTACCCATTCAACATGAACATCATCTTTCCAAAACAGCCAAATCTTCCCACCTTTCTCTACATTAGAACAAAAATTAGTAAATTGCAAATACACCGTCTACCTTCGTAACTTCTCCATATCTTGAAAAGGTTCAGAAACAATCAAAATCGAAACCTTCTGATTTTTCACAATTTGTTTCAATCTTCTCTTCGATGTGCCCAACCCTCTTATATTCCAAAACATAACTTTATCAATCATAACTTCAATTTTTGGGGTACTGCCTTAGCCCTCTTAGACTTTCTCACTTGCCCATCTTCTTTATTTCTTCCTTCTGATACACCCACTGACACATTAGTTGGATCAGAGCAATATTCTTTTTGAGCATCAATGCAAACATCCATATCTTTCTCAGATAACACATCATAATTATCCCTACACACCACACCCTCCTCTTCCCCCTCTCTCTCATCCTCCTCCTCCATCAGAACCTCCTCCCCATCCTTATCATTTTCAATTTCGCCCCACTCCTTATCGAAAACTCTGATTTCCTGGGCAGTCCTAGAACAACACCTCAGTTCTACCTACACCCTTAACACCCTTGTCTTTTGATCTTGAAAACATTCGACTTTCTCTCCACTATTCTTCTCTACCAAGTTCACTTCATCCACTTTATGTGTACTCACATTATTAACCTCATTCACAACTTATTTATTTTTTTCATTCACATTCAAAGGACCGCTTACATCTTCATTCTTTTTCTCCTCCACCCTCTGATCCTAAATTCTCAAAACATGACCTTCCTCTTCTACTATCACATTTTCTTTTCTACCCACTTCTTTCCAAACTATCTCATCTCTCTCCTTCCTCATAACTACCTTCCTTTTATCCTTAGGCTTTACTCCAAACCGGCATACCACATCAATGTGACCTTGCTTACAACATTTATTAAAATAGAAACCCCTTTTCTCGTATATTACCCTTTGCTAACTCTGCTTTTGTCCTACCACCAACGGAAAACCATCCACAGGATCCTTCTGCAAATCCACTTCAACACTCAATCTTGCACCAGTGGCTCGTGTTCTATACAATGTGGCATTATCCGTACCAAAAAATCTACCAAATCTAGTGGCAAAACTCTGTAAACAGTCTAGTCTATATAAATGTAAAGGCAAATTTGGTAAGAAAATCCACTATGGTGCGATCGATGGCTCATTGTTGACATCAAAATTCACAGATCAGTTAAATAGCCGAAATTGGCACCCTGCCACCCATCTTCTTTCTCGTGCCCAGGCATGAATGTAGTTCTTTTCATTTACTAAATGTAACAAAACATGATAGTTGTCTATAAAACTTATCATTGGAATTTCAGAAAGACCCTAAGATTGGATAATATGCCTCTGAAGGACATCGATAAACAGCCTTGCAGAAAGAAATTTAAGCACCAAAGCAAACTTCAGATCCTCAGCAGTCTTTTTCATCTCCATATGCGAGAAAACAAAACTTAATTCCCCATTAATCAGTTCTAACTTCCTCAAAGGGATTTTGAATTTCGAAGATAGAATTGGCCTCTTCAATGCTTCCGCAAACGATTTTCCTCCAGCGAAACCTTACCCCTTTCCGACCATATCATCCCTTGAACCACTCCTCGCAACTTGTGAACTACCGTCGGCACCGCCCCTCAACCCTCCGGTAACAGCTACCAGAGGCGGCGCGGCCATGTCTAGCGGCTACCTGTTTTCAATATTGTTAAAAAACCAAACTTTTTATGGAGAGTAAATTGAACCTGAGTTTCGATGGCGATTGCAAACTCCTTGGTGTGCGGTGTCACCCAAGCTTCTCGGTAGTTCACAGTAAAGAAGACGCCGTTGGCTATGTCGTCGCCATCACCGTAAAACTATGTTGTCGTCGCAGGTTCGTTGTCGTCGTCGCTATTGCAGGTTCGCTGTCGCAGTCTTCGTCGTCGCCGACACTGGTACCCTAACCCTCCTTTGCGAATAAACTTGAGAGAAGAAGAAACTCAAGAGTTTCCCGGAAGTTCACAGAACGAAGACGCCGTGGACGGCTTCGTCGTTGCTGCCACATGTTCGCTCGTCGTCATCGTCGCCGTAGCAGTCGCCACTTCGTAACCCTCCTTCGCGAGAGCTTCCCGGCGGCACTGAACAGACGCCATCACGAGAGCTTCCTGGCGGTTCACAGAAACGCCGTCGTTCCTACGTCGTCTTCCCGTCACCGTCGCAGTCATCGCCGTCACCGTCACCGTCGCAGCTTCGTCGTCGACATCACCGTCGCAATCGCGGCTACGACGTTGCCGACGTTGGCTAACCCAGTGCAACCCTTTGCCGCTAACAACGAATTAATATCCTACGCACAGCAATGGGCTACAAAACAGGCTCAAAAATTTTTCCTGGGGGCGTAAAATCTCTTATTAAAAACCACGCAGCATTAATTCGGGTCAGGTCATCATCTGGATCAACACAACTAGGCTCCACAAAGCCCAACAAATGGCGTTGATTGTACGAATATCCAAATATTTTTTTATTTATTTTTTGATAATTCAATTTCTTTTTTCTTTCCTTTATTGAACTCTTGATTCACCGAGCTGACACTCGGCACATAAATTTCTGCACTTCTAATCTGGTAGGACAGATTATGTATAGTCAGCTATACTAGATAGTGCTAAAAATTAGTTATTTTTGTGTAGCTATACTAGAGTCTCTGGAAATAATTGGAAGGGGCAGGCAAATGAGCAGGTGGGGGGCAGTGGCCAAATCGCCCTCTCATTTGTTTACTCATGTTTGGATAATTTCTTTTCCTTATGTGATATTATAAACGATATCCGAGTAGTAACCTTGATATGCTTGTGGTCGGCATATTTTTTTGCATGTGTTTTGTTTTCTTTTGCATGTGTTATGTTTGGGATATTACTGAAGGCCTCTCTCTCAATTTGTTTTGCCTGTTCAGCTTCCAACACAAGGTGAGCTTAAAACAGTGTTTGATAAAGTGAAAGACTTCTTTGGGGATGCCAAAGAATCTTTTGGGAAGATGACAGCCCTAAACTCAACTACAACTGAGGAAACGGTGGAAAGTTCCAAAGAAAAAACTGAGTGAGTTTCTTGGATTCAACCGTATGCACTCATGATTCTGATTTCTCAATCAGAGTTATGGATTTATGAGGTGTGCCTTTGTAGTCCTTCTTGTCACAATAAATTCTGTAAGTTTTAAAGTTGTGTAATCTTTCATTTGCCAGGGTTAAAGGCTGAAGGTGAAGAAGACGTCTGCTTGACAAGATCCATTTGTTCATTTGTTTCTTCTGTGAAATCGAAAGCCACACAAACACACTACCAAGCTTGGAGGGTAAGGTAGCATATGCAAAAGTTCTGCTCGGTTTTGTTCATAGATGTGTGTTCATTAAACAAAATTTTAATCTCATAGCATTTACATCCAGAGGCAATTTAGGATTTTTCTTGTATATCCTCCTTTCAAATATTTCAAATCAGAGTTCTTAATTGTTGGAATTTGAGAATTTTACCATGTATTGGCATGAAGCACACATGGCAACTCTGGTAGGTATATATAAGTTCCAAATTCATAAACTTGATTGAAAGCTATTAGTACAGAACAGATCAACATATAAAGACACAGAAGCTCAGGAAAACACCGTGAAGCACCATATCACTTGAACTCGTGGCCTTTGTAGGCAGTTGGGATGAGAACGAGAGCAGTTTTCTTTCTTGTAGCTAGCCCAAAAATTTCACTCTTGTCCACATCACTGGCTCTAACCCCAGTTGGTAATGCCCAATCAAAATGGTACAAGAGCCTAGCAAGTGCAATTTCAACAGTTGCTAGTCCAAAGGATGAACCAGGGCAGCCTCTTCTTCCCCCCCCAAATGGTAGAAACCTGAAATCTTGACCCTTAACATCAATGTTATTCTCACTGAACCTCTCAGGATTGAACAATAGAGGATTATCCCAAGACTCTGGATCCCTCCCTATAGCATAAGCATTGATTAGAACTCGAGTCCTCGCTGGTATTTCGTACACATCAAGAGTGCATTTCTCCATGGATTCGCGAGGAACCAGCAGAGGAGCTGGTGGGTGAAGCCTCAGTGTTTCCTTTATCACAGCTTTCATGTAATGCAGGTGTTGGAGAAGGGTCTCATCGAGTCTCCCTTCTTGGCAACCCATCTTTCTGACTTCTTCTTGCGCTCTCTGCATTGCTTTTGGGTGTGTGATGAGTTCAGTCATTGCCCATTCAAGTGTTGCTGATGTTGTGTCAGTCCCAGCAACAAACATGTCCTGTGATGAGGAATGCGTGTTCAAGATTCAGGGTATTGGGATCGAGAAATGATACAGAAACAACCTTTTTAATGGATATAATGAGGCAAGAAGAGATCTAACTGTGCAAATTTGTTTTTGGTGAAACTAAAAACATGGAGCTAAAGATAATTAGGATGCAGAGACAAAAGTAAGTACTTATTTCGAAAAAAGAAACACTTTTCCAAATTACTCTTCTCAAAGAAATTATATATTTTTGAATAAATAATTATCTGAAAAAGTATTATTTACTAGATAAGTTTTTTTTTTTTTTAAATTACTTTTTTATAAGTGGTTTTAAATGATTCCGAAAGCCTCCATTAGCTTTTCTTCCCCTTCTTTTCTCTCCTCTGCCAAGCATGAAATAGTGTTTCATCCTTCCCTTTTTCCTTCAAAACTAGTTTCTTTCTTTACTTTTTTCCTGCAACCAAACAAAGTGTGCTCAGGGCCGCTGAGCCCCTTAATCGGGCCATTGATTGTCACCATAGATAAGTTGAATTCTCGGCATTGTGACAGAGTACGCTTTCACTTACGTATCCCACAATGACGAGTATCAATTATTGATCACAGAAAAAGTAAACATGATAAGATATCAATCAATTATTCATAGAAAAAAAGAAGAAGAAAAGTATTTAGTTGCGTTAAGAATGTCTATTTCTATTTTTATTAAATAAGGATAATAACATAAATTTTTCATAACTTACTAAGATTGTGTATTATAATTTATTATTTCCTATTTTCATGAAAAAAATATTTATTTCCATCTTATTTCGTGATTAATTTTTGACTTATTATATTCTTATTTACACTGTCATCTTATTTCAATAATTTCTTAAAATAAACATTTCATGAAGTAGACGAAATCATCATCGATATGTAGGGGTGGTAAAACGGGTTGAAATTCAATGGGTGATTCATGACTCGTGCATTTAAATTGGGATTGAGTTTAATACAAGTTGATCCGTTTATAAATGAGTGAACTCGGATTCGACCCTTTTATTAAACGAGTTAGATGGATTTGAGTTGGGTCACTCGCCAAATAACTCGTTTATCCCTTATTTTTTTAAAAAATAAATATGTTTTTTTTTAAATATTATTTTATATAAAATATTTAAAAAATATAAAAATAATTAAATTATATTTTTTTAAATAGACGAGAGTTTGAGAGTGCATAGTTGTCACCTACTAATAAACGAGTTAAAGAGAAACTAAATCCATTTAATCTCGATTCATTTATGATCTGTGTCATCCTACTAAAATTCATAAGGATGGGTAAGTTGACCAAATTAAGTGAGAGAATCATAGTAAGAGCCCACTAAATAGTATCTCAACCACTACCAACGTAGTTGTATTTATTAACGACACGCAACATGTAACGGCACATGACACATGACACAGGCGCGACTGGAACATTTTTACAGCACCGTCGCTTTCAAAGCAGCCTTAATAGCAGTGTTTATCAACTTTCATGAATTTTGACATTAATTGATTTTGACTTTAGTAGTTT
This sequence comes from Malania oleifera, assembly GCF_029873635.1. Classification (NCBI taxonomy): domain Eukaryota; kingdom Viridiplantae; phylum Streptophyta; class Magnoliopsida; order Santalales; family Ximeniaceae; genus Malania; species Malania oleifera. Next base: position 81,338,248 of record NC_080428.1, on the reverse strand, counting down.
TTTGAAACTTGTGCCCCCTTACTATTTTTCTTGGTTTGTATTATTAAAAGTTGATTGATTTGGTAATAGTCTGCGACAAGAATGTTTTTTAAAATAATATTTTTTAAGATATAGATTATTTGTTGTTCACCGTGTGTTTAACTTAATATGATAATATTAAATATAAACGTAGGATTATTTTACCGATAACACGTAGTAAATTATGTACAAAATAATGAATAAATAATTAAGGATATATAGTAGGTAGGCGTAATATTTGTGAGAGTTAAAAAATATGAAGGTTGCACATATATTTTTTGAACCTTACTTAAGAAACAGTTGTGAGGAACTGTTCTTTCATTTAAAACATGTTTGACTTACATCAAATCATACAATGGTACACTAATGCTATAATACATTATGGACTGTGACTACCATAGTAGTGAAACATGATGGGCCCCGCCCGCAACATTTAGTCAGATTCTGTCTAGAAGTATTTTTCCCAAATTGCTTCTCTTAAGAAATTAAATAAAAATATTATTCTAGAAAAAAAAAGTATTTATCTAAAAAATTAGTTTTTAGTAATTTCAAACTATATTTAAATAAATACATTTTATAAATAGTTTCGATTCCTTAAGTAGATAATTTGACCCTCTATAAGCATTTATAGCGTGAAATTATGAACAATTTTAATAGAAGAAACACCATACCCATTACACAGCTTCTGTATTAATAAATTCTAAATCTTATGTACAAGAATAATTACGATGAAGTAAAATTGTTTTACTTTGCAATATGGGAAATGAATTAATCATATAAGTTTGCGTGTATGTATGGATATATACCTTCATATATATATATATATATATATATATATATATATATAAATGGGTAATGAATGAATGGGAAGTGCGTGAATGGATAGGAGACGACTACGTCACTTCTCGCACCTACTGCACAGTGCTCTACAACTAGATAGCTTGGTGCTCGGCCGACGAGTTGGTGTCTTATATTTAAAGAATTATTTAATTCTGTGTAGGATAGCTAGCTCTTAACTCTGCTCTCCATCCTCCACCTCCCTCCCCTCCTCTTCACCAATTCACTCTACTACAACTACGTACGTACTTACTCCTCCTACCCTAATATTATTCCTAGCTCCATATTTCTCTTTCTATACTAATCAATTCTCTCCACCTGTTGGGTGCGATGGGAAATAATGGAACCTCTACCAGTTGGCAGCTGCTACAATTTCTGTACGAAATGTCAGAGAGAGTTAAAAGGATATACACGAATTTGTCTCTCTATGTCATCTGTATACTTCTGTGCTAAATATGGATGTAATAAATTGACTCTACTCTTTATATGCGGATGTTAATGAGTGATTTCTAAAAAATAAGTACACGGATACCTCAAAAAAAAAAAAAGTTACACTTTCTAAATAATTTCTTGAGGGAAATAGAGAGAAACTGGAGTACCTCCCTGTTTTGAATTCATAATTAAATAAAATTAATAATATGCATTTGCATGCATGGCAAGTGGCAACAACGCCAGCCGCCGTATTTGACTTCCATTTTCAATTTCTTCTCATTTTTCTTCTTCATTTTTTTTTTTAATTATATATATATATCATGCATGCTGTCGGAAGCATGCCCTCGACTTCTACTACATTACCCGGTTGAATAATTATTCATGCATGCGTATGCTGATCTATTCACTCCTCCTTAACCCATTAAATTTCTTAATCTCTCCATCAAAAAAAAATTAACACCTCCCCGCCCCCCCCCCCCCCCATTTAAAAAAAAAAAAAAAAAGAGGCTTCATTATAGAGAGAGAGAGAGAGAGAGAGAGGGAGGGAGAGAAGTGTGTACCAGAACAAGGGCTTTAAGATTATCGTCGGTGATGGGCACCTCCAGGTCGTCTCTACTTTGCACCCTGAGCAGAACGTCTACGAAATCTTCCCGTCCCCTTTCACTACTCTTTCCTTCTCCATTAACGTGTTCCTCTATTATCTCATCACAAACCCTTCTAAGCTCCTCCAAATTCTTACTCAACCTCCTCCTACACCCGCTCACCCAGTTCACCCACTCCCACTCCGGGTAAAAATCCCCAGCGCAGAACCCCGCAAACAGCACCTGCGCCTCCGTTAGCACCCCCACCAGCGACCCCTTTCCTCCTCCTCCTTCTCCGCCGAACCTCCTCCCGAACGCCACCCTGCACAGCACGTCGTTCGCCACCCTAAACACCATCCTGCTCACGTCCACTTCCCCCCCGCACCCCGCCCCCACGCCGGCGACCAGCCGATTCACCTCTTCCTCCCGGACCACCTCGAACGAGCCGACCCGTTTCTGACTCAGCAACTCAGTCACGCATATCTTGCGGGCTTGCCGCCAGTACGGGCCGTAGCGGGAGAAGGTGACGTCGGAGCACCCGAAGGAGAGGTACTGGGCGGCGAGGAGCTGCGGGCGGTCGGAGAAGACGTGGTCGTGCGTTTTGAGGACGTCGCGGGCAAGGGCGGCGGAGGAGATCACCACGGCGGGGACTCGGCCGAGTTGCATGGAGAAGATGGGGCCCAGTTTGAGGGCAAGGTTGGAGAGGGCGTGGTGGGGCATGTCGGTGAGGAGGTGGAGGTGGCCGATGAGGGGAAGTCGTGGAGGAGAGGGAAGAGTCGTGGCGGAGGGCGGCGAGCGGGGCCGGAGCTTGTGGCGGAGGAGGTAGACGGTGAAGGTGGCTAGGAGGAGAGAGGAGAGGGAGAGGGTTCGGAGGGCAAATTCGTCCATTTATTTTAGGTTTTTTGGGATTCGGACGTACGGAGGCGAAACTGGTGTGTTGGGCAGAGGGAGTGAGCAGGCATTGAATTTAAGGGGCGGGGGTCCTTGTGTAATTACAATAATGCCCTTCATTTTTTTTCCATTTTTATTTTTTTAAATTATATGAAATCTGATTTAAGTAGACAATCGAATACAATAATTCTTCAACTGAAAAAAATGTTACTAGTACTCGCGGATTAAATTAAAAAATTAATTTAACTTTAAATAATAATTTTAAATAATATTCTTATTGTAACAATATGATAATATAACATTTAAGATATTTATATATTGAATAATTAAAATTTTTTAATATTATTGCTTAGGTTAAAAAAAATCACCTTCATAAAGTTTTACAAATTATAATGACTTTTCTTAGGTTTTGTTTTGAATTCGAAAAGTATTAGAAAAAGAAAAGAAAAATATTTAAAAAATTAAGTTTTTAGTTATCAAGAAAGTGGAAAGAAAATATTAAAAAAATACTAAATCTATGAACTTTTTATTGATTTTATACATCATTAATATTCATTTTTTCTTAATTTCTAAATATAAATTTTTATAATATTTAATAGGTAAGGAAAATACAAAGGAAATTGAGTTTCCTCCTTATTCTACTTTCCTTAATTTCTCCAACTAAATTCCTTAATCCAAACGGATCCTTAAGGTTTCAGTTGCAATGTCCCATAAAAGGGTTCGGAATGACAAGAAATAATAATATTGAAAACTTGATGGAGTCGTCACTAACCTATTATTTACTTCGGTGCGGTTAGATCACCTAATTACTACTCATTCATTAGTCTCTAGATTATTCCTAAGTTAAGGAACCAGTAGTCTTAGTCTGTTTTCTCTAGATTTGGGATCGGGAGTTCAGTTATGCAAGGAGAAGGTATCAGCACCCCTTACACACTCGTTCTAGAAATGGTACCTAATTAATCATAAATTATCCCTAAATTGAATCTAATGGTCTTTAATTAACTCCTTTATAATAAACAATTAAATAAATTGTTAGTTTTGGTGTATTCCCAAGAAGGGGAGTGAATTGGAATTTAAAAATTTTAACTCTTAGGTTCAACTAATCCAACAATAGTATATCTCAACCTAGGGTCTTTCTAGCATATACCAATTGTGCAGATGAAAATAATATATAGAAAATAAATCATGCGCAGCATTCACAATATAACATACACGTGTAGAAAATAAATTTCATAAATGTAAATTGCACACACGATATATCGTGTTATCGAGGTTCGGTCAATACTGCCTACATCCCCGCTTCTAGCTCGTAAGCCCGAAGATTCCACTAATGCTCACTTAACAGGTGGAGTAACACCATTTATAATCAGGTCAATTAACGGGGTTGACTTCATTCTATAAACGGACCTTACCAGGATGGTGCATAACTTTCCTAATCGGGTTTAAGTCAATCCGGGACTATTCAATAGAGCTATTCTCTCTCTTTAGACCCGTGTCTGAAATACAAAAAATTTAACCGACAATTTGCGTACACGTAAAATGCTTCTTACACTAAACAAATATGTATCAATAAGCTCAACTGAATAATGCACTCATGTATGATAGGATATTAAGCTCAAGTGAGATTTTGTTAACTCATATGTTAACTCTCAGCTAAATGTATATCAATGTATGTGCGAGAGTAAGACCTTTGATCTTAAACAGACATGGTTCTTGTGGAAACAATCAAATAGTCTCTACAACCCTAAACAAATATCACATAAATATTTCTCAAATATAAAACACAGTAGATAATAGGGTTTTTAAGCTTGCTAAAGATATTTTCGTCAAAACACAAATCAAACTTATGAAACTTGCAATGAGGATGCAAGATCTTAAGCCACACAAAAGTTTTTCCCAATCAAATATTTATGAATGAAATATTATGGGAAAAACCTTAGCTAAGTTCTAAAAATCAACGCACAATCAAATAAGACCAAGGGAGAGTTTAACTTATACAAAAAATATGAAAACACTACCTTCTTTCAAAATAAGTGACTAGATGAGTATGAGAGGTAGACTTTTGCAATAGGATTGAAGAGATATGAAAACATGGGTGATTTTGGCCAAATAGATTTTCAGAAAATTTTTGCTAATCTCAAACCCTAATAATTTCTTAATTTTGTAAATAAAGGGCTATATATAGAATTAGGAAAAATTATAGCCGTTGGGAACACGATGAGTATTTTAGAAAAAGATTAAATGAGTTTAATTAAAATTAACTCAGTTTAAACTCGGTAAAAATTGGGTAACCCGAGAAGGTCGGTCGACCATCTTGATGGTTCGGTCAACCGTGGTGCCCAATTCGGTTGACTAGGGATAATTTGAACTACGAGCTCGGTCCACCAGATTTGAGGCGATTTTTGATCTACGAGGTTCGGTCGACCAAGGTCTTTTGAACTTGAAGGTTCGGTCGATCAGAGCGTTAGGACATCCCCCAAGGTGGTTTGGTCAACCGGAGCGTTGTGATATATAGTATAACTCACACCTATGTGACATAAAATACAACTGTTTCTGAACTTTATATTTAATCATACTTTTAGTAATTATAAATATATCTGCTGTTTTTTTTTTGTAAATCTATATATATACATAACTGTGAAAACTTCCCTAGATGACTGTATGTCATGATTTAATCTCTCACGATAGGGTTGTGCGGCCTGTAGGCGGGACTTAACACTGGTTGGCTTACCAAGATAAGTCAACTGAAACCACTATCGTTAGATCGGTTGCCTCAACCCAGACTACTGGGGAGCTTGCAATCTCTCCCAAGGCACGATCGACTACTCATAAAATCCACTCATTATCTGAGATATGTGGTTGCACTCTGATCTGAATAGTTACGGTACTGACTCACTTGAAAAATGAGCAGTTCGGAAGTTATTCCAAGTATAAGAGTTCAGTCGTGTAATACTTAACTCAAGAGCCAGATCGATTAATATTAGATGGACATCAACATCTGAACTCATATAAATGAAAATTATTATTGTAACGACCTGCCTAATTATCATTTTTTTATATATATATATCAACACTGTAATAATTATCATACTCTAATATCATAACATTATCCTAAGCAGCGAGAAGCATAATACAAATAAACATTTCCATACATAATGATATACCATACTGTACAATACCAGAGTGCTATCATGTTACCCAAAAGAATATATACATGAGTTACTAAATCCCCAAAATTGCCCTCAGCTAGTTAGGGCAAATACAAAAAAAAAACCCTCCACTGTACTCACTTTGCTCTCAGGGCACTACAGATGCCCCTCTACCTGTGAGTTTGATCTGCTTGCCTACCTAGATCACCTGAAAAATGTTAAATCAACTAGGATGAGCCAACGCTCAGTAAGGCGATATATGCTATTACTAGTATGTGGCAAGTGAGTCATCATATCATAAAAATCCGTTTCCATATAATCATGTACATCTGGATCTATAAATACAGTATAAATCATGATATTCATTACCAATTTCATCAGAGGACCAGATATTTTAGAAAACCCTTCCACAAATCAACGATAATATCCTGCCAGACCTAAGAAACTCCTGATCTCATGAACATTCTTCGGTCTCGCCCAATCCACTATTGCCTCTATTTTACTTGGGTCCACAGAAATACCATCCTTAGATATCACGTGCCCTAAGAATGCAACTCTTTCTAGCCAGAACTCACATTTCGTAAGTTTGGCATAGAGTTTCTTTTCTCTTAGCATTTTAAGTACTAGCCTCAAATGGTTCTCATGTTCCTGGGGGCTTTTTGAATAAATCAAAATATCATCAATGAAGACCACCACAAATTGATCTAGATATTCATGAAAAGCCCTATTCATAAGGTCCATAAAGGCAGTAGGAGCATTGGTCAGTCCAAATGGCATGACTAAGAATTCATAGTGACCATATCTCGTTCGGAATGCGGTCTTTGGAACATCTTCTGATTTGATTTTCACTTGATGGTACCCTGATCGGAGGTCAATTTTAGAGAAGACTTGTGTTCCTTGGAGTTGATCAAACAAGTCATCTATGCGAGGTATTGGGTACTTGTTCTTAATGGTCACTTTATTTATTTCCCGATAATCAATACACATTCTCATCGATCCATCTTTCTTTTTAACAAACAGTATTGGTACTCCCCATGGTGACACACTGGGTCTGATGAATCCTTTGTTTAGCAACTCTTGTAATTGTTCCTTCAGTTCTTTCAATTCTACTGGTGCCATTCTGTATGGAGCTTTAGATATTGGTGTCGTCCCTGGTAGTAGATCGATAACAAACTCGATTTCGCGGTCAGGAGGTAGCCCAGGTAAATCCTCAGGGAATACATATGAGAATTCCCTTACTATTGGGATATCCTCGAGCTTCAATTCTTCCTTTGGTGCCTCCACCACGCATGCTAGGTACCCTTGACATCCATTCAAGAGTAATCTCTTTGCCTGGATTGCCGACAATATTTGCGGTGAAGGGTATACACGAGTTCCATTGAACTTGTATTCTTGTTCTCCAGGAGGTCTAAACACCACCTCCTTATTATAGCAATTTATACTAGCATAACTAGAAGTTAGCCAGTCCATCCCAAGAATTACGTCAAATTCGTGCATATTAAATACTACCAAGTTAACCGGTAGTATTCTTTCCTCAATACAAATTAGGTAGCCTTTAAGTATTTTTCTACATACTACCGACGTTCCCATTGGTGTACCCACAGATAACTCAGTCTCTAATGGCTGAGTCTCTACCCCGCATATTTTAACATGAGCTGTAGATATAAAGGAGTGTGTGGCTCCAGAATCAAATAATACTACTGCTTTCTTGGAGAATATGGGAATAATACCTGTCACCACATCACTAGGATTTTCGGCATCTCCTGGAGTGAGGGCATAGACACGTGCCTGAGTGGTGTTCTGTTGATTGTTGCTTCAAGGTGTCTGGTTGCCTCCTCTTTGTTGATTTTGTGGGCATTCTCGTTGCATGTGACCAGGTTCACCGCACCGATAACATACCCCTAGTCCGGCTCGACACTCTCCCCCATGTAATTTTTTGCATTTTGGACAAGGGGTGCCTTGTGCATTGTTTGGGTTTCTCGCTGTTTGCCCTCGCCCCACATTGCTACTGCTACTGTTGCTGTTGTTGTTATTGCTCATTTTCCAAGGTCCTTGATTTCTACCAGGGTGAGACCCTTGTGGCATGGGCCTCTTTCTCTGCTCGGATATCTCCACACTCCTTTGTAGACTTTCTTCTGCCTTCGTTGCTTTGTTCACCAATTGGGAGAAGTCTTCGAGCTCGAATACTGTTACCATCTCATGAATCCTTGAGGTCAATCCTTCTTCAAATTTTCGAGCTTTCTTTGATTCGTCTGGAACCAAATAAGATGCAAAACGAGATAATTCAATGAACTTTGCTGCATATTGTTGTACATTTATATTTCCTTGTTTCAACTCCAAAAATTCCCTGGCCTTAGCATCTCTGGTGGTTTTGGGGAAAAATCGTTTAAAGAAGACTTCCTTAAAACGCTCCCATGTAAGGACGGTTGGATTTGGTCCTTCCTCCAAGAGTAACTTTTTCGAGTTCCACCAACGTTTGGCTTCACCAATCATTTTATAGGCTGCATATAGCACCTTCTGTTCGTCTGTACAATGAAGGACTTGTAGTATTTCTTCCATTGCTTACATCCAATTTTCTGCAGCAATTGGATCGGCTTTTCCCTCAAAAGTCGGAGGGTGCATTCGATTGAACTGTTCAACCGTACAACCTTCATGGGTTGGTGGACCATTCCGATCCTTGGAGTTCCGCAGAAGTTCCTTCATGACTTGTGCCACGTCACGCAACACTGTAGTAGCATTGATGTCTTCTTCATTACGAGTACTCGTATTATTCTCGTTTCCTTCAACACTTAAGTTGTTGTTCCTTGGGTCCATTCTGAGGGAAAGGACTAGGGTTATCATAACCTCATTTTTAAAATTTTATCAAATTTATAGGCAAAAGAAAAACATCCTAATTTACCCGTTCTTACCCACATCATGGTTATGCCTATGCTCTGGTAAATTATTTCTTAAAGTCTACAGAACCTATAACCAACTTGGCTCTGATACCAAATGTAAAACTCCGACCCCGAGGGGCCTAGGATATTAACTTTTTACTACTAATTTACAGCGGAAGCAAATAAACTCAATTTTTATTAAACCAGAGCGCTAATCATCCATATTACAATCATTTATTTCAAAAGAAGAAAAATTACACAAAGATAAATATCTAAAACCATACTAATATTTCTAATCAATCTTTATTTTTCTAATCCCCACCCGCATGCTTGCTAAGCTTGATTTTCGACATGTCCTTCAGAGTTATCTGAAATAAAATACGTTTGGGGTGAGACGACGCTCAGTAAGTAAATAAGATTATTATTAGTGTGTGGCCAAAATGAGATTTTAAATAATTTTGTAAAACAATATTCAATAGTATAACTTCAATACAGCTTTTAGAATAAATATAAATTTAAAAATATTTGCATAAAACTTTTGTCATCAATTTCAACAGTAAATTTTTTATAATCATATACTATAACTGTTAAATTAAACTTTTAACTTTAAAACTGTAAAAATATTTTATGATAAACATACATATACTTTTCCTTATACGTTTTCCTTAGATCGTCATTTAAGCACCAGAATGATCTTTTTCATGTAAACTTACACTTGTCCTTCAAATCATCAGTAACTTTGTACACGTAATTAAATATGTATAAACATATATTATATAAAAAAAAAAAAAAAAATCACCCTTAGGCCTTTTTGCCGTAAGTCATGTTTACCCCCATGACTGGGTTGTGCGGTCCGAAGACTGGACTTAACTGGCTGGCCGACCAAACTAAATCAACGTACGTAAACTTTAAGTGAGATTTTCCTTATTAAGTTCAGGTTCGGAACCAGGTGTGCACTCAGGAGAAATCCACTAACATAAATAACCACTCTATAAACAGTGTGGGTGCACTCTGATCCGTATAAACTTTAAGCTGCGGTACCGAGCATTTGTAACTTTGAACTCTCGTTGCCATAAGGGGTTTTAAAATCATCTTATTATAATTTATGCAATTTAAAATAATATCGTAAAAAAATCTCATCTTTACTCATATTTTCATAAAAAAAAATGCAACGTAGAAATAAACTCATGCCACACAATTTTTGTATTAAATATATATATAATTTTATTTTTGAATAGAAAGAAATGCTGAAAATTTACCCGAGGGGATTAGAACATTTCTTAACCCAAAAATAGATGCAAGTATATTAAAGATATAACTGGTATAATTAAATACGCGTAAAAATAAACTCAAGAAAATTTTGTGGAACTAATTAACATAATTGAAATTTACTTATAAAATAAACTCGAGTATGAATTTTAAATAAAAAAAACTAACATAATCAAAATTTACTTACCTTCTTCTTTTACCGTGTGCTACGAATACAAAAACTATCTTTAAGTAATGAGATCGGAAAGAGTGGGTGAGTGAGAACTTACTCAAAATTCTCTCTCCACCACAAATTCTTTCACTCACTAATCCTTCTCTTCCTTAGAAAATTGTTGTGAAAAATGAAAGTTGAGAGCTCCCTATTTATAGGAAAATTTTGGAGAAGAAATGAAATTTATAAAAGTGTGGGGAGATGGGTGAAATTATAACTTTTAAAAATTAAAGAATGGGCAAGGGATGGGCAAGGTATGGGTTGAGTATGGGATGGGGATGGAGGCCATGTGAGAGTACTTGCCACCATTCCCATTAAATAAATTTTTAATTAATCACTTACCTAATTAATTAATCAATTAATCATTTTATTATTTTATTATTTTTCTTAATCATTATTATCATTATTATTATCATTGTTATTAATTTTGAACCATTTTTAGTATTTATTTATTTTCTTATTTATTTTTGAATAAGAATTAAATTTGAATTTTGAAAACTCATGTGGGCCCCATACGGTCTTGTGGGTGGGCCCCATACAACTTCGAGACCCAAATGGATCCTACGTAATTCGAATAACTCTCATACGATTTTATACATCCTACATAGCTTTGAGACTCGTGTAAACCTCCATATGGTTTCGGGACTCATGTGGACCCCACACAGTATTGTGGGCCCCGCATATGATACTTATATTATTATTATTTTATCATATATTTCTACAAATTATGTCAGTCAAAACATTATTTTATGTACTTATTTATGTATATAAATAGTGTCTACCCTGTTTTATCCTATGAAATTCCATTTTCACCAGGCCGACCTCTAGGGAGCGACTAAGCCGCAATGGTCTCTGAGCACTTGCTTAGACAAGGTCTTTCTTAGGCATCAAATATGGAATCAAGGATCCTAACAGAGAAACACTTTTTTTTTTAATACTAACTATTATTATTATTATTATTCATTTTTTTTCTTGGGTTATTACACTCTTTGTATACTCTATATGTTATGGTAATAGAAAACATGACATGCTTTAAATTTTGTAAATCATAGTACTGAAATTACATAATCATAATACTGTATCCGTAATTCGTATAATCATGATAATAAAATCCGTAAAATCATGGTACTGTAATTTACATAATCATAGCATTGAAATACATAAAATCATGAAACTACAGTTCATAAAACATACTCTCTTATTATATACATATACTCAAGCCACAACATATTGTAATACATAATTTTCGTAAATAAATACACTGCATAATTTTTAGAAATTTTCTAGTATAGCATATATCCCTTACCTTATCTCTGAAAAGCCCCTATTGTACTCTAACCCGATATCGCAGGACCTCCTACAAAATATCCTGAAACCAATATTTTCCAAAACTAAACATCAGTATTTTTCTATTTATAACATTTTCTCTAACTGCCACAAGGCCAAAAGGAGACTAAAAGGCCTTACCCTGAATTTGGGATGATTTCCAACTCTGATTTCCCGATGATCCGCTCCGGTAGATGTGTAGAGAACTTTGCCAGGAGCGTCGTGGTAGCTTCGGATCATCGATCTGACTACTGGTGGGGCCGAAAATGAGGAGAGAAGGGAGAGAGAGTCGTAGGAGAGAGAGAGCGGCGAGAGAATGAATAAAAATCCCGTCTTTCCACTATTTATACAGCCCGGCTCGTCGATGAGACACGTCACCTCGTCGACGAGTTCTTTATTAAATTCGTCGATGAAGCGTTGTGTTCGTCGACGAAATTTAGGCTATCCCAAAATCCCTCTCGGTACTTTCTTATTGACGAAGCCTTGTGTTCGTCGACAAAATTCTGAAGGCCTTTATTGATGAAACCCTGTGTTCATCGACGAAGTTTGGCAATTTCCTGTATTTTTTATTATTTAATATTATCTTCAAAATGCAATGTCATCGATGAAATCTACGACCTCCTTCTGTTTCAGTATCTATTTTCTCTCCCTCTTATTATTATTAACATGCTATTATTTGGGTCACTACAATTATTATGTATGGGATCTTGTTGAAGAGAAAATATTAGATATACTGAATCTATCTGTAATGACCTAAGTATATATAAGCATAATAATAATAATAATAAAATAATAAAAATGGTCATTAAGTTAATATCAATACATAATTGCTTTCTATAGGATCCTTGATTCCATGTTTAATGCCTAAGAAAGACATTGTCTTAACGAGTGCTCAAAGAGTATTGCAGCTCAGTCGCTCCCTGGAGGTTGGCTTAGTCAAAATGGAATTTTATAGGATAAACAAGATAAATACTGTTTGTACACGTAAATAAGTACATATACATAAAATAATGTTTTGATAGATATAATTTGTAGAAATACATGGTAAAATAATAATAATAATAATATAAGTATCCTATGTGGGCACCACAAAACTGTGGGGTCCACATGAGTCCTGAAGTCGTGTGGGATTCACATGAGTCCCAAAACTGTATAGGACTCATAAAATCGTATGAAAACTATTGGAATTATGTAAAACCCATTTGAGTCTCGAAGTTGTATGGGACCCACAAAATCATGTGAGGTCCACATGAGTTCGAAGTCATGTGGGATCTACATGAGTTCCAAAATTATGTAGGACTCATAAAATCGTGTGAGGACTATTAGAATTGTGTGAGGCCCACAATACCATGTGGGGCCCACATGCGTTTTCGAAATTCAAATTTAATTCTTTAAAAGAAAATAATACTAAAACATGACTTAAAAATAATAATAATAATAATTTAAAAAAATTAAAAAAATAAATAAATAATTAAGTAATTAATTAAAAAATTATTAAATGAGAGTAGTGACAAACACTCCCACATGACCTTCATCCCTATCCCATACTCAACCCATACCTAACCCATCCCTTGCTCATTCTTTAATTTTAAAAAAATTTATAATTTCACCACTCTCCTTATACTTTTACAAATTCAATTTTTCTCCCCAAAATTTTCCTATAAATAGGAAGCTCTCAACCTTCATTTTTTACAAAAAATTTTCAAAGGAAGAGAAGAATTAGTGAGTGAAAGAATTAGTGGTAGAGGGAAAATTTTTACGATAATTAAAATTCTCACTCACTCACTTTTTCCCATATAATTTTTTAGAGATAGTTATTATGTTTGTAGCATAAAAGAAAAGGTAAGTAAATTTAATTATGTTAGATTTTTATTTAAAATTCATATCTGAGTTTATTTGTAAGTAAATTTCGATTATGTTAGTTAGTTTCATAAAATTCTTTTGAGTTAATTTTTACGCATATTTAATTATACTAATTTTATCTTTAATATACTTGCATTTATTTTTGAGTTAAAAAAAAAAAATATTCTAAACCCCTCGGGTATTTTACATTATTAATTTCTTTTCAAGAAATTATTTTTAACAGGAAAATTGTATGTCATGAGTTTATTTATATTTTGCATATTTTACGAAAATATGAGCAAAAATTACATGAGTTGATTTTTTTTTTTTACGTTGCGTATTTCACAAAAATATGAGTAAAAATGAGATTTTCATGATATTATTTTAATTGTACAGATTATATAATAAAAACATTTTTAAAACCCTTTGTGACAAAGAAAGTTCAAAGTTACAGATGTTTGGTACCGCAACTTAAAGTTTAAACGAATCAGAATTCACCCGCACTATTTACAGAGTGGTTTTATATGGTAGTGGATTTCTCTTGAGTGCACACCTGGGTCGGACTAGTGTTTAATAGGAAAAATCTCACTTAATGATGAAGTACGTTGATTTAGTTTGACCGTCCAGCCAACTAAACCCAGTCTTCGAACCACATAATTCAGTTATAGGGGTAAACATGACTTACGATTAACAGACCTAAGGGTGATTTTTACAATATATGTATAAATATATTTAATTACATATACAAAGTTATTGATGATTTGAAAGTAAAGTATAGTTTATATGAACATGGCCTAAATGATGATTTAAAGAAAACGTATAAGAAAAAATATATATATGTATATAATTAAAAATTATAATTACAGTTTTTAAAGTTAAAAATTTAATTTAACAGTTATAGTATATGATTAGAAAATTTAACTATTGTAATTGATGGCAAAAATTTTTAAAAAAATTTACATTTATTTTTAAAAACATTTTTTTAGTTATAGTATTAAATATTATTTTACGAAATTATAAAAACTTATTTTGGCAACACATTAATAATAATCTTATTTACTTACTAAGTGTTGTCTCACCCCAATTATTATCTTACATTTCAGATCATTTTGAAAAGTGTATTAGAAATCTGACGTAGTAAGTGCATGAGCGGGAATAGTAAGAGCAGAGTAGATTAAAAATTTAATATAATATAATTTAAAATATGTTTGTGTATTTTAGAATTTTAGAAGTTTGCATTTTAATAGTTGAGACATATATTTGTAATAAAGTTAATTAGTACCCTGGTAATAAAAATAATTTAAATTTATTTGCGTTCGCTGAAAAATTTATATTTAGGAACCCATTCGGGTTCGGGTCCTTATAGTATCCATAGAACCTAATATAATTTTATCTTGTATAAAAACTATTTAATTTAATTAAAACCCATATACATAGCAAAATCACATTAAATTTAATAAATCTAAAAAATTTTCCACAATAATACAAATTAAATAATAATTTAATAACTCAATCAAAAAATGACCCTCACAACTATTTTGCATAGTGTTCACAATGCAAGTTTGTGCAATGATGCCACGAGGGATGAGGCCCGCGGCCTATCACAAAGATTGAGTTTTTTCTTGTTTTATTATTAAAAATAAATAAAATATTAAATAATACTTTGATTGGGAAAAATTTTTCCAAACTAATGCTCACGTAATCTCACAGCATCAAGCTGCGAGATTTAAACTGATGGACCGCTGGAAAGACGACGTGTGACAAGGAGAGAACCAAATCTTGCAACTTCAAGTTGCGAAATTTAAAGAGAGCAGCCAGCGGAAAGTTGACGTGTGGCATGGAGGGCGGGCAAATCTCGCAGGACCATCCTGCGAGATTTGCATGGGCGTGTTTTTGCAGGGAGCGGTCACGACGGTGGTGCCGTTGTTGATAGTGTGGAGTTTGGGGCGTCGAAGTAATCGAGGAGGACATGGAGGCTGAGCATGATTTTTATGACCGCAAGGGAACATTGCTGGCCGGTAATGTTGGGCATGGGGGCATTGTTGAGGGCGAGGACGGTGATGGGGACAAAAAAAAATTTCAAGAGCTTTGATTGTCAATCTGCCTTGGAGAATGCAGAGGAACAATGGCAAGTGGAAACATTTCTCTGCAATGGCTCTTTGTTCCACCTCCGACGACGTCTTCGGGCTTCCTCCGGCTCCCATAATACAGTATTTTACAAATTGTTTTTTGTCCCCTTCAATCTTGTACATCCACAGTCTCCCTTTCTCTCTGTGTTTTCTGTTGAGTGGTGGTTGCAACAGTGACGATGATGGTAGCGGTAGGTAGTTTCCCGGTGACCTGCAAAGGAAAAATCCAGGCCAGTTTGGTGAAACGCAGCATGCTCAACTTTTAATCTCCCCATTGTCAAATTCTACATAGCATTTTTTTTTTTCTCTTTTTCCCCCAGTTTCCCATACCTTATTGCAACCTAGTACTAAATCTTGCAGAAGTTTCATTCTTTCGCTAATCTTTTCCCTACGAACCTGCGGTAATTAATGACGAGATGAAAATGGTAAGGCTAATAATGCAAGCTGGAGTTGCAGCAATATGATGATTCAGAGTGTAGCTTCATAGTTCTTACTCTTTCTGCAAGACTATGACTATCAGTAGCTTGACCCCTTCTTGCTCAAACATGAATGTAGTCTTTTGGGGGCTCTGGAGGCTTGGGAACAGGCTTGGCTTGCTTCTGATCCCATTCCTCTGCAACAGAAGTGCATCCCTTCTTTGTTTCTTCCCTTGTTTTAACCGTTCCACTTTCATTTCCCTCGGTATTTTCAGCCCTCCTGCATCGTTTTGCATTTGCATCCTCGCTGGGTGGCCCCATCCAAGTCACTACTCTTTATCAAAACACGCCCATGCAAATCTCGCAGGATGGTCCTGCGAGATTTGCCCGCCCTTCGTGCCACACGCCAACTTTCCGTTGGCTGCTCTCTTTAAATCTCGTAGTTTCAAGCTGCGAGATTTGGTTCCCTCCTTGCCACGCGTCGTCTTTTCAGCGACCCATCAATTTAAATCTCGTAACTTGATGCTGCGAGATTATGTGAGCATTAGTTTGGAAATTTTTTTTCTAATCAGAGTATTATTTAATATTTTGTTTATTTTTAATAATAAAATAGGAAAAAACTCCACAAAAATTTGCCCATGAAAAAGAGAGAAACCTTACCCGAGAAGAAGCGCAAGGCTTCCAGAGAAGTCCAGAAGCAGAGCTCTACCAGACGACTGTCTCCACATGTTTCGTTCCATTTCCAGAATCCTCGGCTCTCCCTTTTAAATATGAATCAAATCCCATCTCTGGTTGTACCATTAGATATCAATTCTTTTATCAACAATTAAAATCCTAATATCCCGTCTCGGAAAATTCAGAGAAAGTAGTTAAAACATGTCTCAATCTCTGTCGAACACTGGGGTGGTCTCTGTTTCTGCATCTTCCCAGAGAACCAGCGTGACTTCCCATCCACTGTGTTCGAGATTTTCCCTCCCGTTCAAGCTCAACCCGATCCGCAGGGGTAGCTGCGACAAGAACGGCAGCATCAGAGCCATGGGAGTGGAGCAGGGCAGAGACGATCTCGATCACTTGCAGAGACCCAGCAAGCAACAATCCCAACCCAAAAGGAGAGTCGCCCAAGTCGCACCAGTCGGTACGAATTCCATAATCCTTCAATTTAAACGCATGGTCACTGAAATTTCATAATTGGGTATATCTTAAATCATCAATTTTCATGGAAATTTCACTTTGCAGGGCTCTGGGACAGGTTCCCTACGGCTAGGACAGTGCAGCAGATGATGGAGACGATGGAGAGGATGATGGATGACCCTTTTGCGTACGGCGGCGGGTGGGCGTCGCCTGCCTCCGCGGCGGCGACGGAGGGAGGTGGGTACGGCAGGGGAAGGACGCCATGGGAGATAAAGGAAAGGGAAGAGGAGTACAAGATGAGGTTCGACATGCCCGGGATGACGAAGGAGGACCTGAAGGTTTGGGTTGAAGAGAAGATGCTGGTGGTGAAGGCCGAGAAGGTGCCCAAGAAGAAGAAGAAGAACGGAGAGGAGGAAGAGGAAGAGGAAGAAGAAGAAACAGAAACAGAGTGGTCGGCGAAGAGCTACGGGAGATACAGCAGCAGAATAGCGTTGCCGGAGAATGTGCAGTTCGAGAAGATAAAGGCAGAGGTGAAGGATGGAGTGCTGTACATTTCGATCCCGAAGGCCGATCCGTCCGGCAAGATCTTGGACATTCGTGTGCAATGAGTTCTCTGTTCTTATTTTCTTGGGGATTTTGAATTTTGTTCCTATTTTTATGGTTGAATTTGGGTTTTGGTGAAATGTTGAGGGAAGATGGTGATCCAAAAAGTTTGGGTCAACTGCTCCTCTTTTTGTTGATGAAATCACTGTGCAGCATAGATGAGATGAGATGAAATTTCTTGCTCCTCACATTAACATGTTGATTTCTATTCTTAATGTGTAAAAAATAATTTACATTTCAACTTCTTAACATAAGGTTTGGAAATTTAACTTTTGAATAAAATACAAGAAATAAAATATTTGTAGTGCGAAATAAAATATCACGCGGCAACATAATATAAAAAATACTAAAATAAGTTAAAAAATTAAATCTAAATATGAACATCATTGATAAAAATATAAAATTATAATAATATATAATAAGAGCATGAAGGTTGAACGTCTTATTAAATTAAAATTAAGATAATAATAATTCCATCAAATAGTATTGTTTTTAATGTATTTTTGGTGAGATTAATTAAGTTATGATAAAATATGTCAACTTAACTTATTTGATCAGTCTAAAAATTTAGAAAATATTAAATTACTCAATCAGCATAAAAACTTAGAAAATACTAAATTATAATAATATATTATTTTAGTATTGGACTAAACATTATATTGAAATACATAAAATAAAAATAATATTTAAATATAACTTTTTTTCCTATAGTGTTAGTGTGATTAATTATTAATTAAACCACTTAAAATTTTAATCAGCTTAGCTTCATTAATCATTTGACAATTTTAACAATTAAAAAAAAGAATTATTTGAAAAAGTAATAAAATTTATTTAATCAATTTTTTTTTCATGTGATTCCTGAAAGGAGGGCCACTAGTAGGACTCCCTATTTTTTGCCAAAGGTTTAACTATATCATGTATAAAAGAAAAATAGATGAAAAGAAAATAGAAAAGAAAAGAGAGAGAAGAAGTTGGATCCTAATACAAATAATATTTAATTAGGTGTAACTTTTTTATGTTTTTAATGAGACTAATTGTCATATATATGTATTTTAATAATTAGTTTTGACAATAATATCATAATTTAATATATTATTTTAAATTATTTATTCAACATAATTAACAAATATTGATAAATTCATATGAATAACATAATATTTATTAATTACATAAAGTTTTAAAAAATATTATGGACATATATGTACATTATAAATTTAATTGTGACAGATCAATTTAAATATAAAATTAATTGAAAAAAAATATAAATATAAAAATAAGAATATTGAATGAGGATTTAAAATATAAAATTTGAGTAAAGTTTAAGTATTCCATTTTATAAAATATGGAAAGTTAAATGCTCATTAAATTACATGTGCTTATATATTTATATATAAATATGCTTATATATAACTATTATTTTTTAATATTAGAACTTTTTAATGGAAGGTAATTGAGAAAACAATCACTTATTCTAATTTTAATGCATATAATATATGTAAATAGAAATGTAATATAGTATTATATGTTTCTATATTTTTTAATAATATTAATTAAAATTAATTATGTAATTTTAGTGGAGAAATTTTATAATCATTTATACTAATTTTAATATATATAATGTATATAAACAAAAATGTAACACGATATATATATTTTTATATTTTTAAAAAATATAATTTAAAAATAAATCTATACTTTTATACCGGAACTTCATTTAAATTGATATAATTCCAAATTTACTATTGAAATTCCCATAGAAACTTTTTCACTAATCATGATCCATACAAATATTTACAAATAAATTTTAAGTGGGTCAACTTAAGGGGTGTCTCTATTTGGAATTGCCGTCTTTTCATGCATTAATTAATACATAAAATATATATATATATATTAGAGAGTCTTTCCAAAATGAAGGGAATGATGAAAAAGATTGGATTATTAAATGTCAAAGTGACCTTTTAATATTTATTTAATTTTATTTCATTTTTTAATTTGTTGCCATAATTTATTATTCTACTTTATATAAATTTTGAAAAAAATGTGACTAAAAAAATTAAAAATTATTTTACACATTTAAGCACATTTTTATTTTTATTTTTTATCTTTCTAGTTTGAATCTTGAAAATTTTAAAAATAAAGTAAAATTTTTATAATTATTTGAAAAATTAAAATTTTAAAAGCAAGAAATATTTTTCACAACTAATTTTTTTTTTGTGCAAATATTGCCCAAGTATTTATAAATTAATTCTATTCCTTAAAATAACATATTTACTTTAATCAATTTAAATACTTCAAATATTTCATAATATTTTTCTTCTTGGACTATTTTTTCACATGGGTTCAACTCGAACCAGCTCATCAAGTCCTCTTAATTTTCTTTTTTATTTACATAGGAACTTCAGCCATTGACGAATCCTTTGGATTTCTTGGTACAGCACCAAACTTACGGATCAACGTCCTTCGCCCTTAGGTCTCACTAATTAGGATAAAGTTCAGACCACAACGTAACTTACTAAAATTAGTAACCTGGGATTATGCAAAATTTTCTCAAGATGAATATAGTGTGGCATCGTACAAGATATTTTTTTTTCATGTTTAAATATATTAGAGAAATTAACAAATTCTTCAAAAGTTTTCAAACCACGCTTGCCATGGATAATCTAACGGCTAGTAGTGTTGCCACGCCAGCGTCATTTATAGCAAGACATAGCCGTTGCAATCACCGACCAGTTATCCCCTCCCGTTCCATATTTTCAAATTAAACATTTTAATTAATTGCCATATTAAAAATTAAAGATTCTGTTCATAGAGGGAATCCCCAGCCCACCCGCTGCTTACATTGCACAGATCCAAAATTCCATAAAGAACAGAAAATATAGACGTTGGGAAGCAGCCCCACTTGAAAAAGATCCGCACCCCACGGAAATTCCCAAGAGTTGAACAAAGCTTGCGGTTTCTCTCTCTCTCTCTCTCTCTCTCTTTTGTTAAATTTTTCCTGCACGCTCACGCTCCCTCAGTCTCTTTCGAAGCAGAGAGGTGGCCATGGAATGGACCCAGAGGCTTGTGGTTCAAATTCCGGAGTAAGTGAAGAGCGAGCGTTGGGGCGTTTGCAGAGAGGAAGAAAAAGGGACAGAGCATTTCGGCAATTGAAGACAGGATTTAGAATTAAAGGTATAGTGTTCTTTGTGGGTAAGAGATGGGCGAAGCAGCTTTTCTCCGGCGATCATTCTCTCATCCTTCCCGGGAACGCAAAGAGGTCAGTCTATTAAATAACAGAGCATTGGAAATTTTCCCAACTTTAAAGGAAACTTATTATTATTATTATTATTATTGGCTTAATGGGGTTATCAGCTTTCAGGGGGAATTTCTTACGGGTTTATAATTAATCTGCTTTGTTGTGCTTTGGAATGTTCTTTCTTATATGGTTCTTCAGTTAATCTTAGATTATGTTTCATTTCTCGAGTTCCCTTGTTTACTTCTCCTATCAGCCGAAGGGTGAGTTTCTAATGCAAATTTTTTGTTAGCCTTTTATCTTCTTTAATTTTTTTTCCTTTGGGTTTACAGCTACCATATCGTGCTCTTCTTCTGTTGAACTTCTTGAGCCTGCATTTTACATTAGCCTCTATGTTTTCATTTCAGGGATGTCCATCAGTTTCTCTGTTATGAACAAAAGAGCCTGGAATTTCTTTGCTCTGAATGTCTTTTTTCCTGTGAAATTGAAGATTATAGTGCTGTGACTTTATTTACCATCCCTTTGGGAGACTGGATTTCATGCCTCGGATATGGATTGTGTGGATTTAGACAAAACATAGTACAAAATTATATTGACCCTATGTTTGAAGGACCTTGAATTTGGATAAGTTGTAATATAAAATTATATTAAAATTTGTTCAAATCCATCAAAATCCAATCTAAGGTCTGAAATTCATGCTCCCAAATGCTGTGTCGAGTTTCATTCAAATCTGCACGAATCCAAATCCAACATCAAAATCTATACTCCCAAACATTACTTTAGTAAAGACTGAAAAACTGGAAACTGTTATTTTGTAATACTTATAGGGAGATCCCATGCGTGCCTTGGGAGAGTCAATATCATTTGGGAGGTTCTTGACAGAACCATTGGATTGGGAGAGGTGGTCGACCTTTTCTCACAACCGCCATTTGGAGGAAATCGAGAAATTCTCGAAGGCTGGTTCTGTTGCTGAAAAGAAAGCTTATTTTGAAGCTCATTACAAGCGAATTGCAGCCAAGAAGGCAGAGGAAACCACACCTGAAGAAGAAGCAAATGCAGCAGCTAATGCTTCTGAAGCCAGAACTACAGAGGAAATACATAATTACACTTGCAAGGGCATGGAAAAATCAAGCAGCCATGTGGGTGTGGATATTCAACAGGAGAGTCAGGTCACTAATTCTGTTGATTCAAATTCATGCGGTCTTAGGGTTGAAAGTAATATACTGGATCTTGCCCTGGTGGAAGCAGCCAAATCAGTAACATGTGAAAGTGTTATTGAGCAGAATTCTATTCAGGTCCAGATTTTTAACAAAATTGAAAATGTTAGGACCCATAATGAGCTTATGTTTTACCATGACAAAAACATGCCCATAAAGGTATATAGTTGAATTGCAGCTTCTCCATACTTTCATATGCAGAGAAATGAAGAATGAACTCACTTCTTTATCATCTTCATCCATTGTTGATACTCTCAGGAGGCTGCTAACCAGGAGAAATTGAATTCAGTGAGCCAGAGAAAACTTGCATTTTCTTCCTCAAGGTCACAGGCTTACAATAAAGCATCCAAGCCCCCTACTTCTGTTAAAGTACCAACACCTGTTTGTCAAAGAAAGGAAGATAATGCCAATCCAAATAACAAGAAGTCTGCAAGAGAATCAGTGAGCAGAATAAGACCAACTCCTAAATCAGTTCACATGTCAGTCGATTTTGCATCTTGTGCCAGAGAAACTAGTAAATTTTCTCCACTTCTCAATAAGATTGGAAATTCGAGAATGTTTACAACTTTGGGCAAAATGACTAAAGACAGTCCATCTCCTCAACAAAGTTCTGCTAAGGTACTTACTTCCCCTTTCCTGACTTCAACTCACCTGCCTTACTTGCAACATCAAACAGCTTTGGTTGGTATTCACTCTAGGAAAGATCTGTAATGTGCAACTAATTTGAGTTCATTTGCAAACTGCAGGCATCTATGAATGTGGAAACAAAGCATTCTACAGTAGCTTCCCAGTCAGAAAATCAAAGGTATTCTGCATTATGAAGGGCCACCAACCTTAACAACTTGCTATAGTTTATGATTGAATTGATTCTCTTCTCTTTGTTCTTAAATGTTGCCCTTGTTCACAGGACTAAACCATTGTTTGATCAAAGAGTCATTGGAAGAACAGCAGATGGAAAGCGCCCCTCACTTAATGTCGAGTAAGATTGTTTGCTACTGCCATAAACAGTTAATGTTTGTAGGATGTTAAATTGTATATATGTGTCTAAAAAGATAAAGACTTAAGGATGTGTTCACTATGGATTGGAAAATTGTTCTAGCTTCCTGTGTTTGTCTCGCAAGAGGAGTGGTATTCTTTTGAGCATGGGCTGTGTGGTCTGTGGCCCAGTGGCTTATCCATTGATTTCTCATAGGGGAGGGGAGGTCAAGGATCGGCTCCCCCCTTAGTGCACATTTTGTGCATGTGTAGTGTTAGGATGTTTATCTATCCAAGAAACAAAAAAGAGAATAGTTCTTTTTGGTAACAAGTTGGTCTCTCCTCAAAATGAAGTGACTTCCTCTAGAACCATGCAAGTATACTAATTGTACACAAATCCTATGTTTGGAGAGACCTTAGATTTAGAGTTGTATTGGATTTGAATAAGATGTAATATAAAATTGTATTGAAATTTTGGTAACAAGTTGGTCTCTTCTCAAAATGAAGTGACTTCCTTTACAAACCATGCAAGTAGACTAATTGTACACAAATCCTATGTTTGGAGAGACCTTAGATTTAGAGTTGTATTGGATTTGAATAAGATATAATATAAAATTGTATTGAAATTTGTCTAAATCCACTCAAATCCAAATCTAAGGTCCGAACTTCTAAGCTTGGTTTTTATTTTTTCAATTTTCCCCCCTAAAAAACAAGCATAAATGAACAGTTTCTTTACTCTTTATGTTTTCTGAATAATAGAAACTGTTGTATTGGATTTGAATAAGATGTAATATAAAATTGTATTGAAATTTTGGTAACAAGTTGGTCTCTTCTCAAAATGAAGTGACTTTCTTTACAAACCATGCAAGTAGACTAATTGTACACAAATCCTATGTTTGGAGAGACCTTAGATTTAGAGTTGTATTGGATTTGAATAAGAAATAATATAAAATTGTATTGAAATTTGTCTAAATCCACTCAAATCCAAATCTAAGGTCCGAACTTCTAAGCTTGGTTTTTATTTTTTCAATTTTCCCCCCTAAAAAACAAGCATAAATGTACAGTTTCTTTACTCTTTATGTTTTCTGAATAATAGAAACTGTTGTATTGGATTTGAATAAGATGTAATATAAAATTGTATTGAAATTTTGGTAACAAGTTGGTCTCTTCTCAAAATGAAGTGACTTCCTTTACAAACCATGCAAGTATACTAATTGTACACAAATCCTATGTTTGGAGAGATCTTAAATTTAGAGTTGTATTGGATTTGAATAAGATGTAATATAAAATTGTATTGAAATTTGTCTAAATCCACTTAAATCCAAATCTAAGGTCCGAACTTCATGCTTCCAAACACTACCAAAGTGTGCAGTGTGCTTTACATTGATATATTATAGCATGCCTTATACAAAACTTTTCTAAGCTTGGTTTTTATTTTTTCAATTTCCCCCCCCTAAAAAACAAGCATAAATGAACAGTTTCTTTACTCTTTAAGTTTTCTGTATAATAAAAATAACAATGAATCCTAAAATTTTCAAACTATTTCTGTGGCAGCCATATGAAATCTCCTGGTGCATGCCAAAGCAAATCTCAACTTACTACTATATCCTGTCCTTTCAGCTTCAGAAGTGAAGGAAGAGTATCAAAACGTAAAGAGGTAAGGACACATCCAATAATTCTCCTTCATTTTTAACTCTTTGCCATACATTCTAACTCTGCCAACTCTTTCTTTCGTTGTATGCTATGCAGTTCTTTCAGAAGCTTGAAGAGAGGAACAATGACAAGGAGGCAGGAAAAATACAGCTTCAAACAAAACTAAAGGTTAGTCTTTCATAAACTATATAATAGTGTTGATATGATGGTTTTGGAATGACCAAGTGCAAAGGGTTGCTACATTGTTAGGGCCTGCTAAGGCCAATTTGAGCACATATGCCTAAATATCTTGAGTGGTTCCTAAGTTATCTGTGCCATGGAATCCCATGAGTCACCCAAGTCTGGTCTTTCCCATTTGATCTTATCATATGTGGGGCTGTGTTCCATGCAGGAGAAAGGAGAGAATGACCTCAAGAAACTGCGGCATAGTATTGCTTCTAAACCCAAATCAACAGCTGATTCTTATTGCGGAACAGGATCATCAATTAATCATACAAAGAAGGTATTCACATTTACCATGCTTATACACCATAATAAAAAATATCATTATTGCGGATAACCATCTAGTCAAACTGTAGAAATGTTTGTGATAGTGATTTAGAAATATCCTGCTATAGTGCTATTAGTGTACAGTACAGGTGTAAATGTACTGGATACTAGAAACACTTTGATCCACTCTCCCCTAGTTGGTCTTTTTTTGAGGCAACTCTCCTTTTCCTTTGCGTGGATGGGATTTTGGTCGGAGGAAAGGAAAGGGAGGGATGGTGTCTAAAATCATATACACACACACATATATATATATGTATGTATGTATGTATGTATGTATGTATGTATGTATATATATTATAGTGTTTTGTACTAATGCCTATTACATCAATGTCATTTTGGTCAACATAATGGATATGCCTTGCAGGTTCAACTGACTAGGCCTCAATCGCCAAAACTTGGAAGAAAGCCTACTCCCAGTATGGTCCAGGACACAAGCTCTCGACCTCCTCGGAGGCCTTCAGTTAGGAATGATGGCTTCAAACATGCTATTGACAAAAATAACCTAGCCCCTTCTAGCCCTGACACTTCACTGCCAAAGAAGAATACACATGAGAATGCTTCCCCAAATATCCAGCTCTGACTGTCAAGAAAGAATGCAAGTGAAAAAAAATTGCTGCCCCTTCTAGTGGCACAGTTAATTTACCGCACATTCTGGAGACTGAAAATAATTGGATGGTGGTGGGATATGTGGAAGTTGTTCAGCTGCTATTAACATTAAGGACAGGGATACTTCTTACATTAGCTTTTCCCTTTCCCTTGTATTTCATCAGGGGCATATATAGTATGTAGGAACACAAGCTTTGGTCGTAATGAGCATTTCTATTCTGTAAATGACAGCATTGTTGTTGCCCAAATTCTGGGCTGATATTGTTTAATGGTGATATTGTTTGATATAAAGCATTGTGTCAAGCCAAGCTTCTGGATGGGCATGAAAAGAAAGGGCTCAATTAGTTGTGGAAGACAGCTTTTATCCTTCATTAACTGTTTTTTAAGAATTAAAAAAAAAAAACTATCTTATCATCTAGTTTTTTAAAGTTTATGTTGAAAACTCAAAAAGGAACATCAAAAAATTATTTTCCAACCTTTCTCTATACAAATGTCAGAAATGAAAAAATTCTATGATATTTTTGTTATCTTCAGGAAATTGGGATTGAAAAATGAATACTGTTATTGACAACTAAATAGAGCCCACAAGCTGCTTGGAAAGGGCTAGATGTGGCATAATGTGATTTGAATCATGTCAAAAACCGTATATGTAGGAAAAAGGAAAATGTTGTGTACGCGCCTGGCTCTTGCACAAAATTTGCTCAGATTAATGATGGCCTGCGAATACACCCTCGTGGATGCATCAATGTCCGTGCTTGTTTCTGCATGTACTTACACAACACACATTATGCATGAAGAAGCAAGCTTATTAGGTGAATGTTTGTCATCACTCCTATTGTACATGTTTCAGCTTCCATTTCCCGAACGATTGGGAAGATGAATACCCCATGTAAATATCAGTTACCTGGAAGAATATAAATAAGGTTTGTTTCTTCATTGAAGATGCCTTAACTGGGAAAGCCTCCATTGGAGCGGTTCATGCTATGAATAGACCTTGATCAATGAGTGGACAATCTGTTGTGTCGTGAAGATACTCAAAATCTAACCTCGGTCCATCATACAACTGGAATGGAACTTCAGCAAGGAATCCTGGATCATAGTAGTCCAAAAATTCTAGGCCTTGGAAACCAAGATTCATTGTACTGCAATCTCCTTGAAGCCAACAAATTTGCAAGTTTTCATCTAAAGATGCAGAACTTGAACCACTTCCTAATATTAGGTTTCTTTGGGCTGATTCCAAGTCAGTTGTGCCAGTCTGATTGAAACCTTGGTTTCTTGGGCTCAATGTAGCTGTTGAAATAGGTTCAAAAGCTTGAGGGTTTACCGTAGGGCTCTTTGGCTGAACAGAGAACAAGTCTGTTGCACCTCCTGTTGGAGTTACCTGGACTGTACGATTGCTACTGTAGCTAGCGCACACAGGCTTGACTGCAGGGGCCCCTGCTTCACCTTTTTCTGTCAAATAAGGTTCATGACTAATGGATGGAGTAGGCTTCAGGTGATTAACCTGGACATGATGCTGTGGACAAGGCAATGCTACACGGCTGAAGCCATCGTCTACTTGAAGATGTGGTTGTTCTTGTTTGAACGGAATTTCTGGAACTTCTCCATTCCAGGAATACTGTGTTGAGGTGGTAGTATCAAATGCTAAATAACTTAAATCCGGTTCCTGTAATCCAAAAGAATGATTGAGGCCCATCTCTGAATTGCTGCTCGCCTTCTGAGGATGAAGAACATCACTGCCAATTGCTTTCTTGGGCTCTGTAATCGGATGCAAAATGTTACCATTTATATCACTTTCATGAATTTTGGACTCTAGATTCTGGACATTCATTTTGTTGCTAGAAAATCCATAGTTGCCATTGACAGTGTCATTCTGGAGCATACTAGTTGAGTTTTGAATGCCAAAACTGTGAGCAGCATCATTTGAAGATGAATCTGAATGCTTCAACCCGCTTGAAGGATCATTTGGAGATGAGTCTGAATGCATCAATCCACTAAAAGAAGTTTTTAGATCATTTTCTTTCTGCAACCTGGTCAGGTAGAGGCGATACTTCTGCACAAGAGAATTTTACATTGAGGTATCCTATTGCTATAAAGCATGTACATAAGACTTCTCTTTCATCATTTTAATACTTTTTTGGTTGATGAGGGTGGCGCTTCCATTAGGCAACATATCACTGGTTTTTTCAAATTCAATTGGGATATGATGAGAGGATGGTTGATAAAGCAACATTTCATTTCTCAGTGAAAAGGTTGTACCTAGTTGGCAGTATAAGTTCTTGAAAACAAAGAGTGGGCTGGAGCTGGGAAGAAATATGTAAAACATTGGTTGTTAGAGACAAAATTTACGGGGGAAAAATTATCATAACCAACAAATTATTGTCAAAATATTCATCAATATAACCAAATTATCAAGTGACATGAGAGAAAAAAAAGGGGGGGGGGGGGTGCTGCGCTGCGCCTAATGCTGGACTGAAGAGTGACACTTTGTTAAAATCCTAATTTAAGCCAATATCTGGATCAAGAACTAAAGCTACCTGCAAGTGGCTAGCAACATTTTCCCTCGTCAACCATGGCACATTCATCAGGTCGAGTATTTTCTTAGGGCCAACTTCTGCCAAACAGACATCAAACATTATGGCAGTGTACAAGCTTGAGAGAGAGAGAGAGAGAGAGAGAGGTTCTAATAAGAACAAAACAAATGGTGAGGGAAGCTCATATGCTACTTACTATCAAATCCAATCTGATTTACTGCTCTGACAAACTTCTGATGAAGATCTACAGACCAAACTACTCTAGCTTTCTTTACAGAACCAGGATCACCAAAATCTTTGTCATCAAGCTTGTTTTCAGCATCTTTTCGTTTCCTTGCGGAAGTCAGATCACCTCCACTTGGAAAGTAAACGTCATCAGATTGGTCTAATCCATTTCTCATTATCTGTATATCTTCGATGTTTTCATGACCTTCAATGTCTCTCACCTCATGTATCTTCTTTCTGAAGACATGTTGCCAGATATTGCGAAGTTCCTTCATTCTAATGGGCTTAAGAAGATAATCACATGCACCATGTTGAACGCCTTTCATCACCCTGCTCGTTTCTCCATCGACAGACATCACTGTAAAGGTTCATTGAGCACACTTGTCAGAAATATGTATTTTAGTGATTGTTAATAGGACATAAGAAAATTAATGCCTAATAAAGCATAAAAAATAATGTGGAGAACTGACTAATGACAGGAAGATCCATCTCAAGTCCAACATGCTCAAGAAGCTTGAAACCATCCATGTCAGGCATGTTGACATCGCTGATTACAATGTCATATCCATCTTTTCTTTCACGAAGCAAGCTCAAAGCATCTCTTGCCAAAGAACATGTAGTCACTGAAATTCGTAAAACACAGCAGCAAAGATTATAAAATTTCAGGAAACGGAAATTTGGCAATGTAATCTTGGAACAAATAAGATAAAGAAATCTTTGAAGCAGAAGAAACTTCATACTACAAGATCAAATTCTTCACCAAGCAAGATTAAGACATGTAAAGTAATTGCAATTGTTATAGAAGGACAATCTAATTCAGATCTTCCAGGATCAACCTTGATTCCGCTGTGCAATGACAAGAAGCATTCCCCAAATCCCAATAAATGAAGGCAAAGTTTGAATGCTTTGTTAGTGATTGGCTTGGATTGAGGTTTTGCAGGAAAACAAGTAGATACTAGAGAAGAATGATTACAAAGTATAACCCTGAATAACTAAAAGCTTAGAAAAAAAATTTAAAAAGAAAAAATAAATAAAACAACACTGAGAACAAAATACAGGTAAAAGTAAGATGACACAACGATTTACAATCATGCCTGAATGCAAGAGTGACAAGTGTGCTTTCTTCTGAAAAAGTCATCAGGATCTGTTTCTAGAATGAGAATATTTCTTTGAGTAAAGGTCTCTGAAAGCTCCTAAAAGAAGTTAAATCAACCAAAGTTAACATAAATTTAGAAGGATTTGAACTTTGTGAGCATTTACAAAAGATTTGAGTATGACCATAAACAAAGTGTAGCCGTAACGCAGATTCATGAAGATAACCTATCAGGTGCAAACACCACAGCCAAGCTGAGCAGAGTATTAATGAAGCTAGACTGGACCAACAAAACTAAGATTGGTTGCAACTTATACAAATTTTGAACTTACGCGAAGTTCAACTGAGCCTATTCAAGCTCCAGCTTGTTCATCAGCCTTACTAAGCTATTTGAGGACCTTAGTCTAACATTTGTTTGTGTGTCTCAATAGAACACACTTACCATGCTAGCTTTTTTATACTATTATAAACGTTTTCTTACTGAAAAAAAACTCTTTCTTCTTGTTGGATGTTGGGTCTTACATCCATTTCAGGCACCAAGGGCTCATCCAGGTTGGAATTTTGAATTATCAAAAAAAGAATCATGAATATTGAAACAAACATAAAAATGAAATGGTATAGAGAGAGTGTCTACGGAGAACCAAAGAGAGGGATTCACCATTGTCACTTTATGAATCCATGGCAGTTGTGCTGTGAGTGGTGTATAGATGATGACAGGGATAAAGGTTCCCCATGGTATCTTATTACATCCACTACGAAGAGCAAACCATGTGATTTTGGAGGCTAATGAGCAATGTTTCTGGCATTCCAAAGTGTGTGGTTCAATCCAGGTTCATGGCTTCCACTGCATGCACAATCACCATGCATTTGCACTAAGCACTAGTTAATATTTGATTCTATTACTTGGCCTTGGTTTCTCAAGACTTCCTCTAAAAAAATAATTTCTTCTGTCATCTTTTCTTTTAGGCTTTTCGTCAGATTTATGTTTTTCTTTTGTTACTTAGGATTCTTAATGCCTGTCATAACTACAATAGCAAGATATTTGCCTCAAATGTGAGAAGCATAATTAAATCGACCCTGGCGCTGCTCAAGCCAGGCTTAATGAAGAACCAGGCTTAAAGTATGCACTTGATCTTACCTTCTTTAAACTACTGGGTTAGGTAATCAACTTACTAAGACCACACAACTCACAAAATCACAAGCAGTTTCCTTGTTTATAAGCCCAGCTAGAGGTTGACCAACCAAAAAAAGCTCCCTTCCCCTCCATCTATGATTCTATATAGCTATCCCTAGTTTACAAAATTAAACAAGACAAAATTGGAGAAGTTAAGCATAAGCCCGTGGAGAATACATGTCCAGGAGGCTTTGCTCCATCTTCTTTGATTGGAGAAACCCCCAAAATGATCCTTTTAATGAGCAGAATCCAAGAGCTTTATTAGTTACAAATCTAGCCAGCCTCAGATAATCTGGGCATTTCTTTAAGAAGAAATAATGGTTGAGAGGGATTCTCTAGTTGCAAAATTTTCAGAAAATTCTGGATTTCAAATTTTATATTCTCCTGACCACTGATTTAGTAGTCATGAACAATGGGAATGTTGTATTGCAAAAACAATGAAGTGCTAAAGCACATCTCGTAAGGAATCTGTTCTGCACTCCTTTAACTCATCAACTCTAAGAAATCTTTGATGCAAGGTACTTCGGGGCA
Source organism: Malania oleifera (assembly GCF_029873635.1). Classification (NCBI taxonomy): domain Eukaryota; kingdom Viridiplantae; phylum Streptophyta; class Magnoliopsida; order Santalales; family Ximeniaceae; genus Malania; species Malania oleifera. The sequence goes on along the minus strand of NC_080428.1, from coordinate 81,306,748 downwards.
GGATTTGGAAAGAATGTCTAATCATTCTTAAGCAGAACAAAATATGAGAAATTGAAGCACAAAGAAAATCACTACAAAGACAGCTTGAATCAAACTGAACGTTCATCAAAGACTCCTGGCAAGGGTCCACACATGCATCCATAAAGTAGGTTGAAGGCAAGAATATTCAAAATTCTTAAACCTAATGTACTGAATAGAAAGTGACCATAGAGGGAACTGACGCCTTCCCGTCCACTTCTCCATTCTCTCATCCAATGCCATGGTTGCTTCTTCTTAAGGAGATTAGTCAAAGGTGCAGGCCAGCCTGATTGCAAAAAAAAAAAACTGTTAAAGCATTCAACATACTCCTAACTCCAATCAGTTCCATACCTCCACAAACCAAACGTTTGATAATTGAGCACCAGGTCATTTGTAGATTTGACTTGTTTAGAGACCAGAATTTAAAAGGAGCCACTAAAAATTTCTGATGAATAAGTAATACATCTTCTGCGAGACAACACTGTATTGATTGTTTTAGAATTCTGAAATGGACTAGCAGGCTTGAATCTTATAACTATATTTAGTGATCCTCTCCAATGGGGACATTCAAAATTGAAAGACACTATATCTTTAATACATGATATATTGTTCTCTCTAGATAATGGCTCCTCCCAACCATCATACAGATAAAGGAATTCAGTGCTCCTTTGATTCTTTATAGTGTTGCCTACTTTTATAGAAAAAGGTGCCCTCACATTTGCAAAGTTGGTTAATGAAATGATCTTTCTTACCTCCAAACCTATTGTTTTACACACTAATGAATTAAAAATAGGGAAGAACAAGAGGTAAAAGTAAAACAGTGAACTTAGTGAAAAGAATCAAAAGATTAATTTATGGGCCTCGAATCATCCAACAAGAAGACTGAATTTAACCATGTGAATAAGAGAAAGCAAAACTTCTAAAAGCAGTCAAGAAAGAATAAATTCAAATGTATGAAATTGACCGTCCCTTACGACCAGATCCAGCACAATAAATGATGCCATATCTATTTGTTTTTTTTTTGTTTTGTATTTTTGTTTTTTTTTTTTTTTTTTGTTTTTGTTTTTGTTTTTTTGTTTCCTATCTGGATAAAGCATAGAACCCCATGTCTTGTAAGAAAGGTAACCTAACTCACACGAAGATTGCAATGAGGATATCCCTGCACGTAAAGAAACCCAGTTAAGTCCAAATTATTTGGAAACATAAAAAATGAACAACAACAAAAATCAATATCCAAAGTTTCAACTAAACATAATTTCCTAATTTTTATCCCACCTTCTCTCTTACACAATCATGATATTCATCATCTTTTAACATGAATTTTAACTTTTTACAGAGTCATCTAGCCCAACAAAAGACCCTTGACTGCTCCACCACCACTTAGAAACAGAAAAGGACATGAGACTTAAAAGTTCGACATTTTAGGGTTTAAGATGAGTAAAAACTAACTTCAAGCTGAACTTATTTTTTTAAAATTAAAAAAATAAAAATAAAAAACTTCGCCTCAGCTACGCCAAAAACAATGGGAGGCTCATTCCGTTGCAGAATTTTGTTTGGTTGTTTCCCAAATAATCATGCATAAGATTAAAAATTTTATTTATTTCCAATATTTAAAATTGAAACTAATCAAATGAATCACAAAATCAAAGTGAAACATGCTCTTCATGCTCCAATTTTGAACTGTGGAAAGAAAACCCAGTTTGATATCGACAATTGCGGTAAGACTCCTCTCGCCAGCTGAAAAATGAGGGAAGGATTGGGGTTAAGTTGACGTGACGGATGAGTTTCAAAATTTTCTCTCGTTTTTTCTCAGCAATCAAACAGAGCGTTATTAGCAATCCACGATACGATTCTACCAAAAACAACAAAATAACAAAGCAAAACGCATTAAAGTGATAATTTTTACTCCACAATCGGTCACAAGATGCAACATAAAACCATATAAATTTACCAATTGACAAGCTAAGAAGAGGGTCGACGAAAGAGAGGACCTTCGTAGGAACACTTCTTGAGCATCTTTTCGAGGATTTTCAACCAGGTAGGGTCGTCATCGACGACGAGAACTCGGAGACCCGCCGGGAACGCATCGCTTCGAGGAGAAGAGAAACCATTCTCCATTCCGAATCAACCAGAGAGAGAGAGAGAGAGAGAGAGAGAGAGAGAGAGAGAGAGGGTGAGAGAGAGATTTGAAAAAATGAATCGGCTGTGGGTTTTAAGGGAGGGAGGGAGAGGGGCACAACGAATATTGGCGCCGGCTGGGTAACGGTCCTGTTTGGTCTACTCTGTGGCCCCCACCTTTTCTTCTTCTTCTTCTTCTTCTTCTTATATATTTTTAGGCTACATAAAACGAAATTGGTGATGCCTCGACTGGTAAAAGAACTTGGATGAAGAAATTGGGGATGAGATGAGATATGGATTGTCTCTTAGGTTGTGTGAATGAATGCGTGCTGATCGTATAATAGAACAACTAACGATGAATAATACGAAAAATATAATTACATAGATAATAAAGAAAACAATAGATACACGATACAAAGGATTTAGCGTGGTTTGACAAAATGTTTACGTCCACGAGAGCAAGTGACAAATAAATTTCACTATCTACCAAAATTAGGGTTATAACATTGTATTTTTACTAACCCTACACGTAGAGAGGGATTAGATAATTCTCTAAATACCTATATGTGAATTCTTGCCTTTGAATTCCTAACCTATTGATCTTCCCAATTCAAAATTCAAATACAACGGTGAATAAAACCATTTATGGTTTCCTTCTAAATTAACTTCTGTCTGAAATTGTCGATGTAACCATTGATGGACTATGCAAAATCATCGACGGTTTCTTCCTTTTGCCTGAAACCCTCGATGTAGACGTCAACTCACTATGCAAATTGTCGACTATTTTCTTCATACCAGCTTCCTTGTTTTTCCTCAGCATACTTTCTCTTTGCATGTGTTCCACTCAATATGAGCTACATAATCCAACATCTAGCATTTGGAGAAGTTAATCAAGTCCAAGCAAAACTTGAACTTGTTTGTGATAATAGGCTTTGTCAACATGTCTGCAACATTCTCAGAAGTGTGAACTTTCTCAAGCAGTAGTTCTCCAAAATAGACCAAATTCCCTTATCCTGTGAAACCTCACATCTATGTAGTTGATCATCTCATTATATGCCTGGTTCTTCGCCAAAAAAATGACACCCTGACTATCACAATGTAACTGAACTCCATCTTATTGAATAGCCAACTCCTTGACCAATCTTGTAAGCCACAAAGCTTCCTTGGCAGCTTCAGCCATTGCCATATGTTCTAACTTAATTGTAGATAGTGCAACTAAAGACTGAACCATGGACCTCCAACAAATAGCCCCCCTCCCTCCCCTCCCCCCCCCCCCCCACCCCACACACACACACACACAAGAGTGAATACATACCTTGTGGTAGACCTCCTCTCATCCAAGGCCCTGACATAGTTTGCATCCACATATCCTACAACTGAAGGATCACCCTATTGCCTGCCAAACATGATGCCATAGCCTGTAGTTTCCCTCAAGTATCTGAAAATCCACTTGACTGCATCCTAATGCTATCGTCCCAGATTTGAAAAAGACTTGCTCACCACACTAACAACTTGTGCCAGATTCGGTCTCGTACAAATCATAGCATACATCAAGCACCCCACTGTACTGGCATATGAGACCTTTGACATGTCATGAACTTCATCATCTGCCTATGAGCACTGGGCAGTAGATAATCTAAATTGATTCGCCAATTTGTACTTATCAATTTTGCATTATCCATGCTGAACCTCTCCAACACGCTCTCCATATAGCAACATTGAGATAACCACAATCTCTTGGAAATTCTATCCCTGTGAATCTTTATCCTAAGAATTTTCTTGGCCACGCCCAAATCCTTCATGTCAGATTCTTTGCTTAATAGGGTTTTAACTTGTTGACCTCAGTCATACTCTTTGCAGCAATCAACATGTCATCCACATAAAGTAATAAAAAAATGAATGAACCATCATTAAGGCTTTTCACATATGCACAACAATCATACTCACATCTTTTGTAACCAATTAGGATCATGTAGGAATCAAACCGCTTATACCACTACCTTGGAGACTACTTCAGCCCATAAAGTGATTTCCTCAATTTAGAGACCAAGTGTTTCTATCTAGGCTGACTGAACCCTTTTGGTTGTACCATGTAAATCAGCTCCTCCAAATCACCATGGAGAAACACTGTCTTTATATCCATCTGCTTCAAATGCATATCAAAATGTGCTACCAGACCCAACAGTGCCCTGATGGAAGTGTGTCTGACCACAGGGGAGACGATCTCATCGAAATTAACTTCTTTCCTCTGTGAGTAACCCTTTGCTACTAGACGAGCATTGAATTTTTCTCCTTCCTTTTTTGATATTGCTTCCTTCTTCCTATACACCGATTTGCATCCTATCGCTCTCTTCCCCTTTGGAAGCTCCACAAACTCCCACGTCTGGTTCTTATGTAGAGACTCCATCTCCTCCACCATAGCACCCATAAATCTTATTTTCCCTTACCTCTGCATCACCTCTTGAAAAGTAGTAGGATCCTCGCTACTAGTAATAAGTACATAAGAAACCAGATCATCAAAATCATACCTGGGGGTGGCCTAATAGTGTGTCTGGTTCTGTTTATTGCTATACTATGATGTTATCGGTCTCCTGAGCTAGGACTCCCTGCATTTGAACATTTTCATCTCTACCATGAATCTCTAGCTTCACCTGCACCACATGCTCATTGCTGCTATAGTTTTCAAGAACTTGTTTCTCTTCTTCCTAAGTACATTGCAACATTGTTTTCTCATTAAAAACCACATCTCTACTGATCACCACCTTGTTTGCCTTCGGATCCTACAGCTTGAAACATTTCACCCTTTTCTGATACCCTAGGAAGATACACCGTCTTGACTTTGCATCAAGCATCGAACTCTCCTCACTAGAAATATGCACGTAGGTTAGACATCCAAACACTCTCAAACCAGAGTAGTCTACCGCACTGCTTGTCCACACTGATTACGCGCCGAAACTGCGTAATTGGGCATCTTAAACCGGGTTTTACGGTTTATATTTTTAATTAAATGTCTAAAATTGTCCAATATTTTAATAAAGTGCCAAAATCATCATTCTTGAACTTTATTGCACTATTTATGAAGTTTTGGTAATTTTTTGTTGCAGGAAAATTCCCGGGAACCAAAACCAATACCTGTTCGTATTTCATACATAACTTTTCTGTTTGAGTTCCGATTGAGACGATTCAAATTTCTGGAGAAAGAGGAAATGATTATCTACAACTTTTGTGTTTCGAGTTTTGTGAGAAACAGGCTCCAGAAGAGTCAGATTTGTGATGAACATAGAACAAATAAAACGAAAAAATAAAAAAATATATTTATGAATGGGTATTTGATGTGACCCGGCCATGCATGGCCGGGTAGGGTTCAATTTTTACCTCTTTATAATCTTCTTCCCCGCACAGCTGCAAAGATATAAAAAAAAATCCTTTTTTTCTTTTTGCTCCCATTGACTCCTCTTCTCTTCTCCTCTTCTTCTTCCCTTCTTCTTCTCTTTCCCTTTGGTCCTTTTTCTTTTCTCTTTGGCTCTCTTCTTCTCCTCTCTTTGTTTTTCTTGTCTCTATTTTTTCTCTCCTTCCCCAAACTCCTCTCTTCTCTATCTCCTGTTCTTTCCTGCACATAGCAGTCTCCAAACACCATTACAGCCACAGCAGTTTCACGGCACAGCAGCAATACCAGTCGAGCACTCTGTTGCTGCCATAGCAGTAGCCCCATACCAGCATCCATAGCAACAGCCCGTGCACCAGCTTCCCCTGCTCCAGCTCTCCACCAGTAGATTCTCGGCCACTTCTCCGCCATACGGCAACAGCAAATCCTCCAGCAAGCTCTGCAACTTGCTGCAATTTTCTAGCACAGCCTCTTGTAGACGCTGCAACACCACCCGAGGAGACCCACAGCACAGGCCGAGCCATCCTCTGCAACAAACCGCGAGCCACACAGCCACCTGCAAAGTCCTCGAGAAGTTCCACTCCACACAGCAGAAAACAGCAAGACGGCCAGCCTCCCGAGCAATTTTCCCTTGGTTTCACTCCACACCAGCAGACCCGATATGTTCTTTGCATGGCTAGATTTAAGACCACCATCTTTCAGTATCTGCTCCAACCATCTGCACCTAAGAACTCCTAGAACAGAGCATCTCTCTCTCTTTCTTTAGAAAATCCTTTTATTTAATTTCTTTTCTTCTCTCTTGTTTTCTTTTAGTTTTTTTTCTTTTGTTTTATTATTATTATTGCTATTTACTTGGATAGTATTTTTAAATTATTAAAGTTTCTTTTAGATTTGATTACTTTTGGGATTTTTATTAAAGTAAGAATTTTTATGGGAATGTTTAGTTAGGTCTTCATTTTTGCTACAATGTTTATTTATTTATCTATTTGTTTTTATCTTAGAAATTAAATTAGTTACCCTTTTAAAATTTAATTTTTGATTGGAGCTGGATTAGTTTAGGTTTTTATTAAAGTTTGTGTTTTGTTTTGTTTTTCTCGTGTTTTGTCTTCGTTTAAATCGTTAATAGTTTAATTTTACTTCAAGGTCTTGGTTCGCATTAAAGTTCCCATTTTTAGTGCATGTTTGTGTTTGATTAAGTTTCCATTCCCGCGTGTTTTAATTCCTTATCTATAGTTGCCATCTTTAATAATGCGTGTTTAGGTATTTCCTTGAGTAGTCTAGGGTTTCCTTTATTGTTATTTAATTCCGTGTGTGCTAGTTTTAGGACTTTAATTTGTGTTTTCATTTAAGTCTCCACAATCTTGAAAACCCGAATCTAAACTGAGTTCAGTACCTTTTTAATTTCGATTGGAAGAACGTAAAATCTGAGATTAAAATGCATTCCTTGAGTAGACGATCTAGCCCTTGGGCTTAATATTACATGACAGAACTCCCATTCTTGGGATAGCTTTCGATCTGCTCATTTTTCGAGTGAGTCACACACCTCCTCTGCTACCTTCCCATCTAGTGCTGCCCTTGGTGATATGTTAATCAAGAAACACGTCATATTCACTTCATTTGCCTAGAAGTTCTTTGCAAGCCCTGCATTCAACTTGAGACACCGAGCTCTTTCAGCTATTATTTGGTTCATCCTTTCTACCACACCATTCTTTTGTGGTGTCTTGCATACTGTGAAGTGTCTCTTAATGCTATGCTGCTCACACAACTCCATGAATTTTGAATTTGTGTACTCAATACCATTGTCGAACTTAAGGCATTTGATCTTCCTCTCGGTCTGGTTTTCTACTTCAAATTTCCACAGCTTGAACTTGGCAACGTCTCTAACTTGTGCCGCATGAAGTACATCCAGACCTTTCGTGAATAGTCATAAAAAAAACTCACAAAATACATATGTCCTCCTCGTGATGCTATCCTTACCAACCCCTAAACATATAAATGAATATAATCAAGAATTCTCTAATATAATCAAGAATTCTCTCCATCTTGTGTGTGGCTGTCTTGAACCGGACCCTATTATGTTTTCCAAGAACACAATATCTGCAGAAATTCAGCTTGCATGTTTTGACACTCTTCAAAATATTTTTCTTATAAAGCTTAATCATCCCACGCTCACCCATATGCCCTAACCGCATATGCCACAAGAAAGTATTATCTAACTTAGACTCTGCAGCTGTAGCTCCACCTATAATTGTGGTACCTAGTAGTGTATAAATATTTTCTGCTAATTTTTGCCCCTTCATCACTGTTAAGACACCTTTACTCATCTTCATTACTCCACTTGTAGACTTGTAATTAAACCCATTACAATCTAAAGTGCCCAATGAAATCATATTCCTTCGTAAATCCATTATATGCCTAACGTCACACAATGTTCTAACAACACTATCAAACACTCTAATTTTGATGTTCCCTATTCCGACAACTTTGCATGATGCATCGTTATCCATCAGAACAGAACCAGAATATACTAACCTGTAGGTGGTGAACCAATTTTATTGGGTTTCGTGTGATAAAAGCATGCCGAATCCAGAATCCATGAGTCGATATGAATCAGATGAAACAGAAAGCATATCCTCGTCATCACTATTTGAGCCTTTTTTGACTACATTCGCGGATTTTGATGGCCCCTCTTTATTCTCTACATTCCCCTTGTAACAACTCAAAAATTATACCATTTCTTTTTTTACTCTAATACCTATAATTTATTTGCTATAACCTCCCAGGGCCCTAAGTGAGCACTGAGGAAACTTTACTCATTTACATACCTAAGTAGTGGAAAACATAAAAACATACATCCATAATTACAATACCAGAATCCCGTTTTTCCTAACACATAGTTACATAATTACACATCATCCCAGTATGGAATACCCATACTCCTGATTACTAACCAAAAATACAACCACCTATTAAAAACTTACCCTACAGATAGGGTAGTGCACTTGCCTTCACTATTTACGAGCCTGATCCACTCGCCTAACTGAATCTATAACGCTCCGAACCCATAAACTCGGGTCCAGTGCTTTAAACCTGATAATATTCTGATAAATCATAATCCATAATATATATATATATATATATACGCAGCGAAAAACATAAACATAATCTCCATATAACATAATACCATAAAATCGTAATATACCTGAGTTTTCTATTTTCTATCTATAAATCCATAAAAATCATCCAACACCTGCATTTCCATATATACATATCCCCTAAAACATTTCAGTATGTCCACAAACATTCTTTTCTCCACAAACTTAAAACATAAAGACTTAAAACATAAAATATACATCCCCAAAATATTATTAACATATACCCGTTCTCTTTACAATCCTCAAAAAGGCTAAAAACCCTCAAGCTCTCTAAGCCCGACCTCGAGGATATCTTGAAAAAGAAACATTCATTTTCGGGTGAGACACATCTCAGTAAGGGAAGAAACATGCATATTAAAACAGCGTGTGACCAACATGAGGTAAATAGATATCATTTTAATTACATTTGAAAATCATTAACATAACTCTGAAATTATTTTCTAAACCTAATCAAACACATGTAGAAATTTAACCCACGAGATTACTCAAGAATAAAGGTGATTACCTGCCCATACAAGTAGCATCCCTCTACTCTGATACATAGACAACCCTAAGGTCACAACTAAAGCATACCAAGGCACTTACCTTACTCAGTAAGCCCTCAAGTGTTAGATTAATCTCATACTCACGCATTCAACAATAGTTTACCGGCAAAGACCCTAAGGATAGGGAAATCTACCCGCCCATACAAATAAGTTCCCTCTGCCCTAGTACGTTATGCAGCTACTACCACATCTGAAGCTACTAGTGCACTCGCCTTTATCAGCAAGCCCTTAGGTGAAGAGTTCGCCTTGCCCAATCACAACATGTTCTACGTACATACATACTTCTAATATCATAATACATCATTCCTTTATGTCATTATACATTCATACACATTCATTCATGTTCATAACTTAATTTTGCATTTCGTTTCACTTTAAGTGACTCTTTCCCATTTGTATCGTTCACGTTTCACATTTCATTTTATTGCATTGTCATTCCATTGTCATTTCATTGCATAACATTTCATTTCATTACTTCGTACTACAGCTGGTCTTTAGCCATCATCAGTTAGTTTCCACATAGAAATGCGCTAGAATCTGCTACAGTTAGTTTCCACATAGAAATGATCTAGAATCTGCTAACTTGACTGTCTTTTAACTATCTTATATTTACATGGTTGCATTTAACATACACAAGCAACATTGTCCATATCATTTTTTTATTCATAAGTTTTACTTACTTAACCTGCATCTCATATATCTAACATATATTTGCATAGAATCTTATGCCACACAATTTTAGTAGTAAAATTCATATACATCTCTTACAAAATAAGCCAACCCATAATTAACATTGATATACTGAAAATACATTTCATTCCTTACTTCCTTAAAAAAAATACCTTTTCACTTTCATTCACTTATTTTCACATATACAAAACTATATAAACAATCCTAGGCTTAGAAAACATAAATTTCACGGCTGGCATTTTAAATCCGCATACAAACATATATACATAAATAACACATAATTTATTTTAATTCATGAAAAACCTGATTTAATATATAAATTTCCCCCTTACCTGACTTTCAACTACGCATGTAGGATCCCCAAGCTGATACCCATATGGCATTCACCTAGACCCTGAATCCAAAAACCCTTAATTAAAATAAATTCCAATTAACTTAAATCTTAAGGAAAATACTTATTTACTACTTCCTATGCTCCAAATAACAACATTCCTTAAGAAAATCCCAAAATAAATCACTTACCCTAATTTTGGGATGTTTCCCAAACCTTACAACCCAACGATCAGCTCCTACAGTCTTGGAGAGAATGATCCTATGAACCTCGTGGTGGCTCCGGATCATCAAATCTAGTCAAAACTGGCCCGCTGGGAGATCGTTTTTAGAGAGAGAGAGTTCGAGAATTTCACATTGAAAATGAAGAAAACCCTTTTTATAGGCCGGGCTTCATCAACGAGACACGTTGATTCGTCGACGAGACGCTATAGAGACTTCGTCGACGAGAAGATACCTTCGTCGACGAAATTCAGGGTTCCAAGTATACTCTCTCGGGATTCCTTCATCGACGAGAAACTGGTGTTTGTTGATGAGCTTAGAGGGACACTCGTCGACGAACACAGGACATTCGTCGACGAGGTCTGTTATTTTCTTAAAAATTCTTCCTTTCTTCCCCTTATTTTCCTTTAATCCATTTAATTCATTATATTTTATAATTATTTTAATTTCGGTTCATTACAGAATCACCTGAAAAATATTAAACCACTGGGACGAGACAACGTTCAGTAAGAGGAAATATGCTATCACTAGTATGTGACAACTGAACTACATAAATAATTTACTGATAAATAACTAAACTGAGGTATCATGTAAATATTATGTAACACACGCACACACACCTACATGGCTTAAAATATAATTGCATTATCTAAACTTTCTATTTAACCATAATATAATATATATATATATATATATATATATATGTATATATCTATTGTTCTATTGTAAATCTATATATTTAAAAATAACTGTGATAATACCTTGGAAAAACTGTATATTCTGATTAAATTTTTACCACGCCTCAGTCCCGGCCCTGACACAAACTCTGTGGCACAGTAGCTGGAAAACTAATTTGAAATAGTAACGATACCGTGCTTGTTGATAACAGATCTATTTTATCAAGGTCTAATACTATATATATGTATTATCTTAATATTTCATCATGATTTCAAAATAACCATAACACTATAAATCTTATCTAAAATACTGAAATATCTTACTGAAATAACTATAATATTTGACTGAAATATTTGACTAAATAATTTGTAATGTCTGTTTGTTAAGGTTTTGGAAATCATGGAATTCTGTAAATGCTGTAATATAACTGTCTGTAAAATATTTGTCTATATATATTTACACTGAAATTTATAATTCTACAAAATCTGATAATACATATTTATATGCATATATAAATTCTGATAAGTCATAATATTATGAAAACTATATAAACACTATACTGAACAAATATCTACTCAGGCCACAGCTAATAAAATACATGCTCTGAAATCCATAAAGCTATATAAATAGTATCCCATACTTTGTTAAATAAATACCATATTTTACTTATTTAATTCCTAAATTTCCTAACATAGCATATTTCCCTTACCTAACTAGTTGGAGTGTAACGACCTGCTTATCTAATCATGAAATAAAACATATTTAATAATAAAGTCAACCCAAACCCGTGGGTAACAGGGACACTCCTGACATACACAGCGGAAACCTAAGCAGCAATAAATGAAAATCACATTCTCATAATCACAAAATACATAATACCAAAGTTAACTATATTCCAAAACATTGTATTTATATACAATCTCCCAAAAATATAAAAATATTACTAGGATCCCACATTAGAATCTCATGATCCTAGTTCAAACTTACCCTCCTAACGGGGTAGCACAACAGACTTAACGGCGGCCACAACCCTCAGGTCCTTCTGGGTTTCTTGAAAATTATTTAAGTTCAGGGGTGAGGCATTTCTCAGTAAAGGAAAATAAACTAAATACAACTGTGTGGCAACATGAATATTTGAAACAATTATATATATACAGTACATTTCGTATACCTGAAAACATTCATCATAACATACTGAAAAATCATATACTTTCATATTTTCTAATAAATCATACAGTTTATAAAATGTCTGATATAGCTGATAATACTGAAAATTCACCCAGGATGTATAGCTAATTGATGTCATGTATTACCCCCCATGACGGGTTGTGCAGCTCGAAGGCGAGACCCGACAATGGCTGGTCAACCACTGCCGAGCCAAAAATGTCTATAAGTACAATGGACCCACCACACCTTGGTCTGGACTTTCAAGTAGACGTCTACACTATACACTGAAAGCAACATCGGCTATCCATCTCCCACCCCCTAATGGGGCAGTTAGCACAAATTTGAACATAGTAATCTGATCTGTATAGCTACGGTACCGTGCTCCTGTAACTGAACTGAACTATCATCTGGGTTCTGATAATACATAATACATGATAATATACAGTTTAACATAAATAGATTGATAGCATTTTCTATAATAACATAAATACATACGGCCTTATGCCGTTTACTTTCATATTTGTGGTCTCGCGCCAAAATCATACATATACACGGCCTCGCGCCGACTATCAATCATGGCCTTGTGCCGAACATTCCATACATATCATTCTGAATAAATAATCCATTTATCATGTATTTTGAAACTATAATGTACTACAATATTTCATAATTTATGAAAATCATACTTCATTTATAAAATTACCATAACATAATATTTATCATATAAAATAATATTCATGTCACACAATGCTGAATAAAATCATACATTTCATTCTAAAATCGTATTTCCTGTATAAGAGTAGTATTTTCCCAAACATGCATTTTCTCAATAATATACAAATATAATACATGTTTTCCTGAAAATTAATTTGCTGATAAATATTGATAATTTGCATGGAAAATAGCTGCTTTAGTTTATTCCCTTACCTGACACCGAGAAGAAACCCTCCTAAAAATCCACTTGTCCTGCACCCACAGGGTTCCCCGTTCAACACCCTGAATTCGACAATTCCCATAACTAAACTTCAGTTGTAACAACCTGAATAAAAATGGGATTTAAATAATAAAGAGGAAGGGAAATGGAGACCGTAACAGAAGGGGAATCATCAGAATTCGTGGACGAATACAAGGGATTCGTTGACGAGGGTATAAGAGAATTCGTCGACGAATATAGGGGATTCTTCGACGAAGAGATACCAAGAGAGGTTTGAGCCAACTGAATTTTGTCGACGAGGACTGAATTTCGTTGACGAATTTATTATAGGATTCGTCGACGAATGACGTGGCTCGTCGACGAATCCTCTGCTCTATAAATATCAAAATTCGAATTTTATCTTCATTATTAAGTTAGCTCTCCTCTCTCTCTCTTCAATTTCGAGCTAAATTTACGCCGGATCAACAGTTTGAAGCCACCACGACGCTCTTGGGGAAGTTCTCTCCAAATCTGCCGAAGCGGATCGTTGGTGAAAGTAAGTTGGAAATCACCCCTGAGTTGAGGTAAGATTTTTTAAGCCAAATTTGGTCTTACGATAGTTATAGGAAATGATATACATGTGGAAATATTGAAGTTTAATACTGGGAATTTTCATTTTCAGGATATTGGTCAGGAAATCCTTCGGGTGTTAGACTAGAATATTTTGGGGGCTTTCTCAGTAGCCAAGTAAGGGAATAAACTAAGCTAGTTCTTTTGAGAAAATGTAGATATATATATATATATATATATATATATATATATATATATACACACATATATATGTAAACATAATTACTTTCCTGAAACCAAATGTTATATATATATATATATATATAACATTTGGTTTCAGGAAAGTAATTATGTTTACATATATATGACTTATATTTGAGAAAATACTATTGAAAATGATGGTATGTTGAATATGTGCAAAATATGTTAGTGTGGCATGAGTATAAAATGTTACGAAATACTTTTTTCTGGAAGGGGATTATGATACGGATTTTTATAATGTGTAAAACCGGCATACGGGCCGAGATTTTTATATATGTTTGCCGGCGTACGGGCCATGCTATGATATGTTTCCCGGCGTACAGGCCGTGCTATGATGTGATTTGCCAGCGTACGGGCTATGCTATGATATGTTTGCCGGCGTACGGGCCGTGCTATGATGTGATTTTCCAGTGTACGGGCTGTGCTATGATATGTTTGCCGGTGTACGGGATGTGCTATGATGTGATTTGCCAGTGTACGGGTTGTGCTATGATTTGCCAGCGTATAGGCCGAGCTATGATAAAATGTGTAAGACCGGTGTTCGGGCTGATGATTTTCATGATATACGTATATATGCAAAATGATATGATTGATGTGAAAATTAATGATATGAAATATCCATGTATCACAGTTTTGATATATGTTATATGGTATCAGAACCTGATTGGCTTGGTCTAGGCTAACACTTGCACAGTATTATTGTTATGTCTCTATGGTCTTCGTGATCATGATATTTGTGTTAACGCCACTGTACGGAGTGGTGTGAGATTGGATGGTCGATGTGGTTTTTTAAGAAGTGTGATCGCCCCTGGTGTACGGACCAAGTCAGGTAGACCCATCAGACTTACAGACTATACTTTTGACTTGACAGTGGTCATCTAACCATTGTCAAGTCCCGCCTTCGGGCCACACAACCCAGTCATGTGGGGATAATACATGACAACAGCCAGTTAACCTACCAGGAATGTTTTTATGTTATTATTATTATATGAGATGAAATATGTTTATGAAAATGCAGTATGTTCTGCCATGATTTGATATATATATATATATATATATATATTCCTAGATTTGACAAATAGTTACGGTATATGTTATGTATGGTATATGTAGAACACGGAATACTCATGTTGCCACACACTGGT
Organism: Malania oleifera; assembly: GCF_029873635.1. Classification (NCBI taxonomy): domain Eukaryota; kingdom Viridiplantae; phylum Streptophyta; class Magnoliopsida; order Santalales; family Ximeniaceae; genus Malania; species Malania oleifera. Next base: position 81,291,551 of record NC_080428.1, on the reverse strand, counting down.
ATTAGTTTATTTCCCTTACTAAGAGGTGTCTCACCCCTAAATTTTATAAACTTTTCAGGAGCCGCAAATAGGAGAGCGGGAAAAGCCCCGCTGAATTAGAACTGTTGTCTGCCCTTTTTGAAGGGTAAGCTTTGGTAGGGACAGTTGGATTTTTGGGGGAAATGTCCCTAAATTTTGTTTGAGATGTGTATATACTGAAATACAGTGGTATAGTGACTCTGGTATGTGTAGTAATGTGATGGATGTTTTGTATTTACAATATTGTGATTATATGTTTTCTGCTGCTTAGGCTTCCGTGTTGTGTTCTGATTTATCCCTAGTACCCACGAGTCCAGGTGGATTATGATCTGCTGAGCTGGGATTTATAATATTGATTTTATATATAAAAAAAATGTGGAAATTAAGCAAGTCATCACAGTAGTATTTTTCCGTGAGTAACATTTCCTATAACTACGGTAAGACCAAATTTCGCATAAAAAGTCTTATCTCAACTCAGGGATGAATTTCAACTCTGCCCCACCAACGATCCGCTCCGGCAGACTTGGAGAGAACTTCCCTAGGAGCGTCGTGGTGGCTTCAGATCATCGATTCGGCGAACGACGGAGCTGAAATCGAAGAGAGAAGAGAGAGAAACCGTAGGGAGGAGAGAGAGTGTGAGAATTTTTTATTTTTCTGCATAAAACCGAGTTTTTGCACTATTTATACTATGGCCCTCGTCGGCGAGCCACGTCACCTCGTCGACGAAGTCAAGAAGGTTACTTGTCGACAAACTCCCCCTTCGTCGACGAAATTCAGAGTAGCCCAAATATCCTCTCGGTATCTTCTCGTCGACGAAGCGTACCCTCATCGATGAGCCCATAGTGCAACGTCATCGGCGAATGCGACGCGTTCATCGACGAAGGCTGCTGCCTCCTTCCGTTGTTGTTTCCATTTTTCCATTTTCTTAATTATTATTTAAATACCATTATTTCGGGTCATTACAGTGAGGCTCGCCTCTAATCTTGTTTCCACGCTCATAGCACACAATCCTCAAAATCCTGAAATAACATAGTTGTATAAATTCTTCAGTAAATTATTGAATTCCCCAAAAGATCATCTCACTCATATTTCCTACACTTGCCTATTCACAATTTCTTAAATTATAATATACTTGGCCTTCTGGGAAAAATATCCGCTGAGCTTCTCAATCCATGCCTACAGAGTCCCAAAAACACCCTAACCCTGAAAATATATAACACCCAAATTTTATTTCACAAAACATCAGTATCTACCCTCACAATACAAAATCCAAGCTCAGATAAAACTGGTAATACGGGAAATACCTAAAAATCCACTTACCTTGATTTTGGGATGATTCCCAAACTTCCCAAATTGAATTTCTGCTTCGATTATGTTGTAGAGAATCTCCCCAGGATCACCATGTAGCTTCTGATTATCGAATTGGGGAGAATCGGAGCCAAAAATCTAGAGAGAAGTGAGAGAAACCATGTAGAGAGAGAGAAACTGATAAAAATGAAATTTTCTTCGCTGAAATTGGTTTTGGGTTATAAATAAAGTGTTGTCCACGTGGCCTCGTCGACAAGCCGCAACACCTCGTCGACGAGTCCAAGAAGGGAATTTGTCGACGAACTCCTAACCCTCGTCGACGAGTTTTAGACCCTGAAATCAACCCCCTCAGTAAGTTCTCATCGATGAGACACGTGCCCACATCGACGAGCCCAAGAAGGATGCTCATCAACGAGCGCCCTGCATTTGTCGACAAGACCTTGTAAGTCCCCTTTAAAATTTTCTTGTTTCTCTCTTTTATTTTATTATTTAATTACTAGAATTCTACGGGTCGCTACATTCTCCCCTCCTTATAAAATTTCTTCCTCGAAATTTTCTATCTATATTCAACATTATCCATTTGAGAAAAACGGGCTACTTATTTTATTAATTACCCTCACTTATGGTGAAGGAATACTGTTGTTACATAAGCAGTCCTAAGAGATTACAAATATACTCATAAAAGAAAAATTCTCCTAAAACCAAAACACTAACTAACCTATAACCTAAAATACAAGTATACATTCATCACTTTGTACTGAATAAAATAAAACTATTGCTATCTGAACAGTACTGATTCCTACTGTGTCCCACTAAATAGGTATGGGTATTTTTATCTGATTTCTTCTTCAAGCTCCCATGAAGCTTCCTCTATGACATGATTCCTCCATAAGACTTTTATTAACTGCATTTTCTTGGTACGCAATTCCTGTTCCTTCTTGTCCAAGATCAGCACTAGTGCTTCCTCATACCCCAATGAATCTCCAAGCTCTATCTTTGCATAACTGATCATGTGGGATGGGTCTGAGATGTATTTTCTCAGCATAGAAACATGAAATACGTCATGTATTCTAGATAGGGTTGGTGGTAGAGCTAACCTGTAGGCGACTGACCGCACTCTCTCAAGTATATCAAATGGGTTAATGTACCTAGGGCTCAGCTTACCCTTTTTTCCAAACCTCATAACTCCTCTTAGTGGAGTTACCTTCAAAAATACTTGATGTAGTGATTCAAAAAAAAAAGTAAAAAAATAAATAAATAAAAATAATAAAAATAAAATAATAAAGTTAATAAATAAATAAATAAATTAAATTAAATTAAAAATTAAATAAATAAATTATTATTAATTAAATAAAAAATATAATATATTAATATAATATAATATAATATATAATAAATTATTTTATATATATATATATATATATATATATATATATAAAAGTTTATGTTATCCTAAAGGATCAAAAGGTCCTTTGGGAACAGAAGCATTTTTTTTTTTCTTTCTTTTCCTCATTCTTCGTAGAAGCCTGGCCTCCGTCTCCTCCGTCTTCTCTCTCCCACTCTCAATCTCTTCTCCAATATTTGGCTGATCGAAAATCCGAGGATACTGTTGGGTTTCTATCACCTCCATTGACAATCCTACTAGGGTAAGGCCAATTTTTACTCTTTCCTCAGTTTTTCTTAAACTATAAGCTCAATTAACGAACGAAAATTGTCAGAAGATTCATGGAGAGGTTCTCTACAATCTAGCAAAAGCGAGTTTTCATATTGGAGCTCCGGGGTACCAATCCTAAATCGATGGTAAGTTTAATAATTTAGAATTTATTAGGCTATTTAGGGTATTCGGAGTCTAGGATAATTTTAAGAAAAGTTACTCTAGGGATTGTGATGAGTAATGTAGTGAAGTTTGAACTTTAGGGTTTCAGGGATTTGGAACGTCGTGGGGCGTAAGCCGAGGTGTTAGCAGGCTTTTTCAGGAATCAAGTAAGGGGATTAAGTTAATTTAATTTGAATCGATTAAATTAATATATTTATTTATTTAAGAATTTGAAGGTTGTTTCGAAAACCAACTATTTAAAATGGATTTTACAAACCTACGATATATGAATAGAAACGAATGGTGCAAAGTTTTGTTGTTTGTATGGTTATGTTTAAATATTAAAATCGTGTGGCCAATGATTATGTAATGTCCCTCAATTTCTTAACATAAAATATCACATAATAAATAAAATGGTCAACCCGAACCCGTAGGTAGCGGGGACACCTGTCAAACACAGCGGAAAACCTAGCAGCAGTAAACATAAAATCTCAAACATCCAATCATAAAACATAATACCAGAGCATTCTATACATCCTCACATATATCCAAATATCTCTAGGGTCAAACATAAAATAACTCTGACGCTATTACAAAATCTTACCCTTCTCACCGGGTAATCTCACTAGCTCAACGGCGGCCTTGACCCGACAGTCTCTCAGGAGCTCCTGAAAAATTAATTAAATTTGGGGGTGAGACACTTCTCAATAAGGGAAAATAAACTAAATACAGCTGTGTGGCAACATGAATATTTAATGCATTTGTACGTATACAGTACATTTCATAATTCTATAAACACAATCATATCGTACTGGGTAAACATATATTTTCACATCTGTTAATAAATCATATCATACATAAAATCATCTGTTATAACTGTAGTACTGAAAACAAACCCAGGATGACTAGCTAGCTGGTGTCATGTATTACCCCCCATGACGGGTTGTGCAGCCCGAAGGCGGGACCCGACAATGGCTGGCCGACCACTGCCGAATCAAATATGTCTGTAAGTACGATGAGCCCTCCACACCCTGGTCTGGACTGCCAGGTGGACATCCACACTCTACTAAAAGCCACATCGACTATCCATCTCCCACCCCCTCGTGGGATGGTTAGCACTAATCTGACGTAGATATCTGATCTACACATATAGCTACGGTACCTAGCCCCTAAACTGAACTAAACTAACATCCTGGTGGTGATAACATATAATACATGATCATATATATAACATCATTACGGCCTTGTGCTGAAAATATAGTAATTACGGTCTCGTGCCGAAAACATAAATACGTGGCCTCGCGCCAATAACATAAATACGGCCTCGTGCCGATAACATAAATACATGGCCTTGCGCCAATAACATAAATATGGCCCCGTGCCGATAACATAAATACATGGCCTCGTGCCAAAAACATAAATACGGCCTCGTGCCGATAACATAAATATATGGTCTCGCGTCAAAATTGTTTCAGGTATATATATTCTGAAAATACATCATTTATCACATAATCGTCAAAACCATCACAACATAACTCATATTTTCATAATACCTGAAATCATGCTTTGTTCGTAAAATCTTTCACATCATAATACATTTCACACAAAATAATATTCATGCCACACATATACTGTTAAAAGTCATACTTCATATTCTAAAATCGTGAATTACTTACATCTCATACATACATATACATTTTAATCATCATAGCAGTATTTTCCCAATCGTACATTTCATTCGTAATACACAATATAACATATGTTTTTCTGAAAATAAATTTACTCATAATCAATAATAATTTGTATGGAAAATTACTGCTTTAATTTATTCCCTTACCTGGCTATTGATAAATTCCTTAGGACCCAAATCCTACGCCCTTAGCGCCCGAAATTCAACTCCTGAAATTTACATTTTTCCCCAGATTAATTAATCTATTTCTCCAAAATAATACTCATCTAGCCTTCCTTAGGCTCCATATATCTCAAATTAATATTTAAACTATTATTTAATATCCCCACTTAATTTTTTTGAATTTTGCCTGCGGGTCCCAAAATTACACCCGCGACGCTCACCCAGGCCCTAAATTCCAGAAATCCTACTTCAGTCCCAAATGCTTAATATTTTAGCATTTCTAAATTAATGCTAACTAATTAAAAATAAGCCCCTTAATAATCGCTGCACCCCAAATTTGGGGTTTTGGCTCGACACTCCCACAAGAATTCCGTCCCATTAGACTTGTAGAGAATCATCCCTAGATTCTCATGGTGGTATCCGTTCGTCAATTGGGCTTATATTTTGCAAGAAATTAAATAAAAATGAGAAAATGGCTTACCCCAGGGAATACGCTTACGCTGCTCCTACCACTGATCCGCTCCGGTAGAAATGACGGCAGCGGCGAATGGAGTTCAGTGGTATTTTCAAATTTTCGATCGGGCGAAAATCCATCACGAAATCGAGGAGAGAGGGAGAGAGAATGTGAGGAGAGACAGAGATTACAGAGAGTTGCAGGACAAACAAAACAAATAAATAAATAAAAAAGAAGAAGGAGAAGATAGAATATAAGAGGGGGGGGGGGCGTGAATCATTTATATCAGAAGTCACCTGAAGCTTCTTTGAAGCTTCAGGTGATTTATAATAATAATAATAATAATAATAAATACATATTTAATTAATATTAATAATAATATATTTTATTTAAAAAAATAAAAATAAATTTTAATTATTTTTTTTCTTTTTCTTTTTCTTTTAAATTCGATTAATTAATTAATTAATTAAATTTTTTTTTGGAAATCAATCCACTAATCTTTTATATCTCTTTTTGGGTTTTTACAGATTATTTGGTAGGATTTATTGTTTAACTGGATTTGAGATTGTTTTCGAAATGTTGGAATTGTTTATGAAATACTAGCATTGTTGCAAAAATACTAAAATTGCTTGTGAATAATGTAGGAATTTGGTATAATTACCGAGGGTCGAGGTTTAATTAAGGGCTATATGCCGGGTTGTATTTTGTGGTAGGGGGTTAGGTTTTTGGAATAACAAGAAAAATATGTGAAATGATGTTTTAAATGGTACTTTTTATTATCTAAATTACATGATATGCTTTAGGAACCCTGGGGACCAGTGTATTGTGAGCACGGTACCGTTGCTAGGGATTTGTTATGTGTCCGTGTGCGCCCACACCTGTGCTGAGAGGTGTAGGGTGGCTTTATCTGATTTGCCTACGTGAGGTGAGGGTGAGGGCAATTGGACTAGCAGTTGGAGCTGCGTATACCCGTGGAGTATGCTAGTGGAGAGTATAGATGACTACTATCTGGGTGGATCCCCCAAGACATTAGTCCAGCCTTTGGGCCGCACAACCCGTGCCATGGGAGAAGTAAATGACGTGTTAGTCATAGGGAGTGTCTTATATGCAGATTTGTTAATTTATGTGAATACGAATGATTAATAAGATAATTTCGAGGGCTTGCTGAGAAAGGCAAGTGTCCTAGTAGCAGTAATGGTATTAGAGGAAAGGAAAGCTACTTGTATGAGCGAGTAATCTTCCTTATCCTTGGCTAATTGTGTGTGTGAGTGTAAAATAAGAATGTTTTTATTGACCCCATTGGTCATAACCTGTTTTGATCATGACAAATACTCAGGTATTTAATAGTTGCAAAGTTTGTGTGCAGGTTCTTATTGGCAAATACTTATATAATGGCATGCGGCAACCTGAAGTAAAGCCTGAAGACCCTAAAGATTCTATTTCATATTGTAAAGTCAATTAATGTAATATGGGTCTATAATAGTAACTAGGGATATGGTCTATAATAATCTTTGCATGTCATGCATGTAGGTTTTGTAAGTTCAAAAATGTCGTAGATTGACCATAGGGACCAAATGACCTTGGGGAACCCTTTGGTCGACCGACATCGGATTTTTTCAGTGTTCTAATAGACCCTAGTATGAATCTAGGTCCCAACACTCATGCACATATATCATACAAAATTGAGGTGTTAAAATGAATAAAATTGAATAATATAGGAAAAATTGAGAGAGCTTGGGCGACTGAACGCCAGGAGTTCATTTCACCTCTGGCGTCCGAACTGTTGAGAAGTCAACAGTTTGACCATGCTTCGGGCAACCGAATCCCTGACCTGACACCTTTTCACCAACCCGGGCACCTGAACATTACGTTCAACTATGCCTCAGGCGATCGAATTGGCAAGTTCGGGCTACTGAACTTAACTTTGGGCACCCGAACCACAGACAGAAACATTTTGTCTTTTGTTCAGCCCACTAATCCCAGACTCGGGCACCCAAACTTCGAAAAAGCACTTTTTTGGTTGAGTCTGTTCGGGCGACCAAACCTTGAGTCGGGCACCCAAATCACGCTGGTTAAATAAATTTTTACCGATGTTAAAAATAGTTAAACAGGGTTAATTTTGCTAAACATTTTTAAAAAATTTAAGAATACCCTATGTGTCCCCCAACGGTTATAATTTTTTCATTCTTTATATATAGGGGCTCATTTGCAAAATTAAGATGAGATTAGCCAAAATAATTAGCAAAAATCCTCTCTATCTCAAAATCTCATTTTGCCCAAAATACTCTCAAATATTCATTCCCTTGATACGTTTTGATATTGTGAGATTTTATTGATTGTCCTTGTGTTTATCAGATAGTGCTAATACTTCCATTTGTTTGGTTGATTGTTTGATTCTTTTTTGGAGTTTAATTAAGTTTATCCAACAGATTTCAATATTATAAATCTTGTGTTGGGATAAACTAGTAAGTTTAGGATATTTGCATTGTTATTGCAAGTGTCCCATTACTTTGATTTTGGTGTGCAAAATATTTTTCTACAAGCTAAAATATTTTCAAACTACTCTTGTGCTCATTACATTGAAAGGAAATCTTTTGAGTTAAGTTTGAATATTTGATTAACATTTTTGAAACCCTAATATCCTATTGAGAGTTCATTTAGCTTGTTTCAAAGATACAGCTTGCTTAGAACACTCTTGAACATTATTGTGATCATATCTTGTTGAGTGTAGCTTGCACAAAAATACACATCACTAAACTTACATTTCCTATATTGTTGATGTGTAGTTGATTGATTATACTGTGCGTATTGGGGTACATATCTGCTTTACATGAAAACATAATCATTGTTCCAGTTGATTGAGAAAAATATTGTTATATTTCCAAGCGTGGCCTGAGGAGGCGGTAATCCAACCCGTAAGGATTGTTAGGGCCTTCTCTGCCTTGTAAGGAGAATTTGTAAAGGTTGAGATCAGCCTTGTGCTAATTGACCTAGTTTTAATCAGTGTCACTCCACTCGTTAAGTGAGCATTAGTGGAATCCTCAAGCTTGCAAGCTAGAGGCGAGGACGTAGGCATGGCCAAACCTTAATAACATATCTGGTGTTGATTTTATTTTCTGCAATTTACTTTATACACCTGTATGTTTATGTTTATCGTTCAAATATTTGATTGGGATTGTGAATACATAGAAAGACTCTAGGTTTGTGAAATACTGCTTGCTAGATTAGTTGAACCTAGGGGATTAATTTTTTAAATACCCAATTCACCCCCCTCTTGAGAATACACTAAGACTAACAATTGGTATCAGAGTCTCGTTGCACTAGACTTAAACGTTTTTGCAAAAAGATCGCAATGGCTCAATTTGGTGTATCCCCATTTAGTGAGGGTCAGTCACCTTCTCGCCCTCTTGTGTTTTGTGGTGTCAGTTACACCCAATGAAAAATCAGAATGAACATTTTTATAAAATCCATGGACTAGAGGGCCTGGCAGGTGAATGTCAAAGGAATTTGTATGCCAACTAACGAAAATGATATAAATTTATTGCATGCGAATTCATACGTCATGGATTTATTATACTATGCTTTAGAGACTGATATTTTTCATGAGATCATGGATTATGCTAGCGCTAAGGAAATCTGGGATGAACTAGAAAGGAAATATGGAAAGTCCAAGGAAAATGAGACCACCACTCAGGAAGTGGTAAATAATAGGGCAATTGCATTAACAGACAGTAAGGTATATGTTCCTATCTCAGCCTTTGTAGATGATTATGTTGCTAAATGCTATGATATGTCAAATGATGAATCATCTATTGAATTTCATGATAATTCTGTCAATAATGCATGTGATGATTCTTATACTGAATGTTGCAATATATTGAATGATGAATCATCTAGTATTCCTTGTGATAAATTTGTTAACAAAGCATGCATGGATTCATATGGTAGTTATAAAGACAAACTTGTGATAAATCATATGTTGAAACTAATGATGAAAGCTGCCTTTGAACAAAAAACTAGAATGTACTTTATTTAAAATGCATAAACTTCTAGTTAGGATGTCTAAGCAGAAAACAATCATGAAAAATGAGAATAAAAGGATAGCAAAGCAATTAGATGGATTAAAAGATTATCATGTTATTCTAGAGAAGGAAAAATTGAGAAGATATTAAATATTAAGTGCTTGGAAGAAAATGAAAAGAAGAATCACGATATACCCTTAGGAGCTAAAGGAAATAAATCTTTCAAAAAGGGTTCATTTTTTAAATCTCATAGTCATCAAAATTGTCATGACTCGTTGAGCAAAAATAGAATAAATAAGCACAATCTTTTATGTATATTCAATACTTGCTTATTTTGTAAAACTATGTTGTAACGACCTGTTTTTTTTTTCAAAATAAATATATACTGTGAAATTTCACTACTCTGATACCTTTTAATATAAGTCAAACCCTCATCATAGACCTAATAGGACCCGTGGAATCTGAGATGCAATAAACCACCTAAACCGCGAGAAGCCAAATACATACAACCATGCCAATATATACAATACCAGAATGTCAAAAATATTTCCCAAAACAGTACTCAAAACACCCTCATCTGGATCTAGGGACTACTCAAGATAACTGCCCAAAAATACTCACCCTACAATCAAGACAGTACTATAGTCCCTTCTACCTGCGAGCCTGATCTGCTCGCCTAACTGGATCATCTGAAAAATGTTAAATCACTGGAATGAGACAACGCTCAGTAAGACGAAATATGCTATTACTAGTGTGTGGTAGGTGAGTTTTCATATTATAAAACTAATTTGGAAATACCATAAATAATTGAGTCTGTGAAACGCATATAAACATTTCAATATAGCTCACACCTATGTTGCTTAACATACACTATTTTTTTGAATTTTCTAAACATAATACTTCTAATATTCATAGGTATTTCTATGGTTTCTGTAAACTTGAATATGCATATATATATATATATATATATATATATATATATATAATTACTGAGAAAATTTTCCTAGATGGATAACTGAAAGTCATGATTTAACCCCTCATTATAGGGTTGTGCGCCCCGTAAGCGGGACCTATCCTAGCTGGCCAAACAAGGTAAGTCAACTGAACTCCGACAGTCAGATCGGCTCCCTCAACCCTTAATTGAAGGGGAGCTTGTCCACAACATAGGCACGATCGACTTCTGAATACCACATACTATCTGCGTAATGTGGTTGTACTATGAACTGAATATAGCTATGGTACTGTGCTCTGCTGACTGAATCTAGTCCATCAGGGTCTGATACTATATACATATGTAACTGATATATCTATATTACTGTTTTACCATGATTTTCTAATAACTAAAACTTTGTAAAACTGAACTGCTAATCTGAATAACTAGCTGAACATTCAATGTCTGTATATCTGATTGACTGACTGAAATCATGGTATTCTGCATATTCTGTAAAAACTCTATCTATATATAAATATTGAAAATCATCATTTTATAAAACATATATTTACTCCATGATATTTTCAGCCGAATAAACGATAAAACATGGTATTTGTAAATTGTATAAATACTATACTAGTTTGCTATAAATTCATGCCACACAATTTAAGTAAATAAATCCACTTGTTCTAAAATCTGCATTTTCTACTATACATACATACATATATATATATATATATATATATATATACATATATATATATATATTATAATCTGAATAATAATAATCCGGTAAAACATATAATTTCTGCTGACTATCATACTAAAGTTACTAGCACAACATATTTCTCTTACCTGACTACTGAAAAGCCCCTACAATAACTAGGCCTACACCCGCAAGGTTCCCCGTTTAACACCCTAAAAACAACATCCTCCTGAACAAAATTTCAGTATTTCTTTGTCTACTACATTTTCTATAACTGTAATTAAGCCAAATATTGAATTAAAAGTCTTACCTTGAATTTGGGATGGATTCCAAGCTAAATCCACCAACAATCCACTCTAGCAGACTTGAAGAGAACTTTCCCAGGAGTGTCGTGGTGGCCTCGGATCATCGAACCAGTAAGAATCCGGCCTGAAATCTTAGAGAGAAGGGGAAAGGGACGAACAGAAGAGAGAGGGAGTGATTTTGGTTGAAAATTCTGCACTGAATCCGAGTTTAGGGCTATTTATACACTGGCCTTCGTCGACGAGAAACATCACTTTGTCGACGAGGCCACGAAGGAAGTTCGTCGACGAATGCTCATTCCTCATCGACGAAATTCAAGGTTGAAATATGCCTTTCGGTATTTTCTCGACAACGAGACGCGCCCTCGTCAACGACCCCAATAAGCTACTTCGTCGATGAACACGAGGCCTACTGTGACCACCTCTTAATTCCCCTTCTTTTTTCCCTCCTTTATTATTTAAATACCATAATTCTTCAGGTCACTACATATGTGGCACGTCTGGTTTAACTATTTACTCAGAAGTGCCAAATGCTTAGAAAAAGAAATGAAATGGATAATCAGCAAAGCAAACCCCATAAGACCTTTGGAAAAATGGATCTAAATTAATATTATATAATCATTTAATAAATCCTCAGATCCTAGGTTTAGGTTTAGGGGGTAGTGATGACTAAAAGGCTAGGAAGTGGTATATGCTTAAAATTCCAAATCTTAGTACATGTATTCACTATACACTATTGTCATACTAAGAATCATAAGATTAAGCAAGCCTTGATCAAAATCAAGTCATCACTCTAGGCTTATAGCACTACTAATCATAAATGACTAATATATATATATATATATATTGAGTCCTCATCATAAGATATCCCTGCTATTCACCAATTGTATCCTTGCTTTATAATTATAATTATATCTAAAGGATACATACCATAGTCCAAAAAGCTGTATTAAAAAATTCATACTCTCCTAGATGCTCTTTGCACATACCTGGACATCATTATTAAGCACGAAAATATTTTAGAAAATGTCCACTCATTCTAAATACTCTTCTAAACTAAATGATAATTTGATTGTTAAGAGTATTTACTCATTTTCACTTTATAAGCTCTCAAATAAAAATCAAATCTATTAGAGCTTCATATACTTAGAGATGTGTTGAATGGCTAAAATTATTTGCACTAGGTTTCAAATCTAGATTATGAAATTAAGTTTGAAAGAAACCTATGCATGATCAGTTAAATTTAAAAGTCATTATAACTCATGCCTCTCACACGTATTGAGATTCATAAGAAAATAGGCAAGATAGGCTTAGCTCACAAAAAAGATATTCATTGTGACTTTTTGGTCCATTAAGCCTATATTCAAAATACAGAGTTTATATCATTGAATACCCTTAAGTTACTTGGCCAAGAAACTTAAAGCATATGATGGCATAAAATGAGTAGAGTACATAATTGAGGGGGAGCTTTTATTCTTCATGGTTATATATATTAAAATGCTCTCATATCCTTATATTGTTTATGCCTTTATGCCTATATGTATATAGCATTGCAGCACTATCCATGATTCAATAAATGATTAAATTTTCTTTGATGGATAGTTTATGTATTTTCCTAGCACAAACTACTGTTGAGCTATATTGAAAATCTTGAGTTGATCATACTACTGGATTGCATGCTTGTGTTGAATGCCTCCTGCATGGCGAATGTAGTGAATGTGTATTGCATGCTAGTAGTGGATATAGGTTCTCGTATGCTCAGACTGAATTATTTTGAATTTATTGCTTGAATCTATTAGGTTTTGGTGCATGAAAATTTAGGAAATGTCCTATTTACAGCCGGCATGCTACCGAAATTTCAGTGGAATTTTCCCAAACCAAATCCATGCACAAAGATGATTATGATAATAAAAATGTTAAAGTGTTTTTGAAAGGATGAGTGAAAACTTAAATAGAAATATCACACTTTCATCCTTACATAATCATCACATACTTAGAGAAGCTAAGCTCTATACCGATCGAAAGATCATAAAAGAACTCATTTGCATCATGCTTTGGATTTTGAATATTGAGACTCTTCTAAGAATCTTGAACATCATATCTAGCTCTTAAAGCTATATATTTAGATATGGATTGTTCTCGGTTACATGCTTTATTTCATGCCTTAATATATATTCTCTGATGCATTTTGAAGGTCCTGGGGAGACTATATTGGTTGCCATGTTTGAAATAAATCAACTAATATCCAGTGTAGTTATGTTAAAAGTTTTAAAATGATGGCTTATACTACAGAGCATAATGAAATTAATTTTTGGTTAGTATAAGTAGTTAAAGAATCTAAGCACATACTCAAATTGATAGGGGGAGCATCCAAACATTAAAATGTCTATTGTGTTATGCTCAAAAATACTTTTAGTTTAGAACTGTTTTGAATTCACCATGGCATGTGATTAAATGAAATGATCTTCGTGAAAATCTTAAGTTGATATATATCTCTTTGGCACATGTTGTTTGTGTTTGCCATGTGATCCTGAATTAAATTCTTTGATATCTTTAGGATCGTTATGGTGGTGTTTTTCTGGTCATGCTTAATTTTGTACTTAAATGAAATATAGGAAAAATAGTGCTTATATTGTCTTTAAAGTTTCTTTTTCTGCAAGCACACCCCTAGTGCTTTAAGCAAAAATTATAAGGGGGATATATTATTATTATTATTATTATTATTATTATTATTATTATTATTATTATTATTATATATTTATTTATTTATTTACTTACATGTACTTTCGGCAAGATCAAATTTCAAAACTAAACTCTTTATCACTTGCCTTATTATTACTATTATTATATACTATATGTTTTTAAATTGCATAATTGGTTTGGTAACTTCATATGAAAATGCATGTGAACTAGTTAGACTGTTTTATGCTCAAACCTTCTTTTTGGTATCATATGTCGTGCACCTTTAACTCAAATCTTCCACGGGTCTTATAATATGTTTCAATTGCAAATGGTTTGTGTATGCTTATGGTCTAAACTTGTTTTCATGTCATTTAAATCATTTAAATGACCAGTTATATTGTTTGTGTGCTAAATTGCCAAGGTTATCTTTGTCATTCTTTTTGCATTGTATGACTATTATGTTTCTTAAATGACTGAAAGTTATACCTTTATTTTATGTGTTGAGAATACTGGACTGTTTGAGTAAGTAGTTGTGGATATATTATCAATATATTACTTAATCAGGTCACTTGTATACAGGTATTTTTGGAAAAAATTGTAATGACCTGCTAATAATAATAATTTTTTATATACATATAAATCAAAATTTACACTACTTTGATACCTGCTAATTTAAATCTAACTACAGCCTAAGCAGCGAGAAGCTGAATTCACATAAATCCACCATCATATATATAATAAAATACCATAAGTGCTAGATTATTCTCAAATTACATGCATATAACTGAACTAGGCTACACAATAATACTCCCTTTCCCAAAAAACTCACCTTACTGATAGACCTGCACTATAACCCCCTCTATCTGCGAGCCTGATCTTCTCGCCTAACTGGATCACCTGAAAAATAATAATTTAATGGGATGAGACAACGCTTAGTAAGACAAAATATGCTATTGCTAGTGTGTGGCAAGTGAGCTACATGCTAGTAAAATCTGATTTAAAAAATACCATAAATAACAAAACTGAGTCAGACCTGTAAACTTGTTGCAATATAAGTCATACCTATGTTACTTAACAAAAACTGACTTTCCTGAATATTTATTCATAATACTGGTAATAACTATAGTATGACTATTTTCTGAAAATCTGATTATACACATATATAATAACTGAAAAGATTCCATAGATGGATTGTTGAAAGTCATGATTTAACCCCTCATGACAGGGTTATGCGGCCTGAAGGAGGGACCTAACCTGGCTGGTCGACCAGTGTAAGTCAACTGAACTCTGACAATCAGATCGTCCCCTTCAACCCATATATGATGGGGAGCATGTCCACAACATAGGCACGATCGACTTCTGAATACCACATACTATCTGAGTAGTGGTTGCACTCTAAACTAAATATAGCTACGGTACCATGCTCTGCTGGTTGAATATAGTCCATCAGGGTTTGATACTATATAAGTAACTGATATTTCTAAAATACTGTTTTTATCATGATTTTGTAACAACTGAAATAACCACAACATTATATAAACTGATCTGGATAAATTGTAATAACTGAATATCTGAGATATCTGCATAACTGAAATATCTGATTAACTGTAATAACTAAATGTTATGGTTCTGAAATTGGTATATTGTAATATTCTGAAAATGCTATAAAATACAGGTTTCTGTACGTGTACTATAAATCATGGTATTCTAAAAACTGTATAAACTCTATGTTGATTTAATATTAAACTTATGCCACACAATTAAGTATCGGTATTATCAGGCTCTGAAAACTGTATATATGATCTGAAAATTAATTTACTAAAAGCATATGTTTGGTACCAAATCATGACAGAATTGCCTAGCATATCATATTTTCCTTACCTGATTCCTGCTAAAATCCCCTACTATGGCTGGTCTTACACCCGCAGGATTCTCCACTCAACACCCTGAAAACCACATTTACCAGAACAAAATATCATTATTTATTCGACTACTACATTTTCTACAACTGCTGGAAGGTCAAATATTGCATAAAAGACCTTACCCTGAACTTGGGATGAAATTCAATTTTGTCCCACCAACGATCCGCTCTGGTAGACTTGGAGAGAACTTCCCTAGAAGCGTCGTGGTGGCCTCAGATCGTCGATCCAGCGACTAACGGGGCCGAAATCGAAGAGAGAAGTGGGAAGAACCGTGGAGGAGAGAGAAAGGGAATTCTTGCTAAATTTTTTGCGTAAAAATCTGAGTTAAATACAATTTATACTATAGGTTTCCTCAACAAGCCACATCATCTCATCGACGAGGTTAATAAAGAGGTTCATCGACGAATGCTATTTCCTCGTTGATGAAATTCATAACTTGGAAAACAGTCTCTCGGTATTTTCTCATCTTCATCGACGAGATACTCTTGTACCTTCGTCGACGAATCCCCTGTGTTCGTCGACGAGACCCTGATTAATTTCCTTGGGTTATTACAAAAATGTTCTATTTTCAAACGGCATGTTGCCAATTTTTTTAAAAACCTTTTCCCAAACATATCTTGTATTCAGATGATTATTTGCCTATATACGTAAATGTTTATTTAGGCTATTTTTGCTGTTGCCAAAAGGGGGAAGAAGTAGGCAAGTATTTGTCATCATAAAAAAGGGGGAGATTGTTGACCCCATGGGTCATACCCTGTTTTGATTATGACAAATACTCAGGTATTTAATGGTTGTCAAGTTTGTGTGCAGGTTCTTATTGGCAAATACTCATATAATGACATGCGGCAACCTGAAGTGAAGCCTGAAGATCCTGAAGATTCTATTTCATATTGTAAAGTCAATTAATGTAATATGGGTCTGTAATAATAACTAGGGATATGATCTGTAATAATCTCTGCATGTCATGCATGTAGGTTTGCAAGCTCAGAAATGTCATAGATTGACCATAGGGACCGAATGACCTTAGGGCACCCTTCGGTTGACTGACGCCAGATTTTTTCGGTGTTCTCACAAACCCTAGTATGACTCTAGGTCCCAACACTCATGCACATATATCATACAAAATTGAGGAGTGTTAAAATGAATAAAATTGAATAATATAGGAAAAATTAAGAGAGCTCAGACGACCAAACCCCAGGGGTTCATTTCACCTCAGGCGCCCGAACTGTTGAGAAGTCAATAGTTTGACCATGCTTTGGGCGACTGAACACATTTTGACCATATCTTCCCTGAGCGACTGAATCCCTGACCTAACACCTTTTCACCAACTCGGGCGCCCGAACATTACATTCAAATATGCCTCAGGCGACCGAATTGGCAAGTTCGAGCTACCAAACTTAGCTTCGGGCACCCAAACTTTGAAAAAACACTTTTTTGGTTGAGTCTGTTCGGGCGACCAATCCTTGAATTGGGCACCTGAATCACGCGGGTTCTTGAATAAATTGTCTTACCCTTAAATTAGGATGAATTCCAAACCAACTTCTCCAACAATCAGCTCCGACAAACTTGCAGAAAACTTCGCCAGGAGTGTCGTGGTGGCCTCAGATCTTCAATCCGGCGAGAAATGGAGCTGAGATTGAAGAGAGAAGGGGAGAGGGTCGTTAGAGAGAGAGAAAAGGGTTTCTTGTGCCAAGAATCTGCCAAAAATCCAAGTTTTAGCTATTTATAGAGTCGGATTCGTCAACAAGACACATTACCTCGTCGATGAGTCATGTAGAAAGTTTGTCGACGAACCTGCACCCTCGTCGATGAGTTTCAGTCTACCTTAAACGCTCTCTCGGTATCTTCTCGTCGATGAAACGGATCTTCGTCGACGAGATCCTGAAGAACCCTCATCGACAAAACCCCTATGTTCGTCGACAAGGCCTTGAAGATTTTCGTGGGTTATTACATAGGGAGTGTCTTATATGCATATCTGTTAATTTATGTGAATACGGTTAATTAATAAGATAACTTCGAGGGCTTACTGAGAAAGGTGAGTGCCTTGGTAGCGATAATGGTACTAAAGCAGAGGGAAGCTACTTGTATGGGTGGGTAACCTTCCCTATCCTTGGCTAATTGTGTGTATGAGTGTAAAATAAGAATGTTTTCATAAATGTGTTTATCTACTTAGTGAACTGGTTATTTTCTGTACACTAAATGCATGCTGGCCACACACTAACATTAACTTAGTCTTTCCCTTACGGAGTTGTGCCTCACCCCTACTTTACAAACTATCTTTTCAGGAAATCCTAGAGATCGGTTCTAGCAAGCTAGAGGAGCCGGGCTAGAGGTGTAAATCTATGTAGGTAGTGTGTAGATAGATATTTTATTTTATTTTTTTGTTTTATGGAATGTAGTTATGTGGAAATGGATATATTTGTGCATAAAGATAGTTAGAACACTGGTAATGTAATTTGAGGATTTTGTATTTTATTTTCACTGCATGTATGTGTTTTATATATGATGAATAAGGTATTAGGTACATAGACGTCACTAAAGTAGCACTTCGGGCCCACGTGGCGGGTCGGGGTCGTTACAGTGAATACATAGAAAGACCCTAAGTTTGTGAAATACTTCTTGCTAGATTAGTTGAACCTAGGGGATTAATTTTTTAAATACCCAATTCACCCCTCCTCTTGGGAATACACCAAGGCTAACAATTTTCATAAATGTGTTTATCTACTTAGTGAACTGGTTATTTTCTATACACTAAATGCATGTTGGCCACACACTAACATTAACTTAGTCTTTCCCTTACTGAGTTGTGCCTCGCCCCTACTTTACAAACTATCTTTTTAGGAAATCCTAGAGAGCGGGTCTAGCAGGTTAGAGGAGCCAGGCTAGAGGTGTAAATCTATGTAGGTAGTGTGTAGATAGAGATTTTATTTTTGTTTAGTTTTATGGGATGTAATTATGTGAAAATGGATATATTTGTATATAAAAATAGTTAGAACTCTGGTAACATAACTTGAGGATTTTTTTTATTTTATTTTCAATGCATATATGTGTTTTATATATGATGAACAAGGTATTAGGTACACAGACGTCACTAAAGTAGCACTCCAGGTCCACGTGGCGAGTCCAGGTTGTTATAGGTGGTATCAGAGCCTAGGTTTGCTAGGTTTTACAGAGGATTGATAATGACCAGAGTATAGGTTAAGATAAGATAGGGATAGGAGTGGGTAGGTTAAGATGGGTTTTAGTCTGGAAGCTTGGAGGCAGAAATCTATTGACGGACTTCTGTGATTTTCTGAATCAGTCGCGAGTTTTAGAAAACCATGGTAAATCCATCGATGGTTTCGTTTCTAGGTTGAGGGACTAGAATTCAGAAAATTTATGGTGGAATGTTAGGATGAGTGGGTATGTATGTGAAGTTAATGTTGGGATGGAGATTTTTTTTTTACCTTAATGGTTTGTCATAGAATTGGAATCTGAATTATTAAATTAGAACCTATATATTATATCAATTCCATTATTCCATATTTGCATTAATTATGTTAAATTTGAAATTTCTAAGTTGGGTTGTATCCTATTTACAGGATGGATTCTAAGGGAAAATATGTTGTGATTGGAGGAGATACCTCTAGCGAGGATGATGTTGATGCTTCAGCAGTACTGCGAAATATAGTGCGATGGGCTAGAAAGGAAACTAGGAGGGACTCCAGAGAGCAGGATCAGCCAGTGGCTAATAGGGGTTGCACATTTCAGCAGTTCACCCAGGCAAACCCACCGGCATTTGTAGGTGGACGAAACCCGATTGCAACCGAAGATTGGATTCAGGAAATAGAGGAGTTGGTGGGGGTGTTGGAGTGTACTGAGGAGCAAAAGGTGAAGTATGCCACTTACAAACTAGTGGGGGAAGTAAAGAGATGGTGGCGATCGGTGAAACTAGTTGAGGAGCAGCACCCAGGGCCGGCGACTATTACCTGGAGTCAGTTCGGGGAGGTTTTCTTTGACAGGTATTTCCCTGCTGTCACTCGCGCAGCTAAGGTAGAGGAATTCCTGCAGCTGACTTCGGGGCCCATGATTGTGTAGCAGTATGCGACCAAGTTTGTGGAGTTATCTCATTTCGCTCCACACATGGTTCCAAACGAGCTGCTGAAGGCACGAATGTTTGAGAGGAGACTGAGGCAGAGCATACGTGCGCAGGTGGTGACGTCATTGACTCAGAGCTTTTCTGAGTTGGTGGATTGGGCCATGGCAGTTGAGGCCAGCATTCAAGAGAGGGAGAGAGTGGTGAACCAGAAGAAGAGGCCCTTGCCTCAAGGGTTTCAGACCAAAACTAGTCAGGGCTCATGGAAACAGCCTGGCAGTTTCTTAGGCCAGCAATAGGAGATGGGGTACCGAGGCCATCAGGGGGGTCCCCAGCATCCTATCTGTTCCAAATGCCATTAGAGGCATTGGGGCAAGTGCAGGGGAGGATCAATTGTCTGCTACCGATGTGGAAAGGTGGGACATCGGATGCGAGATTGCTGCGCGGTGTTGAACTACGCGCCACCGCAGCCACAGTATTAAGGAGGTAACTAAACACTTTGAGGTGGTCACCAGCAGGGTACGGCTCAGGCGCGAGTATACTCCCTTACGCCGAGTGATGCAGAGAACGTCGGCGATGTGGTGACAGGTATTATTTCAATATTGTCAGTTAGTGTTGTTGTAACGACCTAGAAAATATTGATATTCAAATATTAAAGAGAGAGGAAAATAGATACAGAAACAGAAGGCGGTCGTAGACTTCAGAGCGTTCGTCGACGCCATTACATTTTGGAGATAATATTAAATAATCATAATTTCAAAAAATTGCCAAGCTTTGTCGATGAACGCAGGGTCTCGTCGACGAAAGTCTTCAGAATTTCGTGGACGAACACAGGGCTTCGTTGACGAGAAAATACCGAGAGGGGTTCTAAGACAACCTGAATTTCATCGACGAATACAGGGTCTCGTCGACGAAATTTGTGAAGGACTCGTAGACAAAGAATGGGCTCGTCGACGAAATCCCCTAGTTTATATATATATATGGAATCCAAGATTTTATCTCATTTCCAGCGCCTCTCTTTCTCTCTCCTCTCTCTCTCCTACGACTCTCTCTCCTTTCTCTCTTCGTTTTCGGCCCCACCAGTCGCCGAATCGACGATCCGAAGCTACCACGATGCTCCTGGTGGAATTCTCTACAAGTTTGCCAGAGCGGATCGTCGAGAAAACGAAGTTGGATTTCATCCCAAATTTAGGGTAAGGTCTTTTATTAAATTTTTGACTTTCTGACAGTTATAGGAAATGATGTAGACTAAGAAATACTGATGTTTTGTTCTGGAAAATTGTGTTTTCGGGATGTTGAGTAAGGAATCATGCGAGTATAGAGCCAGATTTTTATAGGGGCTTTTCAACGTTGAAGTAAGGGAAATATGTTATGCTAGGAATTTTTATAAAGTTACTAGAGAATCTATAAACATATATTCATATCAGTTTATTATACAGTTTATACAGAATATGGGTTAAATGCTTGTGTAGCCTGAGTAGATTTTCATGAGATAAAGAATTTATATGGTTTTGTGATGTATCACACTATACTAAATATGTAACGACCTGCTCCTTTTTCACATATTTTTTTTTTATATAAATAAATTATCATCACATCATACATTCCAACTCAGCAGGTCACAATCCACCTGGGCCTGTGGGCACCAGGGATATAACAAAACATACAGCAGAAGCCTACGCAGCAGAAAGCATAAAATCATATACATCTCATCATAATGTGCATAACACATACCAGAGTCACTACAATTACTATCTCACAGTATATACATCTCAAAAATGAAATCTAGGGACAATCCCCACAAAACCTAACTGTCCCCTACCAAAAACTTACCCTTCCAAAGAGGGCGACAACTGATCTAGATCAGCGGGGTTTTTCCCGCTCTCCTATTAGGGGCTCCTGAAAAATGTATAAGATTTAGGGGTGAGACACCTCTCAGTAAGGGAAATAAACTAATACCAGTGTGTGGCAACATGAGTATTCTGTGTTCTACATATACCATACATAATATATTCAATACTGTTTATCAAATATGGGAAAACATATGCATATCAACACATAGCAGAATATACTGCATTTTCATAAACATATCTCATCTCATACACTAATAATAACATAAAACAATCCTGGTAGGTTAGCTGGCTGTTGTCATGTATTACCCCCACATGACTGGGTTGTGTGGCCCGAAGGCGGGACCTGACAATGGTTGGCCGACCACTGCCAAGTCAAACAGTAGTCTGTAGGTCCGATGGGTCTACCCAGACTGGTCCGTACACCAGGGGCGATAACAGCACACTTCTTGAAAATAACCACATCGACCATCCAATCTCACACCACTCCGTACAGCGGCGTTAACACAGATATCATGATCACAAGGACCATGGACACATAGCAACGGTACCGTGCAAGTGCTAGCCTAGACCAAGCCAACCAGGTTCTGATATCATATACATATACTAAAACCGTGATACATAAATATCTCATATCATTTATTTTCACATCAATCATATCATTTCACATATATACGTGTATCATGAAAATCATCGGCCCGTACGCCGGTATTACACATTTTAACATAGCACGGCCCGTACGCCGGCAAATCACATAGCATAGCCCGTACGCTGGCAAATCACATAGCACGGCCCATACGCCGGCAAATCACATAGACATATAAAAATATCTCGGCACGTACGCCGGTTTTCCATCATAGAAATCCATATCGTCCCCATTCCAAAAAAAAACAGTATTTCACAACATTTTTATACTCATGCCACACTAAACAAATTTTTCTACGTATTCAACATATAATCATTTAAACAGTGTTTTCCAAATATAAATCATATATATATAAATATATTTATTTTTCCTGAAACCAGATGCTATATATATATACATACATTTTCTCAAAACAAAACTAGCTTAGTTTATCCCCTTACCTGATTCCTGAAAAGCCTCTAAGAAAATCTTCCCCGTACCCACAAGGTTCTCAACTCAACACCCTGAAAATGAAAACTCGCAGAATTAAATTTTAGTATTTTCGTACGTACAACATTTTCTATAACTACCACTAAGTCAAATTCGACTTAAAAAGTCTTACCTCAACTTAGGGATGATTCCCAACGTTCCCAATCAACACCTTGGAACTGAAAATTTCCAGTATTAAAGTTCAGTATTTTTACGCGTATATCACTTTCTTCAACTGCCAAAAATCCAAATATTGAATATAAAGCCTTACCTTGGATTTGGGATGAAATCCAACTTCGTTTCTCTGACGATCCACTCCGGTAGACTTGTAGAGAACTTCGCCAGGAGCGTCGTGGTGGCTTCGGTTTGTCGATCCGACGTAAAACTAGCCCGGAATCGAAGAGAGAGAGTCGTAGGAGAGAGAGAGAGAGAGAGAGAGAGAGAGAGAATGAACTCACATCCACCAAAAATCCAATTAAATTTGGATTTTACTTTCAAAGCTTCTTAAAGAAGCTTGTGTTAATTTAATAATATATATATATATATAATAAACCTTAAGTAAAGTAAAGTAAAGTAAAGCTTCTTTAAGAAGCTTTCATAC
Source organism: Malania oleifera (assembly GCF_029873635.1). Lineage (NCBI taxonomy): Eukaryota > Viridiplantae > Streptophyta > Magnoliopsida > Santalales > Ximeniaceae > Malania > Malania oleifera. The sequence goes on along the minus strand of NC_080428.1, from coordinate 81,267,898 downwards.
CTTTTATATATATATATATATACACACACACACACACACTCACACACACACACACACACACACACACACACATATATATATATATATATATATATATATATATATATACATGCTTTAATATTTATATATATATATTTGTTCCTTATCATACTGTTCATTTTACTTATTAATTTAATTAATTAATTTTATTTTATTATTTTATTATTATTATTATTATATATTTTTTTCCAGTTACTACAAAATACACAGTTATTGACAGTACATACAATTCACATAGTTTTTCCAGTATATGGGTTTACACAGAATATACAGATATAGATTTATATTCACAGAGAAATATACATGCTTAAACAGTTTTTATATGAATGGTTTCATGAAAAAGATATATACATATATCCATATACATGTATACAAATACTCAGATCAGTATTTTATATTACAACTTTATACAGAACACACAGACAGAGTATATATACAGAATACATAGATAAATATACAGAGGTAGCATCAAGATGCTACAGATACAGTATTTATAGTATAGAAAGATTGAGCTATGGTAATTTTGAAATCATGATGAAAACAGTAAAAGAGTATATATGTATATATGTATATAGTATCAGATCCCTGAGAAAGGACACACAGACAAATACAGATTACAGAGCACGGTACTGTTGCTAGATACATATAGAGTGCAACCACATATCTCAGATAGTATGTGGGTACCGTCAGCCGTGCTCGGAGAGTATGCAGCTCCCCAGTACACTGGGTTGAGGGGGCCGGTTTGATGAGGTAGTAACCAGTCCCGAGCTTAGGAGAGGATGCAGTTTGGCCTGACTGAGGTAGTGTAGAGTATGATGACTTATCTGGAGGGCTGACCAGATAGAGTCCCGCCTACGGGCCGCACAACCCTGTCATGAGGGGTCAAATCATGACGTACAGAGTCTTAGGGATAAAAACACAGTTATATATATATGTTTACAGTTTACAGTATATGATGAGTATAGTATGATATATATTATCAGCATGAAAAGTAGAAAAACAATATGTTTTAAATTGTGAAAGAAAAATATGTTTTAAATTGTGAAAAGTACAATATGTTTTAAATTATGAAAGAAAGATATGTTTTACAGATAATTTATTTCATTGCAGTTCAGTTATTATTTTTAAAAGTATCTTTAACTTAGTTGTCACACACTAGTGATAGCATATTTCCACTTACTAAGCATCGACTCACTCCATTACTCTAACATTTTTCAGGTGAGCCAGTGAGGTGAGCATATCAGGCTCACGAGTAGAGTGTAGCTCAGATCACCCTGGTTATAGGGTGAGTTTTTGTCAAAATTGTATATCTTTTTGAGTAAATGATACTAGAGGGGCATTTTGTATGGTCTGTATATTCTAGAATCTGGTATTGTACAGTTGATGTATAAATGGTTTTATGATTTGTATTTCCGCTGCGTAGGAATGTTTATTATATAAAAAATATATATATGATAAGAATTTTGAGGTTGTTACAGTTGTTATATTATTTGATTCAAATGCAACTCATTCTTTTGTGTCTCAAGGATTTGTTAAATTATGTGGATTAAAGGTCCAACTGTTAGAGTCAGAGTTAGTAGTGGGCACACCAACAGGGTTAGTGTTAGTATGTAGCAAGGTAATCAGGGATTATCCAGAAGAGATTTAGGGGAGAGTGCTGTCTGCTAATTTGATAGTCCTTGATATGCATGGTTTTGACATTATTCTGGGCATGGGCTACCTACTATAAATAATTGAATTATTAAAAAAATAAAAAAGTGACACTAAATTAAAATTTTCTTGAATTAAAAAAAATAAAACTCATGATATATAAAATTGTTCAATATTAATTTAAGTGTGGAAGAACAAAAATATTCACATCAAATAAACGATTGTAGCTTAGATTTCAAACATAAAAATTAAACTTAATTAATTGATACAATGGTGACACATTAATTTTAAAGCATTAATTTTAGAGAGAGAGTATTATGAAATACATTTCACTATTGTAACTATAAAAAAAATATAATTCAAACTAAATTTCAAAAAATAGATAAAAAAATCAAGGGAGGGAGGTGCTATTGTTAGCAGTTTGGGAATGATTTTTTTTTAATTTACCTTATTATTAAAAAAAAAAAAACTTATACCTTCTGAACTATTTTTTCATGTAACAAATTCCCTAATAATGCATTTGGGTGTAAAGATTTTGGACTTGGATTTGGATTTGGGTGGATTTGAACAAATTTGAATACAATTTTGCATTACATTTTATCCAAATTCAATATAACTCTAAATTCAAGACCTCTCATATTTATTTAATTATAAAAGACTTCTTCTTTTAAAAAAAAAAAAAAACTCTTTAAATATAACGAAATAACATCTTTTTGGATGTCTCGAAATTCATGCTGTCAAAAACAATCATAAGATTATGATAAATAAGTTTTACTGTACAACATGATTGATGAACTTGTTATTAGTCGTCCTACTCTAATTTATTTTCTTTTGATTTTTCTTTTAACAAAATAAAATTACACATAAGCTTGAGATACAAAATTTTAACACAACCCCATAATTGCTAATCTCTAGGTTACCAAAATAAAAAAAAAAAATGATTGCTAAACTCCCGTAAGATCAATATAGAAAAGAAGTAGTAAAGTGGTTTGGCATTTTAAGCCAATTAATTTGTATGATGTTCGTATTCTTTTAGGCTTATAAAGATTTTTTCTTTCAAAAAAAAATATTTAGCATTCAGGTATCTTTACATCTAGCTTGTTTGATTAACAGAAAGTATTTTACAATTAAAAAGAGAGTTCAAGAGGTTTTACTATTACTTTTAGAGTAAAAAAAAAAAAAAAGAATACATTTGTTACATGATATATAGTTCAAAGGGTATAAGATGGCTACTTTGGCACTATATGTTCCTTTTGATAATTTAGAAAAAGATGGAAAAGGAAGATTTCAATGTTGAAGACTTTGAATTTAATTCTTGTTGATTTGTATATATAATAGTTATAATAATTCAATTATGAATTATATTTAGATATAAATATATTAATTAATTTGAGGAAATAATTGTGGTCAAGTAATTTATGAAAGAGAAAAAGTATTTTTATGAAAAATAATCAAATGCAAATGATTGCAGTAAAGTCATCTTAAGGTTTTGGTTGTTTCGTTTTATTTAATGTTATAGGTAAAGATATTATCATACATGTATTTGAAGTTATTGGGTTAACTATAAAATCATGAATCTTCTACTCTTAGATATTTTTTCAATAGGTGTACTTTGACAAAGAAGGAAAAGTACAAATGACAAAGTAATTTTGAATCAGGTATATGAAATTCATATCCTATAACGGCTCTACTTTATTCCATAATTATCTTAGTCAAAAATTAAATAAAATGAATAATTTAATATCTACCCACATAAAATCGTACGAACACATTCTAACATGTACTTTAAATGTGTACTTCAAACAAAAAACAAATCAATATTTTAAGAAAAAGAAAGTGACAAATAAACCCTAAATCAACATTACAATGCTCAAAATCCTGTTGCTTCAACATTGGCAGATTTTTCTTCTCTCCTCATCCTTTTCAGCTTTGGAGCCAATGCATCTTTTACACATGTGCAAACCCTTCAAGGCACAAGCTAGGGTTAGCCTTGCCCCTACCCACCCACTTCCCAAAAAGGGTCCCCTAAGGAACCCTAATATGATGGGAGTGGGAAATATTTGTGAAAGCCATTAATTGGCTTTGTAGATGCCCAATCATTTCGACAATCCCATTATAATAATACTGATTACGAGGCATCTTGAATGCTTGGGCAAATTTTCCATTCAATTATTCTAGTCTCTTAGCCCCCCACCTATGCCTTTGGGCAAACAGTACTCTAACACAAGAGCATTAATTTCTCCCCCACTATTCCATTTTCTTTTTCAAGCTCAGTGTTTGGCTATGTGTGCCTGCCGTCAAAATCCAATTGGCCAAACACTCCAAATCTTCAGTCACACATTGACAGGAAACCATTTCCTGGTGATCAAAGTGACTGAGAATCATTGAATTTCAAGGAGAACTCTAGTTGGTCGGCCACAGGGAAAACATGCAAGAAAAGAAACTTTACCATTTGCACATACTAGGGTTTGGAATTTGGATGAGGAAGCATCTTGTCAAGTAATAGTGGGCTTTCTTTTTTTCCTTTGCACCAACTGGAATTGGGTTTTCTGCTCATCATGACAAGAGCAATTTTCCCCATCCACTTTTCACTTACTCTTCTACATAGAACATTATGATGCGATTTAAGACTAGGAACTTAATTATAATCTCCATTAGTAGTGGTCTAATCCATTTTCACTTATAATTATTATTATTATTATTATATTTGTGCTAGGTGGACTGTAATTTTTTTAAGTGTATGTACACGTGTGCGTGCTTAAGTCATTTTATAAATTACTTTTTACAATCTTATAATTAAGTGTGTGGGGCTGGGATAAAGTTTAATTTGTATTTTTTGGCATCATATTAAGAAAATTTTTCTTACATTCACTCACATATAATCACTCAAAATTAAATATTAAAAAAACGAGTAAATGGGTAATTTTAAAAATAAATATTTTTAAAAAATTACATATTTAAATATTTAAAACCACCAACTAACAATTTCATTAGTCTAAAACTATTAATAATTACATATATACTAAAAACATACCGTAAGTTGTACTTCTTATAGTGATAAGTAATATTAAAAATATTCATTTTCAGTTTAAAAATTGTTCAAAGTTAATTTACAAGCAAATGAATAGTCATTACTTCTTTCAAGAAGACGTCATCATTACAAAATATTGTCGGTGTGTGTGTGTGTGTGTTTTTTTTTAAATAATTTTTAAAGAGTTTGTAGTGCAAATTTAGGGCTCAAGATTGAAACAATTGGGCATTCAAAGGTATAACTTTAAGGAGTGGGGCAGGCCAGGAAGAGCAATCAAAAGAAGGTGAATGACCTAAAAGAAAATGCCCACTAATAAGTACTTTATGTAAAAGGGTAGGTGATTATGTTATTTTACTTAAAGGGGAAGGGGCATGATTGATGACTTAACAAATTGTGAGGATGAACTCCATGCAACTTCTCAAAGTGGAGCTCTGCTTTTTATTAGTTTACTATAGTTGATAATGGGGAGTGAAGATTTAATGTAATATAAATATTGCATATGCTATCTTTTGATGCTTCAGGAGTTGATCTTCACCTGTTAATTATTGTTTCCACTTTTTAAACCCTAGCTGGCATGGAGATTGGAGATGCCCAATAGGCAATGGTGCAATATTGAGGGATTTGTTACAGGAATAGATGCCAAGAAGGCTGGGTTTGGCACTTTGCCACCAGCTAAGGGAGTGTTTGCCAGTAAAAAACTTTTTTGAAGGGTCTTTTTGGTTGTGAAAATATTTCTTATTTTTCTATTTATAAGTAAAAAGATTATAAGTTCAAATCACGAAAATGGTCTTTTAGGTATGGAAAGTAAAACTATGTACTTCTCTCTTTCTCAAACTTTTAATGATGTGATAACCTTGTATAATGAGTGCTATATTATCTTTTTTAATTTTTAATGTTTATATAAAAAGGTAGAAATTTTTTTTTATTATTTTTCTAACTTTTTCATCTAAATGTTACAAAATTTTAAAAAATTATGTTATTTTTTGTAGTTTATTTAAAAATTAAAAATGAAAAACTATTTTTAAAAACTAAACGCCAAACAGGTATTTATATTTTTCATGTCTCTAATGCTATGTTTGGGAGTTTGAAAGAAAGACAATGAAAGGATTTTTAAAAGGAGTAACAAGAAAAATTAAGATAATTACCCTAAATTTTATAGAAAAGGGATTGAGGGTAACATTAAATTTTTTCAAATGTTCTATCCAAAACTCTTTGCTCGAAGAGGTTTATATTTTTTGGGATTTTGAAAGTAATGGTAAGAATGAGGAAGTCACAAATATCCTTCATTTCCAAAATAAAACAAAAATATTATTAAACCCTTTAGACATTTTTTTTTTTTCCTTTTTTCCTCCTGCCAAACATACTATTACACCCTACTTAGATTAAGACTTAGTTTGGTCACTTTAGAAAAGAAATCTTTAGAAAAGAAATCCTTTAAAAAGAACTGATAAAAATGGGCTGATTGAGATAATTATAAAACTTATTTTGCTCTCTCGTAAAACTTTTACTGAAATCTCTAAAGCCCCGCAGCCACAGTCCACAGGTGTTATTGATGCAAACTGGCATGGCAATGGCCTCATCGCCTGCTGTCATCATATAACCTTGAGATTGAGATGCCTAGTATTGGAAGCAACTCACTTTGATGTGAAGCCCAATAAAAGAAACCCAGGCCCACCTAATCTAGGGCTTTAATTAAATGGGCCTTCTAATTCCTCCTTTCATTTTCTCTATTTCCTTTTTTTTTTTAACACAAAAGACATTGACCTCTCTTAAAGTTCTTTGAGGTTTTAAAAATTTTATAAACCGCCTCTAAAGCTTCAAAACTTTCACAGAACTCTCTTGACATTTAATTTTGGAGAAGCTTATACACCTAAAAAATCTTATATTTTTACAAAATATAAATGAACGTCAATGTCTTTTTAGCAAATCTTAGGAAAGATCTACAAGATTCTTAAAACCTCACATGAGGTTATTCAGATTTTTGAAATTCTACCAAAAAAAAAACAAATAGTATTTTTTTAGCAATCCTAATCCCCCTCCCCAAATTTGCTAAACCTAGCTTTAATTCATCCTAGAGGGCAGCCACACAAGCTACCCAGATTAGATCCCTTGCCCTTGACCCCTCCCATCTGGTGGTAATGTGGGTACACCCAAAAAAGTTAGGCAAATAAATGGAACCTTGTGAAACTTGTATTTCATGTTTTTGTGCAATGTCAGATACATTTTTTGGTAATGAAACTTATTCAAAATGTTCTCTGTTGGTCACTTTGATTTTTTTTTTTCAGTTAGATAATCCCTAAATCATTACAATTTCAATCAAACAGTTGCACCGAACTTACCCACTGCAACAATTTATAACTCACAATGATTGTAGCCAGAGTTAAAACATATATTTGCTTTAGAATAATTTTTTTTTTAATAAAAAAGACTTTAATTGCAAACTCTTTTGAAAATATACACAATATGCAGGTTAAAACACATGCTTCCAGACCCTTTTCATGTGAACAAGTTTTTAAAGGTCAATGTTGAAAAAGAAAACTAAAAAAACCAACATTCTAGGTCATGCCAAAATCGATCAAAACCTAACAATCACATGCAACCCAAGCTAGCTGAGAATTTGCATTCAAGCAGGCTCCTGATCTTGCGGCCCAACAACCCTAATAGCAGTACTAAAGGTTCCTTAAAGATGCAGCCATGGTGGTTTAAGATATTAAATGAAGTAAAACAGCCAAGGATTAACATGTAAGCATGATCTTTTGCTTCAGTTATGGTGATCAGATGCTTACATTTGTCATACAGTATGCCCCAAGATAATCTCTGACCGCACTGTGAATCAAGACACACAAAGACAAACACACATGCAACATGGGATGATTGGTTGATTAAGCTAATAATCACTACAAAATTCTTCCTTTTTCTTTTACTTAGAACTGTACTCGAAGAACTGACTGGAATCAAGGATCCCGAAAGTATGTAAAAATGATAAAATTCCGATGCCTGCAAATGGTGTACAAAATGGTTAACAAATCTGATACGACTACTATGCTTCATTATGAAACCATAATTCCTTATAAAGCCATACAAGGAGAGTAACTGCATGATCATAATTTTAAGAGTGACAAAAATTTCCAGAGAAAATATGCATTTAATTTAATTCATGAACTGTCATACATCATCGTAGAACAACAATGCCAACATACTAGCAAATCTAATAGCTTTCACTTCCACATTCCATTCCTAGACCCAGGCTCTAAAAAGCTGAGTTGAATGCCAGGGGATACCTTTTTACCTTTTTACATTTCCCCTTTCTTTACATTTGTGTCTCTAAAGCTGAGTTGAATTCCATGAATCTTCAAAGCTGCCTGATTCATCCCAGTTCAATCAGAATAAAATTATCGCGGGTTCCAAGTTCATGAAATGGCATCTGGTACTCATAGTTTAGTTGACTATATACAGTTTTTATGAAACAGATCACCAATTTAATATAGGAGATTACACACTGCAACTTCTTCATGCCAGACTATGTACAGTGGCTGTTTGGCATTTTTGTATTCATTGCTTCAATTCTGCTAGCATTGTCTTTCTTAAGTCATATCATGTAATCAAATACAGAAACCTGGGTGGTATTGGGCACCATGAGAGGCAGATTTTCAATGTAAAGGTAGAAACATCTAACATTCTCTTTTGCAAGAGTGATTGTGTCAATTACATCACCATTACTAGTCAGAACCCATAAATCTCTAGAGCTGACCCGCTTTAGGCTGCCTCGGCAAAAGGGGCAAGACCGTGACCTAACATTCCTGATGATCAACATTGAGTACATTTTAATTACATCCCCTTTTTGGAAAACTATGAAATAATCATGAAGAGTTAAAGAAATGATTTTGTACCAGTCATGGAAGCAACTGATGCACATTGAGTGACCACAAGAAGGCAATACCATCTTGGAGCAAGTTTCCATGCAAATCCCACATTCATCATCTCTATCCTGATCTTTGTCACAAAGCTTCCTCCTTTCTTCCAGCCTTTTTCTGTTGACAACATCCGAGCATCGACTCCTTTTGTTATAATCTTCCAATTCAATTAGTTCGCCTTCAAGTTGCCTAAGCATAGGATATATAACAGCTGCAAAATTGTACATTAGTGCTACTTGTAAAACATATGAAAATATTCAAGAAAAAAATATGCAACTAAGAAAATGGACACTTCCAAAAGTAAGGAGCCAAAGAGAGGAAAACAGACCATAGAATTCCCGGAGGGTTGCTTTCCTTTCCTGTGAAGACATGGTTGGCATTCCATCCACATATACCTAGACAATAATGTAAAGGCGGATTTGTGTGCTAGTACTTAGTCAAAAGGAACATCAGACATAAGGTAGAGAAGAAAGAACCCAAACAAAACCAAATATACCCATCTAAGAAACAATTAACAAAGAAGAAACGGCAGCCCACCTTATACACAAGTATGTGGAGAAGGCCTAAATAACTTGGGAGAGTATCTGTACAGTTAAAGTTCAACCATTCAATCAGAAATAGGAAAAAGGGAGCAAAAGGGCCGTAAGCCAACCTCATCTGAATGCAATCCCCATTGCAATACCTAGGGAGAGCAGCTGCCCTGCAAAACCCACCCAACCAAAATTCAAATTAACCAATTGCTCTTAGTAAAAGGTTGGCAAGGTATAATTGAGTTCAGAATATAATGGGACGTAGCAATTTGGGTAAAACTAGAGAATTTTAGACAATTGGGCAAAATTAAAAGGGATGTGGTTTTTGGAATTTACCAGTTATACCCACCACAAAAGGTCAAAACCCCATTAGGAAACTACATAGGGGCTGAACCAATCAAACAAAAATTCTGACTATAATGGCCAAAACCAAAAAGCAGCTTATACAATTAATCAGAAATGGGTTGATCCAGCAATGCAGGTTGTGGGTACTGAAATGAATTCCGTATGGGTTCTGTTTCTTGAATTTATTCTTTTCCAGTGGGACATTAGATAATATTGGGAAATAAGGGCAATTGCAGGTTCCAAAATCACATCTTAAAGCACTCAACCCAGCACCCTAAAAGCATCTAGAACTCTTGTTTATATTCAATTTTACCAACTATACTTTTATTCATGACTACTATCATCTAACCACCAGAACAGAAACAGCCCAACCACAAAATCAGAAAACCCACAAGATGAAAATTGAAAAACAGAAAATGAACAGAACTACTTCTTTTCAGAACTGGGTTTTGAAGATTCAAGAGCGAAAGAAAAGTTGGAAAAACTTACAGGGTGTTGGCATGTTGAATATCAGCTTCAAGAGATTTGATTGATTCTCTGTAGGAAGATGCATTGGGATGTTTTTGCCACATCTGTCCCCCTTTTGGTTTTGGGGTTCTTCTCCAGAGAAAAAAGAAGGAAGAAAAAGTGGAGTATAAATGACAAAAGGAACAGCTTTGGTGGGGAACAGTTCTGGTTTTGTGCAGTGGAAGTTTTTGAAGAAGAAAGATTAGAAAGAGGACTTTCTAAAAAGAGAGTTGATGAATGATGACAACTGAGAGAAGAGAAAGCACCGCTTGCTTTTTATTTTTCTCCATTTGCCTTTTCCTTGCTGGGTTTCCCTTTTTTTTTGTTTTTTTGGTCTTTTTATTTCTTGGGCATGTGAAAACGCTTGCTTAGTTGTGAAAGCTTTCCCTGCTTAAGAAAAGGAAGGGATAGCTTATCCTCCTCATGTTTCTTTCCTAGTTCCTACCTTGCCTCCTTTTCTTTCTCAACTGCGATCTCAATTTGGGATATGAAGACATAATATCATCAAAGCATTTTAGAAGTTTGAATTTGATTGTTTTAGGGTTTGTTTTCTATGACTAGTTTTTCAAAATTAATAAAATTAAAAAATACAAGCTTATTTAATTGTTTTTAATCTATGATTATGACTTTTATGAAGTAGATCCATAGTTTAATGGTTTATTTTCCACTATTTGAATATTTTGAGGAGAGTTTTGAGGTTAGAGTACTTTTAGAAAAGTCTAATGCAAGTGCGGGTCTCAAACTTCGTCAAGGGAAAAAAAAAAAAAGTGTATGAAATTCTTTTATTGATGTTTGCAATATTTGTATTTAATTTTGTGAGACTTCATTATTTTATGATAAATAAAATTACATCATTTGTTTTGTCTTTTCTTATTTTCTCTAAACAAATCTCTTCAAATTAGGGGGATTGATTTTCGTGATATGTCGGAATGGATATAAAAAAATGATCATCTGTTTTCTTTTTGACTTTAATTTTCAATGAGTTTGAGCAAAATGTATTTGATAAATTATTTATACGCCACCTCAACAAAATTGTGAATAATTCCCAAACACTCCACAAAATTTTAATTTATATTAGAAAAATAATTAAGTCCACCTTAGAAATTCTTGCATGTGAAAAGTCTTTGCTCATTGACATTATTAATTTTTCAATATAGGTTTCTACTTCTTCTTCTCTCCATCCCTCATTTGCCACTTTTTTTTTCCAACAAACAACAAAAAACAATCGAATAATCCTTTTCATTTTCATCTATTAATTTTTTTTCTCTTTACAAAGCACGAGACATAATAATTGACGAAGAAATATGATAAAATAAGATTCTTATAACCCATTTAGAATAATTAAGGATGTTTTCTTATAGGCTAAGAAGCCTAAGATTTTCATAATTGCACATTGTTAAATACTATTCAAAACTAGTTTTTATGTGTACACATATTTTTGCATTTTTTTAATTCTATATTTTGGAGACACCTTAGATTTAGATTTGTGTGGATCTGAATAATATTTAGTACAAAATAATATTAAAATTTATTCAAATCCACTCAAATATAAATTTAAGACTTGAAATTTATACTCTCAAATATAAACCTAAATGTTTTGCACGAACAATAATTGTGTGAGATTTTGTTATGTGGGGTGTTTGGCTCAAGTCTCAAGAGAGAGAAAAAGATGTGGGTTGTGAGAAATTATCTAAGATATGAGACATGAGATGGGAGATGAGTTATCTTCTGTTGTATATGAATTATCTAAAATACGAGATGAGAGATGAGTTATTCTTTTGTTTTGTACTACAGATCAATATAGACTTTCAATTAACCTAAAAAAAAATAGTAGAAGGAAAGAGAGGAGAATACAATATATATATAACCTACTTTTTCCCCACTATTGTTTCGGAAAAAAAAAAAAGCTATGATTCGTAGTTAAAATAAAACTATTAACTAATAGGTAAAGAGTAATTTGATATTTGTTGACACATTTCTTCCCAATATTTAAAATGGTGTTCACAACAAACTACTAATTTTTGAATTTAGTAATTGATTTAAGAGGCTCACGCTCTTCATTAGAGAGATCAAAGTTCAATTCTTTTAAAAAGTAACCTCTATTTTGAGATGAGATCGAGGTATTTCATTGCTGTGGAATTAGCGATAGTAAAATTGCTTTCCTCCTTTCTTTAATCTGCAGGGGGTCAAAATCAAATTGTTAAGTTAGTGAAGTTATTTCGGTGTAATTCGACCTGACAATAACAGAATCACGTTTTGTAGGATTTGAACCTACGACATCGGGTTTTGGAGACCCGCGTTCTACCGAACTGAACTAAGAGCGCTTTCTTATCACAATAGATAAAACTGTAAAGAAAAGGATTCTTTTTGTAATCTCCCAATAGATCTTGCATATACTAAAGTACGCTTGAGATAATGAGAATTAATAAATAAAAAAATCTAATTTTCTTGCAATAAAATAAAATTTTTTTGAATATATTTAGAAATTTATATATAGTTTTAATATGCTCTTAGAGTGGGCACATAGAATCCTTTATTTTCCCCAAAGCTACGCGGAGAATGGAGGACAATTGGTCCTATTCCAATTAATATGAATTTGTCCTTTTTAATTTTGATTGTTGAAATTTCAATTAATTTATTTTTTCAAATTTCACTCCTTAATTTATTGGCATTGTTCAATATTCTATCCTCACATAATATCTCAACTAAATACAAGAATGGGCATCACATCCACATATATTTTTACACATGTTTATGCTGAAATCTTTTTTTCATTTGAAGGAAAGATTATTTTATTTTATTTTATTTTATTTTTAACTAAAAGAGGACGACACCTCCACTTATTTGTCAATAAATTCTCACTTTTGATGGAGAAATACCATGGTTACAAGATAAGTAAAAGGGAGATTACAAAAAAATAAAATAAAATCCTAATAAAAACAACACCAACAACCAACTAAATCAGGACAACAAAACTAATAACATAGATAGAGACACAAAAATAACCATAAACAAATCGAAATTCATCAAACAAAACTCGAGAGTTGAACTAATGACGAACGGAAGTGATACCTCACCTATTCATCTGAATAATACTTTTTAGATAATGTGGTAGAATAAAAATTTATTCTATTATGATTGAAATTTTTAAATGTCCATAATGTATAAAAATTAAAAATGTTCCATCCATTTGCTATATAAGTTTCATTCATAATCAAAATTTTGAAAAAAAAAAAAAAGAAGTTAATTTCTCGATATATTTTTTTTTTAAGGAAAAAAAAAAAAATGTGTGCTACCGGATGAATAAGTAAGTTTGATCATGGGATGGGCCGAGCGCATAAGAGCGTTTTTGTCTCAAATTCACTAAGTTGGAAGCCCAATTTCGACCAGTAGGAGAGCCCAGCAGCCATCCCCAGTCCCCACTTGTATGGGCCGCACCGTAGAGGCGCAACATCTGAGCCCATTAATTAATAGGCAAAGGGATCTATTAATACTCCAACTTATCTAGGTTAACGATTTCGAGTCCTACTCAAATAAAGTGTTGTTCATTTTGATTCACCATTTTCTTGGGTTTATTTTATAGAATGTCTCTTATATAATTAGAACTCAAACTATCTTTATAAATTCAAAATTTTCCTAAAACAGACATGATGTGTGATTATAACGTCCAACTTCTAATGTAATTTGCCAAAGTGCCTTATGTGTGGTTCAATATGATAATATCCCCAAAATGACTTTAATACAAAATGTAACGATTTTGATCCAACTCGATCCGATGAGGTATTGCCTATTTTGATCCACTAATACATATTTGATGTAGGACTATGATACCTAAGGTATATATAAGTGTATATTTGGTAAAAAATTTATTTTTCACTTTTGTTTCTATATAGTGGAGAGATTGACTATGCGCAGGCAATAGTTTAATTTGTTAGTTTTTTTTTTTTTTTTGTTAGTTTCCACTTGTTTCGGAAAATTGAAAAATTAGTTTTTATGATTTTTAATTGTTTTGACTACCTAATACTACAATATTCTAATATCAAGAAAACATTATTTGGATTAAGTCATTTATACTATACATACTTTTAATTAAAAATGTCTTATGAATTTAAAATATAATTAGTATAAAAATATCCATAAATGTTAACAAAATTTAAAAATAATATGAGCCATATACAGAATGAAGTAAAATAATTATAATATTTTTAATTGTTATTATAGCATTTCTAATTTGTATTATTTTGTAAGTTTATTATTTTGATTATCCCTTTAATTGTCATTTGATCAAGAATAAAAAAGAACATTTGCTTAATCAAGTTCTAATTTGCTTTAATTTTAGAAATATTAATTAAACAAGTCGTTGTTTATAATTTTTTGTTTCTATTTTTAATTTTTAGTTTTCATTTATGGTTTTCATTTTTATAATTTTCAACAATGATACTAAACGTCCCTTAAGCAATTCATCTCCTATTACATAACCTCTTTCTAAAATTTGAATTTTTAACTCTCGATAAAATATGAAGTATTAATTAATAGCTTGATATTATGTCCCTTGGGAGGCGTTTGGTTTGCACCATCAAAAGTAATTTTGTTCAAGAATATTTTTAGAAATCACATTAATGAAAATGGGATGTTTGTCTCATGTGAATAATTTCATTTTATTTGTATAGTAAAATTTTCAGTAGTGTATATATGTACATAGAGGATTCCCATATCAATGCTTGATTATTCCCACATCAATGCTTGATTTAACATGAAAATTCTAACAAGCACATCAAAAAGATGACCATTATATCCTTGACATATGTGTAATGTGAAAAATAATTTTATTTTGAATGTAAAAATCTATTAAAAGCACATAATTAAATCCATCTTCTAAAATTTTTATCAATTATAACTTAAAAAAGTTAAATACTTAAATAATCAATTAACTGAAATAATTGAGAGTAATATAGTGTCTAAATACTAACCATTATACTAAATTATTATAACACAATAATATTGTTATTCTTTCAATTTACAAACTATTGGTTTAAGTATAATAACAGAGTTTCTTAATATGATATTATAGGAAATTTAATTCTGTTAGCTTTGGTGGTTACACTATCATGGTTTATGTGTTTTGAAGATATTAACCTATATGTGGTTTCTAGTGTTTTTCATCTTTGCAGATCATGTTTAGTACATGTTCAATGGTAATTACACAAAGTACTAAGATCAAAGACAAAGATCGGACCGAGTTGACGTCGAGTAGGAAGATCAAATGGACATTTACTTAGAAAGAACCCAAACACAACCAAAGGAAGATTATTGTTGTATTATTTGTAATAAGGGTTGTGTGTGTGGTAATAACTTGTTGTAACTCTTGCGTTTTGTTTCTTGCATGATTTCTGAGCAAGAGTGAGCAATGCACATGCATACTAGGACACATTAATTTATATTATTGCACTAAAATCACAAACTCAACTTTCATGGTTTTCAAAGTTAAACTTAAGAATTTGTCCAATGAATCCTAAACTCAAATATGTTTTCAAAGGGACAAATTTTAATATCCTAGTTTTAAAAACATTTTTATACTTAGTCCTGATTGTGTTAAAACAAATTTTATGTCCTAAAGGTTCAAAGAAAGTCAAGTATATTTATAAAATGACATACTAAGCATATAAGATGTAACGGCCACCTTAATTAATTGGGTTTTTTTATTTTTTATTTTTTTATACTATAACATTTTACATGCTCTGATACCATACTGGGAGTAAACCCAATCAATAACCTAAGCAGTGAGAAACATAAATCACATAGACATAATCGTATGAAAATATATATACCATACCAAACCAATACCACACAATATCAGAGTACTACGTGTTTTCCAAAATATATATACATACGTCTGCTCCCCAAAATACCCTCAACTAACTAGGGTATACAAAAATACTCCCAAAATGTACTCACTCTGCACTAGTAGGGTAGTACAGAAGCCCCTCTATCTGCGAGCCTGGTCTACTCGCCTACCTGGATCTCATGAAAAATGTTTCAACACTACGATGAGTCAACGCTCAGTAAGAAGAAATATGCTATTACTAGTGTGTGGCAAATGAGCTACTATATCATGAAAATCTGTTTTCAAATAAACATGTATAACTAAATATATAAATAAAGTATAAGTGATAAAATCCACCACCCCTGTCCCTAATGTTTAACATGTCAGTATCGGAGAATATTATTCAAAATACTTCTAGTATAAGTAAGTATGTTCCCTGTTTCTGCAAATCTATACATATGTAATAATAACTGAAACTGTTCCCTGTAGATATCTGTGTGTCATGACTTACCCCCTCATGAAAGGGTTGTGTGGCCCGTAGGCGGGATTTACCCTGATTGGCCAACCAAGAATAAATCACTATACTTCATCGGTCAATCTGCCCACCTCAACCTATATCTAGATGGGGAGCCTAACCTCTTCAAGGACCTAGGTAATCGACCTTATCACGTATTATCTAAATAGGTGGTTGCACTCAAAAAGTAACGTAATATCTGTAACAACGATACCGTGCTCTGTAGCTGCATAGTCCAACAGGATCTGATATCATATAGTATATTTCTATATACATATATATCTGATCTACCATGATTCTGAAATACTGAAATAACCATGATGTTGCATAAACTGTAACTGTAGTTCATACGTAATATTGAGAACTGGATAATCATAACACTGACATCTGCATAATCATAGTACTGAAAATGCATGATCATAATATTGATATTTGTATTATCATGGTACTGAGGTTCATGAAATCATGGTACTGAAATATCGTAAAATCAGAATACTGAAATATCGTAAAACATATTTCGTACTATATTCATACTCACAAGCCACACGATACTGTAATACATAATTTTCATCATTTAATAAACTGTATAATATTTTAAAAATACCTAACATAGCATATTTCTCTTACCTGACTACTGGAAAACTCCTATGGAATACTAGCCTAACACCCGCAAGGCCTCCTACAAAACACCCTGAAAATAATATTTGTCAGAACTAAATATCAGTATTTCTTTTGCCCACATCAATTCTTATAACTGTCATAAGACCAAAAACGGACTAAAAAGTCTTACCCTGAATTTGGGATGAAATCCAACTTCCTTTTCCCAACAATCCGCTCCGGCAGACTCGTAGAGAACTTCTCCATGAGCATTGTGGTAGCCTCAAATCTTCGATCTGGCGACTGGCGAGGCCAAAATCGAAGAGAGAAGGGAGAGAGAGACGTAGGAGAGAGAGAGAGGAGAGAGAGAGGGGCATGAAAAATGTATAAAAATCCGGTTTTTAGCTATTTATAGGGCCAGATTCGTCGACGAGACACGTCACCTCATCGACGAGTCCTTCATTAAATTCGTCGACGAGACCCTGTATTCGTCGACGAAATTTAGAACAGCCCAAAACCGTCTCTCGGTATTTTCTTGTCGACAAAGCCCTGTATTTGTTGACGAATTTCCTTATGTACTCGTCGACGAAACCTTGTATTCGTCGATGAGTCCTGGCAATCCTTCGAATTTATTATATTCTCTAAAATGCAATGTCGTCGACGAACACTCGGCCTCCTTCTGTTTCTGTTTCTATTTCTCTCTCTCTTATTATTTAAGTACTATTATTTTTCTGGTCACTACATAAGATATCAAACAAGCTTCAAATATGTTTTTATTAATCAAGATATCTTATATTTAAGTAAGAAACTTATTTGGGCAAGTATTAAACTCTATTAGACTTAATATATTTCATATAATTTTTTCTAAGAATGTTTTAACTTATTAAAAGACCTTTTTACAAGGAAAAACAAAGCAATCATCACTAATGTGTTAGGACCGGAGGAGCCCATGGGTGGACTTGATACACATGAGTGAACACCAACCTGACCCAAAAGCTTAAGCCTATTGGGTCTTGGGCAAAACCATGTATATAAGCATCCATTATCCACTCTAATTTTTCAATGTTGGACAAGCTCACAAGTGAAATTCTCAATAATCTCCCCCTCACTTGTGAGTTCCAACTGCTCCCCCTTGAACGGAAATCATCTCCCTTCTGCGAGTAAGTCCGATTCTCCAATAGTTGCTTAAGTGGGTCTTACCACTGGCGTCTTACGTGCGTCGGATTGTATTCCACGTGCCTCTGAATCAATCCTACCTCTCATGTCTTCACCCTATTCGTATCCATCCGCAGCCTAGATGATCCTTATTGGCCTCAGCCACACACTTGGTCCTCCAACTGTTAGCACATTAGGAGAGTTAGCTTCACATCTCGACTTTTTTACGATGTCGCTCACCTAGAGTTACGAACCGTCGGCTCTAATACCACTTGTTAGGACCAAAGGAGCCCCATAGATGGGCTTGATACACATGGGTGAACACCAACCTGACCCAAAAGCTTAAGTCTATTAGGTCTTGGGCCCAACCATATATATAAGCATCCATTATCCACTCTAATTTTCCAATGTGTATCAAGCACACCTTTGGACTCTTCTGGTGCTAACAAGTGGTATCAAAGCCTATGGTTTCTCCTTGGGATGCTGGGCATGTGGTGCTACCAATTTGGTGAGCCCAATTCGTGTAGAGTTTGGAACCCGATCCCAATTCATGAGGAGTTTGTAGTTCAATGTGTGAGGGGGAGATTGTTGGGGTTGTCCCATATCGGTTGTGGAAGGGGTTTGGTGGTTAGTTATTAAGTATGAGGGAAAGCCTCATCCCATGAGCTAACTTTTGGGGTTGAGAAGGCTCAAGACCACCTAACATAATGTAGTGCAACCTTGACTCCTGAACAATTTTCAGTATTTGGGTCATAACTTTTACTAAAAAAAGTTCAAAAATGACGATCTTGGTATCCCTAGAAAGTTAAGACAAAATGCCAAAACTTTCATGTCGATGACTTTTTCTGATTCAAGGCACTCATCGACGAACACAGGGGATTCATTGACGAGTGGAAGTGTGTGACTAATCAACAAGTCTAACGGGCAGAATGACGCTAATAGGCAAGAAACGGTTAGTTTACCAAATAAAATATCTTTTCTTCCTCCCAACGGCTAGTAGTTAACGTCTTTTTTGGCTCTTGGACTATAAATACAGGCTTTTAATCATTTTTAGTGAAAAACATCTTCTTATACCAAAACCTAAGCACCTAACACTTTGCATTGTTGTTATTCATTCACAAGTATTCATTCTCTCTTACTCTTTAATTGTGTTTGATTCATTATTTGAGAGATAGTGTGAGGTTTGCTTTGTATTTAATATTTGCTCATTTGAGGAACATCATATTGTATTTCCATCATCTTCTTGTAAAGGTTTTTTGTGAACCATTTGGTGAATGTTCTTTGTGAACTGAAGAGACTCTTTATGAGCGGGGAGAGATTTGTTCCCGAGTGAAGGCTCTTTGTGAGCATGGTAGGGATTTGTTCTCAAATTGTAAGGTTTCGCTTGGTGCTGAACCATGTAAAAATAGTGGTGTTGATTTTCTCTACCCTTCTCTTTATTTTATTTGTCTTGTGCATGATTTACATTTACTTATTTTATGATATAATTTCTTACATCTTGAGAAGAATTTTTATTTTATAGAGAAACACGCATTCTGCAAAAAGAGTCTACTCACCCCTCTCTAAACTATATACTCCCGGGGTTGGGACGTCTAACAAATTCAAAATTAGAATTTTTATGGGAATGAGATTCTTATAATTAAAACTTACCTCAAAGGAAGGGCAGGAATATGATACTAATATTTCATTCTTACGAGTATGAACATTTTTTGTCACACCCCGAACTCGCAGGTGGGTCCCAGGTGTGAGTTTAAGTAACCTAACCTGTCTCTGTATCAATTTAAACATTCATGATACAATACATAAAGGGGGATCTGACCCCATGGGGTAAACGGATGCCCACATACATACACCCAATCATCCATAATACACAGCGGAATATGGTCTTTTATACAATAACAGTATCATACCAGAGTCTATACAAACTAGGACATGCATTCCCATTATACAACTATACCCCAGGTGTCTACAAAAACCATCCTGACAACCTGGATACCAAAACTCGTACCTAAAAGGTACTAGCAGTAGCTACGACACCCCTTGCTTCCCGACGCTAGGATGTTACTTACCGTTACCTGAAGGCCCTAAAAATATTGTACGTACATTCGGGGTGAGACACTTCTCAATAAGGAAGAAAACAGTTTATATCAGTGTGTGGCATACCAGTGTCATTTACATACTTCATAACACTATACATACGATACATTTTGAAACAATTCGTACAGTTTCATACAAATACATACAGTTCCAGTATTTTCAGAAAACCATTCCAATTCATACGATACCCAACATACATACATACATATGGTCAGTGTCGTCACACAAGTTCACAACTACACCAGGTCACCTCATCTCACAGCGATTACATTGCTACACAAGCAACTACGCTGCGACGATCAAGGCCCAATGTGAATCCATTACATCATACGCAACTACACAAGGTCACCTAGTCTCACAGCGATTACGTTTCTACAGATGCAACTACGAAGATCTACGACTCAGGCCCAATAGTGAATCCATTGCTACATACGCAACTACACAATCACCTAGTCTGACCCCGATTACATTGCCACGTGACAACTACGCTACGACGACCTAGGCCCACTGTGAATCCATTGCTACAAACGGTGTAGATCACACCTTCGGTGACTAGCCGAAACATACTAGTGATATTTCACACCCTGGATATAGAGTCGGCCACTCTTGCCCATGGTAACTACCTGATACTTGGCAGTTTTACAAATCCCTAGAAATCATTTTGGAACTCACGTTCCTATACATTTCAGCGTACGGTAATTAGCCGCCACATAACTGTTTTACAAATACCTGAAACAAATACATACATTCATACATACCACACTTATTTGGTTTACGGTAAATCTTATCATTTACAATTTCAAGTATACAGTTTATGCAAATATGAATTATGGTCATCTCAATAATACAGTTTTAATACAATCAACAAATTTCCAAACAAAATAGAGATGATATCCAAAATTCCTAATTTTCCCGAAAACTGAAATCCAAAAATCCTGCATTTTTACCTGATAGATTTCCCCAAATAAGTAGCCAAAACATACATATGATCGTAGCCTACAAGCTTACCGATCCTGATTTCAAAAATGGACTAATATAAATAAAATCCCCTTACCTTAACCCGAAATCCACTACGAACTCTACGATCCTCAAAACTACGAATCGAGACTCCGAAATCTACAAACCACAGTACAAAACATACTTACAATTCATACTACTACACATATGCCGAATCAGAAATGAAAATCAAGCCTTATCTCGATTTTGGCCCGAAACCCGAAATCCTTCGAAACGAGATTCTGATCCAGTAGAAACGTAGAGAATCCTTCACTAATCCTCACAGTATCTTTGGATTTGCAATTCAAGCAACAAACGGCGAAGAAAACTAGAGAGAGAGAGTGGAGGGAGAGTTCTAGAGAGAGAGAGAGAGAGAGCTTTTGGGGAAACTTAGCCCCAAAGCAACCCAATTCCACCTTTTATAAGCCTTTGACCCAAGAGGCTTCGTCGACGAAGTCTTCAGGGATTTCGTCGATGAGGCAGCGATTTCGTCGACAAACCCTGATATTTAAATTTTCCTGAATCCCTCAACTTTTTCTCGTCGACGAACCTCTGAATTTCATCGACGAGAAACCTTCTGCCTTCGTCGACGAATTATGGCCTCGTCGACGAAGTCTGCAAAATTCCCTTTTTACCCCTCTTTTAAATAATTAACCCGTACAACACAAATCGGGTTCTTACATTTTTGTTCTATCAAATTTTCATACTCAAAGAGCTTTGAAAATAAAATAGTACAAACATTATGACCTTAAAATTTTGAAGATAACCAAACTCTTTTTTTAAGTTAAAGAGACATTGCCCCTTCCATCCATCCGAATTAATAGTGCCTATAAAACCCTATTAGTCACTCGAGCATGGATGGCAGAATAATTCTTCGAAACCCTAGTCAATCTATGTATAAATATTGCCCTAGTCAATTTGTAACTCCTGCACCAAAAATGGAATCATCATAAATAATAAAATTGCAAACTGAAACCATGTGCAAGTGCAGGCAGCAGCAGGTGTAGTACTCCTACTATACTTTGCCCAAAAGAAGGAACGGTGGTGCATGCACAAAGCGGGGCTGGGCTGCATGTGCATGCCCATGACGTAATAAAGTTAAGGGACACCTGCCCTTGGTGGGGACTGGGGTCCCCTACTGGATCGAGTCAGAGGGTACCACCAATTAACTTTAGCTAGCAGAAGGGACATGAGACATGGGGACCAATTAATATATGAATATATTTTGATAGATATCGGTACCCAACTTTAAAAAGCTGAATATATCGAAATTGAAGGGACGGCGGAAGGGGCAGCCGGGGGGCGGTGGTCCTCCAAAGCTAAAGAGATTTTGTTGCTAGCCAGTGCAAAAGACAGTTAACGCGGGCTCCCCCTCGCCCGCGCGCTTTTTATATATTTAGTTATTGTTTTATTATAATTATTAGTATAATAATAACCAAATCTCCTCCCACGTTGCACTGTCTTTTTCTCGCATGGCCTGGTTCGGTTCTTAATTCTTCTTATTTTTATTCTTATTTTTGGAGAGAAGATAAAGGTTTTGTTAAAGAAGCATCAAAGAGGTTCAAACTTGAAAGAAGTAGAGCTTATGGTTCAACTTAAATATTATAACACGGCAAACGAAAATAAATTACAACTCAAAAAACAGCATACCAATCAAAAACGATCAAAAAGGCCTCCAAATTAACCTCCTAAATTAGATAAAATGTAATGAAATTTTTTTCAATCCAGATGTGAAAGAGTGATAGGACCTAGAACAATGAAAAAGACAAGAAATGCATTTAGAGAAAACTTCGACATCTGAGGAGTAGTGCTCCCTAAAAATTCTTTTGTTTTTTTCTTTCCATATCACCCAACAGACAATTCCAATAATGGCTGCTCTAAGATTCTTCAGAAAACCTTTAAGAGAAGTCGAATTCCAAATATTGTACAACGAACTGAGCTCATATGACATGACCATATGTAACTGCAAAAGGTAGACCACACGTTTCTACTGAACTAACAGTGAATGAAAAGATGGTTAACGTTTTTTCTACATCCCTCTTGCAAAGGACACACTTTGAAGCCAATTTATCGATAACAATCTTAAAGCAAAGCAAAATTGTCCTAAGATTTCTGAGCTCCGAAATGGAATTACTGCAAAAAATAATTGTGTCGTCATCAAAAAGAAGATGAGAGAGGTTTATAGAATGAGACCTCTTTTGAATCTTGATTCCCTCAATCAAATTTTTATTACAACCTTGGGCCAACATTTGGGGAAGCACCACCATGATAATAACAAAGAGAAACAAAGATAAGGGTCTTCTTGTCTAGTACTCCTCAAACTCTTGAAGAAGCTTGAAGCCTCACCATTAATTAGCAGTAAATTAAGAGAATGAAGTCGTGGAAATACATCACTTTATCCAGCGTCTCCATTTGACTCCAAACTCCATGATGCCCAATAAATTGTCGAGGCATTCCCAATTAATGAGGTCAAATGCTTTTTCCAAGTCAAGCTTGCAAACGAGGCTTTCATACTTTTTCTTCCTCAATAAATCAATGCTCTCATTAACAACGAGAGTAGCATCAAGAATTTGTATACCGGAAACAAAGCTCATCTAGTTATCTAAAATAATCAACGAGAGCACCTTTTTTAGTCTATTGGATAGAACTTTGGCCAATATTTTGTAGAAGATACCCACCAGACTAATAGGTCTAAAATCCTTGATGCATGTTCTCCGCTCCACCTTTTTTTTTTGGAATGATAACTATAAATGTGGTGTTTAGGCTTTTCTCAAACTTCTCGATTAAGTAAAATTCATGAAAGGCTGCAATGAAATCACATTTCAAAAAATTCCAACAATTTAGAACAAAACTAACAGTGAAACGGTTTGGGCCCGACGATTTGTCCCCATTCATTGTAGTCACCGCATTCCAAATTTCTTCCTCAGAGAAGGGGTGTTTAAGTTCGTCCCTACTATGAGAAGGCATAAGAGTTGCATTATTCCCTACGAGGTGAGGCCTCCAAAGAAACGATTCTATCAAAAGATTCTCTAAAAGCTTATTTGATTCATCTTTGATCTCACTAGGCTTCCAAAAAACTTTATTGTTGATGATCATTCTTGAAATGAAATTGGTTTTCCTATGCATTGAATCCATTTTGTGAAAAAAAAAAAAAAATGGTATTCTTATCCCCCCACCTTAAGCCATAACTCCATGGATTTGATTCTCCAATAAATTTCCTCCCGATCCCAGCAATTGGAGAAGATTTCTGTCTGCTTCTTCCATGCGGGATTTTTCATTTTCCTCAAGAGTACTCATCTCAGATTCTTAATTATATTTAAGATATGGTGATGATGATGATGATGATGGACAATTATCTTACACAAAAAAAACCAATTTGCATATTGTTATATTGTTAATTATAAGCTAATTTCAACTCGAAAGTTGTTAAATGGGTCATACTCTTATTAAAGTTTTATTTTCTTTAACTAATTATTAATTACCAAGATTTCAGATGATATGAGTAATTTGACCCTTTGATCAGGGAGATGATTGAAATTGTAAATGATGGTAAAATTAAAATTTATATTTTTTTCTTTGTCAATGATAATAAATTTGTGTTTTCTAATGTTGCAGGTACTCATGTGTTCCACATTTAATTTTCAAAAGCTATAGATGTAGATAATTATGATTACTTTTTGAAAACAGGAGACATTGTAACAATATACTGTGGAGTGTTACTTGGTATATGCAAGGATTTGTACAATTAAGTCAATATAAAATTACAAGTGTGCTGATTTTTATTAATGAATAATGAAATTTAGTAATCTGTCTCTTATACTCATGTTCCTTCTTACCTACGCAATCCATTTTCACCATTTCACAAAATTAAAACGTGAGATCTACAACATGAAAGTCTCAAATTGGATGCTTCGATTTTGTTCAACGGGACTAAAAAGAGTGTCACATTTTTCACTACTTTATTCATCAATTTAGTTAAGTCAAACCGATGACATTTTGTGGAAAGTTTTAATATTAAAATATCAATAAATGTAAAAATTTTTCGTGAGGACGCTCATCTCTTTAGAGTTTCTAAATTCATAATATCTCTTTTTGTAAAATTTATTTCTTCAACTCATTTTCTTTTTCTTCGTAAATCTTTAAAATAATAAATTTAAATTACATAAAAATATTTTTGATATAAACTTTTCAGATTCACGTGTTGGAAAAAAAAATCTAAAACTTTTTAAAGTAACAATCCAAAGTGGCATTATTATTTTAAGATTTTATTTTAGACTGTTAAAACTTTTAAATTGTTACTTATGTACTAAAATTGTAATTTTTTTTCTCAATAGCATGATAATATTATAATTTCAAAAGTTTTGAGTTTTCGTAGTAACAATTATTTTTAAGGTCAAATTATGGAAAATTAAAGTTTAAACTTTAAAGTTTAGATTATTGTTTAATAGTTTTTAACTTTTTTTTTTTAAAAAAGGAACTTAAAAAGAAAATATTAGTTACAAAATTCAATAATATCAGAAATGTAAATACAAATAACACCCTTGACATTGATAAGACTGCTGGAGCGGCGGAGCGTGTCATGCCTATGCCTGTCACACGTGCACCCGCGTTGCAGCACAGAAGCTCGACTTCAAAAATGATTGCCTTGCTTGTTTTCTAGTCTCTATCCTCGGCTGGAGCATTATATTCTCTTCAAAGGCGTAAAGGGGAGCCTGAAAATGAACTTGTTGGTGTCTTTTTTGTTTCCCGGGAAAAGCAGATTCCTCAAAGTAAAAGAGGAAGATAAAAGAAAAGATGCCAAGCTGAATGAACATAGGATGGGCCCATCAATCAGAAAAATATTGATGGGTGTGATGTTGAACCTCAACAGGGGTTGGGGTTGGGAATTATTGGCTACTGAAATGGTAAAGCCAGACAATTTCAAAAGAATTGGTTTCTAAGCTTCAATGGGTTTATCTCCTCATTTCTTGGTTTTCCACCTGTGTTTGATTTCATCTGTGTTGTGCCAATTTGAAGGTATGTAATATATTTCTCCTTAAATCTGTTCATGTAGCAAAATTTTAAGAAAAATTCAGTTTAGGAAGATGTGGAAGCAACCCCTTACTTCAAATTCTGCTCTGTGATGTGCATAATATTGTAGATGCTGTCTGAATCCACAAGCAATTATAACCTGCAGACTTTGTTTAAATGCTTATTGAACAAGACCCAAAATATATTTAAACGGGGGGAAAAAAGATGAAGAGAACAGTATAATTTTTTTTTCCTTCTGGTTGATTTCTAGATTCCTACTACTCTTACTAGAATCGTTTAGGAGTCATAAGACTTAGAACTTGTTTGAATTTATGCCTGAACCTATTTAATATTCAGAGTTCATCAGTATTGACTGTGGGGGCACAAGTAACCACACTGACCCAGCTACTGGGCTAGTGTGGGTTTCGGATGCTGGGCTTATGAGCCATGGCAAATCAGTAGAAGTTGAGAATCCGAATGAGCAGTGGCCACAGAATCGGAGACGTCGAGACTTCCCCATAGATAGGAAGAAGTACTGTTACACTTTAAGCACAGAGGAGAGGAGGCGGTATCTAGTACGTGCAACATTTCTGTATGGGAGCTCAGAAAATGAGGATGCATATCCAAAATTTCAGCTCTACCTGGATGCAACCGAGTGGGCAACTGTGACAGTGAGGGATGCTTCAAGAGTTTATGTGATGGAAATGATCATAAGGGCGCCCTCAGCTTCTATTGATGTGTGCCTATGCTGCGCAACAACAGGTTCTCCATTCATTTCCACTCTTGAGCTGCGACCTCTCAATCTTTCAATGTATATCACGGATTTTGAGGATGACTTCTATCTGAGAGTTGCAGCCAGGGTAAATTTTGGTGCTCCAAGCATGGATGTTTTGAGGTAAGTGTTAGATTACCACTTTAACCAAAAAGGTTAAGCCTCTTAGGTTGTGGGCCAACAATGTAGATCAGGCCTTAACACTCTCCCACGTGCGCAGCTTGACAGCGTGTGGAGAGATAAACATATGATAGATAACACTCATTATAGTGAATACAATAATTTTTTAAAGACCATACAATAAACACAGGCAGCAAGACTTGAACCCAGGACCTCCCGGTAACTAGCTCTAATACCATATTAGATTACTACTTCACCTAAAAGCTTAAGCTATTAGGTTGTGGGCCCATAATGTATATCAGGCTTTAATAGTAAGTTCCATTATACATTCATTTTTCATGGAAGATTAGGTGGAAGTTTTATGAGTCGGGACTCAGGCACCACCAGAAATATAAAAGCTGCAGCGCATTATTTAATTGACAAAGATCAAACAGATTTTTATTTTAATAAGTTTGTGTTTAAGCTAGTTTAACCATTTGATGCCACTGGCACAAATTTATCAAAATGCTGGTTTCTCAGGTACCCCAGTGATCCCTATGACCGGATATGGGATTCAGATCTCGATAAAAGGCAAGATTATCTTGTAGGTGTTGCCCCTGGCACAGAAAGAATCAAGACTTCAAAGAACGTAGACATAAGAACGCGAGAATATCCTCCTGTTAAAGTAATGCAGACTGCAGTTGTTGGCACAAAAGGAAATCTTAGCTACAGATTGAACCTAGAAGGTTTCCCTGGCAATGCTCGAGCCTATGCATACTTCGCTGAAATTGAAGACTTGGGGACTAATGAATCCCGAAAATTCAGAATGTTGCAGCCTTATATGCCTGACTATAGCAATGCGGTGGTAAATATTGCTGAGAATGCCAATGGGAGCTACACCCTCTATGAACCCAGCTACATGAATGTATCATGGACTTACGTTCTCTCATTCTCATTTGTGAAGACTCAGGATTCTACACGAGGTCCACTCTTAAATGCAATTGAGATAAGTAAATATGTTCGGATTGCCCCAAAGACAAACAGTCAAGATGGTAAGTTGATGATCTCAGCATGTTTTGCTTTCAACAAATCCTTATATTCACCTATAAAATAGCTATATATTTGGAGTAGTCACAGTTTGAGTAGGATACCTTGAACTTATAAAATAGCTATTTATTGAGAAGAGTAACAGTGTGATTCATATTCACTGAAACTATGTGATGCCATTCTGTCCTTTACCAATGTGAGCTGACTAATAGTAATGCTTTTGGAAGTGGCTGCTCTCAATGCCTTCCACTCAATGTCTAGCGAGAACGAGTGGCCAAATGAAGAAGGTGATCCTTGCATCCCGGCTCAATGGGAATGGGTGGCTTGCAGCTCAACTACACCACCAAGAATTACGAAAATGTAACCTTTCCACTCCCATTTAATAACAATTCAGATTCATTCTTGAATTCATGGACTAGCATGCCATAATTTTTATAGCGTAATGCCTGTATTCACCATTTAAACCCCGAGATGATATCAAAACATGTCATTTAGTTAGTCCAATTATTTAATAGATATTTAAACTGGGACAAATCCTTTGCCAAAAGTAGGAACGACCCAGACATACATGAGAAAGAGTGAGCTGTACTGTGCAATTAGGGAATTTGGAAATTTTAACCTGTGGCCTCCACAATTCAGCAGGTCGTCATGCATGGTTCTGGTGCTGAGCTAGAACAACCGAAACTAGAACAGCTGAAACCATTATTAGAATGGTTCACCAGAATCAGACATTTATCTTCGCTTTTTTTATTGTGTTAAGTATATAATGATGAAAATTTGGTCATTAACCAATGCATTTAATAATGTCTATATTCTCTATACTGATATAAGTTGCCATGGTAGATATTGCTCCTGATTTTTTTTTTCTATACAAAAAGAAAAGGGAGTTGTGTTATCTGGAAGCTCATCTTGGCCATGATATCCATTGAGAGCATAAATATAGAAAGAAACTTGTTAAGGAAGTCAAACATTCTAACTTACTCTTTGACCTACTTTGAAGATGATTCCTACTGACTTGTTGAACAGTGTTCTTTCAGCAAGAACTTTAGGGGTCAAATTCCATCCCAGCTAAACAAGATGGACGGTTGTTTAATGTGGTCTATAGACTCTAGACCGGTATAAGTTTCCGTAGTGGATATTGCTCCTGATATTTGTTTTCTAGACAAAAAGAAATAGGAGTTGCATTATCTGGAGCTCATCTTTGTATGATATCCATTGAAAGCATGGATATAGAAATTTACTTGTTAAGAAAGTCAAACATTCTAACTTACTTTTTGACCTACTTTGAAGATGATTTCTACTGAGTTGTTGAACAGTGTTCTTTCAGGAAAGAACTTAAAGGGTCCAATTCCATCCCAGCTAAATAAGATGGAGGGATTGACAGAGCTGTAAGTATTATGCCTTAATATGTATGTGTGTATGTATGTGTCAATGGATGTATATCTAACTTTTATCTTTTATTTGTTTCTCATCTGCAATCTTCTACATTGGTTTTGATTTTCTTAGGTGGTTGAGTGACAACTTGTTCACTGGGCCTGTCCCCGACATAAGTAATCTTATCAGTTTGAAAATTGTGTAAGTTACGCTTCATGCTTTGTATTTCACAAGTTGAAAATGAGATATATATTTTTCTCAATGGTGCTTGTTATTTTTGGTGGGCATGTAGGCATTTAGAGAACAACAAACTCAGTGGTCTGATACCTTCTTATCTGGGCAGTTTGCGAAGTTTACAAGAGTTGTATGTAGTAAATCAGAAATCCTCATCTTTGCTAAGCCATTGAATTGGGTTAGACACTTCCAGTCTTAAAAAATTCAAATTTAATGCTACCAAGAAGACAGGAAGGGGGTTTCACTTATTCTAACATCAAACTGTCTCTAAATCCAAACTAGGGATGTTTT
Organism: Malania oleifera; assembly: GCF_029873635.1. Taxonomy (NCBI): domain Eukaryota; kingdom Viridiplantae; phylum Streptophyta; class Magnoliopsida; order Santalales; family Ximeniaceae; genus Malania; species Malania oleifera. Next base: position 81,237,872 of record NC_080428.1, on the reverse strand, counting down.
CCTGATTTTTTAAATTGTAAACATGGCAGGTATGTGCAGAACAACTCCTTCAGTGGTGAAATACCTTCAGCATTGTTAACTGGAAAAGTAATCTTTAAGTGAGTTAACTGCTAATCTATGTATATATATATATATTGCTAAAGCCAAGGCACCATGGAAGATAAATTTGGTTTTTCTTTTTTCTAATTACTTTTATCAGTGTCTTTTAGATTCTTACTACATGTGCCAGGATTCACAAAAGCTCAAGATTGTGCATGATGAAAAAATAAGACCGCAAAAAAAAATACAAATATTTCTGTAAAACAATTTCAACGTGCATCATAAAAAGAGTACTTATATCACAGATATAAACAAACTACAGAGTGCTCTGTAGTTTAGCACACTACAAAGAGACAGTTCTACATAGTCCAGCATAGAAATTCTCTTAACTGCTATGTTATATTTACTTTCAGCTATGAGGGAAATCCTGAACTAAATAAAGAGGCACAGCATAAAACACATCTTAAGATGATAATCGGAAGCTCAGTTGGAGTACTTGTGATTCTTTTAGTTCTGCTCATAGGAAGCTTACTATTATTATGTAATCGTCGAAGAAAATCATCTATCCAGGAAAGTGGTAACAAAGGTACATACACCAAGAAGTTCCATTTTGTATTTACACAATACTGTGCATGGCAATTCATATCCGTTATTTTCCATGTGCCAATTAGGTTATTCTTTGCGTAGTAGCACAAAGCCTTCACCTGCCTACTCAATTGCACATGGTGGGCATTTAGTAGATGAAGGCACAGCTTGCTACATCACACTTTCTCAAATAGAAGAGGCTACTAATAATTTTTCGAAGAAAATTGGCCAAGGAAGTTTTGGGCCTGTCTACTATGGCAAAATGAAGGATGGAAAAGAGGTGGCAGTTAAGATCATGGCTGATTCATCTATTCATGGGACCCGACAATTTGTCACAGAGGTAGTTTCAAGAATCCTCAAACATCATTTTTTTTTTTTTCAATTCCTATTCATTAACCAAGAAAATCCATTGCAGGTTGCTCTCTTGTCGAGAATTCATCACAGAAACTTGGTTCCTTTAGTAGGATATTGTGAAGAAGAACACCAGCGTATTCTGGTTTATGAGTACATGCACAATGGAACCTTGCGGGATCGCATACATGGTTTGCTTCTGAACTTGTGCACAGTTATTTCTACTTTCTGTCTTTTCATCCTGTCAGTTGCATTGAAAATGGTTAGGTGAAAATCCATGTCATACTCTGCTGCCAGATTCTGTGAACCAGAGACACTTAGACTGGCTAGATCGTCTTTATATCGCAGAAGATGCAGCTAAAGGTTTGATGTGAACGTCTATCTCGCATATACATATTTCTTTTATCAAGTTCATAAGGAATTGACAAATTGAGAAATCTGTAGGTCTTGAGTACTTGCATACTGGATGCAGCCCCAGTATCATTCACCGTGATGTAAAAACAAGCAATATTCTTCTTGACATCAATATGAGGGCAAAAGTATCAGATTTTGGACTATCAAGGCAAGCTGATGAAGATCTAACACACATATCAAGTGTGGCACGTGGAACAGTGGGCTACCTTGATCCTGAGTGAGCCATACTTACCGCATATGCGTAACTAATAATGTATTTTCTTGTATTTCATCCTGTATGTGGCTTATTAGTTGCTAATTTGCTTCATCAGGTACTATGCAAATCAGCAGTTGACTGAAAAGAGTGATGTTTACAGCTTTGGGGTTGTTCTCCTGGAACTGATTTCTGCAAGAAAGCCCGTCTCAGCAGACTATGGTGCTGAATGGAACATTGTTCATTGGGTATGTAAGTCAGCAATTTGATTCATATTTTTTAAGAGGTAATTTTGTTTGCATTTTATTTTTGATTGTAAGCTTGTGCTCTTCTTATGAAATCACGATCTGGTAAACAACTTGCTGAAACAAAATCTCACAATATGGTAAACAACTTGCTGAAACCAAATCTTTGAAAGACCAGGTGAATATACGAATATAGCAAACAGAACTCTGCAACCTAAAACTACTTTAGTTAAGCGTGTCATCCTGTTTAGGAAAGGAATGTGCTGAAAATTTTATTTAAAATATGCACTGAAACACTGCCATGAGATAGAAGTAACACAAGATTCCCAGTCCCATCACTCATATGTCAGAAAGAGCCAACAATTTGTTCAAGAAAGAAAGATACTGTGGTCAGGAAAGAATGTCAATTCTTATATCCTTTTTTCTCAGCTATGTGCTAGTGAATGTAGGTGTATGCATAGAGTTATTCAAATGCAGTATCAATTATCATACACAGAAACTATAAGGTCCAGCATAGAGTACAAGGAAATACAGTTTTACTAAATAATCAAACTTGTTTGATGAAATATCGGCAATGGTCTTAGAAGCAAATTCAGAACACCGTACTTTTTCTCAACCTAATAGGGCTAGCCAAGTGAAGACTAAGTATCCTTGAATAGTAAAACCTGAAGCATTTGGAAATCTCAGTGAGAGTAAGTGAACGGATTAGTATGACACAGTACTGCTATATAAAAAAGAAGCAACAGACTTTCTTGTCCTTTGTTAAAGTCCAGTGAATTACTCATCGGCCAACATTTCTTATTCAAGAAACTCCTTCACAATTAAGGTGTAAATTCATTAACATTCTACATCAGTTTCTGTCATGCACTTAATGTTTTTGGTGTACCAGTGCAACCAGATAAAAACATAATTACATTTGCTTCTTTCAGTTTCATTGAATATATTATCTCGTCTCACAAGCATTAGAGACTGCATTTTATCTTTGAGATACTAAGAAGTGAAAAAGGCAAAACAGGGAACTTCAATGCTAATGTTGTCTTCCTGGTGAATTACGTGTTGAGCAAACCACCCATTGCTTAAAAATTTTCTTTTGTAGGCAAGATCCTTGATTCGTAAAGGAGATGTAATGAGCATTGTAGATCCATTGATGGCGGGAAATGTCAAAGTTGAGTCCATTTGGAGGATTGCCGAAGTTGCTATCCAATGCGTTGAACAACACACAGTCTCCAGACCAAAGATGCAGGAAATAATTTTGGCTATACAAGACGCTGTCAAGATTGAGAAAGGGAATGAAGACACCAACGAAATATCTTCCGGCTCTTCAAAAGTCCAGTCTTCGCGCAAGACTTTACTCACAAACTTCCTTGAAATTGAAAGCCCTGACGTGTCAAATGGTTATCTAAATCCATCGGCTAGATGATAATGAATCAAAAACAATACCCTGAACAAACCCCCTTCCTCATCCCCAAATTATATATTTTGTATAGTGTAATGTTGTGTTCTATGAGTTGTTTTTGATTCTTCTGGTCAGTGTATCTACTCCACAGAATATTAGTCAAACTAAATCTCATTGGAAATATGAGAAGAAACAGAAAGTGAAATGAAACAGGGCTACTGTTTTTCTTTGGTTTGAAGTATTCATCCCAGTTCAAATTAGACCATTGAACTGAAGGAGCATATGGGTTATTATCATTATCATCATCATCATTATCATCGTCTTATTATGAACTATTAAAAGTTGAAAACGCAATGGCACCATATGCAGGATTAATTGTATCTTAAACATTTGTAGTTCAACTACTCATTAATTATGCTTACCATCAATGCTAATTAAGCCACCATATTTTATTGGGGGAACATAGAAGAGAAGATAGTGTTTGGGAGCTGGGAGTTTAAGCCTATTGTTAGTGTATTTTAATATTATTATTTTATCTTGGAAAAGAAGATGTATATTATTATTTGAACTTGGAAAAATGAAGATGTATCTTGGATTGGGTTATGGTCATTTATTCATATATCTCTTAAATGCACAAGATTAATTAGATGAATGTTCCTTCAATCTAGGGTTGTATCTACTTAATAAATACATATCATATTTATTAAGTACATGGAGAATGAAGGGTCATTTTGGTGCCTATAAATAGACCCTTGAAGTGTTAGTACAGTACACCAATTTCTTCTTTTTATTCTCATCATATAATTCTTATCTTGAGTTTAGAGAGTTTGACAAGCAAAGAGAAGTATTTTTTGTGGAGTTTTGGACTCCTTTGTTTGTGCAGAATTGGAGAGAGTCATGCGATTCAAATCAGACTGTTGTATCCTGGGGGAGACAAGTCTTGAAAAAATTTGCTGCACCGGTTCGTGGGCTAAGCCAATAAATAGCAGAGGGCTTAAATCTCCTTAAAGAGAGCGAGATATCCGTGCCTTAGCCTATTTGTGAATTGTGATTTGTTTTTTTTTATTTTTTATTTGTAAATTTATCATTTTATATTATTTGTATTTCTAACAATTTTAAGGAGAATTTAAAGTATAGAGCCTACAGTCCTTGAGAAACCGAGTGAAAATGTTGGAGATCGCGACAAGCCTTTTCGGTTTAGAAGAGCCTACTTCAAAATATAGAAAGACAAAAAGGTAAGATGTAATTCTACAAGAAAATGGTAATACTAAAAACGGTAATACCACAAAGGTAAATTTAATTGCTTCTGAACATAATACTTTGCCCAAAAGTTTTTTTTCCTAAAAACCCTCAATTAAAGCCTAAGAGGAGACATATGAAAAAATAACAATAGACCTCAAAAAATGAATAGGAACAACCCTAATCAAAAGAATTTGAACCAATGACCCCCTTACAAGTAAAACAACAATGTTTGTGGCAAAAGTGGGCATATTACTCTAATTTGCAAATTTCGAAAATGTGGACTTATTCCTCAGTCTAATATTATTGAGGAACAATTTGTGGCGATGTTTATTGATATAAATATGGTCCACAATATTGAGGGGTGGTGGACAAACTCAGGTGCTAATAGACATGTCTGTTATGATAAATTTTGGTTCAACGTGTACACTCCTTTTTGAGGAACCAAAAACTATGTTAAAAAATAATATTTTGAGATGAAATATTTAAGTGAGGCTAATATTATTTTAGGCATCAAAATTACAAGATCGTGTGATGGTATATTTCTTGATCAATCGCATTATATTGACAAAATTTTGAATAAATATGACTATAATAACTACAAGCATGTTACTACTCCTTTTGATTCAAATAATCACTTATTTCCCGTTAAGAATGAGAATGAAGTGGTTAATCAAGAGGATTATAATAGCATTATTGGTAGCCTGAGATATGCAACTGATTTAACTAAACCTGACATTACATATGCAATAGGAATACTTAGTAGATTTTTGAGCAAGCCGGGAAGAGAACATTGGAATGTTCTTGAACGTGTAATGAAATATTTAGTTGGTACCACAAAAATTATGGCTTATCTTTTACTAAGTATCCTGTTGTACTTGAAGGTTTTTGTGATGTTGATTGGAATACTTTGTCAAGTGATTCTCTCTCTACCACAGGTTATATTTTTACTTTAGGTGGTGGTGTTATTTGCTAGAAATCTAAAAAACAAACAATAATTGCTAACTCAACTATGGAAGCTGAGCTTATTGCTTTAGCATCAGCTAGTGAAGAAGCAAGTTGGTTAAGAGATATGTTGTATGAAATCCCATTTCCAATACCACCTATCCTAATTAACTGTGATAGTACTGCTGCAATTGGTAGAGTGAACAACCGTTATTATAATGGTAAATTTAGACCAATAAGAAGAAAACGCAGTACTGTAAGATCATGTGTGAGTAGTGACATCATTAAAGTGAGTTATATAAAATCTTCTAAAAAATCTTGCAGATCCATTAACTAAGGCCTTAGCAAGAGAAAGGGTCTAGAATACATCGAGGGGGATGAGATTAAAGCCTGTATAATCATGAACCATGTATGAGGATACCCAACCCAAGGACCAGAGATCCTGTAATTGGGTTCAATGGGAAGAACGAATCATATGGTGGTCGTAATAAATGCACTATTATTTTTGGACTCATCCATATGGTGTATCCTGTAACGGAGGAGGTTGAGTTTTAAAACTCTTAATGATAATATGTATCTCTTATGAGTGGGGTGTTAGAGTTACAGGAGTACCCTTGGTAGATTTCATCTATGTGAGCATGAGAGTGGGGCCGCTTTCTATGAGAATTGGGTTTATTCTCAAATATGCTCATGAAACCGGGATTAGCACAAGGCCGAAATGTGCTGGCTATTAAAGCTCATGTCAACACCTGCATGGTTATGTGTGAGCAGTAATACTTTATTTCCCTTAAATAGTTATAGTTCAAGTCTGAGACCACTACTGACTATGGAGTAAAGATTATTATTTGCTAAGTGAAGGTTCAATGCAGAGCATACCTTCATCATGCATAATTGTTTATCTTTGTTTGTTAAAATAAGGGGGGAATTGTTAGTGTATTTTAATATTATTTTAATATTATTATTTTATCTTAGAAAAGAAGATGTATATTATTATTTTATCTTAGAAAAATGAAGATGTATCTTGGATTGGGTTATGGTCATTTATTCATATATCGCTTAAATGCACAAGGTTAGTTAGAAGAATGTACCTTGAATTTAGGGTTGTATCTACTTAATGTATACATCATATTTATTAAGTACATGGAGAATGAAGGGTCATTTTGTGCTATAAATAGACCCTTGACGTATTAGCACAATACACCAATTTATTCTTTTCATTCTCATCATATAATTCTTATCTTGATTCTAAAGAGTTTGACAAGCAAAGAAAGATCCACATTGGACTCCTCTGTTTGTGCAGAATTGGAGAGAGTCATATGATTCAGATTGGACTGTTGTATCATAAGGAAGACAAGTCTTGAGGAAATCTGCTGCACTGGTTCGTGGGTTAAGCCAATAAACTGCAGAGGGTTTGAATCTCCTTAAAGAGAACGAGATATCCGTGTCTTAGCCTATTTGTGAATCGTGATTTATTTTTTTTATTTTTTATTTGTAAATTTATCATTTTATATTTTTAGTATTTCTCCTTGAATTTGAATTTAAATGAATTTAGAACAAATTTATGTTGCATATGGGAGTATGAATTTTAGACTTTGAATTTGGATTTGGGTAGACTTAAACAATTTTTAATACAATTTTGTATTATATCTTATCTAAATCCAAGACCTCTCCAAATATAGGGTTAATATAAATTTATATTATATTTTGTTTAAGTCCATAAAAATTCAAATCCCAACTTCGAAAATATATGATCTTAAACACAAGGTCTAGGTTTTCTAAGTAGACGCACATATAGAAAATAGACTAGTTGTGGTACATATCGTATGTATATGGGTGTTCTATAGTACTAAATTTAAGGTTTGTAGGGAGATGATAAAAAAGTTGAGGTATGGGAATTTTGTGGGTAAATTTTTTTTTAAATAAATGTAAATTTAGTGAGGTATGTTTGGGAGCACTCATTTCATCTCTTAGATTTGAATTTGTATGAATTTGAATAAAAAGTTATGTGACAACCCGAATAAAAATGGAATTTAGATAATAAAGAGAGAGGAAAAAATGGAAACAGAAACAGAAGGGAGGTTGCCAAGCTTCGTCGATGAACACAGGGTTTCATCGACAAATGCTTTAACGATTTCGTCGACGAACACTGGGCTTCGTCGATGAGAAAATACTGAGAGGGAGGTATGGAGCAACCTGAATTTCGTTGACAAATACAGGGACTCATCGACGAATTTAAAGAAAGACTCGTCGACGAATCTGGAAGTATAAATATCTAAAAATCAGGATTTTTAATCATTTTCAGCGCTCCATTCTCTCTCCTCTCTCTCTCTCTCTCTACAAATCCTCTCCCTTCTCTCTTCGATTTCGGCCCCACCAGTTGCCGGATCGACGATCCAAAGCTACCATGACGCTCCTGACGTAGTTCTCTATGAGTTTTCCGGAGCAGATTGTTGGGGAAAGCGAGTTGGAAATCATCCCTAAGTTGAGGTAAGGCTTTTTAAGCCCAATTAGAATTTATGGTAGTTATAGAAATTGATGTACGCATGAAAATACTGATATTTAATACTGGGAGTTTTGAGTTTCAGGGTATTGATCAGGAAATCATACGGGGGTTAGCCTAGGATATTTTGGGGGTTTTCTCAGTAGTCAGGTAAGGGAATAAACTAAAGCAGTTATTTTCCATGCAAGTTCTTATTAATTATGAGCACATTTACTTTTAGGAAAACATATGCTATATTTGATTATCTCATATGAAATGTATGTTTGGAAAATACTGCTATTATGATTAAAATGTATATGTATGTATGAGATGCTAGAAATGATGATTTTAGAATATGAAGTATGACTTTAAACGGCATATGTGTGGCATGAACATTATTTTATGTAAAGTGAATCATGATATGAATGATTTTACGAGTAAAGTATATTTTCAGGTATTTTGAAAAGACGAGTTATGTTATATTGAGTTTGACGAATATATGGTAAATGAGTTATTTTATAAATGTAAATACCTGAAACGATATTGGTGTGAGGCCATGTATTTTATGATATCGGCATGAGGTCGTATTTATGTTATCGGCGCGAGGCCGTATTTACGATTTTTGGCACAAGGCCATTATTTACTATGATTACGGCACGAGGCCGTATGTATGATTTTGGCATGAGACCGTATTTATAAAATGTTTGGCACAAGGCTCTATTTATGAAATTATGTACTATATGTTATCAGAATCCGGATGTTAGTTTAGTTCGGTTCAGGAGCTCGGTACCATAGCTATATGTGTAGATCAGATATCTACGTCAAATTAGTGCTAACCATCCCACGAGGAAATGGGAGATGGATAGTCAATGTGGCTTTCAGTAGAGTGTGGACGTCCACCTGACAGTCCGGACCAGGGTGTGGCGGGCCCATCGTACTTACAGACATATTTGACTCGGCAGTGGTCGGTTAGCCATTGTTGGGTCCCGCCTTCGCGCTGCACAACCTGTCATGGGGGGTAATACATGAGAATGTAGTACTTTATGGTGAATGTTTACTGATACACGAAATGTACTGTATATGTATAATTGCATTAAATGTTCATGTTGCCACACAACTCTATTTAATTTATTTTCCCTTACTGAGAAGTGTCTCACCCCCGAACTTAATTAACTTTTCAAGAAACCCAGAGAAACTGGCGGGTCAAGGCCACCATTGAGTGAGAGGAGCTTCCCTACTATAAGGGTAAGCGTTGAACTAGGACTAGGAGATTTTGTTGTAAGGTCCTAGTGTCATTTTTGACTTTTTGAAAGATTGTAAATAAATACAATATTTTGGGATTGTAAATAACTCTGGTATTATGTTTCATGGTTGAATGATTGAGATTTTATTTTACTGCTGCTTAGGCTTCCGCTGTGATTGACAGGTATCCCCGTTACCTACGGGTTTGGGTTGACCATTTTATCTATTATGTGATATTTTATATTAAGAAATTGAGGGTTGCTACATTTGGTATCAGAGCCTAGGATACTAGGTTCTGTAGACTATAGAGTGCAGCAGTAATAATACCAAAGTATAGGATAAGGGGATTTGAGGTTTAGTTATGTAGTCTAGATGCATGACTTCCATGGTGGTTTGTATGATTTTTCTGGGGTGATGATTTCAGGAAAGTTATTGTAAACTATCGTCGGGTCGGGTATCTAGGTTGCAGGATTGAACCTTGAATTGAGATCAGGAGTGACGAGTTAATTAGGAAAAATATACTATATGAGTTGAGTGACATGTATAGTGAAGGGCTTTTGAGTTAAGTTACCTGTTTTTCAGGATGGACCTTCGTGGCAATAGTGCTCACGCTAGTGGGAGTGAGGGTGTTGGACCCACAGGCACTGCGGGTAGTGATTCAGATGCCGTTTTACGCAGCGTAGCACTGCAGGTTATGACAGAAATTGTCAGGAGTTTGAGGGAACAAGGTGGTCCATGAATAGGCCACGCTAGTTCGATAAAGAAGTTTATTAAGATGAGTCCTCCAGCTTTCTCAAGAGGGACAGATCATGCAGTTGCTAAAAACTGGATGCAGGAGATGGAGAAGATATTTACAGTGCTGCAGTGTTCAGAGGAGCAGAAAGTGTTGTTTGCCACTTATAGACTGACTGGGGAGCAATGAGATTATTAGAGCAACAGAGAACTGTTCCTATGGAGATGATATGAGAGCGGTTTAAAGAGATATTATTCGATAGATATTTTTCAGCCTCTTCTAGGGAGGCTAAGATTGTAGAGTTCTTAAATCTGAAGCAGGGACGGCTGTCAGTACAGCGGTACGCGGTGAGGTTCATTGAGCTATCTCGTTTCGCCCCGTACATCATTCCAGATGAAGTGAAGAAGGTATGGCAGTTTGAAAGAGGCCCGAGGAGAGAAATATACAAGCAGGTATCGATATTGAAGTTGCAGGACTTCACCAAGCTGGTGGACCGAGCCACTATAGTGGAGATTGGTGATTGGTTGGAAGCTGAGGAACAGAGACAGAAGAAGAGATCCACACCTTCTGGTTCCCAGCAGGGAGTCTGCCGTGTTGCTTGGAAGAGAGGTGGCTATTACAGGGACCGGAGGTAGGAGACCGGGCACTATGGCTTCCAAGGTGCACAGCCATCTCCAGCTTGCCCATCTTGTGGGAAGAGACACCTAGGGGAGTGTCGTGCCGGGCAAGGTGTCTGCTACAGGTGTGAGGAGCCAAGTCATATGATGAGGGAGTGTCCAACACAGACAGGTACGACTCCTACTCCTAGACCTGCACGAGGAGGTTACCAGGCACCACAAGGAGGCCAGTAGAGGAATACGGCCCCAGCCAGAGTTTTCGCTTTGACGCTGGGTGACGCTGAGGCGGCCAGCGATGTGGTGACAGGTACTGTTAGTATGTTTTCATTTAAAGTTATTGCACTTTTTGATTCTGGTGCCACATATTCGTTTGTGTCCTTGGAGTGTGTTAAGTTATGTGGGGCGGAAAAGCAATCAATAGATGTCGAGTTATTAGTGGCTACACCGACCAGGTCAGCGGTGAGATGTAGTAGGGTACTCAGTGGTTGTCCAGTTGATGTTCAGGGGAAGATTTTATCTGCTGATTTGGTGGTATTAGATATGCATGGGTTTGACATTATTTTCGACATGGATTGGCTAGCGGCTAATTCTGCTATTATAGACTGCCGTGCTAGAGAAATGATATTCAGACCTCTAGAGAAACCAAAATTTAGATTTACAGGATCACGAGTGCAATCCTTACCTCAGATGGTCTCAGCTGTTCAGGCGAGGAGACTGCTTTAGAATGGCTGTCTGGGATTTGTGGGTTTTGTGAAAGAAATGTCAGAAAATGAATTGAAACTTATCAATACGCCCGTGGTGAAAGAATTTACAGACGTGTTTCCAGATGATTTACCAGGTTTGCCGCCTGATCGTGAATAGATTTTTCCATTGATCTACTTCCAGGTACAGCTCCTATTTCTAAAGCATCGTAGCGAATGGCGCCGATAGAATTGGCCGAACTAAAAGATCAGTTGCAGGATTTGCTAGATAAAGGCTTCATACGACCCAGTGTATTTCCGTGGGGAGCTCCAGTTTTATTTGTGAAGAAGAAAGACGGGACCATGAGGATGTGTATAGACTACAAAGAGATTAATAAAGTGACTATCAAGAATAAATATCCTCTACCCCATATAGATGACTTGTTTGACTAGCTCCAGGGTATATGGGTGTATTCGAAAATTGACCTCAGATCCGGCTACCATCAGGTGAAAGTGAAAGCAGTAGACGTCTCGAAGACAGCCTTTAGGACCAGGTACGGGCATTCCGAGTTTCTTGTTATGCCGTTTGGTCTGACGAATGCTCCTGCGGTATTTTATGGATTTGATGAATAAAGTCTTTCACCAATACCTAGACCAGTTCGTGGTTGTTTTTATTGATGATGTATTGGTCTATTCGAGGAGCTATGAGGAGCATGAGATACATTTGAGGCGGGTTTTACAGATGTTTAGGGAGAAGAAGTTGTATGCCAAGTTCAGTAAATGTGATTTCTGGCTCGAGAAAGTTGTGTTTTTGGGGCATGTCATCTCAGGAGATGGATCTTCTGTAGATCCCAGTAAGATTGAGGCGGTAGTGAATTAGGCTAGACCGAGGAACGTCCAGGAGATTAGGAGTTTCTTGGGGTTAGCCAGTTATTATCGTCGTTTCATTGAGGGGTTCTCAGCTTTATCAGGGCCTCTGACACGACTGATGAAGAAGAATGCCAGATTTAAGTGGGACGACAGCTGTGAGTAGAATTTTTCGGAGTTGAAGCGGAGATTAGTCACAGCGCTAGTATTGATCATCCCATATAGGGGCGAGGGGTATACTATCTACAATGATGCGTCCTTGAAGGGACTTGACTGTGTGTTGTTGCAACATGGCAAGGTAGTGGCGTATGCGTCTAGACAGTTGAAGGAGTACGAAAAGAACTACCCTACCCACGATCTTGAGTTGGCTGCAGTGGTACACGCACTGAAAATTTGGAGACATTACCTGTATGACGAGCAATGAGAGATTTTCTCCGATCACAAGAGTTTAAAGTATTTCTTCACCCAGAAGGAATTGAATATGAGACATAGAAGGTGATTGGAGCTGATAAAGGATTTTGATTGTACCATCAGTTATCACCCAAGGAAAGCAAACGTGGTAGCTGATGTACTGAGCAGGAAGTCTGGAGTATCAGCATTAGCAGTTATGGAGATCCAGCGTCCTATCATGATGGATCTGGAGAGACTTGACATTGAATTGATAGAGAGTATTACTCCAGTATGTATCGCCAGTCTAGTGGTACAGCCTACTCTGCAGGAAAGAATTAAAGCTGCCCAGAAGGAAGATCCAAAGTTAGTAGAGGTGATGGACAGAGTGCAGAGTGGTTAGGGAGAGGAATTCGGCATATCAGATGACGGAGCTTTACGGTTCCGATCCAGATTATGTGTTCCTACTGATGCTAACATTAGGAGGATGATTTTAGAGGAGGCTCACAGATCCTTGTATATGGTTCATCCCGGTAGTACGAAGATGTATAGGGATCTGCGAGAGTCGTTTTGATGGAGTGGCGTGAAGAGAGAGATCGCTGAGTATGTAGCCCAGTGCTTAACGTACCAGTAGGTAAAAGCTGAGCACCAGAGGCCAGCAGGTCAGTTGCAGCCGCTATTTATTCCAGAGTGGAAGTGGGATCATATATCTATGGATTTCGTTTCAGGGTTGCCGTTGACATCACATTGCCAGAATGCGATTTGGGTGATAGTAGATCGATTGACCAAGTCCGCCCATTTTCTCCTTATCAAGATCAGCTACTCCCTTAGCCGTTTAGCGGAGATTTACATTCAGGAGATAGTTCGTTCTCATAGGGTGCTTGTATCTATTTTGTCAAATCGAGACCCGCGATTTACGTCACGATTTTGGAGGAGCTTGCAGGAGACTCTGGGGTCTCAGTTATCATTTAGCACGACATTCCATCTGCAGTTAGATGGACAGACTGAGAGGATGATACAGATATTAGAGGATATTCTCTGTGATGACCCAAAAAAAAAAATATATATATATATATATATGATTAAAGTACAATAATAATAAAATAATAAAAATGGTCATTTAGTTAATATCAATATATAAGTATTTTTCTGTAGGATCCTTGATTCCATATTTGATGCCTAAGAAAGACCTTGTCTTAGCGAGTGCTCAGAGACCATTGCGGCTCAGTCGCTCCCTGGAGGTCGGCCTGGTCAAAATGGAATTTCATAGGATAAACAGGATAGACACTATCTGTACACGTAAATAAGTATATATACATAAAATAGTGTTTTGACAGACATAATTTGTCGAAATACATAATAAGATAATAATAATATAGGTATCATATGTGGGGCCCACAATACTATGTGGGGTCCACATGAGTCCCGGAGCCACAAGACACTGTTTATATACGTAAATAAGTACATAAAATAATGTTTTAACTGATATAATTTGTAGAGATATATGATAAAATAATAATAATATAGGTATCCTATGCGGGGCCCACAAGATTGTGTGGGGCCCACATAAGTCCCGAAGCCGTATGGAGGTTTTAACAAGTATCAAAGATATGTAGGATGCATAAATCGTTATAAGAGTTATTCGAGTTACGTAGGATCCATTCGGGTCTCGAAGTTGTGTGGGGCCCACAAGACCATGTGGGGCCCACATGAGTTTTTAAAATTTAAATTTAATTCTTGTTCAAAAATAAATAATAAAATAAATAAATACTTAAAATAGTTTATAAGTAATAACAATGATAATAATAATGACAATAATGATTAAGAAAAATAATAAAATAATAAAATAATTAATTAACTAATTGATTAATTAATTAGGTAAGTAGTTAATTAAAAATTTATTTAGTGGGAATGGTGGCAAGCACTCCCACATGGCCTCCATCCCCATCCCATACTCAACCCATACCTTGCCCATCCCTTGCCCATTCTTTAATTTAAAAAAAAAAATAATTTCACCCATCTCCCCACATTTTTATAAATTCTATTTCTTCCCCAAAATTTTCCTATAAATAGGGAGCTCTCAACCTTCATTTTTCACAACAATTTTCCAAGGAAGAGAAGGATTAGTGAGTGAAAGAATTTGTGGTGGAGAGATAATTTTTGAATAAATTCTCAATCACCCACTTTTTCCGATCTCATTTCTTAAAGATAATTATTGTGTTCGTAGCACACAGTAAAAGAAGAAGGTAAGTAAATTTTGATTATGTTAGTTTCTTTTTATTTTAAATTCATACCCGAGCTTATTTTGTACGAAAATTTTAATTATGTTACTTAGTTCCACAAAATTTCCATGAGTTTATTTTTACGCATATTTAATTATACCAGTTCTATCTTTAATATACTTGCATCTATTTTTGGGTTAAGAAATGTTCCAATCCCCTCGGGTAAATTTTCAGCATTTCTTTCTATTCAAAAATAAAATTATATATATTTTTAACACAAAAATTGTGTGGCATGAGTTTATTTCTACGTTACATTTTTTTTATGTAAATATGAGTAAAGATGAGATTTTCACGATATTATTTTAAATTGCATAAATTATAATAAGATGATTTTCAAACCCCTTATGGCAACGAAAGTTCAAAGTTACAGATGCTCGGTACCGCAGCTTAAAGTTTATACGGATCAGAGTGCACCCACACTGTTTACAGAGTGGTTATTTATGTTAGTGGATTTCTCCTGAGTGCACACCTGGTTTAAGTCCAGGACTTAATAAGGAAAATCTCACTTAAAGTTTACGTACGTTGATTTAGTTTGGTCGGCCAGCCAGCTAAGTCCAGTCTTCGGACCGCACAACCCAGTCATGGGGGTAAACATGACTTACGGCAAACAGGCCTAAGGGTGGGTTTTTATAATATATGTTTATACACATTTAATTACGTGTACAAAGTTACTGATGATTTGAAGGAAAAGTGTAAGTTTACGTGAAAAGGATCATTTTGGTACTTAAATGACGATCTAAGGAACACGTATAAGGAAAAGTATATGTTTATCATTAAATATTTTTACAGTTTTAAAGTTAAAAGTTTAATTTAGCAGTTATAGTATATGATTGTAAAAATTTACTGTTGAAATTGATGACAAAAGTTTTATGCAGAAATCTTTAAAGTTATGTTTATTCTAAAAGCAGTCTTGAAATTATAGTATTAAATATTATTTTACGAAATTCTTTAAAAGCTCATTTTGACCACACACTAATAATAATCTTATTTACTTACTGAGCGTCGTCTCACCCCAATCATATTTTATTTCAGATAACTCTGAAGGACATGTCGGAAATCAGGCTTAGCAAGCAGGCTTAGCAAGCATGCGGGTGGGGATTAGAAAAAAATAAAGATTAATTAGAAATATAGTATGATTTCAGATATTTACGTTTGTGTAATTTTCTTCTTTTGAAATAAATGATTGTAACATGAATAATTAGCGCTCTGGTTTAATAAAAATCGAGTTTATTTGCTTCCGCTGTAAATCAGTAGTAAAAAGTTAATATCCCAGGCCCCTCGGGGTCGGGGTGTTACATTCTCCGAGCGTGCGTATTGGACTTTGGAGGTAGTTGGACTCAGTTCATGCCGCTGGTAGAGTTTGCGTATAATAACAGTTACCAATCCAGCATAGGCATGACACCATTCGAGGCACTATACGGTAGGAGATGTCGATCTCCTTTGTTTTGGGATGAAGTGGGCGAGCGACGAGTAATAGGGCCAAAGCTTGTGCAACAAGCGAGTGATAAAGTTCGGCTTATCAGGGACAGGATCAGTGCAACTCAGAGCCGACAGAAGAGTTATGCCGACAATAGCCGCAGGAATTTAGAGTTTGACGTGAGTGATCACGTATTTTTGAAGATAGCTCCACTGAAAGGAGTTATGAGATTTGGTAGGAAGGGTAAACTTAGCCCTAAGTTCATCGGTCCGTTTGAGATTTTAGAGAAAGTGGGACCGGTGGCCTATAGGTTAACTTTACCACCTTCATTATCCAGAATTCACGATGTATTCCATGTATCGATGTTGAGAAAATACGTCATAGATTCTTCTCATATTATCAGTTATGGTGAGTTGGAGTTCAGTGACTCACTAGCCTATGAGGAGGTACCAGTGCAAATTCTGGATAGGAGAGAGCAGGAACTACGTAGTAAGAAGATTCCTCTGGTAAAGGTTTTGTGGAGGAATCATGTAATAGAAGAGGCTTCTTAGGAGCTCGAGGAACAGATCAGACAAAAATATCCGCAACTATTCCTAGAAGCTTAAATGTAATTAGAAATGTAAGTAAAATATGTAATGTTTTTGTACAGGTACATGTAATGTTTAGATAGCGTGAGATATTTTAGTTTTTGGGAGGAATTTTCTTTTGATATATGTAATCTCCCAGAACCTGAGTTGTAACCACGGTATTCCTCCGCCATAAGTGAGGGTAAGTAATAAAACAAGTAGACCATTTTACCTAATAGGGGATGATGAATTATGTGAATAGTAAATTTCGAGGACAAAATTTTATAAGGAGGGGAGAATGTGACAACTCGAATAAAAATGGAATTTAGATAATAAAGAGAGAGGAAAAAATGGAAACAGAAATAGAAGGGAGGCTGCCAAGCTTCGTCGACGAACACAGGGTTTCGTCGACGAATGCTTTAAGGATTTTGTCGACGAATATAGGGCTTCGTCGACGAGAAAATACCGAGAGGGGGGTATAGAGCAGCTTGAATTTCATCGACGAATATAGGGACTTGTCGACGAATTTAAAGAAAGACTCGTCGATGAGGTGACGTGTCTCGTCGACGAATCTGGCATATAAATATCTAAAAAGTGAAATTTTTAATCATTTTCAGCGCTCCACTCTTTCTCCTATTTGGTGTTCATGTTTTACTTCATAAAAAAATATTTTATAGTAAAAACATACTACAACTTAATTAGACACCAAATATCTTCTTGAATTCTAATATAAACTATAAAATGATAGAATGCATAAGTATAAAATTTCTATTTGAGTTACCCCGATATTTAGCTTGGCCTCGGTAAATAAAAGAATTCAAAAAAAAGAAGAGAGAAATGAAGGTGGTGAAGTAACCATAAATAATGATTATGATGAGTGCAATGATGATTATAATTCAATTAAAATTAGGCTAATTCAACACGTCTCCCTCCCCACCCTTAATAAATGAATAAATAAATATAATAACCCTCCTGTGTTTTCAACCCACCCATCCAAAATTATTTATTTATCCATCTCTCTCTTCAATGAGGGGCTGCTCCCTTTGCACCAGAAACCTAACTCCCACGCCACTTGTCCATCTGACACGCATCGTCCACCATATCAACGGCTCCTGTTGTCCCTACCTCCATGATCAAATCACTTCTCAGCCGTTCGATCCGGTGGGTGTTAAATGGCAGTAATGAAGATAGATATATAAAATTAAAAATATTGATTTTATAATATTTTTTTGTGAAATAAATTATTAAAAATATGATTCTTTTTTCTTTTTTTCCAAAACTTTTATATATTTTTTTAAAAAAATGCAAGCCTAAAAGAGCATCTATAAAAAAAATAAATTAATTATTATTTCTACTATAAACAGGCATAGTGATAAACCTAAAATAACTAGTAAAGAGATATCGATGAATGATTTAATAGACTTAACCCTGAATCTAATATAGAAAAACACTCTGAATTAATTACATTATCGAAAAGGAATTCATATAACCGCATTCACTTAGTAAGACTAAAGTCTATTGTTGCAAAAATTAAAATTAAAAATTTTAAAATTATTTTTTAATTTGTTAGAAGTTTAAAGTATAAATTTTAGTTCTTTTAAACTCAAATGGTAATCTAACAATCTATTCGATCGGGATGGCAGAGTATTATATTTCGTTACCTATTTTTTAATATTATAATAATATTTTTAATAATAAAAGAAAACAGAAATAATGGGCCATCATACAAAATTAGTGAGACAAATCATGACACATCACAGTTGCCCATCATTGATGACTAAGCTT
This sequence comes from Malania oleifera, assembly GCF_029873635.1. NCBI lineage: Eukaryota > Viridiplantae > Streptophyta > Magnoliopsida > Santalales > Ximeniaceae > Malania > Malania oleifera. The sequence goes on along the minus strand of NC_080428.1, from coordinate 81,219,410 downwards.
TAAAAATAAAAATAATAAAAGAATTGGATAATAATTTAAGCGCATTCAAAGAAACCCAACTGCAACAGCAAGAAATCCGATAGGAACAAAATTAATTGACGGCATCTTATCTCATTAGTCAATGCATTATAAAATTCGTACTTACCTCATGGAATAATTATTAAAAATAAAAATTACAATTCATTTCCACTTTTCTTTTCATTTTTTTATTGCGTTTCTGATTCTGACCAAAACCAAAAGGGGGTTCGTCCTCAAATCCACGCCAAGAAAAATACATACAGGAAGGAAAAGCAAGGGGAAAAAGTGGCTTCTTCGTTTCTTTCTTCTTCCTCATCTTTTTCTTCTTCTTCTTCTTCCCATTTCGTACTTTTCCTTCTGTTGCCATAACTTCTGCTCTGTGGAGTTTTATTAGCGCGCAGGGCCAAACCCAGTGGCCATCGCAGCTCACCCTCATAGAGGAAGGGAGATGGAGATGATGATGTATTATGGGGGAGCTAAGTCTTCGTACCAGGACTCTCTGAAAGTCTTGGAAGCTGATATACTGCACGCCAATGCCCTGTGAGTTCTTTCTTGCTACCCCCAATCTCTTTGTTCTGTTTTTGTATCATTTATGCTATGAGGGTTGCTCTTGAAATTTTGGTTTATTGGAATATTAGTATTTATTTGGGAGTTATGGTTATTATTCTGCAGTTTAACTTTTCGTATTCTGAAGCCTTCAATCGGCATGTCACCGTGTGCTTGATTCAGATAATCACTATCAAGCAAAAAGCGTGTTTTGAATTCGAGCGTTGTATGTTTTTTAGCTTTTGATTTTTAGACTTTTCTGTGCTGGGGGTACTCTAGGAATATGTATTAAAAAAAAAAAAAAAATCATCTGGGCTTTTCATTTGATGGTGTGATTGAAATAATCACTATCGAGAAAAGGAATATGTTTTCTGGTCTAGTATTTTGATGGGGTTTTATTTGGATTTCTTTTCCCATGTGTATACTAGGTTTAGTCCTGCGGATGAAATTGACATTTGAAGGTAGATGCTGCTGGAATTGATTTTAAACTAGATTTTTATTTTTTCCAAAATGAATTCTGGGTTTTCAGAGCTGCTGCGATACCAAGTTCCAAGGGCGGTGCCCGTCTTCAAATGAAGTTGGTTTACAATCACATGGCACCCCTCTTTCTGTTTTTGCTGCAGTGGCTGGATTGTTCCTGCACTTGCCTTCACCCCAGATATCTAAACCTCTTCCACATACTAGTCTACCAGGTTGGTTTGGAGAAGTTATGTTCTTCTTCAATTCAGTCATAAGCATTAATCCTAAATGAGGGTGTAAGGATTTTGTGTTTATTTGTGTGTAATTGATAGCTGCTTTCTCATTTTATTGCAGGTGTACACAGATGGGAGACCGAATATATCAACACATGTGAGGAAGGCTACCATTCGAGATTTCTATGGTTCGTAAATTTTCCCAATAATATGAAGCTTTATTGGGTTTTATGGATTAGTTTTGACTTATGTTTGCTTTGACAAAAAACCCACATTGCAGCTGTTATATTGCCGTCCCTTCGGCGGCTCCACGGTGACTTGATGGAGCTGGATGATGCAAAGGATGGGAACCATGACATGATGATTCTTAGCAAGAAGAGGGTGGGAAGAGATAGCGGAACTCCTAATGTTGATTTGGAGAGGGAAGATGAATGTGGGATTTGCTTGGAGCCTTGTGCTAAAGTTGTCTTGCCTAATTGCTGCCATGCCATGTGCATAAATTGCTACCGTGATTGGTAATTTCATCCCTCGCGTCTTTCGATTCTTTCATCTAACAAATTTTTATGCATTCATCGCACATTCCTCTTATTGAAGAGTGGCAATAGTTCACACTTAGGTTCTCTTTCCAACTTATAGGAACACAAGGTCAGAGTCCTGCCCTTTTTGTCGTGGTACCTTGAAGAGAGTCAATTCAGAAGACTTGTGGGTTCTCACCTGTAACAATGAGGTGGTTGATGCTGAAACTGTTTCCAAGGAAGACTTATTGCACTTTTACATCTATATCAACAGCTTGCCGAAGGATTCCCCAGATGCACTTTTCCTAGTGTATTATGAATACTTAATTTGATTTGAAGTAAACAAAGAATGGTGTACAGGTAGAAAAGCCGACCTCCAATTGTAAGTAGTCTTAGGTTGTTACTCAAAATTACCACTCACAAAATTGACTTGTGAGGAGTTTAGAAAATTCAATGTAAGATACCCTCATAATTAATATTAGGGTTCTTGTTACTGTAATTTTGAGTCCTCTGCAATGTTCACTCAATGAAAATGCAAGAAATAGCACATAAATCTGAGTTCCTTTCCGGAATGATTGAAATGTTACTGAATACCAATGGGAACAATCTGTGTTATATTATTATGATTTTAGCTTTCTTCATCTTGGTTCTCCCAATTGGATCGCGGATGTTCTTTAATCTTATCAAGTTAATGGTTTCTCTCCTGCAAACTTGGATACTTCTAGTTTTTAGTTTCTGAATGGGTGCCTGCTCTCTCGTATGCTGTATTTGAAGTAACACAGATTCTAAGATGATCTAGAAGTTTTACCATGAGAACAAGGAGATGGCATCTCCCCATCTGTCAGAGTTCCTTCTTTCTTTAGGCAATGCTTTATCTTGGACGACTTTTTAAAGAGCTTCCTTTATATGTAATTTGATGCAGTATTGTCTACATCAATATTTCATATAACTGGCAATCCTGCATATTCTAGTTAGAATGTTTACATTTCTAACTATGAAGAAAATTTAATAATTCAATTTTGGATGTTCACCGTCCAAATATGAAGTGTTGAGGTACTGCTGGCGATTTTAGATTATTCATAATTAGATGGCTCAAATCTCAAATGGAAGTCTTCAATAAGTGCTGAAAGATCAAGATATTGAAAAATAGAAGACAATGTCTTTAAATTGTTCCTTTATAGGCATGCTTCCTGTTGTTGTTGAAGTCATTTTAGATTGATGAAACAGCGTGCTAGCTTGTGTAGAAAAAAGAACAGACATCCTAGCTTCCCCAGACAAAATAGCCTCGCAACAACTTTCAGATGCTACACCCAGTCATTTGTATGTGGAATGTCAAATTAAGGCTTGAAGTGACCGAGTTATTCTGTATTAAAGAATGGAACCCTGAAAGCCATGAGAAAAGTATTGAAAATTGATTCTTATATTCACCTGTATTGAAGTTGATGACCTACTAACATGGTTTGTACTACTGATGTCAACCTGACCTTCAACACTCTGGTTAAACTCAATTTGTTGAGTAGCCCATATTGATCCCACCTACAAAGTCATATTCCAATATGGTATTTTTTACATCATTCATTTAGTTTTGAGAAACCCTATATTTGTTTATTTGAAGGTATTTATGTGAGAAGGTTATAAGTGTGTGGTTTAAGCAGAAAACACTTATGGCTATGTGTCATAGTACCACATCGGATGTTTACTAGGGAGATTTTGAACTTATAAGGAGGGTTTGGGCTCCAATTAAGTGAGGCGCCTTTTATAGGACAAACTCGTGAGGTCGGTGGACCAAAGCAGACAATACCTCATCAGAGTTGGGCCCAAGACCGTCATATTTGGTATCGGAGTCTCCCTTGGGATACTATCATGTGAGTGGATCCGCCCTGAGAGTACTATCATGTTAGTGGATCCAACACAGAGGTGTAAGCCACTTTGATGAGAACGTCAGAGATCGGAGGAGAGGATCTGTCACATCGGATGTGTATTAGATAAATTACATTGATGAGGATGTCATAAATTAGATGGGAGAGCTTGTTACGGTCCCACATCGGATGTGTACTAGGGAGATCTTGGACTTACAAGGGTTTGGACTCTAACCAAGTGAAGTGCTTTTTATAGGACGAATCCGTGAGGCCAATGGGCCAAAGCCGACAATGCCTCACTGGAGTTGGACCCAAGACCATTACACTATGCTTTATATTTTTCTTCCACTCTAAAAGTTTCTTTCTGACCTTGCAATGCAGTCCAACATGAGAGTAATGAGGAGCATGGAATTTAATTAAAATAATTGGGCTCGATTCAAACAAGGGTCAAACAGATTCACAAAATTGTTACAGAAAATTAAGATTATGCATGATGCACCAAATTTAAGACTGTTCAGTTCTCCACTGTAGACATAAAACCCAATGTTATGTGCCTTCTGCAAGAGAATTTTCTGGAATTTTATTGTTGATTGCTGTAGAATGAATATTTTTGGTGAAACTGCCTCTCAAATTCTCTTTGCAGGAAATGGCAGTGAATATTTCGTTCCCCACACCCCACTTGGTGCCATTCATGTGAGTAATTGTAATTTAAAGGGCAAAGAAACTAGTCATTTTTATTAAATTAGCTTGATTGACAACAATAAGAAAAACAAAAAACAAAATATAAGTAAACATTATCTTGAGACAACTTATTATGCTGCTCCTTGAATGCAGCCACATTCAGAGCGCAATATCTAACTAAGTGACAGTAGATAGACATGGATTGCCTACATCATGCGTTTCTTCTTCCTAATCAGCTCTTCAAATGATGGTTTACAGTAGCCCTTGTAGAGGAATAAATCTGTCAAGTGCTTATACATGGCCTCTGTGAGGTGTATCCCGTCCCAGACCATGTGCTTGCTGGGGTCACTGCAGGTGGACGTGCCTAGCGCACCGCACATTAAGTTCAAATCACAGTTGAATGGTCCGCCACCTGCTCCACAACATGTCTTGAAGGGCTCATCAAAATTGTATTTGGTTGCATTCATCAGTATTGCGCGATATGCATTCCAGTAATCAGCATAGATTATGCTACAGCCAGGATATTGCTTCTGGAATGCCGCCAGCTTCCTTTGGAGGAGTTCATTGTGAGTCTTTATTGCAGAGTTGATACCTGAAGCGCACCCCAGGTTATCACGATCATGGGAAGGAGATAGCTGCAAGCATGATGGCAGGCATCCAATCGGCGGTAGCCCCTGAACAACCATGTACTTTGCCCCCTTCTCCAGCAATGCCTGTTTCACAATATCCATTATATTAGCATGAGACCTTTTCATTCTGTCTGGTTAGAAGCAAGGGCCTGTGTGCAGCATTGGGGGGGGGGGGGGTGGTTTACTTAGATGACCAAAGGAAGGCAGAGAAAGAAACGAGAAAAAAGGGCTAGTTTTGGGAGCTGTCTGAAACCGAGGAGAAAAGAAAGAGATGAGAAAGAGAATGAGCACTGTAGTTTCTCTCTCCTCTCTCTCTCTCTCTCTCACATTTATTCCCTCTTTTTTCTCCTTATTTCTCCCCAGCCAAACAGACTAGAACATTAGAGAACTCACTACTAGGAGGCTGAACTTACATTGAATGACCTTTTGAATTTGATATTTGATATTGATGTTGCATAACATTATAGAGTGAGGGAAACTGAAACGCTATTTTCATTGATTTTTGTAGAGTAATAGTATGCGGTTTTTTATTTTCTCCTTCAGGGCATACCTGTACAAGGTCACAGACATTGCCAACAGACTTGTCTGTGAGCCATCGAGTGGAAATGGCAGATCCGAGAATACGAGCATAGTCATTCACGCCCATCGCACCTATCCAGAAGAGTGCATTATTCATCTCAGCCCTGCATGATCTCTCATCCTTTCCCTTGCAATCCATACCCAGGAGGAATTTATCATACCAGTTTATTTGGGTGCTGTAGCTTTCTGGTACCCCTTTCCACATTAGACTGTGAGCTATCTGCTTCTTAATGAAGAACTCGGCTGCAAGACACGTTGATCCAGCTATTGCAAAGTTCACACCGGATGAGAAATTCCCTGAAAACTCCTTGTAAGGGGGCAACTGGGGAAGGGAGAGAGCTTCGCAGAGGAAATCAACAACTAGGCGACCATCACACAACCTGCCCTTCTGCGGATTGAAGACAGAAGAGCCAAAGGGGGTGTGAGACAAGAAGCCACCAATTAAGGACTTAAGACCGCCCATCCGCAAAGCATTTCCAGTGTCGGTGTACGAGTCTCCAAAGGCGTAGACCTTGGAGAAGCTGCCTTGGCAGCTAAAATGTGCATGGTAAGGTCTATGGATATGGGGCTTGTTGTGTGCAGAGGAAGAGGAGAGGCTTAAGAATAGGATGAAGGTGGCAAGAGGGAGGGAGTAGGATTTGGACACTGCCATTTTTGTGAGAATGCTGAAGCTTGTTTTGTCAACAAGATAAGAGGCATTTATACAATCTCATCTTCCTTCAGGAGCATTTGTTGAGTCAGGTAATGTGTGGGTTCTCCTTGCTTCTAGGCTGCAGACCCAAATGTCCTGATGCGGAGGAATTGAAGCTGCATGCATTGACTCTGTGTTAGCCTATTTTGAGAAGACCTTCCAAATATTTTAATCCATGGACAATAGCAGAACATTTGCAGACTAGGCCCTGATTTTAGGGTCTACCCCCTTGTACATGGAGTTTTGACTCTTCCAGTAAATTTTGTACATTCAAAATTTGCCTTTCCTTTTTTGCAGTTACTTTGGGGTTATTCCTAGCTTTTATTGCCCCAGAGGATTGTCACCTTTCGAACCCAAAATCGCAACTTAGATTACGTTCGCAGCAATGGAATGGACTGAATTTATAACTTTGACTTTGTCATATTTTCTGTTAGAATTCTCACCTTATTTCATTTCGCAAACCAAACATGACATTGCTTTTTTTTAAAAAGGATTTTGTGATGCTGAAATTTGTCTCTCTCTTTCCTTTCCTTTTCTTTTCTATATCTAAAATTGTTAAAGAATATGTGGATGATTCATATTTAGCAAATGCTACATTTGAGAGTATGAATATCAGACCATAAATTTGGATTTGGATTTGGATTTAGATGGGTTTAGATAAATTTTAGTACAACTTGATATCACATCTTAACCAAATTCAATACAAATCCAAAATCAAGATTTCTCGCAAGTGGTATGATATTATTTAATTTGTTCAAATATAAGATGGCTAAAATCTAACAAATTCTCAAACTTTAATGGCATGTTTAAAATTTAGAAAACATTAGAAGAAGGAAGGAAAAACTCAAAGATTTCACTTTCATATGATTGTTTACGAAGGACAATAAAAAAGAAAGTAAATAATTGGAGGTGCGGCTTTCCTTTAATTAAAAAAAAAAAAAACCTTGATCATGCAAATTTATCACTAATGTGCAAGAAAAAGTATTTCAAACGATTAATTAACTTCCAAAAATAGCTTAGAACAAAATGTTCATGAATACACGAGTAATGTGAGGTTTCATCATCTTAAAATATTTTATCTCTTGTTTTTTTATCTATTGCTCGTGCTACAAAACATTTGTGTACTATCAAATTTTATTAAAATTTTTGAATAATTAAAATTTTATTAAAACTTAAAAAAAATACTAATGGAAATATACTTTTTAAGAATACCAAAAAGTTTTGGTACTTTTTACTTATTAAAAGTAGTTTATTTTTTTATCTTTAATTTTCCATAACAAGTACAAAAATACCATTTTTTTTTTCTAATTTTATACTTTATTATAAAAAATTTTAAAATTATTTTTCATTAAATTTTATATATTTTGTTTCTTATCTAAATTTGAAAATTTGAATAATGATGTGTTATTAATGTAATTGTTTGAAAATTTAGAAGTAAAAAATGGAAAATATTTTTCACAATTAAACAGGAAAATTTAGAAATAAAAGTGAAAATTATTTTTAACAATAAAATGGATATTCTATTTTCTACATTTTTAATGGAAATCTTGAAAAAAAAAACTAAAAAAATAAGTTGACAATTTTCCAATTCTTTAAATCTTAAAATAAAAATAAAACCAATTTACACAATTAAATAGACCTAAGTAAAAGATTCTTTTTTTTTTGTAATTATATGATTCTCATATAAGCTACCAGTTGTATGAATTTTCTTTTAATATGCACATTACATGACAAGATATAAAATTCAAACTCTCATTTCTCTTATTCCAATATGTGAAAAAAGTATATTATAATTAATGTATGAAACTATTTTTCATAATTTTTAAAAAACATTTATATATTTATTACAAAAAAATTGCTTCACTATGGGTCTCATATAATTTGTAGACTTTACTCCAATAAGCTAAAACAAAAATAACTACGCCTCGTAGATTAGGGCTAGTATGTGATAATTATTGTACTATTTTATTAACGGGTTTAAATAAGATTTCAAAAAATTCACTTCTAATTTGCATAAAAATAATAAAATTCTTAAATTCCTAATTTCTTTTATCATAAAGTAAATCTAGAAATTAATATTAAGTATTAATTCATTGTATTAATTATAAAGTGATCTACACTTTTATTTTTAACTTACATTTATTTCCTATATTTACTTCGATTTAGTTTCAAACTAACTAGCTAGTTAGTAAAGGTTATGCAGGTTTGGGATCAAAATAATTATATCCTTGCTTATCCAATTAATTTATTACAAATGAGTATTTATTAACAAAATATGATGAATTTATTTACCACATTTTCTTTAATATATATATACATATTTGGATGAGATCCATATCTAGAACAATATTAATATAATATTTGTAACCATCAAATTTTAAAATTAAAATAGAGTAATAACAGTTCCCCATAAATAATTTTCGACATTTTCAGTTTTAAAACTTTTTTATTTACAAAAAACAAATGACGTCGTTTTAAAGAGAGGCATCAAAGGTAACAGCCGTGAAGAACGCCAACATCTCCTCCCTCGTTCACGAAATCCGAATCGTCAGACATGCATGGGTTTTCGTGTTCTAACTGAAACAGCAGACCGTCGACAGTCCTAAAACGTCGCCGTTTCGAGTTATTAGACATGCAGACGACGCCGGTTTCGCTTCCCTCGCTCCCAACTCGCAACGCCTAGGCTCAGTGGCGCTCACCCACATAGGGCAGCAACCCAAGCAAGAGGGAGAGAGCGAAATTCTAGGTTCCTGTCCTCGCAAAATCGTCGTCTCCTTCGATTGAACAATTCCCGATTCATCTCGCATCGATCGCTGTCGAATCTTCGAAGAAATTCGAGGCCTTCTTCGCTCGCCAGGTATATCCGTTTCGCGCTCCCTAATCTTCCGGAGTAGATTTCTAGGGTTTCGGTTGGGTTTGTAATTTGGTTGGCATTTGCTTGATTCAGCGTGTGTTTGGGCGGTTTTGTGATTCTGGAATGTGAGTACTGTTTGATTGCAGATCTGAGCTCGTTGACAACGCAATCACCACCTGCGTCGGTTATGCGAGATAGAAATGTCCGAGAATCATGATTCTGAGCAGGCCTTGGAGGGCTCTAGAGCCGATTCGGACGGCCAGTTACCTGCCCCAGATGAAGAAGAATCGAGCGGCTTCGCTGATTCCGAGCCATCAATCGACGCTTATCGGGAATCCGATTGGGGAAATGATAGTGCTGATGGGAGAGAAGCCCCGCTAGATAGATCATCTGCAGAGGTCGATTTGGTCGATGCAGATGATGGGGTTAATCAGGTACTGATTCTCGGATATCGCTGCTCTGAAATTTAAGTTCGACATGGAGTTAATCAGCTGTAAATTTTTCTTAGAATTAAATGCCCAGTTGCCCACTAAATTATGTCATCACTAAACAGTTGCAATTTCAGTCCAATAACTGTACTAATTTTGCATACGTTATAAAAGAAATGAAGCAAATGGAGAGCAGTGGAGGGAGACTAAAACCCGTTGTAACCCCCTTTTGAATTTCTCCAATGTTTGGAGAACAAGAGATTACTTTTATAATAATTTTTCAGAATACCAAAAGTATCCAATCAAGCATAAAACTGAAAAAATAAAGGAAGCCAAATGAAAGGTCAGTCTTGTAAATTAAGTTTTTTTTTTTTTTGGCTTTATCTATTTAAACAATATAGGAGAGAAATTTCTCTCCTTTCTTTTCAGCTGCTGGTTAGCCAAACAAAATGGAGGGAAAGTTCTATCACTTTCTTTTCTCTTCATTAAAAGAACCATCATCATTTTTTTTTTTTTCTCTTTTTTCCTCTTCTGGCTATTCAGGTACCAAGTTCTTTGACTCTGAAAATTGATCATGTTGGTCATGATGATGGGGTTGGTGACTCAAATGATGCGAAAGTAACAGAAGATGCTGGAAAAGAGGACATGTTTGTTGATGCCCCAGAAGAATTGACTGTTTATGATGGGAAGTATAATGATACTAGGAAAACATTGGTAGTTAGTGAGTCCGACGAGCGATTGGATGAAAAAAATAAATTTGTGCAGGAAACTGCCTTTCGGAATTTTGATAGTGAAATGCAGGTTCGTGAATTAATGGATGAGGTGGAACATTTCCGGGTTATGCTGGAGCAGGCTGTTGGTGAGAAAGAAAGTATTGCGCAGGAATGCGAGGTTGAGTATCTACCCATTAAGATATTTTGTTCTGATTACAGATTTGTATTGCTATGATATCAATTGAATTTGTGGTGCAGAAAGAACGAGAGGTGTTCATGAAAGAAGTTGCCAAGCTTCACCTGCAGCTCAAGGCTCTAACTGATCACCATTCATTGCTTGTCGAAAGTGATGGCAGATTGGTTGATCAACTCCAGAAGGCCGAAGTTGGAGATAGTGGGGAAATGACTTGGATATCTGACAAACCATTGGATGGGATGATAGATGAGTGTTCAGAGTTTCTTAGAAGTGCTTTATCCGAACGTTCACAAACTGATGGCACAATAAGGGAGCTCCATGCTATTCTTTTCATGAAGAATCAAGAGATTGAAGATCTTAGTGCAAAGGTTACTGAACTTTCAGTATCACATGATGTTGTTGCTTCTTATTTGAATTCAGCTCAAGAGACATGGTCCCAATCTCTAAACAAATCCTTGGAAATTCAGGTTGAAAAGGACCAGCATATTCATTTTGTTGCAAACAGGATATTAGCTTCTCTTGCCATGGTAATTGATCAAGAAGAATTGGCGGATGAGTCTATAGCTGGTAAAATGTCTCATATTGAGAAGAAATCTTCCGTGTTAATTGAGAACTATATGCAGTTTCTTTCTGAGTCATCAGAGCTCAGACAAAAGGAAGTAGATCTGGTTGAAAAACTAAGCCATCTAGAAAGTGAAAATAAACTATTACTTGAACAACTTGAGAAGAGCAAAGAAATAGCAGAGGTGGCGAATGTACAACTTGGGAAAATAAGGACTGAGCTTGATCAGGAAAAGAATAAATATGCTAATGTAAAAGAAAAGCTTAACTTGGCAGTGACAAAAGGAAAGGCATTGGTTCAGCAGAGGGATTCATTGAGGCAGTCTCTTGCTGATAAAACAAGTGAGCTTGAAAAATGTGTGATTGAATTGCAAGAAAAATCGAGCGCACTGGAGGTTGCTGAACTAAGTAAGGTGGAGTTGATTGAAAGTAATAATTTGGTTGCTTCACTGCAGGGATCACTTTCTCAAAGGGATGTGATTCTTGAGAAATTTGAAGAAATCCTCTCGCAAACCTCTGTACCTGAGGGACTTCAGTTAGAAGATAGCATGGGGAAACTTAGATGGCTTGTTGATGCGAGAAATGAACTAGCTGGTGTGTCCTCAGAGTTCCAGAAACTGAGAGATGCCTTATCTTTGATTGATTTGCCAGAAAATGTTTCATCATCTGATTTGGGATCCAAAATCAGTTGGCTTGGGGAATCATTTTATGGGACCACTAGTGAATTGAGTAGGTTGAAAGATGAAAGTTCTAGAATGAGGGAAGCAGCATATAATGAGATTGACCGCATAACTGCTGCACTTTCGGCAGAAATACAAGAAAAGGCTTATCTTCAGATGGAGTTGGATGATCTAACATGCAAATATGAAGAGATGGTTAAAAAAGAGCGCCAAGTGTCATTTGAGAAGGATCAAACTGTGAAGATGTTGCTTGAGGCTTCTGGGATTACAATAGACAATCAAGAAGAGGTTTATCAAGCTTCTTTTGACATGGCTGTGCTCGTAGAGGGATGCTTTAGGGAGATCAAGGAGCAAAGTATTGCCGCTTTCAAAATTTCCCACATTGATGTAGAAACATATGAAAGAATCCAATGTCTCTTGTACGTAAGGGATCAAGAGTTGAATTTATGTGAGCAAATATTAGAAGAAGAGCTTCTGCAGAGATCAGAGGTGAATCATATTTCAAATGAGTTAAAAGTAGTATCTCAAGAACTTCAGGCACTGAAAGAAGGGAGAAGCTCTTTGCTGAAAGACCTTGAACGGTCGGAGGAAAAATCTGCTTTGTTGAGGGAGAAATTGTCCATGGCCGTTAAGAAAGGGAAGGGGCTTGTTCAAGAACGAGAAAACATGAAAATTCTTCTGGATGAAAAGAAAACTGAAATCGAGAAGTTAAGGCTTAAGTTACAGCAGAATGAATCTGCACTTGTTGAATGCAGGGACCATGTTAGTAGATTGTCGACTGATCTAGAGCGCATCTCCAAGTTGGAGGCTGAACTTGTTGCCATGAAAGATCAAAACAGTCAGCTTGAGCAGTTCTTAGTGGATGGCAATGACAGGCTACAAAGGGTGATTAAGTCCATTGATAGTATCATTCTTCCAGTTGATTCGGTTTTTGAAGTGCCTGAAGAAAAAGTGAAATGGCTTGCTGGGTACTTAAATGAATGTCAATTTGCAAAGACACATGCAGAGGAGGAGTTAGGGAGACTAAAAGAAGAAGCTGATACTCTGGCTGGAAAGTTGACAGAAGCTAAGATGGCTATTAAATCACTGGAAGATACATTGACAATTTCAGAGAGCAATGTTTCTCAACTTGTAGAAGGAAGAAGGGAACTAGAGGTTGGTAAGGCATATATTGAGCAGCAGTTACAGAAAGCAATAGAGGAAGCTAATTCCCAAAGTAGCAAATTTTCTGAGGCTTGTTCGACTAAAAAGTCACTTGAGGACATGTTATCACAGGCAGAAAATAATATTTGTGAGCTTAGCCGTGAGAAAGAAGATGCTCAGGCTGGTAGAGCTGCTGCAGAGACAGAGCTTGAGAAAGTGAAAGAGGACATTGCTATTCAGACCAGTAAGCTAACAGAGGCATACAAGCATATAAAATCTCTAGAAGATGAACTTTCTCAAGTGAAGACCAATGTAGCTTTGCTTGCTGAAGAAAAGAATGATGTGCAAGTTGGTAGAACAAGCTTGGAGGATGAGCTAAAGAAGCTGAAAGAGGAAGCTAGTTCACATGCTGGCAAGTTGGCAGATGCCCAAGAAAATATAAAATCACTAGAAGAGGTATCACTGAAGGCAGAAAATAATATTTCTGTTCTTGTTGGTGAAAAAAATATTGCCGAACAGGAGATTTTAACCCTAAACTCTAAGTTGAATGCATGCATGGAAGAGTTGGCTGGAACACGTGGCAATGTAGAAAGCAGGTCTCAGGAGCTCTTTTCCCACCTTAACAGCCTTCAAATGCTTATGAAAGATGAGACTTTGTTGTCCTTACTGAGAAGAACCTTTGAGGAAAAAATTAACAGCTTGAAAGACATGGACCTCCTCCTTAGAAACATAAGGAATCAGTTAGTTCATACGGGGTCAGGATTGCTGGAAAATCATCATTTTGCTGAGGTAATTTTGCAAATCTTCCTGTTGAGCCTTGGCACGGAAATGTTTATGCATATGCAAGCGTAAAGTTAGTGATTTTTATAATTCTTCACTAATCTTTATATGAAATTTCTCTAATTATCTCTCTCTCTCTCATCCTCAGGTAGATTCCTACGCAGCAAAACTTATCTCGGAGAGCCCTGAAAATATTATGAGTGTGGAAATAGATGATGGAAACTTGGATGTGGCAGATGGTGACAACATCTCATCATGTCTTATAAAGACAGTGGAAGGGTTCCATTTGAGAAACAAAACTCTTATTGACAAGTTTGAAGGCTTCTCTACTTTTATGGATGATTTTATTGCATCTCTGCTGGGAGAATTACAGGCAACAAAGCATGAAGTAATTGTTATGCTTGAGCACTTGGAATCCTTGAAGCAGAAAGTGAAGAATATGGAAATTTATAAACAGGAACAGGAGAATATGATTGCCAATTTAGAGAATGATATTGCGATGTTATTGTCTGGTTGTTCTAATGCAACTCAGAAATTGCAGTGTGAATTTGACCCTGAATTGGTAACAGTGAACCGTGGGTTGTTTGCAGAGAAGAGTGATGTTGGTGGAGATGCAGTAGAGCATCAGGAAATGCTTAATGACAGCCAATATGTTGAGATGGTGGAGAAGTTGTTATTTGCTGCCAAAAAGTCTCGAGCTCTGAATATGCAGTTTATAAACATTAAAAATGTGTCAGATGCAACCATTGAAGATCTGAAGAATAAGTTGCAAGAGACTCAGAGAACTTCTGAGAAGGCTTTGGAAGAAAGTGATCTAAACCAAGACAGGATTTCCAAGTTGGAGTCTGAGGTCAAAGTGTTACAAGACTTGCGTATTGAGATGGAGCATAAACTACAGGATTGTCAGGCCAGAGAGGATGTGATGAAAGAAAGAGAAGCAGAACTTTCATTATTGTACAATACTGTATTGGCAAAACAGCAGGGTAATTCGTTGGTTTATTCTTAATGCGCACACACACACACAAACACATATATATAGTTTGAGGTGGTGTTCAGACTATACATACATGCACACGCACGTAACCATGTGCATGCACATGCCCCCATTTGCATGCGCGCGCGCGCGCGCACACACACACAGACACACACACATGTATATAGATGGTTCTAGGGGGTGTCCTGCTTCTGGAAAAACTTCTTGGGCATAACCATAGGACTTAGGAGCCCGTGTGCTGGGAAGCCAATACCAAAAGGGGCCTAGACAGGCAAGACCCTGGACTGTGAGCCCTGCTTTCAGGGCTTGCAGCAAATCCCAAGTCACTGCTGAAGGGGTTGGGCCGTAGCCTGGTTGATCTTGACTGGGGCATGTTTCTGTCGAACCAATTTGGTCTGTTGTCTTATGCTGACTTCTTTGTTCTTATTTGTTGTTTCAGAGGAAGAATCCCATTTACTGTCAGCATCTGAAATGAAACTGCTCTTTGACAAGACAAATGGAATAGCAGTCCCTTTTCTAGAGTTAGAAGCAGGAGATCAGGAGCTTCATAATTCAGCTAATTTAAAGAAGCTGTTTTACATAATTGATAGCATTCCTGAATTGCAGCACCAGATCAAGTTATTATCCCGTGACAAGGATGAGTTGCATTCGAACCTCACAACACAGCTTTCTGAAATTAAGCATCTGAAGGAGGAAGCTGAAATAAACAAAAGAGATGAGCAAGAGATGGAAAAGTTGAAGAGCAAATTGTTTGAACTGGCCCTGGGTTTAGAAAAAATTATTCAGAAGTTGGGAGGTAATGATTCAGTTGGAGACCGGGATTGTGATCATGCAACAGAACTGCTTGCAGTGTTAGAAAAGCTGGTTACAGCCATAACTTTGGAATCTGAAAATTCTAAATCTGAAGTCCAGGAGCTTGGTGTGAAATTGTTTGAGAGCCAAAAGCTTGTGGATGAATTGTCAACGAAGGTCAAGTTGCTTGAAGATTCTATGCAAGAGAGGGCTCTACTACCAGGCTCTGTCCAGGAAAGGAGCATCTATGAGGCTCCTTCAATGCCTTCTGGGTCAGAGATAGCTGAAGTTGAAGATTTGGTAAATATTTTTTTCCCATTATAATTTGTTCCTAGATTTGTTGCAAACTTCTTTTATTGGAAAGTGATGTGTTTATGTTGTCAATGTGTTTTATGAATGTATAGTTAAGTAGTGTTTAAACTCATATATACACATTGTTTCTGTGGGTGTGTTGTGTGTAGAGTTTATCAATGGGCAGCATATTTGTCACCATGCTTGAGCATTTCATGGTTTAGAAAAATAAATATTATTGATATATTTTTTTATGCAGTATGCTTCTGAAATGCTATCTACTCTCTCTTTCATGTCTTGGCACTCCCCACTTGTGCTAACTGAATGTTGTGCACATCGGTGAGCATGTTATATTTAGATGGTTGAATCTTTGGTTTTGAGTGGTACACAGTAGAGACCATATTTAAGTTGGTTATACAGAAGCAAGATATTTTTGCTGATGCCTGTGGTTGAAACCTCCATGGAGATCTCACTTATATTTAAGTGCTCTAGATATGATGTGCTAGATGTTTTTCTGTTTCTCAAAAATAGACTAGATAAATGTTTAGTGGCATGCCACTTTCACTGTCTGTAAATGCATTTCATTTGATCTGGAGAGTGGAGGCTGAATTGACTGTTCTCGTTAACGAACATGCCTTTTTCCTAAAGAAAAGGTTAGTAGGAGTTAAACTGAAATAAGGGTATTAGGAATTGACACTAAGTTTCATGCTAGTAGAATTATTCTTTTGAAAATCTAATTTTCATGATATGTTAGTATAAATGCGCCTTCCTGTATTCTGCTCTTCCAACAATCATCAATTCTCTTTTTTGCAATGAGAAATTAAGCAAAAAGTCATTTCTTTCTAATGCTTCTTCAGGGATCAGTTGGAAAGAAGGCAATATCTCCTGTTCCCTCTGCTGCTCATGTGAGAACCATGCGAAAGGGTTCAAGCGATCACCTTGCACTTAATATTGATCCCGAATCTGATCGTTTAATTAACCATGAGGAAACTGATGAGGATAAAGGTTTGCGTGTTTTAATAATTTAAACTTTTTAAGCATCCAGTTTCAAGGCATGGGCAACTTATTTAAGCTGTTTCTTTGCAGGTCATGTATTCAAGTCGCTTAATACATCAGGTCTCATTCCCAGGCAAGGAAAGACGATTGCAGATCGAATTGATGGAATTTGGTACATCCAAAACTGTGCTTCAAGTCTGCATGCTCTGATTTTATCTGTTTCTATACTTTAGCTTGTTCATGTCTAAAACTTCATCCTAGGAAGATTAGACTTAGCAGGTCTATGTTTTTATCCGTTTCCACTTTCTACATTTTAGTTTGCTTATGTCTAAAACCGTATCCTTGGAAGATTGTACTTGATAGGTTTGAGCTAGATTTTTTACTCTTTTCTGTCTGTAGTAGACATTACTCACAGACAAGGTGCATCACTGTTGAATGAATGACATCTTAGGTCACCTGCTCTTTTCTTTTCCTTTTCCTTTTCCTTTTCCTCTTCCTTTTCCCCTTTCTCCTCCATCTTCAGCATCTGGGAGTTTATTTTGAATGCCAAGATCATTCTATGCAAGGAACTGAAATAATACCGACAATGCTAATTTATGGATCTACGATTTTATGCACTAGATTCTTATTTGAGAATTTTAAGTCCTTCAATATTTGCAGGGTATCTGGCGGTCGAGTTCTTATGAGTCGTCCAAGGGCAAGGCTAGGCCTCATTGTATATTGGCTTATCTTGCATGTATGGCTATTGGGCACCCTTTTGTGATGAAGCTCATTATGATCTACCCTCTTGAACACTCCCACAACCAACATTCCTCATCTGCAAATTGTACCATAGATAGGTTTCATCTTCTTTGTACCATTTTTTCCTTCGCTGATTGTGCCTAACATTGCGTTATTGATTTTAGCTGCCCTATATTTATTCTCTGTAATCACATTTTAGGGATTCAGAGAATCCAGGCCTCCCCAATTTTGTGTTATAGGTTAATGTATAATGGATGAATGATAAACATTTGCCTAAATAGAGGCCATTTTTTCCCAATCCTATGTAAATATTATAGATTTGTTTTGTTCCAAAAACTATAAAGCTTTTGGCACACTGTATTAGTTGGTAGGCATCATATTTGGCATACTTTTATTTTGTGTAATTAGTGTTGGAATGATTGGAGTGATACTCTATGCATGCAAGGACACTTTTAGATTTGACTAGTTTAAATAAACCTAAAAACAAATTCAAGATGATTTATGTTCACAAACGTAGTGCTTAATAGTCTTAATATGTATATGTATATATATATATGAGAATTACATGCCACCTCTAAGGGAGACAAAGAAATTGTTTTAGCATGGGAGGCAATTTTTGCTTTTCATTTTTAATATCTTTTTCATACAGAATTACCAAAATATCGGCTTGTTTATTAGTTCTTTAAACATATTTTTATGGAAAATCATGAAAACAAAGATTTGTTTTTAAAATGTTAATACAAATTTTGCAAAATTAAAAGTGTTAAAATTTATTAAATACAATATGTATTTTTGTTAGTTACAAATTAGTCTACTAATTTAAACTCCAATATTAATTATTACAACTTTTTTTCTTTTACAGTTGAATCTATCTTTTTTAATTTAATGCAAAAAAAAAAAGTTAATGAAGTATATTTGGATACTTAGTGATTTTTATTTTTTATTTTTGTTTTGCATTGAATTTAAATTGATGAATTGAACTGTACAAGAAAAAAAATTACTTAATTTTATGATTTTAATTATCTATTTTTTAGTAAAATTTCTTATGAAATGATTGATTTGGTTAATTATAATATTTAAATGGTCTTTTCGGAGCAAATAAAATTAATGAACTAACTTGTAACTGAAAAAAAAAAAAAAAACTAGTCGAGTTGGACCCAAATTAAAAATAAAATGACATTTTTATAATTTGTTTGAAAATGAAAAAAAAAAATTGTTTTCGACAACTAAATAAACCCTAATTAATTTTAAAATTATTTCTGTTAATTTATTAATGTGGATAGAAGAGAGGAAATTTTAATTTCTTGTTTGAAGCTATAGTGTTTTTATTATTTTCCAATAAAAATAGGATGAATTTACAATTACCATTTAGGTTTTGCAAAATTTTAAAAAGGTTGCCAGTTTTTTAAAAAAGGGAATCCCACATTGCTTATGATTAAATGATTTATATTTAGTCATCTAATGATATAAATGTCGTAATCATGGAATTTTCTTTGAAACACTTTTAAGATTAAATCTTGAGACAAGGGCTGACGCGTTGGAGAAGACTTTGAGACATAAATCAATTGCTATGGTTTGTGTTACATTTAAATGTAATAATACCAACAATAATGATAAACCCTCCATACATTTATGGGCGCATTATTGAGCTTATGGAGGTTACTGATAATTTTAGGGCATTTATGCAGGGGTTTTAATTGTAATTTTAGTGGTTTCTATTTAAGGGTGTTAATGGTGGTTTCATAAAAAAAAAAAGAAAAAAAAAAGAGGTTTTTAGGAACCTATTCAATCGCACATTTGGCATAATCCAACGCAATTTCTTAATGAATTTCATCTATTACAGCTTTAATTACGTCTTCAGTTTCAATTTTTTAACATCAGATTTGATTAGATACGAGTATTTCATTAGATTTGGTTTTAAACTATTATAGTATTATGTAAAGCCATTGGAATGAAATAGCGTAGTGAGCGACGAATTTAATTCTACTTCATTGCATTTCATTCTTACGTGTCAAATGGATTGCCACATTGTTTCACTTTCTCAATTTATCAAGCATGGAAACTGGGTTCGCTCTTAGCTGTGCATTCAATTTTCAGCCAAATTTACTCCTTGCAGGAAAATTGTTTGCTTTTGGGGGATGAATGAAATTTCTCGAAACGGGTTGGCATCCGCATGCCCTAGAAATTTGCGAATCGCCCTCGTTTGTCAAACACAGTTCTACTGGCAGAATCCTTCTGTGGACCGTAACCACGGATTACAAAGATCAATTGACGCTCTGGTTAGGTAGATTGGGACCAAGGCTGCAAATGCAATGGCCCGTTGTGTCGTGGAAGGAGGCTGCCCCAGCGATTCCATAGCTATTGTCATATCCCTCCTGTCATTCATATTGTAAGTATATCGTTTTTTCATGTCCTATTTTCTATCATTACATTTCATAGATCGAAGTGGGTTTCGCTGGTTAGCTCTTCTTGCGTTGCCAATTCTGTAGTTTTGCTGTTTTAATGCGCTAATCTTTGTCACTGAATTAGATCGGTGATGGGTTTTCTTGCTCTGGTGTAGTGCTTCATTGGGGCTTGGGTTGTTTTAGGCGCGAGTTTGCGTTTATGGCACGGTGATAGGCTATTTTTTCCGTGGCCAAAGCTAGAATTGCCTTTCCTTCAAAATGTTTAGAAGACCCGAGCTCAGGAATCTTTACTTGGTATCTGAATGGGATGATGCGGGGAGGTCAAACTTTTAGTTTGTTCCTCAAGGGCCTGGCTTCTCGAGTCTTATGCACTTTTTAACAAAATTCAGGGAAGTCTATCCAAGCTGGAGTTGGCTGTGGTACCCTAAGAAGAATTGTTTTTTGTAGAATTTGAAATAGGGTATGGACTGGAGTATTTTAAAAATGGATACCTGCAAGGGAACCCGATCTTGTATTTACCTAAATTATGCCTGCTCGGCGCCAGGAGGTTAAAAATGGCAATTAGGTCATGATCAGAACAGAGGGAGAATGATACTATGCTGGAGAATCACCCTTCTCTCCCCCTTGCGCCAAACACATGCATGTGAGGGGCGCTTTGTTCAACTTATTCCTGGTTTGATGGCAGTACACTCGACCATAACCTGAAGTTCCCCAATTGCTCCAAATATAGTATTAAATTAGTTGGGAAGCAAGATTCTAGGGTATTATTATTATTGTTAGGAAACTAGGATTTTAGTTTATTTAGATTTCTTAATTAGTTTCTGTATCTTCCTAGCATTGTAGGCATATAAGAGGGCACCTATGTTATTAGTTTTATGGAGATTTGATGCAGGACCCGATTGGCACAAGAGAGGGATGCTGGAAAATAGAGGAAACGATAGGATAATAAACATAAAAATGAAGACAGAACTCAATTGGGCTGAATGCTCAGCATCCCAATCTCTCCCTCATGGTTATTCGTCAATCCTTTATATAGGCTTTCTTCCAATACTAAATAAGTAAACAATATCTAGGAATTAATATCACATCCTAATTGATGAAACGTAGTATCATTGTATCAGATGCCTCAAAATTAAAACAGCACATAATTGTAAAATCTTAAAGTCATAGAAAGCCTAGATAAAGACCCTAGGTAATTGACTACATTATTAGCACAAAATCCTACTATAAAATGCTACAAAAATAGGAAAAATCCTAAAAATGATAACCTATGAGATTGCCCCAAATTCATAAAAAAATTCCAAACATTTTCATCACAGGCCTTGAAGCTCATATTTCATCATCAATCAACCCTAATCATCCGAACCCCAACCAAGTTTGAACCCAAAAAAGAAGTCTGAGGTTGTAACCATCTCAGATCAGCTTTAAGGTCCTTATGCCATCAACCAAATTCTTCAACATCTACCGAATCATCTTCAAGGTTATACTGCCCTCGTTGGAATTTCAACAATGATTTCATGGGCCAATGTTGTTGTTGCAGGACTTTTCAGAATCTCTGCTCTGATTATTGTCATGTCATTGCTGCTCAATGAAGCAGCTACACTCCCAGTTCATCAAAAGCCTATTTCAATCAGATTTTTGAAGCTTTTATCAAAGAAGCCACACCATTGCTGACAAACATTCCTTTTAGGCCGCCAGCAACTCAGATATGCAAACAAAACCTAGCTGCGCCTCTGTCCCTCCTCTCTCCATTTGTAGAAGCCTATAGAAACCCTCTTCACAAAGAGGTTTTTATTATGCCCATATCAACTGAGTTAGACCAAACTAGTTCAGTCAAATTGACAATTTGGTTCATTCAAATCTGATCAGCTTGAACCAGACTAGCCTGTACAGGCCAAAGAGCAAAGGTATAAATATCGAATAATAAAATAATAACTAAAAATTTTGATGTTTGAATTGGCCTTGGAAAAGCTGGATTCTAGGATGAGTAAGCTTGATATTATGCTTTGCAACCTTGTATCATTCTTTGGTCCTAATCATTGTGAGTTCGAAGTCAAGCCTTCCTTCCAGCCCGTTAAAGAAGAGGAGTCCAGATCCAAAAGTTCTTGTAAATTTGACTGTGGTCTCTTTGTTGAAAGAATTTGCTCAAAGATCCATAGCTGGTCTCTCCCCTGCCTTTTATATGCTAGCTGGTTCCTATTCAATCTGTACTCCAAGTATACAAGGATATTGTGTTAAGATTTTTAACTTATTTCTTCTGCAGGCATTGATTAAAAGGCCTCAAGCAATTCTTTGAAGATTTTCTTTGGAAGGGTAATGACTGGAATACAAGAGGATGCAAGTCCTTGCAGTGTGGTTTGGGTCCAAAGCTCATTGCAGATTAGAGCCAGGTTTTAGCCTTGAGCATGCTGTGGAATATCCATGTTTCTGAGTTCGTTCTTTGGGTTAACTGAGTCCATGCTTATAACCTGAGGGGCAGGAGCATATGGGTCATTAAACCTCCAAACAAATGTACTGGAATTGGAGAAGGATTTTGAAATCTAGACCAATTTCTTGTACCTGCTTTAAAAATCATTTTGGCAATCGCAAAGAGTCCATTTTGTTTTATAATAATTGGCATCCTCGTAGCCTTTATATGATCACTGTGGATCTCATTTTTTGAAATTGGTCTTGCTGATTCTGCAAAGGTATTGATATCATTTCCGGAAATTCATGGACTTGGCTAAGGAGGCTTTCTTGCAATGTTGCTGTTGTTAAGGTAAGTGTCACGGACCCCCAAAATGGGACTCAAGTAAGGGCCGTGTGGCACTCGTTGAGAGCTCTCCCTCGACAAGTCAGCCAACTCTAACACGTTCAAGCCTGCAAGCACGAGCACTAGGTGAGTCTCAATACTCAAGGAAAACAAGAAACAATAGGATTTCACATGAGCAATATATTCTTATACACCGAATAAGACTATAACAATCAGAGATCATAATCCAAGGCAACAGAACACCACAATGAAAAGAACTACTTGTATTATTCATCTACAAGAGAATCACCATACAAGCGATAACACAGATATTCATATATTCATTCCAAATCCCTGAAGAATACAATTATAGTAGTATCTTACTCCCCCATTTTCCCCATTACATTGTCACACCCTAACATCCTCCCCCACTCAATTTATCGACGTCCTCGTCGATGTGTTGTAGACGGCCTTCTCACTCTTCTGATGTCGATGTAGATGTCGTTGACTACGAATTTCTGAAATCTTCAATCTTCTGTATGGCATGCTGAAGGTTGTCTGCTGTTTCCCAATTATTCTCTTCTTCCCCCAGTCCTAACCACTGAACCAGAAATTGTTGTTGTTGACCTTCTAGATTGACGACTCTGTCTGCAATGATCTCCTGGACTTCTTTGGTGACAGGATGCCTTCTGGAAATTGTTGATCTCCTTAATTTTTGTCGGTGCGGATCTGCTTCATCTGTGTGGAATGACTTTAAATTGCTTACATGAAACACGGGATGAACTGGACGTCTGTGGCTTTTCATCCACTCGGGTTGCTCAAGCCGATAAGATGCATGTCCCACCTTTTCGATTACTCTGATTGGACCTTCGTAACGACGTAACAGCCTTTTATCCTTGCCACGAAGAAAGTGAAATGTCTCCGGTGGCACTTTACAAGAACCAGATCTCCAGCTTCAAATTGTTGTGGTCGTCTCCCTTTGTCAGCCCATTTCTTTATGCGCTTGGATGCTTTTTCTAACTGAGCTCGGGTGACTTCGATGTTTTGCAACCAATTTTTCTTGAATTGGTAGGCTTTTGGGCAATTTCCTTTGTATGGACCATCCAGAGTGTGTGGAAGAGTCGGTTGTTGACCTGTCACAATCTCAAAAGGGCTTTTATTAGTTGCAGAAGATTTCATAGAGTTAAAACAGAATTGTGCCGTGTCTAGTAAAGTAACCCAATTCTTCTGATTGGAGTGAACAAAATGTCGCAAGTATTCTTCCAGCATCCCATTAAAACGTTCAGTTTGACCATCTGTCTGTGGGTGATAGCTCGTGGAAAGATTAAGGTTTGAACCCATCAAGCGAAAGAGTTCACCCCAAAATCCCCCCGTGAATCTAACATCCCTATCACTAATTAAGCTTTCTGGAACACCCCAATATTTCACCACATGCTTGAAGAATAACTGAGCTGTCTTCTCTGCTGAACACGGCTTCGAGACTGGTACGAAAGTTGCATACTTTGAGAACCGGTCAATCACCACCAAAATTGTGTCAAACTCCTCTACTTTTGGCAACGAGGAAATAAAATCCAAAGAGACACTCTCCCATGGCCTAGCAGGAACTAGCAATGGCTCCAATAAACCTGAGGTCTTCTTTCTTTCTACCTTGTCTTGTTGACAGATCAAACACGTTTTAGTATAACTCATCACATCATCTTGCATATTTGGCCAACAGTACCCCTGTGTAATCAAAGCATGAGTTCTTCGCCATCCTGGATGACCAGCCCACAACGTATCATGACACTCTTTCAGTAAGGTTTTCCTCAAGTTTCCAGCTTTAGGCACATAGACTCTCCTGCCTTTAGTCATTATCAGTCCATCTTCTACCCAGAATTGTCGTGTCTTCCCTTCGTCTATTAGTTTGCTTAGTGACTGCGCCTGCTGGTCTGTACTTAAATGTTCCTTGATAAGATTCTTCAAAGGTAGCGCTACCCTACTAGTTGATAGATGACTGATGATTTTCAATGCTGCCAATTCAGTTTTTCTACTTAAAGCGTCGACCACTTCATTCGTCTTCCCCACTTTATATTCAAAAGCAAAATCAAATTCAGCTAGCTTCTCCTGCCAACGGGCTTGTTTTGACGTTAGTCCAGGTTGTGACAAAAAATGAGTAACTGCTACATTATCGGTTTTTACCACAAATTTGGACCCCAAAAGATAGTGCCTCCACACCCGAAGACAATGTACCACTGCGAGAAGCTCCTTTTCTTGTGCTGTATAGTTTCGTTCGGCACCCGACAATTTTCTACTTTCAAAAGCAACTGGATGCCCTTCCTGCAAGAGAACTCCCCCTAATGCAAAGTCTGAGGCATCTACTTGCACTTCAAACGGTTTTGTCACATCAGGAAAGATTAGCACAGGATCTCCTACAATCTTTTCCTTTAATTCAACAAATGCTGATTGGCACTCTTCTGACCACCCCCATGGTACCCCCTTCCTCAATAAATTCGTTAACAATACAACTCTTCTAGAGTACCCCTCTATAAACTTTCGGTAGTAGTTGGCTAGACCCAAGAAAGATCGCAGTTCTCTAACGGATGTAGGTGCTCGCCACTCCTTGATAGTTTTTACTTTAGCTGAATCCATCCGAATCTGGCCCTCCTCAATGATATGTCCCAAGAATTTAATACGCTTTTGAGTGAAAACACACTTCTCCCCTTTTACATATAACTGATTTTCTTTGAGTTTTTGAAAAACCTTTCGAAGATGATCTTTATGTTCTTCTAAGGATGCGCTGAAAACCAGTATGTCATCAAGGTAAACAACCACCAACTGATCAAGGTAGTCTTGAAAAACCTGATTCATTAGAGAACAAAAGGTAGCGGGTGCATTTGTTAGCCCAAAAGGCATGACAAGGAATTCAAATGCTCCATACCGTGTGACACAAGTGGTCTTCGGTTCATCTCCTTCAACAATGCGCACTTGATGATATCCCGACCTCAAGTCCAGTTTCGTGAAATATCTAGCTGTACTTAACTGGTCAACAATATCAGCAATCAGTGGAATAGGATACTTGTTGCGCACGGTCACCTTATTAAGAGCCCGATAATCTATACACAAGCGCAAACTACCATCTTGTTTCTTCTGAAATAACACTGGGGCCCCAAAAGGTGCTTTTGAAGGCCGGATGAACCCTGCTGCAATAAGATCATTCAGTTGCCTTCTAAGTTCAGCTAACTCAGGCGGCGCCATTCGATAAGGGGCACGTGCTGGCGGCTTTACTCCTGGCAAAAGTTCAATTTCGTGGTCAATCTGTCGTCGAGGTGGTAAAACCCTGGGTAGCTGTTCCGGGATCACCTCCTTGAACTCTTCTAAAACTTCCTTAATCTCAAGTGGATATTTCCCTACTTCTGCATCTTCTGAGACTATTGGTAGAACCACGAAAGAAGATTCTCCCCTTTTTACTCCCTTTTTGAATTGGAGGGCTGAGAGCAACTTCCTCTCATCAAAATTGTTGTAGGCTGCGGGGACCGCACAAGGTGCACTTCCTATTATCACAAGACAATCCGCAGCTGGGATTGGCATTGAGCGTGTCACTTTAAGAAAATCCATCCCCAATACCACATCAAAGTCGTCAAGGGGTGCCACAGTGAAATCAACTGTTCCAGACCATGATCCCATTTGGCATGCCACTTTAGGTACCACCCCCACCGTGGTTAATGCTGGAGAATTCACTGCTTTTATCTTGCCCACATCTTTATCTACTTGCAATTCTAACCGTTGAGCTTCAGAATCAGCAATGAAATTATGGGTGGCCCCTGTATCAATCATGACCCTGATTTTCTTTCCATTCAAAAGTAGATCCACATACATTAGTCCCTTCTCCTGAGACTTGTTGTGAATTACTTGACGCTCTAATGCCCCCAAAAATCTCAAGGCTCCCACCATATTTGGTTGTTCTTCTGGAATTGCTGTCGAGGTTTCGGTTTCCCCTCGAAGGGCCTTCATAGCATTCAAAGCCTTACGATCGGGGCACTCCGCCACTTGATGTGGTCCACTGCAAAGAAAACAAGAGATCGGTCGACGCTCTCCACCCCCTGTTCGTCCGCCCCTCCACTCCCTATTCATGGGCGCTCTTTTATCTTTCCAAGAACTATTTGTCTCCTTATCCCTTCCCCCATTTGTGGGCTTATACACTTTGTTGGGACGGGAATCATTATTGGCGGATGTAGGGAAATTTCGCTTCCCAGAAGTATCTGAAAAATCATCCAACTGTTCAGCAGCAGCGAGGGCAGAAGAGAGATCACCAGCACCTTGCCGACGTATTTCATTTCTTGGCTATGTCTTCAAACCCCGAAGAAAATGAATCAGTTTATCCGATTCAGTCATGTCTAAAATGTCCAACATCAAGGCTTGGTATTCCCTTACATAACTCCTTAACGAGCCCGTCTGTTGCAATTCCATTACTTTGCACTTTGCTATGTACTCTACATTTTCTGGATAGAATTGGGCCTTCAACGCCTGTTTCAACCCCTCCCATGTGTTAATGACACATCTATTGTGCTGAATATCATTCCATTTAGTTCTCCACCACAATTTTGCATCCCCAACTAGGTATACCGTTGCCATATTGACCCGGTCCACTTCTAAATCCACTCGGGAGCACGTGAAGTAGTGTTCCATATCAAAGAAGAAATTGTCTAGCTCCTTTGCATCTCGTGTACCCCCAAAACTTTTAGGTTCCGGTACCTTCCATCGAGAAGTCTCATTTGGATGTGCAACTGGCCATCGGGCTAACTGTGCCACTGCATTCACTTTCGCAGTGATCTCTTGTAAATCCCTCTGGACTTGGACCACCGCACTTTGGACATTGCCCATCTCCTTCAAATCTCCCTTCAAAGCAGTAATGGACACTTTAACATCTTCTGTAAGGAAATCAAGATTATCCGTTAGCTCCCGTAAGGAGGCCTCAAGCTCTATTGGCTCTCCCCGTTGGGACGAAAGAGATGGCAATATGCCCTCAATATGTTGTAGCCTACTCTCAAAGGCTTCCAACTGCTCGATACTCTTCTGGAAGGCCTCAAGCTCTCTTGGCCGTTTCTCCAGGGATTTCACACTTGGAATGAATTTTTCAAGTTCCTCAAGTCTCTCTACGACTTTTGATACCTCATAGAGATTTTCTCTAGGGTTTTCTTCGGCGGCCTCAAGCTCTGTTGACCCACCTTTCTCTTTTATCAATGTTGCCACCAACCCTTGGAGGTCACCACACGTTGTCTCCAGGGTTGCAAGTTTTGTCTCAAGCGCCTCAATGCGCTTCACTCTTCCTGACTTATTTCTCCTAACCCCACGCATGGTGCTCGCACACACTGTGCTCTGATACCAACTGTCACGGACCCCCAAAATGGGACTCAAGTAAGGGCCGTGTGACACTCGTTGAGAGCTCTCCCTCGACAAGTCAGCCAACTCTCACACGTTCAAGCCTGCAAGCACAAGCACCAGGTGAGTCTCAATACTCAAGGAAAACAAGAAACAATAGGATTTCACATGAGCAATATATTCTTATACACCGAATAAGACTATAACAATCAGAGACATCATAATCCAAGGCAACAGAACACCACAGAACTACTTGTATTATTCATCTACAAGAGAATCACCATACAAGCGATAACACAGATATTCATATATTCATTCCAAATCCCTGAAGAATACAATTATAGTTGTATCTCACTCCCCCATTTTCCCCATTACATTTTCACACCCTAACATCAAGCTTATCCTTTCTTCCTTACTCTGCTGCAGGTGATAAGGTTAGCTGTACTTTTAATTTCAAATGACATCTTTTCTTTCCTCTCTGAATGAGATCACAGGAGAGGGAAAAAAACTGGAAGTTAGGAGGTTCACAGTTCTCTGGTTCAAGCAGCATATACATAGGCATTCTTTTATATGCTAGGCTGTTTGCTATAGACTAAGAACAGCGGATAAGCTCTTCTCATGGGGTAAAGTCAATTCTCCTTGCCTTATTTATCACAACTTGATTGAGAATAGGAGCATCTCTTCTTTGGTTGCAGTGTTGTTAAGGATATTAACAGGAATGTGTTATATTCTTTGGGGCTTAATGGGAGATTTTCTTGTTGGAATGAGGAGGTAAGCAGGCATCTGGTATGGGTTCAAGCCCTATGACTGTCATTTGCATATCAGCCTCGATAGCCTCCATATTTCACGTATGGAAGCAATGAATTCTATACTCTTTGAAATGAGCCTTTCCCTGTTGATAGTAGTGTTCATAAAATTTTATTTAATGTCAAAAGTAGATGTTCTAGTTTTTGGTGCACAAACATTAATTTTATGTAATACATTCTGCGTGCACTTTTTGTGTGTTGCTATCGTGAATCGACAAGTAGACTTGCCCATACACAGTCGCTCACCTAATCAAATGATTATTTACCTAGTAACTCAATGAAACTATTAGTAGATTAAGAGTTAGTATTCTGTTGCCAATTCGTAACAA
This sequence comes from Malania oleifera, assembly GCF_029873635.1. Taxonomy (NCBI): domain Eukaryota; kingdom Viridiplantae; phylum Streptophyta; class Magnoliopsida; order Santalales; family Ximeniaceae; genus Malania; species Malania oleifera. The sequence goes on along the minus strand of NC_080428.1, from coordinate 81,190,402 downwards.
TCCTTTTCTAATTTAACGAATTCAACAAAGGTTCTTTCTTCATTTGAGCCATTGGATTATATACTTGTAGCAGTTCTGCCAGGGTTAGTGAGGTAAGCTGAGAAATATCATTTCCTTCACATCTTTTGTTTTATTTTAATTGTAGAAACCGATGGATATTACATTACTACATGCATATTAGGAACTCCTCCTGCAAGCCTAGCTTCACTGTTTTCTACCATGTTTTCTCTTTGTACATGCATTCCACTCAATATATGAGCCACATGTTACAACAATCTCCACATATATGCCTCTTAGGAGAAAATTGAAAGCATAACTCATTGCTCCACTTGGGACAAAATCCGTATAGGTTGGTGCCGCCTCCCTTCTAGCAACTGGAGACAAAAACTAAGTCTAAACAATGTTTGTCCGTGACAGCTTTGGCTACTGCCAAAAACCCTGACTCAGTTGTAAATAGTGCAACCTGAGATTGTATTCTGAACTTCCAACAAATAGCCCTTCCCACAAAAGTAAACACATACCTTGTTGTAGACCTCCTGTTATCTAAGACCTCTGCACAATTTGCATCCACAAATTTCATAAATGACAGATCACTCTATTGCCTACTGAAACACCCCATTGCACTAGCATAGGGGATCTTTGACATGTCCTGAGCATCATTGTCCTTCCTTGGATACTGAGCGGTAGATAAATTAAATTGATTCACCAACGGTGTACTAGTCTCAAACACCTTCTCCACAAAACCACATTGAGATAACCACAATCTTCATGCAGTTCTGTCCACAAAGCTACCCTGAGATAACCCTAATCCCCTTGTTTGCGAGTCTCCAACCCAAGAATCTTCTTGGCCGTACCCAAAACCTTTATGTCAAAATTTTTTCTCAAAAAAGTTTCCAACTAATTAACCTTTGTCAAAGTCTTCCCAGCAATTAACACGTCATTCACATAAAACAACAGAAAAATCATCCACTTGCATCCTATCTCCCTCTTCTCTTCTGGAAGTTCCACAACTCCCACATCTTTTTCTTATATAACTCCATCTTCTCCACCATAGCACTTATCCATCTATTTTTCCGTTTATTGTGCACCACATATTGAAAAATAGTAGGAACCTTGCTGGTAGTAATAAATGCATAAGACACCAGATCATCGAATTCATACATGAGTGGTGGCCTAATAGTGCATCTAGGCCCATTGTGATCTTGCTAGTATCTCGACCTATTACTTCTTGTTTTATGAACAATGTCATCTTTGCCTTGATTCTGTAACTCCACCTACATCACATGCCCATTTCTGTTACAATTTACTGTGAAACTGTTGGTCTCCTGAGCTAGAAGTGTCTACGCTATGAACAATGTCATCTCTGCCTTGAGTCCCTAAGTCCAGTTGCATCACATGCTCATTGCTGCTACAATTTTCTGGCGTATGTTTCTCTTCATCCATGTGAGTATGCTGCACCATGACTTTCTCAACAAAAAACCATGTCTCCACTGATCATTGCTTTGTTTGCCATTGGATCCCAGAGCTTGAAACCAACCTTTTTGATACCCCAAAAAAATGCACCGTCTAGACATTGCACCAATAAATCTTTGCTTAAGGTACAACTTGTTCATCAATGACTAGAACATGTATCGACGCTCCAGTTTCAACCAAACCGCTGCTGGTGAGTCCTCATCCATAACGTGATACAACACGTCATCGAATAGACATAGCCTGATAGTGGACACAACTTTCGGTTCTAGCTCCTTCCAACTTGCGTCGTCCATGCTTCACGGTTTCTTCCTGTATAGACCCTTTACCATTCCTTGCTACACCAGCAAGTCCTTCACCCTCCTCTGTCACAACCTGAAGTTTCCCGTTCCATTGAACTTACCAATCTCAAACCTCGCAGATGAAATCTTAGCCATTGAGAACCAATAGATCTAATACTAATTATTGTGCAAACACACCGACAATCACCCTTGTTTGATACCAATTGTTGTTCCTAAACAATCAACACTCAGAAACCAATTGTCAGTGCCAAGCGTGGGTAGTGGAAGACCTCACACGAACTCATTAAACAATCAATGGAATAAGTAAGAAAACACTTGACAATGAACTATACAAACCTAGAAATCACTCAACAATGAGAATCAATGAAAGCAACAATGAGAATCAATGAAAGCATGTCATACTCGCTGACTTCACCAAGAAGTCCCTTGCAAGCCCTGCATACACCATGCCTTGCTCACAAAACTCCTTAAACACCAGTATAATCAGCACCAATATTTGACCTGAGGAACTTTGTCCTGGTTTGGTACTCCACCTTAGCCACAAGTTACACCTGGTAAACATCTCCAACTTGTGCCGCATGAGATACCCCCAGACTTGTCGTAATAACCTCACGAAGTACCCATGTCCAACCCGTGATGCTACCTTCACCGGTCCCCAAACATCCATAACAATGTAGATAAGAATGCCCTCCATTTTGTGTGTGGCTCCTCCCACAACTATGTTTTCCTATAGTTCATAGAGATTCCCTGCTATCCTCTATCCCTTCATCATTATCATTAAGCCATCACACACCATCATTGTCCAGCCTTTAGACTTGTAATTATACTCGTTACAATCCAAAGCACCCAATGATATCACATTCTTTCGTAAATCAGGTACATGCCTTACCCCCACACAATGTCCTTAGCACACCATCATACATCTTGATCCTGATATCCCTCATTCCGACAAATTTGCAGACTATACCGTTTCCCATTAGAACGAAATCAAGACTTATCGATTTGTAAGAGGTGAATCAGACTTTGTTGGGTGTCATGTGAAAAGAACATCCCGAGTCTAGGATCTAAGAATCCGTGAGGCGTTCTGAACCCAATAAAACAAAAAGCATCTCACAACCACTACTCCCTGAGTCCCTTTCTTCCACTACATTCGCAGATTTTGAAGAACTCTCTTGAGCTTTTGCCTTCCCTTTCTCTCACTTCAGACATTCCAATTTTATGTGCCCTAGTTTCCCGCACTTAAAACGGCGACGTTCTTCCTCCTCCTGGATTGAGTTATATTACCACTCGATCCACTCTAGGACTTGCCACTACTATGATCTTGATTATCCTTTGCCACGAGCCCTTCACCATGTCAACCCTCATTACTAACTTCTTTCTTTGATGGAACCCTAGCAATGCGCTCGTGATGTCCTCAAACTCCAAGGTTTCTTTCTCCCAAGTCAGCGTCTTAAGTAGGGAATTCAGCAGCATCAACACTTTGTTCTCTTCCTTGAACTTCATATCAACTCTCCCCAGATAACTAATGATCTGATTAAATGTGTTAATGTGTTAAGTATGAATCCTCTGTCTTCTTAAGTTAATAAAACTTTTGATTAAGATACAACTTGTTCGTCAATGATTTGGATATGTACCGGCACTCCAGTTTCAACCAAACCGCTGCCAGCGAGTCCTCATCCATGACGTGATACAACAAGTCATCTGCCAGACATAGCCTGATAGTGGACACAACTTTCGATTTCAGCCCCTTCTAACTTGCATCGTCCATGCTTTTCAGATTCTTTTTGTATAGACCCTTCACCATCCATTGCTACACCAATAAGTCTTTCACCCTCCTCTACCACAACCCGAAGTTTCCCATTCCATCGAACTTACCAACCTCGAACCTCGTAGATGAAATCATACCCATTGAGATCCAATAGCTTTGATACCAATTGTTGTGCAAACACACCAACAATCACCTGGGTTTGATACCAATTATTGTTCCTAAACAATCAGTAATCAGAAACCAATTGTTGGTGTCGAGTGTGTGCATAAGAATACCTTACACGAACTCACTAAACAATCAATTGAACAAACAAGCAAGCACTCGATGATGAACCTTAAGAACCTAGCAATTACTCAACAATTAGAATCAATGAAATCAATAATAAAAAAACACAAAAATTTATGTGGTTTGACAATTTTCCTACATTCACAGGAGCAACGACTATTTTCATTATCACAATGAAGCTTACAAAGCCCTTGAAGCTTGCACCAAACTTAAATCAATCTAAGGTTATATAATAATGATTATATACTAATCTAATGCATACAAAAGACTTCTAATTATTTTAAAACATTTCTGTAGCGACCCCCTTAGAGGAAATGCCTCCAAAATATCCCAATCTGCTGATCTAGGATTAGAAAATCAGTGATGTTCGCGAGTGAAAACCGTCGACGGTTTGCCCTCAAGGCTGCACCCTGCACACCTCTCTCTTTGTCCCTCACTTTCACGGTGCTTTCCCCTGTACATGCGTTCTACTCAGAATATGAGCCACATCCCCAACAGGGGTGAAAGCTGCTCACCCATTAATGCACCCATGGTAATTCACTAGGGTAAACTCTCAAGGGGGAATCGAACTCATGACCTTGGTACAATATTTATTAGTACCATATTTTGTTTCTAGAAAATTTTAACAAAATAGAATACTTCTTTAGTATATAGAATTTCAATTCAAGTATTCTTCCTATTTATTGTTCACATTTATTTTATATTGTTCTACTAGTAAATTTGAGCTTTATTAAGAATATAAATATATTGAAGTAAGATAAAATATTTCATTTTAATAATAGATAAAGACATAGGATATTTTTTATAAATTTTTAAAAATAATTTTATAATTAACGAGTGAATTTATATTCTCGCTGAGTAGGAATCCCTGATTACGGGTGATGGGAACATACTTAACCTCTCAATTATTTTTAAAATAATGTGATAAAATAAGTTTTTTTAAAAAATTCAACAAAAAAATTGTGTCATTTCTAACAAAAATTCAACAAACTTTAAATTTGATTGTATCATTACTATATTTCTAAAACTACTTACCAGATAGCCTTTAGTTTCTAGATTTTTTGCAAATGATGCTTGACAGTAAGGCATAGAAAAAAAAATAATTATATTCAAATAAACTTTCTTCCTAATTTGCTCATTTACTCTCTTCTCACATCCCATTCAACATAATTTTTTTCTTTTTACAAAGATAGAAAATGCAACTTAAAATTTATGACTATAATCAAATTTATTTTTCATCCCACAATCAAAAACTCTCACAAACCTTAAACTTTCTCTTCAACAATCTTCTTCTTTGTAATGTTGTCTTTACAATTGATTCTTCTCTCTATATATACACACCCACAAAACCTTCACCGAACATTTCCTCTTCAACAAGCTCTCTCTCTCTCTCTCTCTCTCTCTATATGAACTTTCTGTTTCCTATCTCTATAAACCCTAATATTAATTTTCTTCTCTTCCACTCGTTTGATCGAAACCTCATTGAGCTCCATCCATGGCTTCTGGATCTTTCGATCGAACCAATTCTGGTGCGAAAGGGTTTGATTTTGGGATCGATGATATTCTTTGCTCGTATGAAGATTACAGTGCACATGAGAGCTCCAACATAAGCCACTTTGATTTGGAGATCGAAGCTAGTGCTGGCAAGGTATCGAAATTCTGTAGATACCAAGCGACCCTTAAGGTTTGTACGTCTAAGTATTTAGGACGTGTATAGGACAAAATTGCCACAACTTGTGTTGTATTTTGACAATTTAACATACACCTAGTTTGAATTTTGTACTTTTTCAGATCTAAGCATGTAACATTAGACTTTAGCCTTTAGTTTATTTATTTTTTAATGTTGAAACTCTAGGTTTTAATCTTTTGTAGGGAGAAGAGATGTGAAATAGGATAATGAGCGCTCTATCTCATTGGCCATGAAAACCCAAACACGAATCTAATAACCAAAAAAAAAAAAAAAAACACACACACACACGATAAAAATCCGAACAGGACTCCAATAAACAAAGAAAAACATACACATGCATATAAAAGTGCTCATACATGCACGTATAATTATGAGTTACTTAAGTGTCAATTTTAACTTATCAATTTTTTGTTTTTAAATATTTTTATTAAAAATGTAGAAAAATAAAAGTTTGTTTAAATATTATATTATTTTCATTTTACTTTATAAAATAAATTTTTTTCTACAAAGACAAGTAATTATAATTCTCATTTGCTTATAATTAATAAAATTTTTCTACAAAAAATGTAAGTTTGGACATTACATTAGAGATTGAGATAACTAGTATTTTTTTTTTTTTTAATTTTATTAATAACAGAGATTATAGTTAATTTCATTCTATAAAACTTATAAGTAATGATCGAAACGGAAAATGAAAGGAAAAATAATTGTTGTATCATTTCAATAAAAATAATAATGCAAAAGTTGATATATTTTAAATAATATGAAATAATCAATAAATGGCTATTCCTAATTAGTACTTAAAATAATAAATCTATATATATATATATATATGTATGTATGTATACTATTTGCCTTAAAAATTATCATTTAAAAATAATTTATGTGATAAAAATTTTTTAAGCTTCATTTTATTAATTATAGAGATTATAGTTAATCTTATCCTATAAAATTATTAAGTAATGGTTGAAATAGAAAATGAAAGGAAAAATAAGAGTTAGTATCGTTTCAACAAAAATTATAATGCTAAAGTTGGTATATTTTAATTAATATGAAATAATCAATCAATGGCTATTCCTAATTATAATTAAAGTAATAATTTCTACACACACACACACACACACATATATATATATACTCATCGAGATGAAATTAAATGGAAATAGAATGATATTATATAAAGATATAATAAATTATTTTTAAATTTTTTTAAAGGCAAATAGTGTGTGTGTATATATAATAACTATCGTGGAATTAAACTTATGAGTCATACGATGAAATTATGAGAAAGAGTAGTTGAACAAAGATTAAGGTTAGAAACGAAGATATCAGAAAATCAATTTGGCTTTATGCCTTGGAGATCTACCACAGAAGTTATTTATCTTTTAAGAAGATTAATGGAAAAGTTTAGGGAAAAGAAGAGGGACTTGCATATGATATTTATTGACCCTGAGAAAGCATATGATAGGATACCTAGGGAAGTTCTATGGTGGGTTTTAGAAAAAAAGGGTGTATGTTGTAGGTATACCGATGTCATTAAGGATATGTATGATGGAGTAATGATTAGTGTAAAGACTATAGATGGAGAAACTAGAGAATTTCCAATTACCATAGGTGTACATTAAGGATTTGCTTTGAGTCCTTATCCTTTTGCTTTAGTGATGGACCAATTGACTAAGAGTATTCAAAAGGAGGTTCCATGGTGTATGTTGCTTGCAGATGATATTGTATTAATTGACGAAACTAGGGATGGAGTAGAGGCTGAGTTAGAATTATGGAGAGAAACTTTGGAATCTAGAGGCTTTAAGATAAGTAGAAATAAAACAGAATATATGAAATGTAATTTTAGTAATGATAGGAGGAATATTGGAGACAAAGTAAACTTGATGATGAAGAAATAAATAGCACTTGTAGATTTCGATACCTTGGATCTATTATGCAAGCTGAAGAAGAAATTGAAGATGATGTAATGCATAGAGTTAAAGCAAGTTGGGTAAAATGGAGAAGTTCTTTAAGTGTTTTATGTGATCGTAGAATACCCTTAAAATTGAAAGGGAAGTTTTATAGGACAGCTATAAGACCAGTTATGCTATATGGATCAGAATGTTGGGCGACGAAGAAACATAATATCCAAAAAGTAAAAGTTGCCGAGATGAGGATGCTTAGATGAATGAGTGGTATAACATTGAAAGATAAATTAATGAATGAACATTTTCGTGGTAAGTTAGGTGTAGCTCCTATAGAAGATAAGATAAGGGAAGGATGACTCAGATGGTATGGACACTTGCAACGTAGGCCTTATAGTGCACCTGTGAGGAAGAGTGACTTAGTTATTATGGGGGGCAGTAGAAGGGGTAGTGGTAGACTTAAAGTAACTTGGGAGGAGATAGTGAGTAAGGATTTAATATCTTTGAATCTATCAAAAGAAATGGTCCATGATCGCATAAATTGGCGGAAAATGATTCATATAGCCGACCCCACTTAGTGGGACTAAGGCTTGGTTTTGGTTGGATAATTTTATTTGAAGCAATTTATTTATGTCTTAGATTCTCCCACTTGGCTCAAGTGAAATTATTTAACATAGTTGATCATAATGCGCATACATTAGTTATCATTAATATGTAGAAAACTTGTAGGAGTCATGATGGTTCTATATCATCTTTATTAACATAGTTCCTTCCATGCACTACAATACAAGTTCCACTACATATAATGATTTTTTAGCTGAGAGGCATACATTAGGTCCAACTTTAATCCTGTTATCATTATTCCATAACAATTATGTATACAAAATGGAAAACAAAAATAATAGAAACATTTTCATTATCGAGTTCAAATATCAATTGAAACAACATACATTAAGATTCAATAATGCTCATCTTTTCAACATGACCAATAAATGTTTTGGGCGACAATCTTTTCGTTAAAGGATCTGCTATCATACAATTGATGCTAATATGTTCAATTGACACTTTTTGTTTCTGTACGTCTTCTTTAACCATAAAGTATTTCAATTCCATACGCTTAGCACCATTGGAATACTTATCATTCATAGAGAAGAAGACAATTGCGGAATTATCACAATAAATTTTCAGTAGCTTGGCGATACTGTCGACTATTCCAAGTCTTGAAATAAAATTCCGCAACCAATTAGCCTGAACTATAGCCAAAGCAAGCTACAAATTCAGCTTCCATAATGGATGCAACAATTATTGACTGCTTCGCACTCTTCCATGAAATTGCTCCTTCGGCTAGCAAGTATGCATAGTCAAATGTGGACTTTCTTGTATCCACTCACCCAGCAAAATCAGAATCCGAATATCCAACCACCTCAAGATGATTGGACCTTCGATACATAAGCTTGTAATCTTTCGTTCCTTATAAGAATCTTAGAACTTTCTTTGCAGCCTTCTAGTGAATCATTCCTGGATTACTTTGATATCTTTCGAGCATTCCAACTGCAAAGCTAATGTTAGACCTTGTGCACGTTTGAGCGTACATCAAGCGCCCAACACAAGATGCATAAGGTACATCCTTCATTTGCCTCCCTTCTAGATCATTTTTAGGACATTGCATGGACTGAACTTGTTTCCTTTTTGAATTGGAATGGGTGATACTGAGCATTTGTTTATGTTAAATTTCTTTAAAACTTTATTTATATAACCTTTTTGAGACAAACCAACCAGTCCTTGGGACCAATCTTGAAATATTTCTATTCCGATCACATACTTTGCCTCTCCCATATCTTTCATTTCAAAGTTTTTAGAGAGAAATTCTTTAGTCTTATGTAATAGACCAAGATCATTAGTTGTAAGTAAAATGTCATCAACATACAGAATCAGGAATATAAACTTACTCCCATTAATCTTCAGATATATACACCAATCAACAGTGTTTTCTTTAAATCCAGAGGAACCAATGATATTATTAAACTTAGGATACCATTGTCAGGAAGCTTGTTTAAGTCCGTATATTGATTTCTTAAGTTTACACACTAAATTTTCTTTCCCCATATAAACATCTTTATCTAAATTCCCATTTAGAAAGACAGTTTTCATATCCATTTGATGTAATTCTAAATCGTAATGAGCTACTAAAACCATAATGATTCTGAAAGAATCTTTCGTAGAGACCGGTGAAAAGGTCTCTTTATAATCAATATCATCTTTCTGAGTAAAGCTTTTAGCAACAAGTCTGGCCTTTCAACGTTCAAGGTTACCACGAGAGTCTCATTTGGTTTTAAAAACCCATTTACATCAAACTCTCTTGTAACCTTCTGGTAATTCTACAAGATCCCAGACTTCATTTTGTTCTATAGACTTTAACTCTTCTTTCATGGCATCCATCCATTTGTCAGAATTATCACAACTAATAGCTTGTGAAAACAAAACTAGATCATCTTCAATTCTTAAGTCAAAATCAGACTCTTGAAGATAAACCACATAATCATCCGAGATAGCAAATCTCTTTTCTCTTTGAGATCGCCTTAACGCAAACTCTTGTGGTTTTTGTATAATAGGTTTACTTTGAATAGCAGGAGTTGTAATTTCCTTAATTTCCACATTTAATGGAACCATACTCCCACTAGTTTCATCATTCTCAATGAACCTAGCATTTCCAATTCAACTATTCTTGTGACATGATTAAGACAATAAAATATATACCCTTTCGATTTTTTGGATAACCAATGAAATTATCACTAATTGTTCTTGCATCTAGCTTCTTTTCTTGTGGATTATAAATTTTAATTTCTGTCTGACAACCCCAAACATGCAGGTGTCGCAAACTTGGTTTCCTGCTAGTCCAAAGCTCAAATGGTGTCTTTGGAACTGCCTTACTAGGAACATAATTTAATACATACATGGCAGTTTTTAAAGCATACATCCACAATGAATTGGGTAAAGAATTTCTACTTATCATGCTCCTAACCATATCCATCAAAGTCCTATTATGCCTTTCTGATACACCATTCTGTTTTAGTGTACTTGACATTGTGTATTGAGCACAAATACCACGTTTTTCAAGGAATTTAGCAAATGGACCAGGTAGTTGTCCAATTTCGTTATACCTTCCATAATATTCACCTTCTCTATCAGATCTAACAATCTTCACCTTTCTATCTAATTGCCTTTCAATCTTCATTTACATAAATCTCCAAAGCGTTTACCGCTTGAGATTTATCATGTAGCAAGTAGACATATCCGTAACGTGAAAAATCATCGATAAAGGTGATGAAATATCTATCATTACTGAAGATATTTACGTCAAAGGGTCCACAGATATCAAGTGTGTATAATTTCTAGAAGCTGAGTGCTCCTTGTGGCTCCTTTCTTTGTGTGTCTTGTTTGCTTTCCTTTAATACAATCTACACAATTGTCAAAGTTAGTGAAATCCATGTCTGAAAGTATTTCATTCTTTACTAATCTTTCCAATCTTTCTTTGGAAATATGACCTAACCGTTTATGCCACAAGTAAGCAGACCGTTCATTCACTATACTTCGTTTAGTGCCAATACTATGATGCGAGGTTAAAAGAGTTTTAGCATAATTATTATCAAGTTTTAATTTATATAATCATTACAAAACATACCACAACCAACCATACATGTATCCTTAAATAAACTGAAAAAACCTTTATTAGAATTTTAAGTGTACCCAGAAACATCCAATTTAGATAATGAAACTAAATTCCTAAAAATACTAGGAACATAAAAAGTCTTATATAAATCCAAACAATAACAAGTGTTTAGGATTAAACGATAAGTCCCGATAGCTTCAACTGACACTTTTATTCTGTTCCCCATGAAGATAAACTTCTTATTTGAATTTATGTTCCGGATTGTAATAAATCCTTGCATCATATTAGAAACATGAGTTGTATATTTAGAATCAATCCACCTACTATTATAAGGAACTTCTGCTAAATTTGATTCGAAACATACATAAGCACTAGGCTTACCCTTCCTTTCGAACCAAGTTTTCCGTTTCAAGCAATATTTCTGGTAATGTCAAGGTTTTCCACAGAAACGACATTTGTCCTTACTTGATACCTTCTCCTAGATATGAGAAGAGGATTCATTATCCTTTAAAGATCCTTCCCCTTTCCATGCTTCTTTGCTTTTTTTTTAGCTCCTTGATTGTTCACATAATGAATAAAGTGAATTCGTTTATTGTTTAGTCGCGTTTCCTCTTGGACTAGCATATTGTGCAACTTATGCACATTCCATTTATCTTTCATAGTGTTATAGTTCATTTGAAATGATCCATACTCAGTTGGTAATGAGTTTAAAATGAACTGAATAAGAAAATTTTTATTCACATCAATTCCCAAAGTCTTAAGTTTTGCTGCAATATTTGTCATTTCAACAACATGCTCATGCATAGTACGTGAACCATCAAACTTTATGGTGGTTAACGTACCCATTAATGTCCTAGTAAGAGACTTATCTGCTGTTTGGAAATGCTCTCCCACAAACTTTAAAACTCTTTAGCACTTTTAGTTTTGGAAATAACTGTCTTAATGTTATTTGCAACACTCATTCGCATAAAAATCAAACTTAACCTGTTTGATATTTCTCAATTATTGTAATAGGTTCTTTCTTCAGCACTGCTAAAATCAGTAATAGCAATAGGCCGATCACTTAAGAGTGCCAAATCAAGATCCAATACACCGAGGTGAAATTGAACTTGTTCACTCTAATCAGCAAAATTCAACCCATTAAACATTGGAACAGATGAAGCATGCAAGTGTAACGATCCAGGTATAGGTACTGCAAAAATTAACCATACTTAATGCTTTGAATGAAACATTTATAAGATTACAAGCATAAATATATTAATATTTTTCTTTGGGAAAAACACTAATGTAAAGAGCTTTGAATTGATCCTAATAAAATTTTTAATTTTAACATTACTTTGGTAACTTTATATGCACTCTTTATAAGTATCTATTATCTTTGGATAAATAGATAAAATAATAATAATAATATTACCAAAACATTATCCTTATATTATAAGAACAATTAATCAACCATTGGGTGATTCTTGATATCTTATAATAATTTAATATTATTCTAGCATCAAACATATAAGTACTTTACTTAATGATTTAATCACTTTGGTGATTAAAATACTTTATAACATTAAAATGTTAAAATATTATGTGTAACGTAAACATTTGTCAAAATACTTATATAAACTCATATTAGCGTGCATCCATGCACGTCCCCATGCATTCTCGCACCCATCCCAGATTAATAGGTTTCCAGAAATATTTGAAAAGAATCCGTTCTAATAATAATAATAATAATAATAATAATAATACCTGTGTTCTTCTTCGGTCCAGGAAGTCATTTTCTTGGGCTTACGATCGCCGTGCTTCGGCTTTGTCTCCACCGGAATCTGAGCGGGCGGTGGCACCGACGACCCCGACTCAAGGACGGGCGACCTGACCTCCAAAGGGATCTGAGTGGGCAGCGGCGGCGACGGCGGCGGTGGCGGGACCAACCCTGAGTCCAGGACAGGCGACGGCCCGTTCGCGTGACTCGGCAGGTGGACTGGACCCGCTTTTGTCTCGCTCCAATTGTGAAACACTGCATCGTAGTGTTTCTTCACCTCCATGGGTGACTTACCGGGGAGATAGCCGGCGGACGGCGTTCCAGCGGGAAACAGCAAAAGTGCCTCCTCAGAGACCTGGTCCTCGGCCAGACTCCACATGGAGTACTCTCTCGGCGTCGAGCATCCTCCGGCTGCCACCCAATCCTGACTCCCCTGAAACATTTTGTTGAGCATTCATACTTCTTCCAATTCTCCATTACATTTATACTCTCAGAGAATACTCATCGAGCTGAAATTAAATGGAAATAGAATGATATTACATAAATATATAATAAATTATTTTAAATGATTATTTTTTAAAGGCAAATAGTATATATATATATATATATATATATATATATATATATATATTTTTTTTTCATCACATAAATTGATGGAAAAAAATTTGCATAACCGATCCACCAAATAGGAATTAAGCTTTGACTTGTTATAAATTTTTTAATCATTTTTTTATTTAATCATCTTTAAAAAAATTCTTTTAATTTATAAGTTATTTATCACGTACAATATTAAAAAATATGTACATATAGTAATTCAATAAATTATGTTTTTATTTTAAATTTTAAACAAATATTTATAACTTCGTATTATCTTCTTAATCATCTATTATCTCCTAAAAGTAGTAACTTTTAAAGTGTGATAATTTTTGAAAAAATCCTTTTAATTCGTTATTATCTACTTAATTTTTCATTTTCTTGAAAACGATAAGTTTAAAAATGCGATAAAATTTAAACAAATATTCTTAATTTTCCATTATCAATATCCTTAAAATAATAATTTTTAAAAAATGTGATTTGTGTGCTCACAACTAATTTTAAGATAAATAATTATGATGATATTAGTTCTTTTTCAAATAAAATAAGATATAACTACTAATGAATATTCTTTTTTTTTTTTTTTTTTCTAATTGAAATTCCACGGTAAGACTAGGTTACATACGAGAGATAATTACTTTCCACCTCATATTTCTTCTGCTCTTAATTCTCTTACGATTAAGCATGTATAAAAATGAATTCAAACATTGATTTTACTTCTTATTTATGCAATTCAAATCTGATTCAGTCATGGATCGTACTTGGACAATAAATTATTCTGTAAAGGGATGATTGATATTAACGATACTTTCCACTCACTCTTAATAACTGAATCAGATTTGAATCGTGTAAATAAGAAGTAAAATCAATGTTTGAATTCATTTTTTATACATGCTTAAACATAAGAGAATTAAGAGCAGAAGAAATATGAGGTGGAAAGAAATTATCTCTCGCTTACTATGGAATTTCAATCAGAAAAGAAAAAAAAGAAAGAATAGTCATTAGTAGTAATATCTTATTTTATTTGAAATAGAACTAATATCATCATAATTATTTATCTTAAAATTAGTTGTGAGCACACAAATCACATTTTTTAAAAATTATTATTTTAAGGATATTGATAATGGAAAATTAAGAATATTTGTTTATATTTTATCACATATTTTATCACATTTTTAAACTTGTTTTCAAGAAAATGAAAAAATTAAGTAGATAATAACGAATTAAAAGATTTTTTCAAAATTTATCACACTTTAAAAGTTATCACACTCAATAGTACAAGAAATAAATTATTGTCATTAAGAGTGAGTGGAAAGTATTGTTAATATCGATCATCCCTTTACACAATAATTAATTGTCCGAGTACGATCCATGACTGAATTAGATTTGAATCGTATAAATAAGAAGTAAAATCAATGTTTGAATTTATTTTTTATACATGCTTAAAAATAAGAAAATTAAGAGTAGAAGAAATATGAGGTGAAAAGTAATTATCTCTCGTATGTAACGTAGTCTTACCAAGGAATTTCAATCAGACAAAAAATAAAAATAAAAATAGGCATGTTTTAAATAAAATGACAACTTAAGTTCATAATTAATAAAGAATTAAAAGATTTTTTTCAAAATTTCTCACATTTTAAAAGTTACTGCAGACAATAGATGATTAAGAAGGTAATACGAAGTTATAAAGATTTATTTAAAACTTAAAATAAAAACATAATTTATTAAATTACTATATGTACATATTTTAAAATACTGCACGTGATAAATACTTATAAATTAAAAGACATTTTCTTAAGGGTGATTGGATAAAAAAGAATGATTAAAAAATTTATAACAAGTCAAGGCTTAATTCCTATTTGGTGGATCAATTACATAAATTTTTTCCATCAATTTATGTGATAAAAAATTTATAAGCTTTATTTCATAAATAACAAAGATTATAGCTAATTTTATTCTATAAAACTATTAAGTAATGATTGAAATGGAAAATGAAAGGAAAAATAAGTGCTGACATCGTTTCAATAAAAATTATAATGCAAAAGTTGATATATTATAATTAATATGAAATAATCAATAAATGGCTATTCCTAATTAGTAATTAAAAAAATAATTTCTATATATATATATATATATATATATATATATATACTATTTGTCTTAAAAAATTATCATTTGAAAATAATTCATGTGATAAAAAATTTATGAGCTTCATTTTATTCATAACAAAGATTATAGCTAATTTTATTCTATAAAACTATTAAGTAATGATCGAAACGGAAAATGAAAGGAAAAAAAGTGCTGGTATCGTTTCAATAAAAATTATAATGCAAAATTAAAATTAACTATAATTTCTAAATTAAAAATATGAGACTTAAGCCAATATATATATATATATATATATATATATATATATATATCATTTTACACTTTAATTAAATTTTAGGGTCTATTTGATATTTTTTTTATTATATTTTATTCTTTTACTTTTTTATTGTGAAAATGTAGATTATAAAAATACATTTTTGTGTACATTGTGAGTTTCATATTTTTGTGTTCAATTTTTAATTATTTTTTAAAATAAACTTTATAATTTTTGATTATTTCCTACGACCTATTAGAAGAATACTTTAATATCTAGAATTAAGTTTTGTAGATTAAATCATTCATTTCATATATAAATTTGAATTAAAATTAAAAGAGAACAATCATTTGAATTTAAAATATAATTAGAATATTAAAATTAAAAGAGAACAATCATTTGAATTTAAAATATAATTAGAATAAAAGTATCATAAGTTTTTTAAAAATTTAAAATAATAAAATTTATTTAAAAAATTTTCTTTACTACTTTTTAATTGTGATACGCAATACGATTTTTCTTTTGAGACAATTTATTAAATATTAAGTAAAATAATTATAAAATAATATTATTAATTTATATTGTTTTGTACTTCTATCATTTTGGCTATATTTTTTTAAATTGTTATTTGTTTTAAGGAAAAATATGAGTATTTGTTCGATCAAGTTTTTAATTTATTTTATTTAGTTTTAAATCATTAACCAAATATATTGTTGCTTTTCAATTTTAAATTTTCATTTTTAGTTTTTCATTCTCATAATTTTTTGCATGATATCAAATGGTCCCTTAATGCCTTCTTGATATTTGTTTAACAAAATCACTTTGATTATTATGTTCAATTAATTTGTTAAGACTTTTAAATTTAAATTACAAAAAATAAGAAAAATACTTAGAAGTTGAATGCTTCCTCCACGTGCAATTTTAAATTTAAAAATTATATGATCTCACCAAACTACTTTTAATTATTGTGAATTTGTTACATTCTTAATTTTATATATATTAAAGATAAATAAGTAGCAACATTATATCTACATCACTCTCTCAATTATCATTATCCCTTTATTCCTTAAATAATGATTCCATTTTCACAAAATCAAGACTTGAAACCCATGGAATTAAGAATCAAGAACTCAAATTTGAATTAAGAAGTTGCAAAAATTTTGAAGTGCAATCAATCTAATCAAAAAAGATAAATTGTAGATCAACTTCTAATTTAGTAATCCAACTCTGATAACTTGAAATTTTATACAATTGATTCGAAAGTTTGTTTGATGTTTGTTAGAAATGGCATAAGTTTATTGAACGTTTTTTTTTTTTTTTTTTTCTAAATCTTTAATTACATCAACCTAATAATAATTAGAAAGGTTAAATATATTCCTACCAACAATCATCAGGATCTGTTTTTTCTTATTGTAAATCTTAATTCACTCACATAAATGTTGAAAAACAATCAATCAGATTGAAAAAAACAAAAATTGTAGATCAATTTATAATTCAATAATCCAACTTTGATAACTTTTTAATTTGATACAATCAAATAGAAAGTTTGTTTAATGTTTGTTAGAAATGGCACAATTTTTTTGTTGAATTTTTCTTAAAAAAAATATTATTTTATCACATTATTTTAATGATAATTGACAGGTTAAATATGTTCTCATCATCCGTAATCAAGGATTCCTTCTCACTAAGAATCTAAATTCACTTGCTAATTAATAAAGCTCAACTTTACTAGTAGATGGAACAATATAAAATAAAAGTGGGAACAATAAATAGGAGGAATACTTGAATTGAAATTCTATATACTTGAGAAGAATTCTATTTTTTGTAATTTTTTTAGAAACAAAATATGGTACTAATAACTATTGTACCAAGGTCACGAGTTCGATTCCCCCTTGAATGTTTACCTTAGTGAATTACCAGGAGTGCATCAATGGGTGGGCAACTTTCACTCCTATTGGGGATATGGCTCATATTTTGAGTGGAACGCATGTACCGAGAAAAGCATCGTGAACAAAGAGAGAGGTGTGCAAGGTGCAACCTTGAGGGCAAACTGTCAATGGTTTCAGGCAGTGCTGTAAAGGGTTTTCTTCTCGGCTTCAAATCGTCGACGGTTTCACTCACAGACGTGATGGATTTTCGAATCTGGGATTAGTAGATTGGTAGGTTTTGGAGGCATTTCCTTTGGGGAATCGCTATAGAAGTGTTTTTGATTAATTAAAAGTCTTCTATACGCATTAAATTAGTACATAATCGTTATTATGTAACCTTAGATTGATTTAAGCTTAGTGTAAGCTTCAACAGCTTTGTAAGCTTCATTGTGATAGTGAAAATGGCCACTGCTCCCATGGATGTAGGTAAATTGCTGAACCACATAAATTCTTGTATTTTTTTTTTTTGTTATTGCTTTCATTGATTCTCATTGTTGAGTGATTGCTAGGTTCGTATAATTCATCATCGAGTGCTTACTTGCTTGTTCCATTGATTTTTTAGTGAGTTCGTGTGAGGTCTTCCACTACGCATGCTCGGCACCAACAATTGGTTTCTGAGTACTGATTGTTTGGGAACAACAATTGGTATTAGACCCCGATAATTGTTGGTGTGTTTGCACAACAATTGGTATCAAAGCTATCGGTTCTCAAAGGTTGGGATTTCATCTGTGAGGTTTGAGATTGGAAAATTTGATGGAACAAGAAACTTTGGGTTGTGGTAGAGGAAGGTGAAGGACTTTGCTGCTGTAGCAAAAGATGGTGAAGGGCCTATACGGGAAGAAGTCGGAAATCATGAATGACGCAAGTTGGAAGGAGTTGGAAGCAAAAGTTGTGTCCACTATCATGCTATGTCTAGCTGATGACGTGTTGTATCACATCATGGATGAGGACTCGCCGGTAGTGGTTTGGTTGAAACTAGAGCGCTGGTACATGTCCAAGTCATTGATGAACAAGTTGTATCTTAAGAAAAAGCTTTATTGTATTTGGATGACAGATGGTTCAGACTTGACTCAGCACATCAACATATTTAATCAGATCATTTGTAATAACCCCAAAAAGGGTTATACAAGATTATTGGGGTGATTCAAAAAAAAAAATAATAAAAAAATTAAATTAAAAAAATTAATTAATTTCATTAAGTTTATAAAAAAAAAAAGAAAAAAAATAATAATTAAAATATATTTTTATTTTTATTTTTAATAATAAAATATATTATTATTAATTAAATATTATTATTATTATTATCATCATCATCCTGAAGCTTCAAACAAAGCTTTAGGATGCCTTCTACGCAAGACCAGGCGCCCCCCCTCCTCTCTGAATCTCTCACATCTCTCCTCCGTTTTTCTCTCTCGCTCTCTTAAATTTCTTGGTTGATTCTCGTCCGATCGGAAATCAAAAGATATCGCTGGACTCCATTCTCCGCTGTCGTCATTTTTACCAGAGCGGATTGGTGGTAGGAGCGACGTAAGTGTATCTCCTGAGGTAAGCTAATTTCTCCTTCTTCTTTTTTCCAATTTCTTACAAATTATAAGCCCAATCGACGATCGGATACCACCACGAGAATCTAGGGATGATTCTCTACAAGTCTAGCGGAGTGAATTTCTCGTGGGGTCGTCGTAAACAAAACTCCAAATTTGGGATATGGGGGTTATTAAGGGGCTTATTTTTAATTAATTATGGTTGATTTAGAAATGTTAGAATAATAAGCATCTGAGGTTGAAGTAGGATTTTCAGAATTTAGGGCCCAAGTGAGCGCCACGGGTGTAATTTTAGGACCCGCATGCATAATTTAGAAAATTAAATGGGGGTATCAAATATTAGTTTAAATGTTGATTGGGGGTATATGGAGCCTAGGGAAGGTTAGATGGGTATTATTTTTGGGAAATGAGTTAATTAATCTAGGAAAAATGCAAATTTCAAGATTTGAGTTTCGAGCGCCAAGGGCGTAGAATTTGGGTGTCAACGAGACTCTCAGTAAGTCAGGTAAGGAGAATAAATTATAACAGTATTTTTAGAATCACTGTTTGAATTAATATATGAAAATGAGCATATGGTATTTTGCCTAAAAATGATTATGATATAAATATTAGATAAATTGTGTGGCATTTGAGTAATATTAAATTGTGAATATTAGATAAAAACTATATGATATATGACTTATATTGAAAAATGTAAAATATAACGATAAGTAATTTCTGAGAAAATATTGATATGAGAATTATTGTTGTGATTAGAGGAAAATAATGGAATGTGGTATTTATATGTGAGTAGAAATGATTTGCATGAAAAATGAGATTTTGTAAATTACTAATATGAGTATTTTGAGAAATGTTGAAATACGTAAAACACGATATATATTGTTATAAGATGATGAAATGTGCTTAGAAAATGATGAGAATATTTATATTGAACTGAATTGAGATATACTGAAATATGATTGATGAAATGTCAATACCGCATAATGATTGAGGGTATGTGGTAGTGAATCCTGATGGATGGTTATGATATTGAGCACAATACCGTTGCTAGTGATGTAGTGCAACCACATGGACTCTTGGAGTGTGTGACATGATAATCGACTATGCCATTTTGTAAGGTTGTCAGACCCCCTAAGTCCGGATCAGGGCTATAGGCCGGCCAGTCGTACTATAAATGCGATATGTGATATGATATTTGATCTAATCAGGCCTTCCAATCGTGGTTAGATCCAGCCTTTGGGTCGCACAACCTTGACCATAGGGGGAAGCATGACAGAAAAGAAAGATCCTTAGGGTAGCCATGAGTTACAGACGCAATGTTGGTATTGGGTACCAAGGATACTCATGAGCTGGATGGTAAAATGGAAACAGAAAGTGAAAGAATGATAAAATTGGCTAAAATGAGAAATGACAAAAAGAATGGAAACTGAGAAATAAAGAAGGATAAAATTGAGAATTGGAACCATGTGAGTTAATAATATAAATAACTGAGGCGAAGTGAAATTCTTCGCCCGAGGGCTTACTGCATAAGGTGAGTGTCCTGATAGGTATCTGATGTGGTCATACCTGATTGCATAACGTGTTAGGGTAGAGGGAAGTTACCTGTATGGGTGGGTAATCTTCCCTATTCTCAAGAACTTCACAAGTAAAAATGTGTTGGAATGATTGAATTTGAGAGATGATTTTAAAGCTTATAAAAGCTTGTGTTGTATGTCTATATGATTATAAGAATATATTTATCAGTGTATTTTTTTCAGATGAAATGTTGTTTTGAAAAGTAAAGCATGTTATAATTGAACTCATATGGCCACACATTGTAAATAATTTATTCCTTCTTACTGAGATATGTCTCATCCAAATTATCTAAATTTTTCACGGAATGGTAATAAGCCAGGTGATAGAACTCCGTGATCATAGGGAGCTGGGATCCTAACACACAGGGTGAGTTTTTGGACTAGGAGAGGTGTAATTCCCCTAGGGTTGAGTTATTTTTGAGTCTATTATTGTGATATATATATATATATATATGTATGTATGTTGATACTATGGGTATTGTATTTTGACTGATATGTATATATTGTCTTTCGCTGTTAGGTTATATAATGAAATAACTTTTAACCCGGTACCCAATTCGGGTCGAGTCATGTGAATGGTAATAGGGTAGTCGATTTATGGATGTTGTTGATGACGAGTGAATATTTATTTATTATTTATAAAAAAAATTTATACGAAAATCGGGGCGTCACAGTTTGGTATCAGAGCCTAGGTTATTGGGTTCTATAGACTTTAGTAAACAGCAGAATATAATACTAGAGTATAGGAGTGGATTTTGAGGAAAATAGGTGATGGGTAGATTGAAATGTGAGTTAGTGATTGTTAGAGGATGAGTTGAGAATTTAGGATTCTATCTTGCGACTTAGAGACAGGAGTATCGGGGTTGTTTCTTTGTTTTTCCTGGGGTGACGATTTCAGGAAAACCATGGATACTATTGTTGGGTCTTGTTTCTGAGTTGTAGGACTGAATCCTAAATAGGGATTAAGGATGTGAAGATAAATGGTCGTAGAAGGGTAATTTATCAATTATTGTAGTGTATGGGTTGTGTGATGGTAATTGTACACTGAGATTACTTGCTTCCTTTACAGGATGGATCCGAGGAACAGTAACACGAGTGTGGGAGGTGATGGAGTAGGACCTTCCAGTATGGGTGGTGCAGACCCTGACGCAGTGTTGCGTAGCATCACTCGGCAAGTGATGGCTGAGATAGCCAGGAGCTTGGGGGAGCAGAGTTGCACGATCGAGTAGTTCACACGTATGTAACCCCCATATTTTGCTGGAGGAGCGGACCCACTAGTAGCAGAGAACTGGGTTTAGGATATAGAGGACATACTGACCGTTATCTCATGTACAGACTAACAGAGGGTATTATTTGTCACATTTAAATTGACTGGGGAAGCAAAGCGCTGGTGGAGGTCAGTGAGGCTATTGGAGGAGCAGAGGCTTGACCTTGTAGCGATGATGTGGAGTCGCTTCAGGGAGATTTTATTTGAGCGGTACTTTCCCGCTATAGTTAGGAGTGCAAAGATCAAAGTTTCTATATTTGACACAGGAGTCTATGATAGTGCAGCAATATGCAACGAGAGGAAGGTTTCCAAATTTAGACTTTCTCAGAGATAGTGGACAGGGCTGCGGTCATTGATAGTAGCATATAGAGAGGCGCAGCAGCACAGAGCCAGAGGAAGAGGCACGTGCCTTCTGATTTTCATGCAGGGTCCAGTCGAGAGCCGTGGAGAAGATATGATAGTAGAGGGGGACGATGACAGAGAGGAGGAGATCGGGTAGTACAGGGCAGATAGATGCCCCCTCCTTGTCCTAGATGTTTGAGGAGGCACCTAGAAGAGTGTCGATCGAGGGAGGTTGTCTGCTATCAGTATCACCAGCCTAGGCATATCACGAGGAACTATCAGGCACCGCCAGCGGTAGCGGCAACTCCTCGACCATATAGAGCAGGCTATTAGGCACCTTGAGGTGGATAGTAGAGGAATACTGCTCCAGCACGAGTTTATGCACTAACGTCGGGAGATGTTGAAGCGGTAGGAGATATGGGTGGGTAATCTTCCCTGTTCTCAGGAATTTCACAAGTAAAAATGTGTTGGAATGATTGAAGTTGAGAGATGATTTTAAAGCTTATGAAAGTTTGTGCTGTATATCTATATGATTATGAGAATATATTTATCAGTATATTTTTCTCAGATGAAATGTTGTTTTGAAAAGTAAAGCATATTATAACTAAACTCATATGGCCACACACTGTAAATAATTTATTCCTTCTTATTGAGATGTGTCTCACCTAAATTATCTAAATTTTTTAGGGAATAGGGATAGACCAAGTGATAGAACTCCGTGATCATAGGGAGCTAGGACCCTGACACACAGAGTGAGTTTTTGGACTAGGGGAGGTGTAATTCCTTTAGAGTTGAGTTGTTTTTGAGTCTGTTATGGTGATATTTATAGATATGTATGTTGATACTCTATGTAGTGACCCGAAGAATAATATTATTTTAATAATAAAAAAGGTGGAAAATGGAAACAAGAACAGAAGGAGGCAGTAGACTTCGTCGATGAACACAGAGTTTCGTCGATGAAGGTCTTCTGGATTTCGTCAACGAACACAGGGTTTCGTCGACGAGAAAATACTGAGAGACGGTTTGGGTTACTCTAAATTTCGTCAACGAATACAGGGTTTCATCGATGAATTTACTAAAGGATTAATCGATGAAGTGACTGACTCATTCGAAAAATGAGCAGCTCGGAAGCTATCCCAAGTATAGGAGTTCTATCGTGTAATACTAAGCCCAAGGGCTAGATCATCTCCTCAGGGAATGCGTTTTAATCTCAAAATTTACGTTCTTACAATCGAAATTAAAAATGTACTGAACTCAGTTCAGATTCGGGATTTTCAAGGTTGTTTCAATTTTACTTTTGACAAATTAAATAACACACGAATTAAAACTCTAAACCTAGCATGCACTGAAATTGAGAGCAAAAACGGAAACTCTAATCTACTCATGGAAACACTGAAACACGTGTTAATGAAATATGGCAACCTAGAACATGGAATCAAAGATGCGCAATGGAAACTCAATTAAACACTCACGCGCGCAATAAAAATCGGATCTTTAAAAAAAATCGAAAGCTCAAATCACAACTACAATCTAAAATTAAACTTTCTTGAAAAACACCTAATTAAATAGATAAATAATTCTAACACAGACTTAATTCAAAGAAAAAGAAAATAAGTAAATAGATAAATAAATATTGTAAGAAGAATAAAGAACCTAAATAAATACCCCAATAAAAAATACGTACTTTAATAAAAAAGCAAATTCTAAACAACAATCAAAGTCTAAAAAAAAAAACTTTAATACAATTCAAATCATTTTAATCCAATACTCAAGCAATTAATACTAATAAAATAATCATAAAAAAAAGTTGAGAGAGAGAATAAGATAGAGAAAGAGAGCAAGGAAAACAAAAGATAAAATAAAAGAGAAAGAGAGCAGGGGAGGCTGGCTGTGTCTGGTGCGGAGGATGACTGCTCGGGTGGTTGCAGGAGTTGCAAAGAAGCTGGAGTGGTGGCCTCGGGAGTTCTCGGGTCTGGCAGTAGATGCACCTGCTTCTGGTAAAGAGCTGTGGAGAGTTGCTGCAAGCTGGAGTGGGCGGAGAATGGAGTTGTAGAGCTGCTGGTTGGAGTGTTCGGGATCTGCTGCTGTGCTCTGCTCTGTTCTGGGAGTTCTCGGGTCTAGCAGTAGATGCTGCTCTGCTGGTGTGCTGTGTGAACTCTCAGGTTGTTGCTGGAATTGGTATGCTCGGATTGCAGAGGGCTGTAGTAAGATGAAGGCTGGAAATCTGCTGTTGTGATGATTGCTGGAAAACTGAGAAACAGAGAGGGAATTCTGAGAAGGGAAGAAAGACAGAGGAAGAGGGAGAGTTGAGGGAAAGAGAGGATGAGCAAGGGAGGAACCGAGAGAGAAGCCAAGGAAAGAAAAGAGAAAGAGAGAGAAGAGAGAAAAAAACACAACGGAGAAATAGAAGAGATAGGGAGAGAATAGGGGAGCCCCACGGGCTGCCTGCGTAGGGAGAGGAAGAGAAGGGGATTTAAGGGGAAATTGGGTGCCCTAGGATCCGGCGTGGAACAACTCGACCCAGCCATGCATGGCCGGGTTACATCAATAACCTAATTATTATATTTTTTTTATATTTTTTTTTGTTCTCTGTTCATCACCAAATTTGACTCTTCTAAAGCTGGTTTCTCGCAAAATGCAAAACACAAAAGTTGTAGATAATCCTTTCTTCTTTCTTTATAAATTTGAATCGTCTCGATTGGAGCTCGGACAGAAAAGTTATGTATAAAATACGAACAAGTGTTGGTTTTAGTTTCTGAGATTTTTCCTGCGACAACAAATTATCAAAACTTCATAAATAATGCAATAAAGTTCAAGAATGATGATTTTGGCACTTTATTAAAATATTGGACAATTTTGGACATTTAATTAAAAATATAAACCGTAAAACCCGGGTTAAGATGCCCAATTACGCAGTTTTGACGCGTAATCAGTGACGTGTCTCGTCGGCGAATCTTGCCCTATAAATAGCTAAAAACCAAATTTTTATCCAGTTTCAATGCCGCTCTCTCTCTCCTCTCTCTCTCTCTCTCTCTCTCTCTCTCTCTACGTCCCTCTCTCACTTCTCTCTTCTTTTTCGGGCCTGTTCCTCACCTGATTGAAGATCTGAGGCTACCACGATGCTCCTGGCGGAGTTCTCTACAAGTCTGCTGGAGCGGATCATCAGGAAAACGAAGTTGGAATTCATCCCAAATTCAGGGTAAGACCTTTTAGCCCATTTTTGGCCTTATGACAGTTGTAGGAAATGATGTAGGCGAATAAATACTGATATTATGTTCTGACAAATGTTGTTTTCAGGGTGTTGTGAAGGAGGCCCTGCGGGCGTTAGGCCAGTAAACCATAGGGGCTTTTTAGTAGTCAGGTAAGAGAAATATGCTATGCTAAGAAATTTCGAAATATTATACAGTTCATTTAATTATGAAAATTATGTATTAAAGTATAGTGTGGCTTGAGAATATGAATATAATACGGGGTATATTTTATGAATTTCAGTACCATGATTATATGAATTTTACTACCATGATTTTACGAATTTCAGTACCATGATTTCACGAATGCTACTACCATGATTATACGAATTTCAGCACCATGATTATATGAATTTCAGTATTATGATTATGTAGTTTCAATGTTATGATTATACAATTCTCAGTATTATGACGTATGAATTACAATACAGTTTATGCAGTATCATGATTATTATAGTTATTTTAGAATCATGGTAAATTAGATAGTTGTATGTAGAAATATATTATATAGTATCAGATCCTGTTGGACCATACAGCAGAGCACTATGGATACTTATGTTATGAGTGCAACCACCTATTTAGATAATACGTGGTAGTAGGTCGATCACCTAGGCCCTTGATGTGGACAGGCTCCCCATTAGATATGGGTTGAGGTGGGCAGATCAGACCGATAAAGTATAGTGATTTATTCCTGGTTGGCCAGCCAGGGTAAATCCCGCCTACGGGCCGCACAATCCTATCATGAGGGGTTAAATCATGACACACAGTTATCCACAGGGAAAGCTTTCAGTTACTATTACGTATGTATAGATTTCAGAAACAGGGAACATACTTATGTATAATAGAATTATTGTGTATAGTAACCTACAATATTGTTATGTTAAGCAACATGGAAAGGGGGTGAATTTTATGATTTATACTGTAATTACATATTCAGTTATACATGTTTATATGAAAATAGATTTTCATAATACTATAACTCATTTGCCACACACTAATAATCGTATATTTCGTCTTACTGAGCGTTGGCTCATCCTAGTGTTGAATAATTTTTCAAGTGATCTAGGTAGGCGAGCAGACCAGGCTTGTAGATAGAGGGGTTTCGGTAGTGCCCTGTCAGTAAAGTGAGTATTGTGGAGGATTTTGTATATCTCAGCATAGTTGAAAGTATTCTGGGAATAGATATATGTGTATATTTTGGGAAACATGTTAGTACTCTGGTATTGTCTGGTATTGTATGGTGTTATATATATATATATATATATTTACTTATGGTTATGTCTATGCA
Organism: Malania oleifera; assembly: GCF_029873635.1. Lineage (NCBI taxonomy): Eukaryota > Viridiplantae > Streptophyta > Magnoliopsida > Santalales > Ximeniaceae > Malania > Malania oleifera. The sequence goes on along the minus strand of NC_080428.1, from coordinate 81,163,407 downwards.
ATTTCTGCTTCTCGCTGCTTAGGTTAATGATTGGGTTTACCCCCATTTGGTATCAAAGCATGTTAGATTATCATAGTATATAAAAAAAAAAAAAAAAAAACAGTTTATTAAGCAGGTCGTTACACTCTGGGTATTGTATTCTGACTGATATGTATATACTATCTTCCGCTGTTAGGTTGTATAATGAAATAACTTTTAACTCGGTAACCAATGCAGGTCGGGTCATGTGAATAGCAATAGGGTGGTTGATGTGGCCGATTTATGGATGTTGTTGATGACGAGTGAATATTTATTTATTATTAATAAAAAAATTGTATAAAAATCGGGGCGTCACATCATTAATAATATGGGGCATGTTAATATGAAGTTTGAGGAAGAGGAAAAGGCGTTGATGCTACTGAATTCCTTACCTACGTCACTTATATATGAGAATCTGGTTACGAGATTGACTTGGAGGAAAGAAATCTTGGAGTTGGAGGATATCATGAGTGCATTGCTGCGTTTCCATCAAAGAAAGAAGGCATGCGATGAGGGTTTTCATAGTGAAAGGCTCATGGCGAAGGGTAATCAGGATCGTGGGAGAGGCAAGTCCTGAAGTGGATCGAGTGGTAATAAAACTAAGTCCAAGAGGAGGAAGTACGTTTGCTGTTTTAAGTGCGGGAAACTAGGGCACATAAAATCATAATGTCCAGAGTAGGAGAAGGGAAAGGCAAAAGCTTAAGAGGGTTCATCAAAATCTGTGAATGTAGTGGAAGAAGGAGACTTAGGGAGCAGTGATTATGAGATGCTTTCTATTTCATCAGGTTCAAAATGCCTCACGAGTTCTTGAATCCTAGACTCGAGATGTTCTTTTCACATGATGCCTAACAAAGCTTGGTTCACCTCTTATAGATTGGTGACTCCTGATTATGTTCTGATGGGAAATGGTGCAGTCTGAAAAATTATCGAAATGGGGGATATCAGGATCAAGATGTATGATGGTGTGGGGAGGACGTTGTGTGGGGTAAGACATGTACCTTATCTATGGAATAACGTGATATCATTGGGTGCTTTGGATTGTAACGGGTATAGTTACAAGTCCAAAGGCGGGACGATGATGGTGTATAATGGTGTATTGATGGTGATGAAGGGACAGATGATAGCAGGGAATCTCTATTACTGCCGAGTAACACAATTGTAGGTGGAGCTGTAGTTGGGAGTTCTTAGCTAGTTAGATAATGCCATTTTGTGTAACATTACCACACACAAAACAGAGGGTTTTCGTAATTACATTGTTATGGATGTTTTGGGATTGATAAGGGCAACGTCACGAGTTGGACATGGGTATTTTGTGATGTTATCATGAAAGGTTTAGGGGGATCTCATGCGACACAAGTTGGAGATGATTTCCAGGTGTAACTTATGGCTGAGGTAGAGTACCCGACCGAGAGAGAGTTCCTCAGGTCAGATATTGGTGCTGAGTACGCTGGTGTTCAAGGAATTTTGTGACATGGGCATTGTGTATGCATGGTTTCTAAGGGACTTCTTGGTGAAGCCAACAAGTATGACATATTTCTCGGTTAATTGATCATAAGAGGTATCACTAGATGGGAGAGTTACTAGAGAGGCTTGGACAAGTCATGCAGTGGACTTCTCTGGTTTGAGAGAGGTTGGAGGTCCAACCATGCATGTTTCTAGTGAAGTGGTATCGAGACTTGGTGTGATGTCTAGACAATGCATCTTTGCGGTATATAAGAAAGATGGGTTCAAGCTGGGTGATCCAATGGAAAATAGGGTGGCGATTGTTGGAGACATGTTTTAAGTGTTAAAATCATGGGACAGTGTACTAAGGTAAATGAAGAGAAAAAGGTGTTAGAAAGGTGCAGTAGCAATAATGAGCATGTTGTGTAGGTGGAGTTGAAGACTTAGGACAGAAGTACAAGGAGTTCTAACTCAGGAGACTTGTAGTATCACATAATAAATTGGAGTAGAAAGGAGATTGTGATGTAGGTAGAGTTATGGACTTAAGGCAGAGATGACATTGGTCATAATGCATGGAGTTCAAGCTCGAGAGGCCAGCAAGATCACAATGGGCTCAGGTGCACAATCAGGCTACCGCTCAGGTATGATATGATGTATTATGCAACCATTACAACTAGGAAGGATCCTACTACCTTTTAGGAGGTAGTGCACGACCAAGAGAATGATAGGTGGATAGGTGTCATGGTGGAGGAGATGGAGTTACTGTATAAGAATCAGAGATGGGGGTTGGTGGAACTCCCTAAGGTGGGGGGGGGGGGGGAGGGAGATAGGCTATAAGTGGGTAAGTATTCTATTGTTTTATGTGAGTGACATGTCGATTGCTAGAAAGGTTCTGACTAAGGTAAATCAATCGGGGACCCTGTTAAGAAGGAAAGTTGACATGAAGGTGTTAGGTGCTGCCAAGAGCATTTTTGGGTTGGAGATTCGCAAGTATAAAGTTATTGGGAGATTTGGATTATTTTAGGGTGACTTTGTGGTCATAGCTGTAGGGAGATTGGTGTTATCTCAGGGTGGTTGGGTGAACAAAACTACATGGAGATTATGGTTATCTTAGGGTGGTTTTGTGGATCAGGTGTTGGACAGGTTTAACATGGTTGATGTTAAATCGGTCACCAGAACACCGTTGGCAAATCTAAGTAAACAATCTATCGCTCAGTACTCAAGGACGAACGGTGATGTTTGGGATGTGTCAAAGGTTTCCTACGCTAGTGCAATAAGGCACTTTGGCGGGCAACAGAGGGTTCCGCCAATTTTGAGGTTTGCAAATGCAGACTACACAAAGGGACTTGGATAACAAAAGGCTCACAACGGGGTATATTGTGGGAAGACCTAATTGTTGGAAGTCTAGGATACAGTCTCAGGTTGTATTGGCTACAATTGGATCAAAGTTCTTGGTAGAGGCTAAGGCTGCCATGGTACCATTTTGGTTCATAGGATAGTTCAAGGGGTTGGGTATTTAGTTAGGTGGAGTTCCTGTTACCACGAACAAGTTCAACCATGGCTTGGACTTGGTTTACGTCTCCAAGTGTTAGATAGGAAGTGGGTCCCAATCTATTAGCCATGTGGAGCAGTGACGATTATGCTTTTAGATTTCTCCTAAATGGTGAATATTCACCAAAGTGGAGATTGTTGGGTATGCAACTTATATTCTTAGTGGAATGCATGTACAGGGGAAAGGACCGTGAAGCGAGGGACAAAGAGAGAGGTGTGTAGGGTGCAACCTTGAGGGCAAACTGTTGATGGTTTGAGTATAACGGTCGACGGTTTCAGATAATGCTGTAAATGGTTTTCTTGTCTATTTAAAATATCAACGATTTGGCCTAAACCGTCGATGGCTTCACTCGCGGATGTTACGAATTTTTGAATCTGAGATCACTAGATTAACAAATTTTGGAAGAATTTCCTCCAGGGGATGTAATGACCTGAAGAATAATGGTATTTAAATAATAAAAGAGAGGGAAATTGAAACCGGAAACAGAAGGAGGCAGTTGTTGGTAAAACAAGATGAATTCTTAACTTTTAATGTTAAATCATTATTGCAAGTTCTTAAATTTTTTTGCATGGCAAATAATCACAAGTTTATGATTCGTTTTGCATGAATACATGGAGCTTTCATGATTGATATGTGTTGATGTCCATTTCTTACTTGGAGTTTATTTACATTGATTGGTGGGCATATGAATGATCTAAAACGTCCCTGAGTACTTTGGGCAGTCTTAATTGCATTTTCGGGGCCCATTAAGGCCTCAATTGAACAATGCAGGCCTTTATTCGGGTTAAGCTAACCTATTTCAGGCTAGCATGCCTTTTAAGTACCTCCAAGCACCCTAAGGGGCAGGGAAGCAATTTTCCTTGCTCTCAAGGATGCTATAGGGATTTGTTGTTTTTTCAAAGAAATCCTAACTTCATTTTTCCTATAAATAGGGGGGAAGCTAAGAGAAAAAACACACAAGAGAACACAAGAGAGTGAGGGAGAAAAATAAAGAGAGAGAACACTCGAGAAAGAGAGAAAACCTTAGAGAGAAGAAAAATGTGAGAGAAAAAGAGAGAACACTCTAGGGAAAGAGAGAATACCCTAGAGAGAGAATAAAAGAAAATATGAGTACTATTGTGGAATGCATCATCAATGTGATTGTGGATTGCCAATCTCCTCACCTTTTTCTCCTTTTCCACCTCATAATATTTGACAATGAGCATAGATGAATTTTAAATTCTTGCATGAGTGGCAAACCTTAGCCTCCTGCCTTGTCAGCTCCAATACATCCCTGTGTTTTTTATCATTGACCTAATGGTACTGATCTCTAAGGTGTTTTAGGATACATCTTAGATATTTATCTTCAATGAGATATCTCTCTTCTCTTGCCATGATCCAACAATAGGTGTTATGATTAGAACCTCTCAGAGGAATGCTTTCAGTTTGATGATCCACCTACTAATGAAAGAATATTTTATGGACATCACTTTAATCGATAGAGCTTTAGTGAATATTTTATATTTCACTTCATTAGATAGAACCGAAACCCCATCGAAGAGCACTGAGGATAATCTTCATATTGCTTCCAAAATTGCCTTTGGAAAATCAACTAAGGACAGAGGGACGACATCTTCCCCTTGGTGGAGGGAAGAAAAGAATGCTTCCACAACTTTCATAGCCTACATGTTGTCTATCATTAATTAAAATAAAATAGAGATGGGGAGATTTAAGTAAACATAAGGCAAAATGAAGAATATTAGGTAATTAACCTTCATAAGGAATCTATTGTGCAATCAAACTAGAACAGGAAGTTAAGAATGGTCGCTTAATTGTTTTGGCAACTAAGCGACAATGGTCGAGTAATTGATTATTTGTCAAAGAGTGCCTCTTGAAAATCGCCTAACTATTATAGCAACTAAGCATAGGGTTAGCAATGTGAGCCGAAAAATGTCACATTTTTATTTATTTATTAATGACACGATTAATGTACCCTTCGGATGTGTCATTTGTTGCCTCACAATGGACAACGCTCGGTAAAGACTAAAAATATTGTAAGTATGAATTGCCCAAAAAGGAAGGGTATAAAATTTTGTGATCGGTTAAAACTGACATTGTGATTTATGGTTGCTCATTTATAAGCGTTATAAGTAACTAAATGGAGCATCTATTTTGGGCATTTATTGTGTCATCCTTGTGCACCTTCTAAGAATGTAACGATAATCATTCAACCAAGATAGTCACATTAAAAAAGAGGCCACCTAAGTAAGGTGAACCATGTGTTGCAATTTGAAATTTTATTATTTGGAGTACATATATGAAATAAAGAGGCCACCCAAGTGACTAAATGGAGAATCGAACAGAAGAGGCGCAAGTCAAGCACGTACTACAAGAAAGGCACAAATTGCCTAATGGATGGAATCACTTATGTTTGGGAAAACAATTTGAGTACAAGTAAAGATTAACCAATGATAAATAGAAATGCATACCGTCTCTCGAGAACACATACAGTTAGAACATGTAAACTTCTCAAGTTTTACTCAAAAGGAATTTGAGATGGGAATAGGTTAATTGTGTAGTTAAGACTCGATGTTGTGATGCAGGACTTCATTTACAAATAGGTCATTCACTAGTTTAACAAACACCAAGTAATTGCAATAATCGAACAAAAGGCATAAAATGAAAAAAGTGACTTTTTTATTTTGATGAATTTGATGTGTATCGCTATAAAAGTCCTCCCGTGAGATTGTTCACTGCATGCGAAGCCATTGGCACGATGATGTCGCATAACCATAAGCTTTGCAGCATTTGAAAAAACCCTAAAACTTGGGAAAAAAATTTACGCTTGCCTGGTACATGTCTCAGATACATCATCACCATGCATCCTGGTGGGTTTCATGCACTTGCAGTATGGAACCTTTGCAGCACCCACCGTTTGAATCGACACATACGGGCCATTGCATTTGCAGCCTTGGTCCCAATCGACCTAATCGGAGCGCCAATTGATCTTTGTAATTCGCAAATTTCTAGGATATGCGGATGCCAACCCGTTGCGAGAAATTTGATTCATCCCCCAAAAGCAAACAATTCTCACGCAAGGAGTATTTATAATACCATTATATTTATGTTATCCATTATTTTTATTTTATTTTTTAATTAAATAGATCTTTTTAGGTTCAAGTCTTTACTAACCTATTTAAAATAAAATTTTAAAATGTAAATTTATCTAATTTTTCTTGAATATGGTTTCTTAGAAATACTTTGTATTACTTTTAAAGGATAATAATATTATTGTGTTTACAAAATGATTTACACATTTCATAATACGTATACATGCTAATTTATTTATTTTTTTTTTTTAGCCAAGTTTCTATTTTTAGGTTCAAACATTTAACTTGTCTGAAATAGATTGTTATAAATGTTATTTTGTGATCCTGCATCAGTAAATACAAATATGAAAACTACAAGTAAAGATTAACAAATGATAAATAGAAATGCATACCGTCTCTTGAGAATACATACAGTTAGAACATGTAACTTCTCAAGTTATACTCAAAAGGAATTTGAGATGGGAATAGGTTCATTGTGTAGTTCAGACTCGATATTGCGATGCAGGACTTCATTTACAAATAGGTCATTCACTAGTTTAACAAACTCCAAGCAATTGTAATAATTTAACAAAAGGCATAAAATGAGAAAACTGACTTTTTTATTTTGATGAATTTGATGTGTATCGCCATAAAAGTCCTCCCGTGAGATTGTTCACTGCATGCGAAGCCATTGGCACGATGATGTCGCATAACCATAAGCTTTGCAGCATTTGAAAAAACCCTAGAACTTGGAAAAAAAAATTTTACGGTTGCCTACTATTCCTGAAAGAGGTCCAAGGGCTTAAGAGGTTCCACAGGAGCAACCCCATATATCGTCGAACGCTAAGATCATGGCGGCCATCACCGGTCTCACTGCATCATTTGAGGATTTTAAGACCTCCATGAAAGAGCAGACATCCTCCTCCCAGGCCAGGCTTGATGCTCTCTATGGTGAGTTCACGGAGTTCCAATTCGATGTGCGGGCGAACTTCCATATCCTCGGTGAGTGCCTGAGAGAGATGAATGATGAGGACATTGGCGAGGATCAGATGGAGGTGAGTGGTGATGAAAATGACGAGCACGATGATGGTGAGACTTAGAGGAGTCTTTGGAGTTCAGCTACTTCATATTTGATCTATCTTATGCTTTATTTACATACACTTACATTTGGGTTTGTAATACCTAAAACAACTTTTTATTTTGTTTTTCAGTCGTACACACTCATCACACACATACACAAATACATATAGATACTATCTTGTGGTGATTGTCATTTTGCTCTGATGTTTATTGGCTTGCATGCTTATATACGTATATGATTGCCTGATTGAAAGTCTCCTGCATGGCGGATGCAGTTGATGTGAAACTGTCTGTTGGTATATATATTAGGTTCTCACATGCTGAAAACTATGTGACATACTACTGCCTATTTGAGAACATTTTATGCAAGTTAATGTGTTAAATGCCTTGTTTACAGACGACATGCTGCTAGATTTTTGGTAGATATTTTCTCAAAATATTCCAATGTTTTGTAAAATGATAATGGATGTGCATGTAAATTCTGGTCTAGATTTCAAAATGTCTGCACTTAGCTAAATTTAAATTTGAATCACCTGAAGCTTGTGCATACACATTTAAAGGTTTTGAAATTGGCAGGTGTTTATGGGATAAGTCACATTTTTAAACAAAATGCTGACGAAATTTTTCAAAATCACTGCACATATCCTGTACTTTTAAAAATATTGAATATTTTAAAAATTAGGTTGTGCTTCTAGAACATTATCTTCACGCATCATGAACAATTTTAATATGATCTAGTTCTAGTTCACTTTACTCTGTTTGCTGAACTAAAATTCAATATGTTTTTTGGCAAATTGTATCTCCAAAATAATAATTGGTATCGATTTTTTTTAAGGGGGAATTCCTTTTAAATTCACATGTGCTGAACTGATCCTAAAAGTTAATCCTATGTGATGCAGTATTTTTAAAAGTTTTAAAGTACTTGTGTATCTTGTTCAAGGTATAAGTTTAAAGAGAATGCATAATCTTAGGGGGAGTCACTTCACCTTGATATATACGACTCTGAAACATTAAATTCATCTTATATCTCTTTTTACCTTATATCTTGTGGGAATACATATTTTTCTAACAAGTGGTATCATTTTGTGTTAAATGATCATTTTATTTCTTCAACATGATCAATACTGAACTGTTTTAGTCGTTGGATGCAAATTGTTATATATTGTCCGTTTAACTCAAAACAGGTCACTTATGTAATGATCCGAAGAATAATGGTATTTAAATAATAATAAAGAGGGAGGAAAATAGAAATAGTAAAAGAGGCGGCAGGGGATTTCATCGACGAACGCGAAGTACTTTGAGCTCGTCAACAAGGATGCGCTTCGTCAACGAGAAGATACCGAGAGTGGGTTTGGACGATTATGAATTTCATCGACGAGGAGTGAGTTCATTGACTAATTGTCTTCATGACCTCGTCGACGAGATGACGTGGCTTGTCGACAAAGGCTAATGTATAAATAGGCCAAACCTTCATTTTATGGCCGAAACCCTGTGGGAATCTCTCTCTCACTCCTCATTTCGTCTCCCCTTACTTCTCTCTAAGATCTCGGGCCGATCTTTCACCGATTCGACGATCTGAAGCCACCACGACACTCCTGGGGAAGTTTTCTGCATATCTACTAGAGTGGATCGTTGGTGGGGCTAGTTCGGAATCCATCCTAGATTCAAGATAAGGCTTTCTACTCACTATTTGATTTTTGACAGTTATAGAAAGCGTAGAAATACTGAAATTTAGTTCTGAGGAATGTCATTTTCAGGGTGTTGAACAGGAACCCTATGGGTACGAGACTGTTCATTTTAGGGGCCTCTCAGGAGTTATGTAAGAGGATAAACTAAACTAGTTGATTATGAAAATTATAAGTATGATTTTATAACATTTGATTTCAAGGAAATATATGTATTTATATATATTTATGCATTATGTTGGAAAATACTGTTAAAAATGACAATATGTTTGAAATATACGAAATACCCATTTTGTGTGGCATGATTAGAATTTGTTATGAATAACTGTTTTCTAAGAATATGATAATGATATGGATATATTTTCCGGTGTACGAGCCAAGCTATGGATATGTTTTTTCGGCATACGCGCCGAGCTATGGATATGTTTTTCCTGCGTATGGGCCGAGCTATGGATATATTTTACTAGCGTACAAGCCGAGCTATGGTAAAAATATGAAATGCCGGCGTTCGAGCAGTAACTGAAAAATTGTACACTATCTTATATACAATACCAGAAAACTATAATAATCTGAAATATATTTTTACAATACTAAATACCCAGTGACAACATTAAAATCTGGAAACTATCCTCAAATCACTAATACCAAAACACACCTACCCTTCCAGTAAGGGTATAATTGACATGTCTAAGTAACTATGCACACTCATGGAAGAAAACGGTTATAAAACCGCAACCAAAACCCCTGCTTAAATGCCCTTAAATTATCCGTAACCCCCGTAAGCACAATAATGTGCCCATAAATGTATAGAGTGTTTAACATTATTGTTGGTATTGTTACATTTAAATGTGACACCAACCATAGTAATTGATTTATGTCCCAAATTCTTCTCCAACACGTCACCTCTTGGCTCAAGATTTAATCTTAAAAATATTTCAAAGAAAATTCCTTGATGTCATTAGATGACTAAATTCAAATCCTCTAATCATAAGCAACGTGAAAAAAACCATATAGCTTCAAACAAGAAATTAAATTTTCCTCTCTTCTATCCACATTAATAAATTAACAAAAAATAATTTTTAAATAGATTAGGGTTTATTTAGTTGTTGAAAAAACAAATTTTTTTTTATTTTCAAAAAATTATAAAAATGTCATTTTATTTTTAATTTGGTTCAAGTCAACTATTCCTTTTTTTTTTTTTTTATTTTTTGTTACAAGTTAGTTCATTAATTTTAGTTTGCTCCGAAAAGACCATTTAAATATTATAATTAACCAAATCAATCATTCCGTGGATCATTAAAATCATAAAATTATTTAATTTTTTTTCTTGTATAGTTCAATTCATTGATTTAATTTCAATGCAAAAAATAAAAATAAAATTACTAAGTAATTCTTATATAAATATACATATTAACACTATTAAGCGTTGTTTGTGAACGCAGATCTCGAATTTGTATTTAGGTTTATTTAAACTAGTCAAATCTAAAAGCGTCCTTGATGCATAGAGCATCACTCCAATCATTCCAACACTAAGAACACAAAATAAGAGTATCCCAAATATGATGCCTACTAACTAATCTAGTGTGCTAAAAGCTTTATAGTTTTTGGAACAAAACAAATCTATAATATTTACATAGGATTAGAAAAAAAATGGCCTCCATTTAGGCAAATGTTTAACATTCATCCATTAAACATTAACATATAACACAAAAATGGGGAGGCCCGGATTCTCTAAATCCCTAAAATGTGATTACAAAGAATAAATATAGGGCAACTAAAATCAATAGCACAATGTTAGGCACAATCAGCGGAGGAAAAAAATGGTACAAAGAAGATGAAACCTATCTATGCAGTATTAAAGAAGATTAGGAGCACAGATGTCCTCTCCTCCACCACTCTGAAGTTGATGGGGTACGAGCTCGCTGGCAACATGTCGTTGCCTACTATTCTTGAGAGAGGTCCAAGGGCTTAGGAGGTTCCACAAGAGCAGCCCCATATACCGTCGAACGCTAAGATCATGGTGGCCATCACCGGTCTCACTGCATCATCTGAGGATTTTAAGACCTTCATGATAGAGCAGGCATCCTCCACCCAGGCCAAGCTTGATGCTCTCCATGGAGAGTTCACAGAGTTCTAGTCCAATGTGCGGGCGAACTTCCATATCCTTGGTGAGTGCCTGAGAGAGATGAATGATGAGGACATTGGTGAGGATCAGATGGAGGTGAGTAGTGATGAGGATGATGAGCACGATGATGGTGAGACTTAGAGGAGTCCTTAGAGTTTAGCTGCTTCATATTTCATCTATCTTATGCTTTATTTACATACACTTACATTTGAGTTTGTAATACCTAAAACAACTTTTTATTTTGTTTTTCGGTCATACACACTCATCACACACATACACAAATACATATAGATACTATCTTGTGGTGATTGTCATTTTGCTCTGATGTTTATTAGCTTGTATTCTTATATACGTATATGATTGCTTGATTGAAAGCCTCCTGCATGGCAGATGCAGTTGATGTGAAACTGTCTATTGGTAGATATATTAGGTTCTCAAATGCTGAAAACTATGTGACATGCTATTGCCTATTTGAGAACATTTTATACAAGTTAATGTGGGAAATGTCCTGTTTACAGACAGCATGCTGCCAGATTTTTTGTAGATATTTTCTCAAAATATTCAAACGTTTTGTAAAATGATAGTGGATGTGCATGTAAATTCTGATCTAGATTTCAAAATGTATGCACTTAGCTAAATTTAAATTTGAATCATCTGAAGCTTGTGCATACACATTTAAAGGTTTTGAAATTGGCAGGTGTTTATGGGATAAGTCACATTTTTAAACAAAATGCTACCGAAATTTTCAAAATCACTGCACATATCCTGTACTTTTAAAAATATTGAATATTTTAAAAATTAGGCTGTGCTTCTAGAACATTATCTTTGTGCATCATGAACAATTTTAATATGATCTAGTTCTAATTCACTTCACTCTGTTTGTTGAACTGAAATTCACTATGTTTTTTGGCAAACTGTATCTCTCAAATAATAATTGGTATCGATATTTTTTTAGGGGGGAATTCCTGAATTGATCCTAAAAGTTAATCTTGTGTGATGCAGTATATTTAAAAGTTTTAAAGTACTTGTGTATCTTGTTCAAGGTATAAGTTTAAAGAGAATGCAAAATCTTAGGGGGAGTCACTTCACCTTGATACATACGGCTCTGAAACATTAAATTCATCTTATATCTCTTTTTACCTTATATCTTGTGGGAATACATATTTTTCTAACAAGTGGTATCATTTTGTGTTAAATGATCATTTTATTTCTTCAACATGATCAATACTGAACTGTTTTAGTTGTTGGATGCAAATTGTTATATATTGTCCGTTTAACTCAAAACAGGTCACTTATGTAATGACCCGAAAAATAATGGTATTTAAATAATAATAAAGAGGGAGGAAAATAGAAATTGTAAAAGAGGCGACAGCGGATTTCGTCGACGAATGCGAAGTACTTTGAGCTCATCAACGAGGGTGCGCTTCGTCGACGAGAAGATACCAAGAGTGAGTTTGGACGATTTTGAATTTCGTCGACGAGGAGTGAGTTCGTCGACGAATTGTCTTCGTGGCCTCGTCGACGAGATAACGTGGCTCATCTACGAAGGCTAGTGTATAAAGAGACCAAACCGTCATTTTATGGCCAAAACCCTACGGGAATCTCTCGCACACTCCTCATTTCGTCTCCCCTTACTTCTCTCTAAGATCTCGGGCCGATCTTTCATCAGTTCGAGGATCTGAAGCCCCTACGACACTCTTGGGAAAGTTCTCTACATATCTACTGAGTGGATCATTAGTGGGGCTCATTCGGAATCCATCCCAAATTCAGGGTAAGACTTTCTACTCACTATTTGATTTTTCAACACTTGTAGAAAGCGTAGTACGCGTAGAAATATTGAAATTTAGTTATGAGGAATGTCATTTTCAAGGTGTTGAACGGGGAGCCTTGCAGCTACGAGACTGTTTATTTTAGGGGCCTCTCAGGAGTCATGTAAGGGGATAAACTAAGCTAGTTGATTATGAAAATTATAAGTATGATTTTATAGCATTTGATTTCAAGGAAATATATGTATTTATATATATTTATGCATTATGTTGGAAAATACTGTTAAAAATGATGATATGTTTGAAATATACGAAATACCCATTTTGTGTGGCATGAGTAGAATTTGTTATGAATAACTGTTTTCTAGGAATATGATAATGATATGGATATATTTGCCAGTGTACAAGCCGATCTATGGATATGTTTTTCCGGCGTATGGGCCGAGTTATGGATATATTTTGCTAGTGTATGAGCCGAGCTATGGATATTTTTTGTCGGCATACAAGCCGAGTTATGGTAAAAATATGAAATGCCGGCGTACGAGCCGATGATTTTCATGATGTATATATATATATGCAAAATGATGTGATGATATTAACTTGGCAATTAATAGTATGAAATATCCATGTATCATAATTTGATTATATGTTATATGTTATCAGAACATGGTTGGCTTGGTTTAGGCTAGCACTTGTACGGTACTGCTGCTATGTGTTCATGATCATCATGATATTGTGTTAACACTAATGTACGGAGTAGCGTGAGGACGGATAGTCGATGTGGTTTTAAGAAGTGTGGATGCCCCTAATGTATGGACCAGGTCTGGCAGACCCATCAGACTTATAGTGTAACAACCTGCTATTTATAATTTTTTTTTCCTTCTATCTGAATATAATAAATGTCATCTAGCTGAAGTACTACTGGTAAACTTAGGCTCCAATGAGTGCTGAGAATAATTTTGTATATCATATGCATTTAAGCAACGGTAACAGAAAAATTGTACACTGTCTTATATACAATACCAGAAAACTATAATAATCTAAAATATATTTTTACAATACTAAATACCCAGTGACAACATTAAAATCTGAAAACTATCCCCAAATCACTAATATCAAAACACACATACCCTTCTAGTAAGGGCAGCTCTAGTCAACCTCTACCCGCGAGCGTGATCTGCTCGCCTAGCCGGATCTCCTGAAAAACAATAAGTCACTAGGATGAGACAACGCTCAGTAAGGAAATATGCTATTACTAGTGTGTGGCGATTGAGTTAAACATTTAAAATACTAAAATAATATTGATACTATAATCTGGGAAAGCTGATAAATTGTGCCGAATATATATATCATGTAATTTTAAATTACAGTTGTGTATCTGAGTTTGCTATCTATACATACTGCTAACATAATACTATAAACTGCTGCTGTGTGATATATCTGTACATGGGAACTTCTGTTATACCCTAGGATCTGTGTATCATGATATTACCCCTCATGATAGGGTTATGCGACCCGTAGGCTGGACTTACTCTAGTTGGCCTACCATGTAGTGACCCGAAGAATAATAGCATTTTAATAATAAGAGGAAGAGAAAATAGATACAGAAACAGAACGAGGCCGTAGACTTCATCAACGAACACAGGGTCTCATCGATGAAGGTCTTCAGAATTTCGTCGATGAACACAGGGCTTTGTCGACGAGAAAATATCGAGAGAGGGTCCGGGGTGGTTTGAATTTCGTCGACGAATACAGGGCTTCGTCGACGAATTTACTGAAGGATTCGTAGATGAAGTGACGTGTCTCGTCGATGAATCTGGCAGTATTTAAGGAGGAAAACCGAGATATTTCTCATTTCTCTCACCGCTCTTTCTCTCCTCTCTCTCTCCTACGACTCTCTCTCCCTTCTCTCTTCAATTCTGGCCGCACCAGTGGCCGGATTGACGATCCGAAGCTACCACGACGCTCCTAGCGGAGTTCTCTGCAAACCTGCCGGAGCAAATCGTCGGGAAAACAGAGTTGGAATTCATCCCAAATTCAGGGTAAGGTCTTTTATCCAGTTTTTAACTTCCAGGCAGTTATAGGAAATGATATAGGCGGAAAAATACTGATGTTATGTTCTGGCATATGTTGGTTTCAGGGTGTTTTGTAGAAGGCCCTGCGGGTGTTAAGCTTGTATTCCCTAGGGGCTTTTCAAAGTTAAGGTAAAGGAAATATGTTATGCTAGATATTTTTAGAAACATTATACAGTTTATTTAATTATGAAAACTATGTATTTAGTATGGTGTGGCTTGTGAATATGAATATGGTACCGATATACGTTTTACGAATTTAGTTTCATGATTTTTACGAATTTCAGTATTATGATTATACAGATCTCAGTACCATGACTACATGAATATCAGTATTATGATTATGTAGATGATAGAGTTATGATTATATAGTTCTTAGTATTACATATGAACTACAGTTACAGTTTATGTAGCATCATGGTTATTTTAGTACTCCATAGTCATGGTAAATCAGTTAGATATGTATAGAAATATATTATATGATATCAGACCCTGTTGGACTTGCAGCTACAGAGCACGGTACCGTTGCTACAGATATTATGTTACTTTATCAGTGCAACCACCTATTCAGATAATACGTGGTAAGGTCGACCACCTAGGCCCTTGAAGAGGTTATGCTCCCCATCCAGATAAGGGTTGAGGTGGGCAAGTCGACTGACGAAGTTTAGTGATTTATTCCTGATTGGCCAACTAGGGTAAATCCAACTTACAGGCCGCACAACCTTGTCATGAGGGGCCATGTCATGACACACAAATAGCCACAGGGAATAGTTTCAGTTACTATTACATACGTACAAATTTACAGAAACAGGGATTCTACTTATGTACACTAGAAGTATTTTGAATTATAACCATAATACTGTATGTTAAGCAATAGGGAAAAGGGGTGGTGTATTTTATTATTGGTAATGTACTTTGTAATCAACTATTCATATTTATATGAATATAGATTTCATGATATATATATATATATATATATATATATATAGTAGCTCATTTGCCACACACTAGTAATAACATATTTCTTCTTACTGAGCGTTGACTCACCCCAGTGTTCAAACATTTTTCAGGTGATCCAGGTAGGCGAGCAGACTAGGCTCGCAAATAGAGGGGCGTCTGTAGTGCCCTATCAGAGAGTGAGTATCATTTTTGGGAACGTTTTTGTACAGCCCTCACCAGTTGAGGATATTTTGGGAATATAGTTATATTTGTAAATATTGGAAAATATTTTAGAACTCTGATATTGTATATAATGGTTATGGTTATGCTTGTATGACTTCCACTTCTTGCTACTTAGGTTTATGAATGGGTTTTTCCTTAGTATGGTATCAGAGCATGTAGAATATTATAATATGGAAAAAAAATCAGTTAATTAAGCAGGTCGTTACACACACAGTTTAGCAATAAAATTCATACATTGCTTGTAAAATAAGCACACCAACATTTAACGTTTATATACTGAAAATACCTTTCATTCCTTACATAATTACCCTAAAAATATTTTTCCACTTTAATCAGTTCATTTTCGCATATACATATCTAATAAACAACCATAAACTCGAAAAAACATAATTTAAATAGTTGGCATTTTAAACCCATACGGAAACATATACACGTATATATAACACAATTTATTTTTTGTCAAATTCATAAAGATTTTGATTTAATATATATTTTTCCCCTTACCTGGTTTCTTGAACTACGCCAATAGAGACCCCAAAAATATGTCTGCGGCGCTCACCCGGACCCTGAAATTAAAATTTTGAATTCCATTAAATTAACCCTAAATAAAATATTATTTTAATATTTCCTACGGCCATAAATTGTAAATAAATAATTATACCCTTAAATATAGTCAAATTACTAAATTTCTCAAATCTCACTCTCACTTTGGAGTTGGGCCTAGAAAACCCCAATTGAAACTTTACTTATGTCAAAATGATAACGATCACGACTAGGACATTGTGGTGGTGCATGATCGTTGATTTAACAACAGATTTAATGAAAAAAATGAGAAATTAGGATAAAGTTGTCTTACCCCAGGAATGGTACTTACGCCACTGCCACGACAAATCTGCTCCAGTAGAAATGTTGTTGGCGGAGTTAGGAATCCAACGACACCTTCCTTTTTTCGATCGGTCGAATATCCATCGAGAAATGAGGGGAGAGAGAGAGAGAGGCGGAGACGGAGAGGCCCAGGGACAGAGAGAGAACAAAGAGGCGCTGGAATTCAGGGTAACCTTCTGTAATCTTCTTCATCTTTCTTCCTTTTTTTTTTTTTACTTACTTTACATATAATATAATAATATTATCTATATATATATATATATATATACATATCATATTATTTATTTAATACATCAGATTTAATAATACTTAATTAATTAATTAATTCATAATAATTTTTTTAAATTACTTATTTATTTATTTATTTAATAATGTTTAATTAATTAATTGATTAATAATTTGAATTAATTATTTTTTTTTTAATTTTTTTTCGAGTTATTACATTGTCCCTGAAATAAAAGAATCAAATTCTACTCATTGTAATATCTGTCCTCTTGCTAAACAACAGAGGTTGTGATTTCCAAACAACAATAATATGTGTTCAATAGCTTTTCAACTTGTGCATTGTGATATCTGGGGACCTTTCTCTACAAAATCAATTGATGGTGCAAGGTATTTTCTGACCATTGTAGATGGTCATACTCGATGCACTTGGTTATACTTAATGCAGTCTAGGGCACAAGCCAGTTATTACTTGAAGTCTTTTGTCTCTTTTGTTGAAAATTAGTTTCATATTATTATGCAAGCCATATGTACTGATAATGGTGCAGAATTTCACATGCCTGATTTTTTTATTTCCAAAGGCATTGTTCATCTAAAATCTTATGTCCATACACCACAGCAGAATGGTGTTGTTGAACGAAAGCATCAACACATCCTTGTCGTGGCTAGATCTCTTCAATTTCAGTCTAATTTACCTCTTCATTTCTAGGGTGAGTGTGCTTTAATTGTGATTTACCTCATTAACACGTTACCCACTCCAATTCTCAATGAAAAATCTCCTTTTGAGATGTCGTTCCGTAAAATTCCTTGTTACTCTCATCTTAGAGTTTTCGGTTGCCATTGTTTTGCATCTACTTTTTCACATGGTCGAACCAAATTTGATCCTAGAGCAAAGTCCTGCATATTTGTAGGTTATCCTCATTCTGTAAAGGGCTATAAATTATATGATCCACACACTCAAAAAAATATTCATATCTCGAGATGTTGTGTTTCATAAGCATGTTTTTCCTTTTCGGAAATTTTCACATAATAATTCCTCTCGTATTCCTTATCCCATTCTACCAAACTGCATGACTTTTCCATCCTCTACAACTCCCATTATCAGTTCAAATCCATCCACTTCTGAACCATCTTCCCATATTCCAAATATTACATCAGATCCAATTGAAGCTTCTGTTGATTCTCCAATTGACTCCAATACTTCCATTCCCTCTGTTCCTTTAAGAAGGTCTTGTAGAAAAATTCGATCTCCTTCTTATCTCCAGGATTATCATTGTTCTTTGCCTTCTTTGAGAAATCAGTCAAGCTCTGCCACTATTGCAGGTCCAGGTTGTCTTCATGACATTTTTCCCTACATATCCACTTCTAATCTTTCTCTTGCTCATCAAACTTTTGTGTCCTCGGTTACCAACCTTGTCGAACCTCAATCTTATAAGGAGGCAGCTCTTTACCCTGAATGGAGAAAAGCTATGGTTGTTGAAATCAAGGCCCTAGAAGACAATCACACATGGACCTTGACTGAATTGCCTCCTAGGAAAGTTGCCATTGATAATAAATGGGTTTACAAGATTAAGTTCAATTTTGATGGCACGGTTGAGAGGCCCAAAGCTTGACTTGTGGCCAAATGTTTCACACAGCAAGCAGGCTTGGATTACATCGAGACCTTTAGTCTTGTTGCTAAGTTGGTCAGTGTCCATTGCATCCTATCCATTGCTGCTATCAAAGGTTGGCACCTCCATCAGTTAGATGTCAATAATGTTTTCCTTCATGGAGATCTTCATGAGGAATTTTATATGCGTGTGCCTCCTGGATTTGCTAGCAAGGGGGAGAATATTGTATGCAAGCTAAAATAGTCTCTTTATGAGCTCAAGCAAGCATCACGACAATGGTACTCAAAATAATCCACTTCTTTGACAGAATTTGGTTACAAACAGTCACTCGCAGACTATTCTCTCTTCACTAAGGGTAATGGTGAGTCATACACTGCTCTTTTAGTATATGTAGATGATGTGATTTTGGTAGGGAATGATTTGTAGGAGTTTAAGGATCTAACACACTTTCTACATGAGAAGTTTAAAATTAAAGATCTTGGAGAATTGAAGTACTTCTTAGGAATAGAGGTAGCAAGGTCTAAAAGAGGCATTTCCATATGTCAAAGGAAATATGCGTTGGACATTCTTAAAGAATTGGGTTATATAGGCTCTAAGGCAGTCAAATTTCCTATGGAGCAAAACTTGAAGTTGACTACAGAAGAGGGGGACTTACTAGAAGATTCCACTACCTATGGAAGATTAATTGGGAGAATGTTGTACCTAACTATTACAAGGCCACATTTATCCTATGCGGTTCAAGTTCTAAGTTAGATCATGGACAAGCAAAGGGTACCTCATTTGACTGTAGCATATTGGGTGCTGAGGTATATCAAGGCCACTCCTGGTCAAGGTATGTTCTTCTCAGCTTCTTCGGACATGCATTTGAAGGCTTTTTGTGACTCAGATTGGGCAGGTTGCATTGAGACTAGGAGATCAGTCATGGGTTATTGTGTTTTCTTGGGAAATTCTTTAGTTTCACCGAAATCCAAGAAACAGAAGACAGTTTCTAGATCATCTACAAAATCGGAATATAGATCCATGGCTACTACTGTTTGCGAAGTAACTTGGCTGATTTCATTAATTAGGGATTTAAAGATTGAGCATACAAGGCCAGCCTTGATTTTTTGTGACGATCAAGCAGCACTACATATAGCTGCTAATCCGGTATTCCATGAGAGAACAAAACATATAGAGACAGACTGTCATATAGTTCAGGAAAAATTACAAGTTGGTGTTATCAAGATTTTGCAAGTCACTTCACAGAATCAGCTAGCAGACCTCTTCACGAAACCTCTCGAATTTCCTTCCTTTGCTTCATTGCTTTCCAAGATGGGTGTAATTGATGTTCATACTCAATCACATCCATCTTGAGGGGGAGTGTTAAATAGTCAACTGCCAGCTGTAAATGTAGTTAGAATTTTAGTTAGCATTCACAGAATATTATTCAGTTAGTTATTTTGTTATCCATTCAGTTTGTTAGTTCTTCAGTTTCAGCTATATATACTTATTGATGTAATATTTTTTATTATGAATGAGATTCAGAATTTCTCTCTATGTCTAGCTGTTTCTTTATAATGAGTTCACTTTAAATGATTAGCAAGCACAAGTTTTCATCCTCATTTGAATATTTCCTTCTTCAAACGAAAAGTTGCTAGTTTTATTTGTTCATCGTTTTGAAAATTAATTTTTTAATATGAAATCTATAAATGTATAATTTTTTTCGATGCTCAGCAATAATATTTATAATTAAAGTTTAATCTTATTATTTATAAAAAAAATAAGATTGTAAAGTGTGCTTAAAAAGTCCATTAATTTTAAATGACAGTTACATGAGAAAATCTAACTTGGGACACTTGGATTGTACAAGAAATAAATTATTGCCATTAAGAGTGAGTGTATTGTTAATATCGATCATCCCTTTACACAATAATTAATTGTCCGAGTACGATCCATGACTGAATCAGATTTGAATTGTAGAAATAAGAAGTAAAATCAAAGTTTGAATTCATTTTTGTACATCCTTAAACATAAGAGAAATAAGAGTATAAGAAATATGAGGTGGAAAGTATTTATCTCTCGTATGTAACCTAGTCTTACCATGGAATTTCAATCAGACAAAAAAAAAAAAGAAAAAGAAAAAAAAATAGTCATGTTTTAAATAAAATGAAAACTTAAGTGTTGGTATCGTTTCAAGTAATCATCGAAACGGAAAATGAAAGGAAAAATAAGTGTTGGTATCGTTTCAATAAAAATTATAATGCAAAATTAAAATTAAATATAATTTCTAAATTAAAAATATGAGACTTAAGCCTATATATCATTTTACACTTTAATTAAATTTTAGGGTCTATTTGATATTTTTTTATTATATATATTTTTTAATTTTTTTATTGTGAAAATGTAGATTATAAAAATACATTTTTGTGTACATTGTGAGTTTTATATTTTTGTGTTCATTTTTTAATTATTTTTTTGAAATAAATTTCATAATTTTTTATTATTTCCTACAACCTATTAGAAGAATACTTTAATATCTAGAATTAAGTTTTATAGATTAAATCATTCATTTCATATGTAAATTTGAATCAATATTAAAAGAGAACAATCATTTGAATTTAAAATATAATTAGAATAAAAGTATCATAAGTTTTTATTAAAATTTAAAATACTAAAATCTATTTTAAAATTTTTCTTTACTACTTTTTAATTTTCAAACGCAATATGATTTTTCTTTTAAGGCGATTTATTAAATATTAAGTAAAATAGTTATAAAATAATATTCTTAATTTATATTGCTTTGTACTTCTATTATTTTGGCTACATTTTTTTTAAAATGTTGTTTGTTTTAAGGAAAAATATGAGTATTTGTTCGATCAAGTTTTTAATTTATTTTATTTAGTTTTAAATCATTAACCAAATATATTGTTGCTTTTCAAATTTTAATTTCCATTTTAAGTTTTTCGTTCTCATAATTTTTTGCATGATATCAAACGGTCCCTTATCGCCTTCTTGATATTTGTTTAACAAAATCACTATGATTATTATGTTCAATTGATTAGTTAAGACATTTAAATTTAAATTACAAAAAATAAGAAAAATACTTAGAAGTTGAATGCTTTCTCCACGTGCAATTTTAAGCTTAACAATTACACAATCTCACCATAGTAATTTTAATTACTTTGAATTTGTTACATCCATAAATTTATATATATTAAAGACAAATAGGTAGCAACATTATATCCACATCACTCCCTCAATTATCATTATCACTTTATTCCTTGAATAATGATTCCATTTTCACAAAATTAAGTGCTTCAAACCAATGGATTCAAGAATCAAGAACTTGCAAAAATTTTGAAGAGCAATCAATCTAATCGAAAAAGATGCATTGTAGATCAACTTCTAATTTAGTAATCTAACTCCGATAACTTGAACTATGATACAATTGAATTGAAAGTTTGTTGAATGTTTGTAGAAATGGCTTAAGTTTATTGAATGTTTTTTTTTCTAAATCTTTAATTACATCAGCCTAATAATAATTAGAAAGGTTAAATATATTCCTACCAACAATCATCAGCGATCTGTGTTTTTTTTTTTTATTGTAAATCTTAATTCACTCTCATAAATGTTGAAAAACAATCAATGAGATTGAAAAAAAAAAATTATAGATCAATTTATAATTAAATAATCCAACTTTGATAACTTTTTAATTTGATACAATCAAATTGAAAGTTTGTTGAATGTTTTCTAGAAATGGCACAATTTTTTTGTTGAATTTTTTTTAAAAAAATATTATTTTATCACATTATTTTAATGATAATTGAGAGGTTAAGTATGTTCTCATCACCCATAAATAGGGATTCTTTTTCACTAAGAATCTAAATTCACTCGCTAATTATAAAAATATTTTTAAAAATTTATAAAAAAATCTTACGTCTTTATATATTTTTAAAATAAAATATTTTATCTTACTTCAATATAGTTATATTCTTAATAAAGTTCAACTTTACTAGTAGATGGAACAATATAAAATAAAAGTGCCAACAATAAATAGGAGGAATACTTGAATTGAAATTCTATGTACTTGAGAAGATTTTTATTTTGTGTAAATTTTCTAGAAACAAAATATGGTACTAATAAATATTGTACCAAGGTCACGACTTCGATTCCCCCTTGAGAGTTTATCCCAGTGAATTACCAGGGGTGCGTCAATGGGCGGATGACTTTCACTCTTATTGGGGATTTGGCTCATATTCTAAGTGGAAGACATGTATCGGGGAAAGCACCATGAAATGAGAGACGAAGAGAGATGTGTACAGGGTGCAACCTTGAGGGCAAACTGTCGACGATTTTAGGCAGTGCTACAAAGGGTTTTCTTCTCGGCTTCAAAACGTCGACAGTTTCACTCACAGACGTGATCGACTTTCAAATATGAGATTCGTAGATTGGTAGATTTTGGAGGCATTTCCTCCAAGGGTTCACTACAGAAGTGTTTTAGAATAATTAGAAGTCTTCTATACGCATTACATTAGTACATGCATAATCATTATTATGTCACCCTAGATTGATTTAAGGTTGGTGTAAGCTTCAACAGCTTTGTAAGCTTCATTGTGATAGTGAAAACGGCCACTGCTCCCGTGCATGTAGGTAATTTGTTAAACCATGTAAATTCTTGTATTTATTTTTTTGTTATTGCTTTCTTTGATTCTCATTGTTGAGTGATTGCTAGGTGTGTATAGTTCATCATCGAGTGCTTACTTGCTTGTTCCATAGACTTTTTAGCGAGTTCCTGTGAGGTCTTCCACTGTGCATACTCAGCAGCGACAATTGGTTTCTGAGTATTGATTGTTTGGGAACAACAATTGGTACTAGACCAGGGTAATTGTTGGAGTGTTTGCATAACAATTGGTATTAAAGCTATTGGTTCTCAATGGATGGGATTTCATCTGTGAGGTTTGAGATTGGCAAATTTGATGGAACAAGGAACTTTGGGTTATGGTAGAGGAAGGTGAAGGACTTTGTTGGTGCAGCAAGGGATGGTGAAGAGTCTATACGGAAAGAAGTCGAAAATCATGAATGACGCAAGTTGGAAGGAGTTGGAAGTGAAAGTTGTGTCGACTATCAAGGTATGTCTTGCTGATGACGTGTTGTATCACATTATGGATGAGGACTCGCTGATAGCGGTTTGGTTGAAACTAGAGCGCTGGTACATGTCCAAGTCATTAACGAACAAGTTGTATCTTAAGGAAAAACTCTATTGGCTTAGGATGGCAAAGGGTTCAGATTGACTCAGCATATCAACATATTTAATCAGATCGTTAGTAATATGGGGCATGTTGATTTGAAGTTTGAGGAAGAGGACACAGCGTTGATGCTGCTGAATTCCCTACCTACATCACCTATATATGAGAATTTGGTTACAACATTGACTTTGGGGAAAGAAACCTTGGAGTTAAAGGATATCATAAGTGCATTGCTGGGTTTCCATCAAAGAAAGAAAGCCTGTGATGAGGGTTTACATAGTGAAAGGCTTATGGCAAAGGGTAATCAGGATCGTGGGAGAGGTAAGCAATCTTGGAGTGGATCGAGTGGTAATAAAACTAAGTCCAGGAGGAGGAAGTACGTTCGCTGTTTTAAGTGCGGGAAACTAGGGCACATAAAATCAGAATGTCTAGAAAGGGAGAAGGGGAAGGGAAAAGCTCAAGAGGGTTCATCAAAATCTGCAAATGTATTTTAAGAAGGGGACTCAGGGAGCAGTGATTGTGAGATGCTTTCTATTTCATTAGGTTCAAAACGCCTCACGAGTTCTTGAATCCTAAACTCGAGATATTCTTTTCATATGATGCCCAACAAAACCTGGTTCACCTCTTATAGATTGGTGACTCCTTATTATGTTATGTTGAGAAACAGTGCGGTCTGCAAAGTTATCGAAATGGGAGATAACAGAATCAAGATGTATGATGGTGTGGTAAGGACATTGTGTGGGGTAAGATATGTACCTAATCTACGGAATAACGCGATAACATTGGGTGCTTTGGATTGTAAGGGGTATAGTTAATTACAAGTTTGAATGCAGGACGATGATGGTGTATGATGACGTATTGATGGTGATTAAGGGACAGATGATAGCAGGGAATCTCTATTATTGCTGAGTAACACAATTGTAGGTGGAGTTGTAGCTGGGAGTTCTTAGCTAGTTAGATAATGTAATTTTGTGTAACATAACCACACAAAAAATTAATGGCTTTCTTAATTACATTGTTATGGATGTTTTGGGACTGATGAGAGCAACATCACAGGTTGGACATGGGTATTTCTTGAGGTTATCATGAAAGGTCTAGGGGTATCTCATGCGGCACAAGTTGGATATGATTTCCAGGTGTAACTTATGGCTGAGGTTGAGTACCATACCGAGAGAGAGTTCCTCAAGTCAGGTATTGGTGTTGAGTATGCTGGTGTTCAAGGATTTTTGTGACCAGGGCATTGTGTATGCAGGGTTTCCAAGGGACTTCTTGGTGAAGCCAGCAAGTATGGCGTGTTTCTCGGTTAATCGATCATTAGAGATATCACTAGATGTGAGAGTTGCTAGAGAGGCTTGGACAAGTCATGAAGTGGAGTTCTTTGGTTTAAGAGAGGTCTGAGGTCTAGCAATGCACGTTTCTAGTGAGGTGGTATCGAGGTTTGGTGTGATATCTTGACAGTGCATCTTTCTAATATATAAGAAAGAGGAGTTCAAGCTGGGTGATCCAATGGCAAATAGGGTGGCGATTGGGGGAGACATGTTTTAAGTGTTAAGATCATGGGACAGCGTAGTCGGGTAAATGAAGAGAAAGGGGTGCCAGAAAGGTGCAGTAGCAATAATGAGCATGTTGTGTAGGTGGAGTTGAAAACTCATGGTAGAAGTACAAGGAGTTATAACACAGAAGACTTGTTATATCGCAAAATAAATTGGAGCATAAAGAAGATTGTGATGTAGGTAGAGTTACGTACTTAGGCCAGAGATGACATTGGTCATAATACATGGAGTTCAAGCTCGAGAGACCAGCAGGATCATAATGGGCTCAAGTGCACTATCAGGCTACTGCTTAGGTATGATATGATGTATTATGCAACCATTATTACTAGGAAGGATCCTACTACCTTTCTGGAGGTAGTGCACAACCAAGAGAATGATAGGTGGATTGGTGTCATGGTGGAGGAGATGGAGCTACTGTATAAGAATCAGACATGTGGGTTGGTGGAACTCCCAAAGGGGGAGAGGGAGATAGGCTGTAAGTGGGTAAGTATTCTATTGTTTTATGTGAGAGACATGCCGATTGCTAGAAAGATCCGACTAAGGTAAATCAATTGGGGACCCTATTTAGAAAGAAAGTTGGCATGAAGGTGTTGGGTACTGCCAAGAGTATTTTTGGGTTGGAGATTCGTAAGTATAAAGTTACTAAGAGATTGGGATTATTTCAGGGTGACTTTGGGTTGGAGATTCAAAAGTACGTCGAGTAATACTTCAATGCACTTGTCATGTTCAAATAATACTTTATAACTTTTATCACATAGTTGACTTATACTTAATAAGTTATGCTTTAAATCATCAACCAGTAAAACATCATCTATAACGAGTGATGAATCGTTACCAACTTTACTTACACTTATGATCCTTCCTTTTACATTGTCCCCAAAAGTGACAAATCCTTCGTGGCAGATGATTGATTTATTGATTATTGTTTATATAAAAAAAATGATATGAAAATCGGGGCATCACACCGAGCATATGAACTAATACTCTCACTTAATCTATACAAAAAAAAAAAAAAAACTTTTAATATGTATGTGTTGAAGAGTAAACTTGACGGTGGCAGCAAAATTTGACAACAGCTGCTGCACCAACCAACCTCTTTTGTTGACATTAGAGATCAGGGGCCACCAACCTCACAACTAGCCCACCATCGTTGATTATTCTTATTCAAAATTTGCTATAAATAGATGTGTGTGTGTGTGTGTGTGTGTAATGTAGTGTGGTGTAGTGTGGGTTAATAACCAGTGAGGGAAAGGTTTTGAGATTTTCCCTCTCTAATATTTTTTTTTCATATTAAAATCAATTGAGTGCAATTCATCACTGAGTTTCAATCACAACCAATGATTGAGTGAGTTCCCTCCACCCATCAGTGGTGTCAGAGCATCTAGGTTCACTGAAATTCGCCAAACAGAGTCAAACAGAGGGAAATTCGTTTTTTTCCCCAGGTTTGAAGTTGCTCAAAATCCAAAATTGAGCATACCATTGTGAAATTCGCGTCAAGACGATTCCAAAGGTGAAAAACACGTCTCAAACGGAGTCCTAGAACCCCCACATGCGCCCCCACGTGCCGACAAACGACATAGCGTCCTTCAGACATGTTGCACATGCCGACGAGAGTGCTAATCGGCAAGTTCACGTACTACACGTGCCTTGCACACGTCTTCTTCGCCCGGCTGGTGAGATCCAACCCAGAGACCCTAGACTCGATTCGCGACCCAGCCCAGCAACCAGAATCTCGAAACCTGACCTGCGAGCACGACCTGACCCGGCTATTCGACCTGCATCAAATCGCTGACACGCAGCACCCCTAGAAGCCACCATGTGGCCTTAACAGTAATCTACAACGCCATTTTTCTCCATTAAATTAAACCGGTCCAGTTAAACCGGTTCAGAATTATTTTTTGACCGGTTTGGTTATTTTTAGACCGGTTCTTTGCAACCCAAAATCGGTTCCTAAGGTTTTTCGACCTTCTGAACACATTGGTGGCATTCGATTTACCAAAAGCAGTCCCCATCTTTCTGTTTTTTATATATTAAATTCAATGGCGAATGGTGCTACCCAAGCAGTTATTCCAAAGTTGACCCCAGATAATTATGACAACTGGTCTATTCAAATGAGAGCCCTTCTAGGTGCTCAAGATGTCATGGACATCGTTGAAAATGGGTACATAGAAGCCCCATCAAAAGAAGGCAAAGCATCTATGTCTGATGCTTAATGAACGATCTTGCGAGCCGATCGAAAGAAGGATTATAAGGCGAAGTCCATAATCTACCAAGGCCGTGATGAGGCCATGTTCGAAATCATCTCCTCCACCAAGACATACAAAGAAGTTTGGGACTCTCTCCATCGAACACAAAAAGGTGCAAACAAAGTGAAGAAAATTCTTCTTCAAACATTGCGAGGTGATTTCAAATATTTAAAAATGAAATCTACTAAATCTTTTACTGATTACTATACACAAGTTATGGTTGTATCAAATCAATTGAGAAGAAATGGAGAGACTCTCAACGACGATAAAATTTGTGAGAAAATTTAGTGATCTTTGGATCCAAAATTTGATTATATAGTTATGACCATGGAAGAAATAAAAGATCTAGAAAATATGTCTGTAGAAGAACTTGTGGGCTCACTCCAAGCCCATGAGCAGAAAATCAACAAAAGGAGTGATGATAAAGCACTAGAGCAAGCCCTCCAAACAAAGTTGTCACTGACTTCTGATAGATATGACAAAGGGGGGACGTCACAGTGAGAAAGAGGATGAGGCCGAGGATCCCGTGGAAGAAATTATGGAAATTTTGACTCTAGAGAAGGTGGCAGAGGCAGAAGAGGTCCCACTAGAGAAGGACGCAGTCAACAGAACTATGTCTCACGAGGCAGAGGACAAGGAAGAAGAGGGGGATTCAATAACTGTTCGAACGTAGACAAGAGAAACGTTTAGTGCTACAACTGCCATAAGTATGGCACTACATTAATGAGTATCGAGGTAATCTCCAAAATCACAAAGTAAATGAAAATGCTAACTTTGTAGAAAATGAGAAAGCCAAAGGAGAATTGTTGCTGCTGATGGCACACAATTCAACCCACTAGGACCAAAATGTTTGGTACCTTGACTCTAGAGCAAGCAATCACATGACTGGAAGGAAGAATCTATTTAATGAACTTGATGAGAAAGTTTAGGGAGAGATATTATTTGGTGATCTCTTTAAAGTCCCAGTTCGAGGAAAGGGAAATGTCCTAATCAAGAGGAAGGATGGAGACCATGCTTTTATCTCCAATGTGTACTATGTGCCAGCCATAAAGACTAATATACTTAGTCTCGGACAGCTTGTGAGAAAGGCTACTGAATTAGTCTCAGAGATAAGCAGAATGTGATAACAACCGCTCGAGGTAAGCTTGTTACTCGAGTATAAATGACAAAATTGAATGTTTCCACTCACCATTCAACATGATATGCCAAGGTGTTTGAGCGCTATCATTAAAGACAAAGACTGGCTATGACATCTTAGGTACGGACATTTGAATTTTGAAAGTTTAAAACAGTTGGGAAGCAAGAAGATGGTGAAAGGCTTATCCAACATCCACCACCCAAATGTGATATCTGAAAGCTGTGTTCTGAGCAAACAATACAGAAATAGCTTTGGAAAGCAAGCCAACTGGAGATCTACCATGCCGCTCTAGCTAGTACACACAGATGTGTGTGGTCCATTCATTGACAATTATAGTAGGAAGACTTGGGTCTACTTCCTAGAAAGGAAGTAAGAGGTGTTCAACAAGTTCAAAGAGTTCAAAGCACTTGTAGAGAAATAGAGTAGCTATCACATCAAGTCACTCCGATTAGACCAAGGAGGAGAGTATAAGGATGAAGCTTTCCTAGAATTCCTTAGGCAACAAGGCATTCAAAAGCAGTTCACATCGACCTACACTCCCCAGTTGAATGGTGTAGCTAAGAGGAAGAACCGCATGATCCTTAACATGGCTAGGAGCATGTTAAAGGATAAAAATGTGCCCAAGAGTTTTTGGGCAGTAGTTGTATGATGTGCAGTTTATCTACTTAACAGGTGTCCAATGAAGAGTCTTGATACAAAGACACCACATGAAGCTTGGAGTACTCACAAGCCCAATGTGACTCATCATAAAGTGTTTGGCTCCATAGCCTATGCCAAGATCCCAGAAGCAAGAAGGACAAAGTTAGAAGATAAAGGAGAGAAGTATATCCTTGTTAGATACAACGATAGCACCATGGGAAATCGACTCTACAATCCCATCAACAAAAAAGTCATTCATAGTCGGGATGTCATTTTTGAAGAAAATGAATTCTAGAAATGAGACCAGGCTAAATCTTCCAAAGATGCGGAATTAACGCTTGAAGGAGAAGAACCCACACAAACAAGAGAAGTGGCTATCGAGTCACAAGTTCCCGAGCTACAGATACCTCCACATGGTTCACCACAGAGGAATGAATCTCCATCACCAATTGAGCGTGAAATCTCATATATGAGGCCTACAGGAGCTTGTAGTCTAATTGATCTGTATGAAACTACAGAACCAATAGAAGAGTATGTTACTGTATACTGTTTGCTGTTGACCAGCGACCCGATTAACTTTGAGGAAGCACTCTATGGCTTGAAGCAGGCACCTTGTGCATGGAACATAAGGATTGATGACTACATCCAGAAGAATGGATTTGAGAAGTATCCCTACGAGCATGCACTATACATGAAGATGGAGACAGATGGAAGCATATTGATTGCCTGCCTATATGTTGATGATCTGATCTTCACCAGAAACAATCTAAAGATGTTATCCGCTTTCAAGTGGAGCATGGTCAAAGAATTTGAAATGATAGATATTGGCCAGATGGCTCATTTTCTTGGCATAGAAGTCATGCAAAACAAGAAGGGAATCTTCATCTCTTAGAGCCACTATGCAAAAGAAGTACTAAAGAAGTATTAGATCGACAAATGCAACCCTGTGACAAATCCAGTTGAAACGGGATTGGAATTGAGAAAAAATGAGCAAGGAGATGTTGACCACACATATTTCAAGAGTCTGGTTGGAAGCTTGAGGTATTTGACGTGCACTGGACCAAACATACTCTATGGAGTTGGACTTGTTAGTAGGTACATGAAGACTCCTGACCAGTCCCACTTGAATGCAACGAAGAGGATACTCCGCTATGTCAAGGGTACCATCACTGATGATATGTTTTATTCATCAAGAGGTGACTGCAAACTTATCGGCTATTCAGATAGCGATTAGGGAAGAGATCCTGACGAAAGAAAAAGCGCGACAGGATTCACATTTTTCATGAGAGATACAGCGTTTACATGGTCATCGAATAAGCAACCCATCATAACGATGTCATCATTTGAAGCTGAATATGTTGCTGCCAGCGCAGTTGTTTTTCATGACATATGAATCATGAATGTACTAGAGTATCTAGGATTTCTTCAAAATGACCCCATAGAAGTCTACATCAACAACCGATCAACGATTGCACTTGTGAAGAATCCAGTATTACATGAAAGAAGCAAGCATATTGATACTCTGTATCATTTTATCAGGGAGCATGTTAAGAAGAAAGAAATGGAGTTGATATCTTGCAAAACGTATGATCAAATTGCTGACATTTTCATAAAGCCACTCATGCATGATATTTTTGGAAGACAAAAGACAATGCTCGAAATGAAAAAGTTAGGAGAGTCAAGTTTAAGGGTGATGTTGAAGAGTAAACTTGATGGTGGCAGCAAAATTTGACAACAGCTGCAACACCAACCAGCCGCTTCTTTGACATTGGAGATCGGCGGCCACTAACCTCACCAACCAGCCCACCATCGTTGATTAATCTGATTTAGAATTTGCTATAAATAGATGTGTGTTTGTGTGTGTGTGATGTAGTGTGGTGTAGTGAGGGTGAATAACCAGTCAGCGAGAGCTTTTAAGATTTTTCCTTTGTATTATTTTTTTTTTATAGATTGAAATCAATTGAGTTCAATTCCTCACTAAATTTCAATCACAACCAATGATTGAGTGAGTCCCCTCCACCCACCAGTATATAAAAGGCTTAGAGTGACATAGTTTTGGGGCACCCACTTAACATGGTGTTTATGTCTAAATAAATAAGATTAGGAGGCTAATTCAATTTTTTTTTTTTAAATAAATTACTTATTTGGGGCCAATTCAAATAAATACGAACATATTTTTTTTATTTCTCTGAATATTTATGAAAAGAAATTAAAAATATTTAGGGCAATAAGTTATTTTATTTTGTCATAAATATTTTAAGTGAACCCTAAATTGTTATTTCTATACATATATATTGAACCCTAATTTGTCGGAAGAATTAATGATTCTCTAGAAATTTATATTGTTCAGTCTCATTTGAGAGTTTTGCTTAATACAAGCTTCTTGTTAGATATTGAATAAGGCAAATATGTTTAACGTGCATGCCCTCCTACTAGTTAGCATTTTTGGGGAAGCGGGGTACGTGGGTAATTGCAAAATATACAAATGCTATACTCGGGAGATATTTTGGATTTGACTTTGTGTAAAAAATATAATACAAATTATATTAAATTTTATTCAAATCCACCCAAATTTAATTTCAAAGTTCAAAATCTATACTTTTAAATCCAGCGAAATAGTTCAAGATCGGAAATCTTTTGGGCCTCTTGTTCAAATTAAGACTAACTACACATTTGGTACGTATGGATAGTGGAATGAAATCAAAGTTATCACTTGATTTAGTTATATCCGTTCACCATTCAAATTTTCATTATATTTCTTTCCGCTACATTTTATTCCATAAATTAATTAACCAAATAAAACATGACTTGAAGTAGAATAATCGATTGAATTGAAATAGAATGATATTATATAAAGATATAATAAATTATTTTAAATGAGAATTTTTTAAAGGAAAATAATATATATATATATATATATATATATAGAAATTATTATTTTAATTATAATTAAGATCTTAGTGAAAATAATTTATTTCTTGCCTATTCAGTGTGCTAAGTTAGATTTTTCCATGTAATCGTCGTTTAAAATTAATAGATCTTTTAAGCATACTTTACAATCTTCTTTTTATAAATAATAAGATTATACTTTAATTATAAATATTATTACAAATTTGAGCATGGAAAAAAAATATATATTTATAGATTTCATATTAAAAATTTAATTTTCAAAATGATGAACAAATAAAACTAGCAATTTTTTCATTTGAAGAAAGAAATATTCAATTAAGGACGAAAACTTGTGCTTGCTAATCATTTAAAGTGCACTTATATATATTGATGACTAAATTTTAAAATATACAAAATTGAAGATATTTATTCTGAATTTACATGTATGATTATTGATGGTATTATCCAAGTCTATTAAAATTATAGATATTTATTTATTATTAATATTTACTTGATTTTGTTTATACCAACATGAATTTGTTTCACATATTTAGAATAATTTTGTAATAATTCAATTTACCAAGCATGTAGATGTGAAACAAATATAGGAGTAAGTTTGAATGCCAGATAAGTGTATAAAGGACCAAAAAAGAGAGTATATATGCTTTAAGTTTAATTTGAAGCAATTGTCATATTTTATTTAAACCATTGAATTTATTTCCAATTTTAAAATATAAAAGTAAAATTCAAAATTGTATAGAGGACCAAAAAAGAAAGTAGTAATGAGTGTTAAACAGTCAGCTGCCAGCTGTAAATGTAGTTAGAATTTTAGTTAGCATTCACAGAATATTATTTAATTATTTTGTTATCCATTGAGTTTGTTAGTTCTTTAGTTTTAGTTATATATACTTATTGATGTAATATTTTTTATTATGAATGGGATTCAGAATTTCTCTCTACGTCTAGCTGTTTCTTCACATGGTATCAGAGCAATTAGAGAAATTCTTCTCTCATGCTCCTCTGCAACTTCTTTAGATACTTCTTGTTCTCCTGTCAACTCCATTAATGTTGATTCGAGCTCAAATCCATATTACTTCCAAAGCAGTGATAGTCCAAACCTGCACCTGGTAAGTAAGGTTCTTACTCGAGACAACTTTCAAACATGGAGCATGTGTGTAATAATGGCACTGAGTGCCAAGAACAGGCTGGGGGTTCATTGATGCAACTCTAGAAGCTCCTCTCCCTACTGATGCGAATTATGCCACCTGAAAACGAGGCAATGACACTATGAAGTAATGGATTCTCAATTCGCTGTCTAATGATGTTTATTCTAGTGTGATGTTCATCAAATCAGCAAGGGATATATGGATTGAACTTGAAGATCGATTCTCCTTGACTAATGGACCTAAAAATCTTTTAGTTGCAGCAATCTATTTCTAATTTGACACGAGGTCAGATGAATATTGTTGATTACTTCACACAATTGAAGCCCTTATGGGATCAACTGATGAGTTACAG
The DNA here is from genome assembly GCF_029873635.1 of Malania oleifera. Lineage (NCBI taxonomy): Eukaryota > Viridiplantae > Streptophyta > Magnoliopsida > Santalales > Ximeniaceae > Malania > Malania oleifera. Next base: position 81,129,491 of record NC_080428.1, on the reverse strand, counting down.
ACCATTTCTCGAAACATCTCCTGCTTCTTTGAAAATCTTGGTTGATTATCAGAATCAAGATTATGTAATGAAGTTCTTGATGGGCCCGAATGAATCATACAGCCACCATAAAAGTCAAATCCTTCTCAACAATCCCTTACCTCCTATAAATAAGGTGTTTGCATTGCTTGTGCAATAAGAGAGGCAAAGGGAGATCACCCACAGTGATTGGGCCTTTCACCCACAGTGCAAGATCTTTCTCTGAAGATCATCTCTTCTCCACAATGACAGGTATTCCTTCTTGCTCATCTGCTGTTTGCAGTCAAGGCAAAAAGCAAATTAGTATCACATGGATTATTGACATCGAAACCACTGATCATATGGTAAATTCCGTCCATTCTCTCACTACCATAACAACTTCCATCAATACATCCGTGAAATTGCCTACTGGTACTCTTGTTCCGGTCACACACATTGGAACAATTCGTATAACACCTAACTTGCTGCTCACTGATGTTCTTGTAGTTCCTTCTTTTGCCTATAACCTAATCTCAGCCAGTAAACTTCTAAAATCCATTTCTTGTTGCATTATTTTTTATGGCAAATATTGCTTTATATAGGACCTACAAACATGGAGGATGATTGGATTGGCTGAAGAGAAGGAAGGTCTCTATCATCTCCTCAATAAGCATTCAGTTATGTCAGTCTCCAATACAGCTTCCAATAAGAATAGCCTACTCACTGTACCTACTTCATTGTCTGTCAATGCTTTTGATTTTGATGTTTGGCATTATAGATTAGGACATCCATCCAAGCCTAGACTAGATTTGCTGCATAAATCTATCCCTGAAATAAAAGAATCAAATTATGGTCATTGTAATATTTGTCCTCTTGCCAAACAACAAAGGTTGTCATTTCCAAACAACAATAATAAGTGTTCAATAAATTTTCAACTTGTGCATTGTGATATTTGAGGATCTTTCTCAACTAAATCAATTGATGGTGCAAGGCATTTTCTGACCATTGTAGATGGTCATACTCGATGCACTTGGTTATACTTAATGCATTCTAGGGCACAAGCCAGTTATTACTTGAAGTCTTTTGTCTCTTTTGTTGAAAAACAATTTCATATTACTATACAAGCCATACGTACTGATAATGGTGCAAAATTTCACATGCCTGATTTTTTTTATTTCCAAAGGCATTGTTCATCAAAAATGTTGTGTCCATACACCACAGCAGAATGGTGTTGTTGAACGAAAACATCAACACATCCTTGCCATGGCTAGATCTCTTCATTTTCAGACCAATTTACCTCTTCATTTCTGGGGTGAGTGTTTTTTAACTGCGGTTTACCTCATTAAGAGGTTACCCACTCCAATTCTCAATGACAAATCTCCTTTTGAGATGTCGTTCCATAAAATTCCTTATTACTCTCCTCTTAGAGTTTTCGGTTGCCATTTTTTTGCATCTACTATTTCACATGGTAGAACTAAATTTGATCCTAGAGCAAAGTCCTGCATATTTGTAGGTTATCCTCATTTTGTAAAGGGCTATAAATTATATGATCCACACACTCAAAAAAATATTCATATCTCGAGATGTTGTGTTTCATGCGCATGTATTTCCCTTTCAGAATTTTTCACATAATAATTCCTCTAGTATTCCTTATCCCATTCTCCTAAACTGTATGACTTTTCCATCCTCTTCAACTCCCATTATCAGTTCAAATCCATCCACTTCTCAACCATCTTCCCATATTCCAAATATTACATCATATCCATTTGAAGCTTTTGTTGATTCTCCAATTGACTCCAATACTTCCATTCCCTCTGTTCCTTTGAGAAGGTCTTCCAAACAAATTCGATCTCCTTCTTACCTCTAGGATTATCATTGTTCTTTGCCTTTTTGACAAATTAGTCCAGCTCTGCCACTGTTGCAGGTCCAGGTTGTCCTCATAACATTTTTCCCTACATATCCACTTCTAATCTTTCTCTTACTCATCAAACTTTTGTGTCCTCCGTTACCAACCTCGTTGAACCTTAATCTTATAAGGAGGCAGCTTTTTATCCTAAATGGAGAAAAGCTATGGTTGCTGAAATCAAGGCCCTAGAAGACAATTACACATGGACTTTGACTAAATTGCCTCCTGGGAAAGTTGCCATTGATAATAAATGGGTTTACAAGTTTAAGTTCAATTCTGATGGCATTGTTGAGAGCCCAAAACTTGGCTTGTGGCCAAATGTTTCACACAGCAAGCAGGCTTGGATTACACTGAGACCTTTAGTCCTGTTGCTAAGTAGGTCCGTGTTCGCTACATTCTATCCATTGCTGCTATCCAAGGTTGGCACCTCCATCAGTTAGACGTCAATAATGCTTTCCTTCATGGAGACCTTCATGAGGAAGTTTATATGCGTGTGCCTCCCGAATTTGCTAGCAAGGGGGAGAATATTGTATGCAAGCTAAACAAGTCTCTTTATGGGCTCAAGCAAGCATCACAATTATGGTACTCAAAATTATCCACTTCTTTGACTGAATTTGGTTACAAACAGTCACTCGCAGACTATTCTCTCTTCACTAAGGGTAATGGTGAGTCATACACTGCTCTTTTAGTATATGTAGATGATGTGATTTGGTAGAGGAATGATTTACGGGAGTTTCGGACTAACACACTTCTAAATAAGAAGTTTAATAATTAAAGATAGGAGAATGACGTACTTCTGGGGAATAAAAGTAGCAAGGTCTAAAAGGGCATTTCCATATGTCAAAAGGAATATGCCTTGGACCATTATTAAAGATTGGGGTTATATAGGCTCTAGGCACAGTCAAATTCATATGGAGCAAAACCTGAAGTTGACTACAAAAGAAGAGGACTTACGTGAAGATATCCACTGCCTACAGAAGATTAATGGGATCATGTTTACTCTAACTATTACAAGGCAGATTAGTCTATGCAGTCAAGTTCTAAGTAGTCATGGACAAGCCAAGGTACCTCATGACTGAAAGAATATCGGGTGCTGAGGCTATCAAGGGGATACTCCTGGTCAACGGTATGTTATTCTCAGCTTCTTTAGACTTGCAAGTTGAAGGCTTCTTTTTGTGACTTATATGGGGTAGGTTGCGTGAGACTAGGACGATCAGTCACGAGGTATGGGTTTTCCAGGAACAATTCTTTAGTTTCATGGAAATACCAAAGAAACAGAAGCAGTTTCTATATATCTACAGAATCGGAATATCGATCCATGGCCTACTACTGTCTGTGAGGAACTTTGGTGATTTCATAATTAAGGATGTAAAGATTGCATACAAGGCCAGCCTTGATTTTTTGTGACGAGCAAGCAGCACTACCATATAGCTGCTTAATCAGGTATTCACATGAAGAGATGTGAGAGAACAAAACATATAGAGACAGACTGTCTATAGTTAAGGAAAAATTACAAGTGGGGTTATCAAGATTTTGCAAGTCACTTACACAGAATCAGTAGAAGACCATATCAGGAAACCTCTCGAACTGTCCCTTACTTTGACTCATTGCTTCCAAGATGGGATAATATGTTATACTTAATCACATACATCCTTGAGGGGTAGTGTTTTAACACAGGCAATGCCAATGTAAAGGTAGTTAGATTTTAGTTAGCATTCACAGATATTATTCAGTTAGTTATTTGTTATCCATTCAGTTGTTAGTCTTGCAGTTTAAGTAGATAGACTATGAGTATACTGTTATTACGATGATGAGCTTCAGAATTTCTCTCGTAGGTCTAGGGTTTCGTCACATGAGATGCACTTTAATGAATAGCAAGACACAAGTTTCATCTCAATTGAATTACTTCCCTTTTTCTTCAAAACGAAAAGTTGTAGTTATTTGTTCCTCGTTTTGAAAAAATTAAATTTTTAATATGAAATTATGAATATATAATTTTTTCGAGCTCAATTGGCAAAATATTTTATGTGATTTAAAGTATAATCTTATGATTATACAAATAAGATTGTAAGTGTACTTAAAAATCCAATATTTGAAATGATGGGTTAATGAGAAAATCTACTTGGACACTTGATTGTACAAGAATAATTACTGACATTAGGAGTGAGTGTCTCGTACTATCGATCATCCCTGTACACAATTAATTACTGTCCGGGTACGATCCATGATGAATCAGATTTGAATGGAAAGAAGAGTAAAATTACAAAGTTGAATTCATTTATGTACACCCCTCCTTAACATAAGAGAAATAAGAGTATAAGAAAGATCAAGGTGGAAAGTAATATCTTTCAATGTGACTAGTCTTACATGGAATGTCAAATAGACAAAAAATAATAATATAGTATTTTTTAATAAAATGAAAAAATTAAGTGCTGGGTTTTGGTATGTTTGAAGGAATGATCGAAACGGAAAGGAAAGGAAAAATAGTCCTAGTATCCGTTTCATAAAAAGATAAGCAAAATAAAAATTACATATAATTGCTAAAGAGAAGGGGAGGGGTGCATTTGAGAGAGAGAGGGAGTGATTTGCGCTGAAAATTCTATAAAAAATCCGAGTTTTAGCTATTTATAGACCCAGATTCGTCGACGAGACATGTCACCTCGTTGACGAGTCCTGTGGAAAGTTCGTCGACGAACCTGCACCCTTGTCGATGAGTTTCAGTCTACCTTAAACCCTCACTCGGTATCTTCTCATCGACGAGATGTGTCTTCGTCGACAAGATCCTAAAGAACCTTCATCGACGAAACCCCTGTGTTCGTCAACAAGGCTTGGATAAATTTCTTGGGTTATTACATTCTCCCCTCCTTATAAAATTTCGTCATCGAAATTTACTATCTTTGTTAACCGCTATCCATGTAATTTATCATCCCATAGAGGCAAATGGTCTACTTATTTTATTACTTACCCTCACTTATGAGGGAGGAATACTGTGGCTACATTCTATGTTTTGATAGATTACACATATAAAACTAAAAGACTACCTACTAATTAAATTAATACATGTACCTATAAAAGAAATTTTATCTAACTACTTATACTTTACATGTTTACCATAAACCTTCTTGGAACATCTGCGGGCATCTCTATCTTATCTGTTCCTCGAGCTCCCAAGAAGCTCCCTCTATAGAGTGATTTTTCCAAAAAACTTTAACTAATTGAATTTCTTTAGTACGCAGTACTTGTGTCTTCCTGTCTAAAATTTGTATCGGTACTTCTTCATAAGCTAATGAATTCTTAAGCTCTATTTTTGCATAGCTAATTATGTGGGATGGGTCTAGGACGTATGTCCTCAATATAGCAATATGAAACACTTTGTGTATTCTGGATAAAACTAGCGGCAGAGCTAGCCTGTAGGCAATTGACCTTATCCTTTCTAGTATCTCAAAAGGGCCAATATACCTAGGGCTCAACTTGTCCTTCTTTCCAAACCTCATAACCCCTCTCAGAGGAGCTACCTTCAAGAATACTTGGTCTCCCACATTAAACTCTAACTCCCGGCGGCGAGTGTTTACATAGCTTTTCTATCGACTCTGTGCGGTACTGATTCTTTCTTTAATTAGTCGGACCTTTTCATACGCCTGCTGAACAATCTCTAGATCCAAAATTCACCTCTCGCCTACTTTAGCCCAGAAAAGAGGAGAACGACTTCTTCTACCATACGATGCCTTGTAGGGTGTCATACCGATGCTAGCCTGATAACTATTATTATAAGAAAATTCAACTAGTGACATAAATTGAGTCTAACTACCTCCAAAATCTAGTACACACGCACGAAGCATATCTTCTAATGTCTGGATTGTCCTCTCAGTCTGACCATCTGTTTTGTAACACCTCGACCTCGAGGGGCCTGAGATATTAACTTTTTACCATTGATTTACAGCGGAAGCAAAATAAACTTAATTTTTATTTAAACCAGAGCGCTAATTATCCATATTACAATCATTTATTTTAAAAGAAGAAAATTACACAAACATAAATATCTGAAATCATACTAATATTTCTAATCAATCTTTATTTTTCTAATCCCCACCCGCATGCTTGCTAAGCCTGATTTCCGACATGTCCTTCAGAGTTATCTGAAATAAAAATATGATTGTAGTGAGACGACGCTCAGTAAGTAAATAAGATTATTATTAGTGTGTGGCCAAAATGAGTTTTTGTAAAAATTTCGTAAAACAATATTTAATACTAAAACTTCAAAATTTCTTTTAGAATAAATAAAAATTTAAAAATTTATGCATAAAACCTTTACCATCAACTATAACAGTAGAATTTTATAATCATATACTATAACTGTTAAATTAAACTTTTAACTTTAAAACTGTATAAATATATAATAATAAATATACATATACTTTTCCTTATACGTTTTCTTTAGATCGTCATTTAAGCACTAGAATGATCCTTTTCATGTAAACTTACATTTTTCCTTCAAATCATCAGTAACTTTGTACACGTAATTAACTATGTATAAACATATATTGCAAAAACCACCCTTAGGCTTGTTTGCCGTAAGTTATGTTTACCCCCATGATTGGGTTGTGCGGTCCGAAGACTGGACTTAGCTAGCTGGCCGACCAAACTAAATCAACGTACGTAAACTTTAAGTAAGATTTTCCTTATTAAGTACTGGTCCGGAACCAGGTGTGCACTCAGGAGAAATCCACTAACATAAATAATCACTCCGTAAACAGTGTGGGTACACTCTGATCCGTTTAAACTTTAAGCTGTGGTACCGAACATCTGTAACTTTGAACTTACTTTGTCATAAGGGGTTTTAAAATCATCTTATTATAATTTATGTAATTTAAAATAATCTCGTGAAAATCTCATCTTTACTCATATTTTCATAAAAAATGTAACGTAAAAATAAACTCATGCTACACAATTTTTGTGTTAAAAATATATATTATTTTATTTTTGAATAGAAATAAATACTGAAAATTTACCCGAGGGGATTAGAACATTTCTTAACCCAAAAATAGATGCAAGTATATTAAAAATAGAACTGGTATAATTAAATACACGTAAAAATAAACTCATGGAAATTTTGTGGAACTAATTAACATAATTGAAACTTAATTATAAAATAAACTCGGGTATGAATTTTAAATTAAAAAAAACTAACATAATCAAAATTTACTTACCTTCTTCCTTACGAACACTGTAACTATCTCTAAGAAATGAGATCGAAAAGAGTGGGTGATTGAGAACTTATTCAAAAATTTTCTTTCCACCACAAATTCTTCCACTCACTAATCCTTCTCTTCCTTGGAAAATTGTTGTGAAAAATGAAGGTTGAGAGCTCCCTATTTATAGGAAAATTTTGGGAAAGAAATTAAATTTATAAAAGTATGGGGAGATGGGTGAAATTATATTTTTTTAAAAATTTAAAGAATTGACAAGGGATGGGCAAGGTATGGGTTGAGTATGGGATGGGGATGGAGGCCATGTGGGAGTGCTTGTCACCATTCCCATTAAATAAATTTTTAATTAATCACTTAGCTAATTAATTAATCAATTAGTTAATTAATTATTTTTTTATTTTTTTATTTTTATTAATCATTATTATCATTATTATTATCATTGTTATTAATTTTGAACCATTTTTAGTATTTATTTATTTTATTATTTATTTTTGAATAAGAATTAAATTTGAATTTTGAAAACTCATGTAGGCCCCACATGGTCTTGTGGGTCCCACACCACTTCGAGACCCAAACGGATTCTACGTAATTTCAATAATCCTCATACGATTTTATGAGCCCTACACAGTTTCGAGACTCGTGTAAACCTCCACACGACTTCGGGACTCATGTGGGCTTCACACTGCCTTGTGGGCCCCGCATAGGATACCTATATTATTATTATTTTATCATATATTTTTATAAATTATATCAGTCAAAATATTATTTTATGTACTTATTTACGTATATAAATAGTGTCTTGTGGCTCCGGAACTCATGTGGACCCCAGATAGTCTTGTGGGCCCCACATATGATACCTATATTATTATTATCTTATTATGTATTTCTACAAATTATGTCTATCAAAACACTATTTTATGTATATATATTTATTTACGTGTACAAACAGTGTCTATCCTGTTTATCCTATGAAATTCCATTTTGATTAGGTCGACCTCCAGAGAGCGACTGAGCCGCAATGGTCTCTGAGCACTCGCTAAGACAAGGTTTTTCTTAGGCATCAAATATGGAATCAAGGATCCTACAGAAAAGCACTTCTGTATTGATATTAACTTAATGACCATTTTTTATTATTTTATTATTATTGTACTTTAATTATATATATATATATATATATTGGGTCATCACAATCTCCTCTCCTTATAAAAATTTCATCCTCGAAATTTGCTAATTTAAAATGAGTACTATATAATTGGTTGCGCTATTTAAAAGAGTACATTGATTAACGATTTGACTAAGTCTTAGAATAGATTGAGGGTCAATTTAGCAAAGTATTTTATTTTGGGAATTGAAGTGTGAATCATCGGTCTAATAGAGGTTGAAATGGAAAAGAAATTCAGAAGATGTGGAAAAGGATAATTATATATATGTATATATATTATACATGTCCTATAAATTAAAAATATACGAGATCTGGCCTTTAGAACCTTAGATCAACGTCAACATCAATCGCAGTACTAGCGGTGTCACTGCTAACCACCTGGGTTCTTTCTTGGCAGAGTTGACCTCTTATAATGTCGCCGACTTGGGTCGGAAAAAGGGAGAAAATGCCCGTTTGTTCGGCGAAGGAGGAAGAGCGCTGCCCTCTTCCTGAGTTATTGGTGGCCCGTGTATGAGTCTCAATGCGAATCAGATTTCCTTGCAATGGTGAAGTAGGCCAGCATTATCCGAAACCCTTAGTGTGGTGACTGCGATATTGCCATTGTAAGGGATATGACTCATTGGTGTGATATTAGTTGTAAGTTTCATAGTCGGAATGTTCTCGATAGGGAAGAGGGTTGGAAGAATGGCAGGGGCACTGCTCGGGTCGGTAGTGGCGGAGGAGGTAATATGGAGAATTCATGGGGCAGTAGTTGAGATAGTGGCTTCTCCAACTGATTCCTGCCTATGCCTACGGTTCTCAAACCAAAAGTGCACATTCCTCGGCTTGATTGGACCATACTTTCGAAGTTGTGCTGCAAGTAAGATAGTTCGCTCCACAGAAGGGAGTTCCCCTTGACTGCTGCGGAAGGCCTCCTCTAAAATCTCCAGCTGTGCCTTGCTAGGTTTCCATCTTTGGATTGGCGATCTAGTGCTGCTCTCAGCAGCTTGAGGAGTTGGGTGATTTGGTAACATTTTTGAGTAATGAGACAACCAAGAGAAAAGTTGGGAAGAACTAATCTCTTCAAACCGAAATGTGGTTGTTCAAGATGGTAGAAAATTGTGATGCTTAGAGTTTGAGGAGGGCGTACCCTTTTTATAAGGGAATGACCGCGTGTTGTGGAAATCGAGAGAGAGCGACGTGCACTGTGAGAATCGAGGGAGAGCGACGCGTGTCACGGATATTGAGCAACGCATTTTGCACAAATCGAGGGAGAACGATGTGTGTCATGAGAACCGAGAGGGGGTGACGCGTGTCATGGATATCGATTAACGCATTTTGCACAGATCGAGGGAGAACGACGTGTGTCGTGAGAATCGAGAGAGAGCGACGCGTGTCACGGATATTGAGCAACGCGTTTTGCACAAATCGAGGGATAGCAACATGTGTCGTGGAAATTGAGAGAGCGACACGTATTGCAAAATTTGCAGACTCCAGGTTCTTTTTATGTTTTTACATCTTTATTAATGCTTTAATTATAATTAATTTCATCCTTAGATCACCACTTGGGTGGGTGGCCTAGTGGTAAGGAACCGGCCGCGTATCCATGTGATCGTGGGTTCGAGTCCCCACTATGCCCAAGTGGTCTCATGCCCTGGTCTTGCTTCGGGGGTAAGTGAGTTATAGCTGATGATTTTCACCCATGAGGCATTTTTTCTTTTTTCTTTTTTTAACTACAAGAGTACCCCTTTATATATATATATATTCCATTAACATTATTATTATTATTATTATTATTAAATATATGTTGGGTATGTTTAGCCAATTGATGATTTGACATTGGTTAGTTATTTAAAGGAAATTAGTTAAATTTTATATTGCTTTCATTAATGGAATTTTTTTTTTATATAGAAAAATTAAGTTGTATTAACTTTTATAAATTTATACCAAATTAAAGATTTCATCAAAATTTGTACTCCTAAATCAAATTTGGATACTATATGGAAATTGAATATGTAATGGGAAAAAATAGATATACATATTTAACTTGCACATACTAAGAGATTATACATATAGATATTTTTTTGAATTTGAATATAATAAGCAATATTTGAATTATATTTAATTCCTTATAAACTGATACAAAATTAAAATTAAAGATTTTGTCAAAATATATATTCCTAAATTAAGTTTGAATGTTTTGTTGATAACTGAATATGTAACTTAAAAATACATATTCATATCTAACTTATGTATGCAAAGAAATTTTTTGGATAAATTCAGATTTCATAATAGACTGTTCGTTCATGTCTAAATGTATGTGTAGCACTTCTAAACTCAGTAGGGTCTAATGGGTTATTTCTTATATATTTAGTGGAAATAATAACAGAGAAAATAAATAAATCTCAGATATTATTATATTATTATATTTATATATATATATAAATTTTAAATTATTAATGCATTTGACAATTAATTATGAATCATCAATATGGGTACGTGTTTCTACAAACATAAATAACATATTTAAATTAATTAACGTGTCTTCAATAATACTACTATTTTTTTCTTAGAGAATTTATGATTATTACCTGTCTTTGGGAGCCTTAACATTAATCTCATTTCCTTCAATGCTACTATCTTTAGGATCCATTCTTAAACAATGACCAAATATTATTTTAAAATCATAAATCTATTATTAACATATAATAATATAACAAACAAAATAAATATTTTAAACTACCCAATCCTACCCAAACCATGTTTTATACCTATGCTCTGGTAAAATTTATATATTAGATTATGCAGAACCTATATCCTATGCTCTAGTAAAATTATTTCTTAAAGTTTACAGAACCTATAACCTATTGCTCTGATACCAAATGTAACACCTCGACCCCGAGGGGCCTAGGATATTAACTTTTTACTACTAATTTACAGCGGAAGTAAAATAAACTCAATTGTTATTAAACTAGAGCACTAATTATCCATATTACAATCATTTATTTAAAAAAAATTATAATTTCACCCATCTCCCTATACTTTTATAAATTCCATTTTTTCCCTAAAATTTTTCTATAAATAGGGAGCTCTCAACCTTCATTTTTCACAACAATTTTCTAAGGAAGAGAAGGATTAGCGAGTGAAAGAAATTGTGGTGGAGAGAGAATTTTTGAGTAAGTTCTCAATCACCCACTCTTTCCGATCTCATTTCTTAGAGATAGTTATAGTGTTCGTAAGGAAGAAGGTAAGTAAATTTTGATTATGTTAGTTTTTTTTATATTTAAAATTCATACCTGAGTTTATTTTATAAGTAAATTTCAATTATGTTAATTAGTTCCACAAAATTTTCATGAGTTTATTTTTACGCGTATTTAATTATACCAGTTCTATCTTTAATATACTTGCATCTATTTTTGGGTTAAAAAATGTTCTAATCCCCTCGGGTAAATTTTCAGCATTTATTTCTATTCAAAAATAAAATTATATATATTTTTAATACAAAAATTGTGTGACATGAGTTTATTTCTATGTTACATTTTTTTTTGAAAATATGAGTAAAGATGAGATTTTCACAATATTATTTTAAATTGCATAAATTATAATAAGATGATTTTAAAACCCCTTATGGCAACGAAAGTTCAAAGTTACAGATGTTCGGTACTGCAGCTTAAAGTTTATACGGATCAGAGTGCACTCACACTGTTTACAGAGTGGTTATTTATGTTAGTGGATTTCTCCTGAGTGCACACCTGGTTCCGGACCAGAACTTAATAAGGAAAATCTCACTTAAAGTTTACGTACGTAAATTTAGTTTGGTCGGCCAACCAGCTAAGTCCAGTCTTCGAACAGCACAACCCAGTCATGGGAGTAAACATGACTTACGGCAAACAGGCCTAAAGGTGGTTTTTATAATATATGTTTATACATATTTAATTACATGTATAAAGTTACTGATGATTTGAAGGAAAAGTGTAAGTTTACATGAAAATGATTATTCTGGTACTTAAATGACGATCTAAGGAAAACGCATAAAGAAAAGTATGTGTATGTTTATCATTAAATATTTTTACAGTTTTAAAGTTAAAAGTTTAATTTAACAGTTATAGTATATGATTATAAAATTTTATTGTTGTAATTGATGGTAAAAGTTTTATGTAGTAAATTTTAAATTTTTATTCATTCTAAAAGCAGTTTTGAAGTTATAGTATTAAATATTGATTTACGAAATTTTTTAAAAGCTCATTTTGACCACACACTAATAATAATCTTATTTACTTACCGAGCGTCATCTCACTCCAATCATATTTTTATTTCAGATGACTCTGAAGAGCATGTCGGAAATCAGGCTTAACAAGCACGCGGGTGGGGATAGAAAAATAAATATTGATTAGAAATATTAGTATGATGCCAGATATTTATGTTGTGAATTTTTTCTTTTTTTAAATAAATGATTGTAATATGGATAATTAGTGCTATGGTTTAATAACAATTGAGTTTATTTTACTTCCGCTGTAAATTAGTAGTAAAAAGTTAATATACCAGGCCTCGTGGGGTCAGGGTGTTACATGTTTGGGGGTGGAAAGCAGTGCTAAATGCTAACTGTGTACTAAGAGTGTCTTGAAAACTTTTCCAAAATTGTGAAGTAAACCGAGGATCCCGATTTGAGACTATGGATATTGGTACACCATGGACGCGAACTATCTCCTGAACATATAATTCTGCCAGTTTGTCCATGGAATAATCGACTTTAATAGGGATGAAATTGATGGTTTTCATCAGACGATCAACAAGCACCCAAATCGCATTCAATCCCTGTCGCACTGGTGGTAACCTTGTAACAAAATCCATAGAAATGTGATCCCACTACCACTCTGGGATAAACAATGGTTGCAACTGTCCTACTGGTCTCTAGTGCTCAGCCTTAACCTGCTGGCACTTCAAGCACTGCTGTACATATTCAGCTATCTCTCTTTTCATTCCACTCTACCAAAAGTACTCTTGTAGATCCCGATACATTTTAGTACTACCGGAATAGACTATATATAGTGATCTGTGAGCCTCCTCTAAAATAGTTCTCCTGATCTCGGTATCTGCAGGAACACATAACCTAGTACAAAACTACATGGCTCCGTCATCTGATATGCTGAACTCCTCTCCCTGACCATCCCGATACATTTGGTTTTTCCTTTTTACTTTTATCTTTCTATATATATATATATCCTATTATATTATTTATTTAGTTAATTCAGTTTAATAATTAATTAATTAATTAATTAATTAATTAATAATTAATATTTTTATTATTATTTAATTATTTATTTACTTTTATTTTATTTTTTATTTTATTTTTTTATACTTCAATGCATATAATTTTTCAGGGCATTTCATCATTTACCTATACACTGGTTGAGATGGTGCCTCCATCTTCAAGTGGGAGATTGTTGAGATGAAGAAAGTGGAGTCGTCAGCAACTGCACCAACCAGCTGCTTTCGTTGACATTGGAGATCGGCGGCCACCAACCTTGCCTACCATGGTTGAAAATTAGCCACCTACAATTGACTTTCATCTCCATCCATGTATATATATGTGTTGTGAGTGTAAGTGTAGAGTGTGCAGAGCTGTGTGCATAGTGTGTGAGGCAGAGTGGAAGTTGTGTTGAGAGAGAGAGAGAGAGAGAGTAAATCCTTGTATTATTATCCAGTTTATAGTGAAATTGTGTGTGCTCCGTGGACGTAGGTCAATTTGGGCCAAACCACATTAAATATTGGTATTCTATTTTGCTTGTATGTAATTGTTGTTCCTAGATTCACCCCAACAAAATCTATGAATCAAAATGCATGCTTTCAAAAACAACCACAACTCTTAGGCTAAAATGTATAGAAGGCCACAAAGATTTTTCAAAATTTTAACACTTTTTGTCAATCTTAAGTCTCAACACCCAAAAACAAAATTATCTTCAATGTTGAGAAACAGCCATGTTCATATGCAATTTTGATAATTTAGCATAATCCCAAGAAAAACCAATAATCACCATTCAAAACCCATGATCCAAAATGCACATTTCATCTAGAACCCAACTCATTTGCTAAAATGTAAAAACCCATTATAATTTTTGAAATTGAAACATGATTGCATGAGAATAAGATTAAATAGAACAAATGAAATTAACTCACCAATGCCATTTGACTTTCAGGTTACAAATACAAACTTCGAAAACCCAAGAAGAGGGCCGAAGGGCAGAAACAGACGATGACCTCCGAACCGAGATGGAGATAGGATCGAACTGAAGTAGATCAGAGAACAAGGAAAATTGGTATAAGGGATATAAAGAGACAAAAACATTTATAGGTGAGAAAAGAAAGGAAGAGGATCAAAACAAAATTAGAAATGGAAGGGATTTGTTGAGTGCAGTTCCGGAGGAACACGTTGCGAACGCGAAAGACCCTTTCAGTTTCTCAAAATCGATTATCAAGAGAACTTTGTAAAATTTTTGAGACTTGCCCATGTCCTTTTGTCAAACATAGGTCAGTGTTTTTGTTTGAAATTTTCATAATATGTAATAATATAATTGACAAATTAATCTCATTAATTATTATTAGCAGTAAAGGAGTCCATATGACTTGACTTGATATACATGAATGAGTACTAATTTGATTCAAAAGTTTAAGCCGATTAGGTATTGGACTCAATCATGTATATAATAAGTATCCATTATCTACTTAATTTTTTCAATGTGAGACAAACTCACAAATAGAATTCTCAACAATTATAATATACTCTTTTGTCATTGTATATGAAAATTGCAACACGATTTTGAATCTAATTTTGTGTTTGAACTAAAAGCGGACAAGGTAATTCAAAACTCAACTTTTTTGTTCCAATGCATTCGGACTATGTTGATTCCAAACAAAAAGTTGCCTAATTAAGTGGTTATATAACATATTACCCTAAGTCAATTGTGATGCCTAGAATTTTAAGAATTCCAATATAATTTTTTTTTTGTTTACAAATGATGTGAAAAATCTTATAATTGTTGAAAATTTTAAATGTGAAAAGATCAACTTACTTCAAAATGTCATATATGAGAAAATCTTGAGACGAATAAGGAAACATAGAAACTTTTCATCTCCTAAAAAGAGGAAGATATGTAATGTATGTTAGGGAGACGATCATTAATGCGTTAATATTGATTTAGGCAATGGATGCAAGATGAATACTATTTGTTGAGACTTGAATTGGATAGTGAGATAGTTCAATACTTTTAAAAAAAAAAAATTATCAAATGGGAGAAAAATTTGATTTACTTACCTATCTTGAATATGGATTATTTGAGTGAACATATTGTAGAGAATTAACACGAAATTCCCAAATCATGTGAGAAAATAAAATAGAGTAAACACAATCGCATCAAAGAAAAACAATTATACGCACAAGACAGTATTTATGTTGTTCGACAATTTTACTTACATCCACGGAATTGCAGGAATTTCACTTTAATCAAGAAGAAAAATATAAAAAGTGCGGTAGTACAATATTTTTCTCTCTCGCTCTCTCTCAAGAAGTGCGATGGCCAACTAACCCTAATCACCATAACAACGATTTTATATCTTGCGCACAACAATGAGCTACAAAATGGATCCAAGCTTTCACTTCATGGACTAAATCTTAGAATAGAAATCTCTCATTAAGAAAATGTTGGGTCATCATTTAGATCAAACGTAACTAGGCTTCACAAAGCCCAATACATACCTATGAAAATGTAACACGTCTGAGTGACCTCAAGAGCTGCCATTTTCTCTGAAGGTCTAAGAAGGCCTACTCAAATAAAAAAGATTATCAAATTATCACATATCAAGAATTTCTATTGGAATTTCAGAAAAAAACATTATTGAATTATCCATAACTAAGCTTGCATATGCAATAATTGTTGCTATCTTTTTCATTTTTTAGCTTCATATTTTATTATATTTGATTTATCCATCAAATAAATAAACTTATTATGTAATTATTCACTATATAACAATTGTTCACTCCAATGATCTTTACAATAAAAAGAAACACAAAAATCGATTAGCTCTAACTCTCAATTGTCTCCAAAATTTATAAATATTTTTTATTCCCCCTCATCAACATGTGGCTCTGTAATTTTTTTTTTTAAAACATTAAGTTGTTCTTGTTAAACCCTTACACAACATTTTTAGGAACTAAACTTTAAAATCATTTACGTCAAAAAGTTAAAACCTTGACAACACTTTATGGGGACAGCGAGTCACATTTGATTTTGCTTAATACTTGCTAGTTCCTCATAATTTTTATTAGATTTTGAATAAGAAACACATTTCAGTTTGTGAGAAATATTTTTTATTTTAATTTTTAAGAAAAATAAAAAAATTATTTATTTTTTTCATTTATACAACATTTATATCCAACAAATGAATAATAAGAAAAAGTTTTGACACTATTTTATTTTTATTTTCAAATTTTCATATAAAAATACCTTAATTCAAATTTTCAAAATTGAATATAGGAAAGGTGGAATATATATATATATATATATATATATATATATATATATATTTATTTTCTATATTTATGAATTTTTTTATAAGTATGAAATATATATTTTTAGCATTATTATACCCATAAAATCTGTATAACCAAGGATAGAGTTGTTAATCTCTCTATATATATTTATACAATACCTCTGTAAATTCAACATCCATATTGCAAAGTTTAAAAGAATAATAATGCTAAAATCAGATTTTTGGAATCATAACCATGGTTAATCACTTGATGGAAGAGATTTTACAATTATGACTATTCTCATAATTTCTCTCATTAGTTTATTTCTATAATCTTTATGTTGTTTCTTAATTAACAACTCACGCCAACATTCCTTTCTTTTTACAAAAGTTAATTTATAGAATATTTAATTCAATTAAAAAGTGTGAAATCTGCCATCACATAACTATACAATGAACTTTACTAATCCTCTATATAATTTTTTTACTAAAAAATTAATTCAAGTAAAAAAAATGAAACTCTGACGCCACTACAGCAAACCAATTCCTTCTATAATTTATTCACTTGAAATAAATAAATACTTTATTTTCTATGACAATAGACCAATTATGACTATTCAAAATTGAGATTAATTGTTAGGGATTTAGGAACAATAATCACACATACAAGCAAAAACAAATGCACAAAATAAGAACACTAGATTTACATGGCTTAGTCTAATTTGATCTATGTCCATGGAGTACACCGAATATACAATAATTTAGGAGAAAAATAAGAGGAGTAGACACAAACTCTACTCAACTTTCTTCTCACCTTTAGAACAGCATTCGCACACTCCTTGCGATTAATTGTATTTTAATGGAATAAATAAGCACATGATATTTTCATTCCAAGGTATGAACTGACTCCTTCGCCATTAGCAACTCATCCTCATCAAGCCATTAAATTTTATATTTAATTCTCCATTTCCATATTTGCTTAACATAATTAAATGACGTATATGTCTTTATAAATAAAATGATTATGATATAATAATTTATTGTCATCATAAAATAAATAATAAAATATACATTTTATAAATATTGAACATATAATATAGAATGAATGTATATTTACAGCATGTATATATTCTTAAAATATAAAATAATAAAAAAAATATTTTAAAGACTTTCTTTTTTATTTTTATAAATCGTTATATCTACATATAATGTTTATTCTAATTTACTATATTTGATTGAAAAATAAAGATAAATCGCCAATTTTCAATAATCAATTCAATAATTTCCCCCCTTCGGCGGAGGAGCCGATATCTCGCTGTTCTCCATCACTTCGTGCAGAAAGCTAGAGAGCTGAACAGTTCCAAAAGAACAATCGGAAGAAGAAGGTTCAGCTTCTCAATGTTTATGTTCTAAATTTCTTACTCTTGTGGGTTTTTCAAAATTTTTGGCTTGTGTTCTACAGCTCTCTCTTCTTTGTTATTTTTTGAATCGACATTTGAAAATTTGTTTTTACAGATATCAAGGCTAATCTATTTGGGATTTGGAGCTGTTCTACTCTATCAATCATGAGTTTGCTCACTATGAACTGTTGGTGGAGCACGAACACAGAACCGTCAATCTTCAGTAGGTCTCCTGTCTCCTTGAATTTCTTCCCACCTCCCCCCCTCCTTTTTTTTTTTTTTTCTGGGTATCAAATGGATTGCTTGTTTCACTTTCTCAATTTATCAAGCATAGAAACTTGGTTCGCTCTTAGCTGGGCATTCAATTTTCAGCCAAATTTACTCCTTGCTTGTTTTAGGTTTTTTCCTTGCTTTTGATCGTATGAAAATATTTGTCTAGGCAGGAAATTCATTAGCCTCTGTGATGTGCCGAACATTTTAGCCACCAAATTATGCAATGTAAGATTCTGAATTTCATTAGATAAATGTGAAAAATTAAGATTTTTAGTTTCTTCTAGATTTAATCTTATTTTCTCTGCTATGAAGAAACTTGGAACCAATACAAGGGCTTTTTCAAGTCGGAATTCAGTGAAGAAATTGAGAAGAGACGGGCAACATAAAAATGAGACATTCCCAACCACAAGGAGACCATCGGACAAATACAATGGACAGGCAGAGGGGTTCTCCTCTGAAGATGATAATGTTAGAGATAATGACAGAGTGTCATTTTCTGAAAGTTCGGCTGCACAGAGTTCTAATACTGTATCTTCTTCGAGGAGTACTGTGCTCAAAGCATGCACCAATACATCTGGGTTTATTGCTGCTTTGGGAGTAACAATTCGACAGGTTGGTCTTACTTTTGTGCCTGTGACCTGAGTGTTTCTATTGTTCTACTGTATTTTTGTAGGGCGAACTCATTTAAAAAGTTACTAATACGTGCCGTAGTTTGATATTTCTTATTTGTTCTAGTTGGGCAATGTGATGCATGGATTTGTACCCGAAAAATAAATGCTGTGAGGCTTTAAGAAACTATATTCACTATGTCCACCTTTGGGGAAAGAAAATTTTCTCCTTACTACATTAGTTTGATTCAACACATACATTATGACTATGGGTCAAACAGTCCATCTTGCTGCTCAAATTCAAAATCCAGTTAAAACTACAGTTTGATGATGATGCCAAACACTCTGCATGACCAAACTCGTACTTTGAAATTGATATTATGATATTGTAATTTATAGTATTAGAGCTGCTTCTTCTAAAAACAAATATTGGAGCTGAATTACCAGGGTTTTTTCATTATAAATGTAGTGCTTCCTTGTTGCATTTAAGTTTTGTCAGTCATTTTAATTTTTCAAACCATTTGTTCATGATCTTAATGTATTCCGCTCCATAACATATAAAGCTTCAACATTTATTACCAGTGCCAGTCTTCTTAATTCTACCTGCAAGCTGTTACTCTTGAATATTGTAATTTTCTCAATAATTTAATAAACTTACCTGAAGTAATCTGAGTTGAATTCTTCTTGTTGATCATGTGCATTTTAAATATTTATGTCCTAATTGTAACTCGCAGGTATGTCATTTTGCATCAAAAGAAGGATGGCCAATCCTAGACTGTTCTACAGAAATATCATGTACAAATTTCCATTTTATCTCTCAAAATCTCTTTATATGAGAAAAGTGGCTGTTCCTGCGTCTCTATACAAATAGCCAATGCTACTGTTGTCAAAACTTGATAAACAATTCAAGAATGTAAACAAAGAAAATTTTGATCAGATCAATTAACTGTAGTTATTAGCATGAGGAATTGTTTAAAACCAGCATCCATATTTATTGGATGTTCCATTAAAATATTGCTAATAGGATGCTTACAATTATTTAAGCAGGTTATTACTTGTCTCAATGTTCACCTTAATGCAAGCGGCAAGGCACTAATGAAATATGTAACCTTATAGAGCTCTACTTAAATGACTTAGTTCAGGAGATCTTTTTCATCAAATTTAGCATGGCTAATTATGCTGTAGTGTATGCCTTAAGTGTGACAAATGATCTTAGATAAGTACTACACAATCTATACAAAATGTCTGATTTGGGGTATTTGAAGGGAGATAAATTTTTCCTAGGGTAATATCACTTTATCTGTCTGTATTTTTCATTGAAGCCCTATGTCCCTATATCTAATTGTATCAATGACTTTTTTGTACAGTTTCAAAGCCCCACCAAAATAACTTCTTCCTTCAACTAAAAACATTAAGTTGGAGTACACCAAAATGTAGTAATGCAATATGCAAATAAAATCTATTTTTATTTATTTATTTATTTATGATATTTTTATTAAGATCATATATTTGAGATGCTTGTTGGGAATAAAGAATAAATTCCTGAAACCTGTGAGAAACAAAATAGAGAAAAATAACGCCAAAGAAAAAAAAAATCAATCACATGCACAAGACAATATTTACGTGGTTCGGCAATTTTGCCTACGTCCACGGAGTTGCAGGGATTTCAATATTATCAGGAAGAAAACACAGAGAGTGCGGCGATACAAACAATCCTCCTAAACAAACAATCCCTCATCCTTGCAACTCAACCTCCTCTCCTCAAGCTAGAAGACCAACTGAAGCTGCACACAGCTTTAGTTTCTTAATAGTAACACCCTTAGTCAACATGTTTGCCGGGTTCTTAGATCCACATATCTTTTCAAGTATTACCAGCTTATCTTCAACAAGGTAACGGATAAAGTGGTATTTTGTTTGTATGTGTTTCGAATTTGAATGAAAAGCCGAATTTTTGGCAAGAAAGATTGCACTCTGACTGTCACTGTGTAGAATGTCTATCTTCTGCTTCTTACCCAATTCTTCTAAGAAACCATGTAGCCAAATCATCTCCTTTCCAGCTTCAGTTGCTGCAACATACTCAGCTTTTGTAGTAGACAAAGTAACAATCTTTTGCAAATTTGAAGCCCAAGATATAGCTGTACCACCCAGAGTAAATACAAATCCAGTAGTACTCTTTCTACTATCATTATCACTGGCAAAATCAGCGTCTACATAACCCTGCAATTTCAAACTTGCACCAGTGAAGCAAAGACATATATCTGATGAACCCCTCAGATATGTCAGAATCCACTTTACCGCCTCCCAATGCTGCTTTCCTGGCCTACTCATGAATCTGCTCACAACTCCCACTGCATGTGCAATGTCTGGCCTTGTACACACCATAGCATACATCAAGCTGCCAATAGCTGAAGCATAGGGCACCTTGCTCGTATGGTCCCTTTCTTCTTCTGTCTTCGGTGACTGTTCCTTGCTTAGTTTGAAATGACTACCCAAGGGTGTGCTCACTGGTTTAGATTCATTCATGTTGAATCTGCTGAGAATTTTCTTCACATACTCTGACTGTGAAAGCTTCAATGTAGCATTAGCCTTGTCTCTAATAATTCTCATTCCAAGGATTTGTTTTGCAGCTCCCAAATCCTTCATTGCAAACTGTTCTGACAATTGCTTCTTCAGATTATTAATCTCCTTAATGCTAGACCCTGCAATAAACATATCATCTACATATAGCAGTAAAATGATATAAGAATTGTCAAAGAACTTATGTAACGACCCGGCCCTTTACATGGACTCAGGTGTCACTCACATACATCAAATACCTATACCTGTTCAAGATATGGAAACAACCCGCCCTAAACAGGGACATACAGGTGTAAAACATACATAATCATGATGTAAATGTCGCGGAAAAACATAAACATCCATTGGGATTACTACTAGCCTTATACCAGAGTTCACTAATACATCCATAATTTACATACATTCGGACTTAGAGTAATCGTCATATTACAACCCTCCAAAAAGGACTTTCATCAAGTTTAGTACAAAAATTTAGATGCTTACGTAAGCTAACCAAAATAACCTCCCTAGTCCTTTTATCTACTAGGACCGACGCACGGATGGACCTGAAAACAAAGGTTGTAAGATAGGGTGAGACACCTCTCAGTAAGGAAGAAGGAGTTACAACAGTGTGTGACTGCATACATGCATATTTTCATTCAACATCTAGAATATAAATCAAATATTTTCAATACAGTAATGCATCAGGTATATCATTATTCATATTACAAAATTCCCACGTCTGTCTTTCGACCATTTATTGATTTATCAGATGACCAACAGCAAAATATCCCTATAACCAGTTTTACCCCGTGGTTCGGGTTGTGCACTGGTACTCGTCCAATGCCCTGTTCGTGCAGACACTGCCGAGTACCTACATACGATCCGACTGCCTCCATTGGCCCAATATCAGCCAATGGTTTCACCCTGCTAGCCGACCATCTTGGTACCCACATCGTTTAATACGTGTGGTTGCACGTGTACATCTAGCTACGATATCGTGCCGTATCATATAACAGTAGTTTATTTCAACTCTGCAAAGAAAGTATTTTTCAACCCTCCCGGGACTCTCAAGCTGTGGTTCTGTGTATCATAAATTCAATTTATACAAATATGATTTTATCTCCCATAATCTATATCAATAGTATAGAAATAATTCCAGCGGGTTCAAACCGGCGTCTTTCCACTCAGTTTACCCCTCTTTGTTTACTGATGCGGCTCGGTGTATCACCAGCCTCTGTTTATCACATTGTCAGTATAACAAATTGGAATTTCATTCCCATATTCTATATCAGTAGTATAGAAAATACATTCATTTCCATTTCAACATATATCACACAAATTTAATACAAAAACCCGCTAAATGATAGAAATTCAATATACATAGTTTAACTAAATAAATAAAGGAATCGAGCCTCTCCTACTATAGTATAAACACAAATAACGATGTTTGTAAAATTTGGAGATCATACGTCGAAATCCTCGTTTTTACCAAAAACCGTAAAATCGTCAAATCGGCATTTCTACGCGGTAGAATTTCACAAATAAGCATTTAAATCATACATAATAACATAAACTAGTTTTTTAGCGGTTTAGTTTTCCAAAATAACTGTTGTAATCAAGTTCCCCTTACCTTATATTCAAAATGAAACTTCGTACGAAAACGGTCCAAAACGACAACTCAAGATCCCGAAAACCTAAAACCACAGAACATAACCTTACTATGTTTTCTACTGCTATCCAAATATCCAATCAAAATTAGGATCAGATTCCTACCTCGATTCTTTGGAAAACCCGAAACTCTCCGAAACGACGATCCGATCCACTAAAAGTGTAGAGTTTTCTCTTCTGATCCACGCAATACCCTCCGTTTTTGGAAACGGATGACGAACGGCGAAGGATCTTAGAGAGAGAGAGAGAGAAAATGAGAGAGAGAGAGAGAGAGAGAGAGAGAGAGAGAGAGAGAGAGAGAGAGAGAGAGAAAGAAAGAGAATAAGAGAATTTATAGAATAAATCCTTGAGAGAGAGAGAGAGAGAGAGAGAGAGAGAGAGAGAGAGAATGAGAGAATGAGAGAATGAAAGAGGATAAGAGAATTTATAGAATAAATCTTTACTTAGCCCTTAAGTAATCTAAATAAATATCTCCTCCAAGATATTTATATATAAATATCTCAAAATATCTTCTCCAAAATATCCTTTTTTTTTTTTTTTTTTTGGGTCGGGTTACTACAACTTAACATAACAACAGTTATCAGCTTCACATATCTTGAACTCAATTTTATGCATAAAACTATCAAACTTCTTATACCATTGCCTTGGAGCTTGTTTTAGACCATACAAGCTCTTTCTCAGTTTGCAGACTAAATTCTCTTGTCCTTGGACAATGAACCCTTTTGGCTGAATCATGTAGATGTCTTCCTCCAAGTCACCGTGAAGGAATGCCGTTTTCACATCTAACTGCTCAAGATGTAGATTTTCTGCAGCCACCATTCCCAGTACCAGTCTAATTGTTGACATCTTCACAACTGGAGAAAATATTTCTGTAAAGTCAATGCCTTCTTTTTGCTGAAACCCTTTGACAACTAATCTGGCTCTGTAGCGCTTGCTACCATCATGTTCGTTCTTTATTCTGTATACCCACTTGTTGTGCAGAGCCTTCTTCCCTACTGGCAATTCAGTTAGTTCCCATGTCTGATTCCCCAACAAGGAGTCCATCTCATCCTTCATGGCTAACTCCCACTTGCTTGAACTTTTGTCCTGCAAGGCTTCATCATAACACTCTGGCTCACCACCATCAGTTAGCAAAAGATAATTTAAAGCAGGTGAATAACGCTGTGGAGGTCTAGTGGCCCTGGAAGATCTACGGACCGCAGCTACATGTGTAATTTGAATTTCCTGCGATTCTACACTCTCCCTATTATCTTCACCCCTTTCCTGGACAGTATTTTTAGTCAACTCATCTAAGTTAATAAACTCAGAATTTTTCTGGTCTATCGCTGTGACATCTGACACTACGGTTGACCTATCCTTGTACATAACTTGTTCGTTAAATATTACATTTATACTTCTGATGATTTTCCTATTTTGTTCATCCCAAAACCTATAGCCAAATTTCTCATCACCATAGCCAATGAAATAGCATATTTTGGACTTTGCATCAAGTTTACTACGAGCATCAGAATCAACATAAACATAAGAAACACAACCAAAAACTTTTAAGTAAGAAAAATTTACCTCTTCAGGAAGTCTAAACTCCATGGGAACTAAAGGTCCTTGGTTTATCAGATAAGCTGCAGTACTGACAGCATCAGCCCAGAAAGTTTTTGGTAGTCCAGCATGTAGCCTTATACTCCTAGCACGCTCGTTGAGAGTTCTGTTCATGCGCTCAGCCACACCATTCTGCTGTGGTGTCCCAGGAATGGTCTTTTCCATTTTGATTCCATGTGTAGCACAATACTCTCTGAACCCTCCATCTATGTACTCTCCTCCGTTGTCCGACCTCAAACACTTTACTTTCAAACTTGTCTCTGTCTCAACCATAGCCTTCCACTTCTTAAAAGTTTCAAATACATCATATTTATTTCTCAAAAAATAAACCCATACCTTTCTGGTTGAGTCATTAATGAAAGTAACGTAGTACCTTGAACCCCCAAGGGATGCAATAGGAGAAGGACCCCATAAATCTGTGTGCACTAACTCCAATTTTTCAGCCTTCGGTGTTCTGCCACTTTTCAAGAAACTCACCCTTTTCTACTTTCCTAAGATGCAGCTTTCACACAAGTCAAAATCAACGGACTTCAATTCCGGTAGTTTCCTTTTTGACAGCAGCATCTTCATCCCCTTCTCACTCATGTGACCAAGTCTGCGGTGCCATAAGCTTGTATTAGTACTTGCTTCAGCAACTGCAATTGTATCTCTTGGACTTGAGGTCATGTATAGAGTACTAGATTTCTTTTCACGAGCCAATACTCTGGCTCCCTTTGTAACCTTCCAAGTGCCACCAGCAAATAGCATCGCATGCCCTTCATCATCAAGCTGTTCGACAGAAATCAAATTCCTTCTCAAGTCAGGAATATGTCGTACCTTCTCTAGTAATAAAACAGACCCATTTGGCAATGACATCGGGACGTTTCCCATACCCACAACATCCAAGGCTGTACCATCAGCCAAATACACCTTACCAAAATCTCCTGCTACATAGTTCTGTATAATTTCATGGTGTGAAGTAGTATGAAAGGAAGCTCCTGAGTCCAAAACCCAATCATCAAGTGGACTGTCTATTGCAAGAAGTAGTGCATCCTGTACCTCTTCTGTTACAGCATTAGCAGAGTCATCCTCACTCTTCTTCTTAAGACTTTTGCATTGTCTCCTAAAGTGACCCGTTTTCCCGCAGTTCCAGCATTGTCCCTTTTGGCCAGGTTTGGATTTATTTCTGTTTCGATTATAATTTCTAGATTTTGATCTACCCCGATTTGAATTTCGGTCATTACCTCTGCCTCTGGTCTCAAGGTTTAGGGCAGAGCCGGATCCTGAGGTTTCGTCTGCATCTCTTCTGCAAATCTCCTCAGCCAGAATTAAATCCCGTATATCATTATACTTTAGTTTTTCCTTTCTAGTAGAGTTGCTTACTGCCATCCTCATTGTCTTCCAATTGTTTGGCAACGAAGCCAAAACAATCAGTGCACGAATCTCATCATCAAAATCAATTTCTACTGACGATAATTGATTTGTGATAGTATTGAACTCATTCAGATGTTGTGCTACAGATGCGTTTTCTGCCATCTTTAAATTAAATAATTTCTTCATCAGATGTACCTTGTTATTTGCTGATGGTTTTTCATACATACCAGATAAAGCCTTCATCAGATCTGCTGTAGTTTTCTCCTTCACGACGTTGTGTGCAACAGACCTGGACAGAGTTAATCTTATTAACTCCTAGTACCTGTCTGTCAAGGAGAGTCCATTCCTCGTCCTTCATAGTAGCAGGTTTTTCTCCTAGAAGTGGTAGATGTAACTTCTTCCCATAGAGATAATCCTCGATCTGCATCCTCCAGAATCCAAAGTCTGTGCCATCAAACTTTTCTATTCCAGACGCCTTTCCTGCTTCCTCTGCCATTGCTCCCACTCGAACCTAACCCTAGGCTTTGATACCAGTTGTTGGGAATAAAGAACAAATTCCCGAAACCTGTGAGAAACAAAATAGAGAAAAATAACGCCAAAGAAAAAAAAAATCAATCACACGCACAAGACAATATTTACGTGGTTCAGCAATTTTGCTTACGTCCACGGAGTTGCAGGGATTTCAATATTATCAAGAAGAAAACACAGAGAGTGCGGCGATACAATGCTCTCCCTCTCACTCTCTCGCAAGTACAACCACACAAACCCTAATAACCCGAAAGCAATCCTTTTTATATTTCGCTCCATGGACTAAGCCTTAGGATAGAAATCTCTAATTAAATAGGGGTCGGGTCGGCATCCAAATTAAAACACAACTAGGCTCCACAAAAGCCCAACAATGCTAAGGTATAATTAGTTGGGAAGCAAGATTCTAGGGTAATATTATTTAGGAAACTAGTATTTTAGTTTATTTAGATTTCTTAAATTAGTGTCTGTATCTTCCTAGCATTGTAGGCATATAAGAGGACACCTGTGTTATTAGTTTTTTGGAGATTTGATGCAAGACTGATTGGCACAAAAGAGGGATACTGGAAAATGAAGACAGAACTCAATTGGGCTGAATGCTCAGCATCCCAATCTCTCCCTCATGGTTATACATGAAGCCTTTATATAGGCTTTCTTCCAATACTAAATAAGTAAACAATCTCTAGGAATTAATATCACATCCTAATTGATGAAACATAGTATCATTGTATCTAATGTCTAAAATTAAAACAACACATATTTTCAAATCTTGAAGTCATAGAAAGCCTAGATAAAGACCCTCGGTAATTGACTACATTATTAGCATAAAATCCTACTATAAAATGCTGCAACAATAGGAAAAATGCTAAAAATAATATACTGTGAGATTGCCCCAAGTTCCTAAAAAAATTCCAAACATTTCCAACACAGGCCTTGAAGCTCATATTTCATCATCAATCAACCCTAATCGTCCCAACCCCAACCAAGTGTTAACCCAAAAAAGAAGTCTGAGGCTGTAACCGTCTCAGATCAGCTTTAAGGTCCTTATGCCATCTACTAGATTCTTCAACAACACCTACAGATTCATCTTTCTTTGGAATTTCAACAATGATTTCATGGGCCAATGTTGTTATTGCAGGACTTGTCAGAATCTCTGCTTTGATTATTGTCATGTCATTGTTGCTCAATGAATCAGCTACACTCCCAGCTCATCAAAACCCTATTTCAATCAGGTTTTTGAAGATTTTATCAAAGAAGCCACATCATTGCCGACAAACATTCCTTCTGGCCGCCAGCATCTTAGATCTGCAAACAAAACATAGCTGTGCCTCTGTCCCTCCTCTTTCCATTTGAAGAAGCCTATAGAAACCCTCTCTTTCACGAAGAGGCTTTTAAAATGTCCATATCAACCGAGTTAGACCTAACTAATTTAGTCAAACAGACAGTTTGGTTCATTCAAATCGGATCAGCCTGAACCAGACTAGCCTGGACAGGCCAAAGAGCAGAGGAATAAATAACGAATAATAAAATAATGACTAAAAATTTTGATGCTTGAATTGGCCTTGGAAAAGCTGGATTCTAGGATGAGCAAGCTTGATGCTATGCTTTGGAACCTTATATCATTATTTGGTCCTAATCATGGTGAGTTCGAAGACAGGCCTTCCTTCCAGCCCGTTAAAGAAGAAGAGTCCAGATCCAAGAGTGCTTGTAAATTTGACTGTGGTCTCCTTGTTAAAAGAATTTGCTCAAAGATCCATGGCTGGTCTCTCACCTGCCTTTTATATGTTTGCTGGTTGCAGCCTATTCAATCTGTACTCCAAGTGTACAAGGATATTGTGTTAAGATATTTAACTCGTTTCTTCCACAGGCTTTGATTAAAGGCCTCAAGCATTTCTTTGAAGATTTTCTTTGGAAGGGTAATGACTGGAATACAAGAGGATGCAAAGTCATTTGGGAAGGATGTTTTTTAAGCCTTTTTGCAGTGTGTAATTTGGATCCAAAGCTAATTTCAGATTAGAACCAGGTTTCAGCCTTGAGCATGCTGTGGAATATCCATGTTTCTCAGTTCTTTCTTTGGGTTAGCTGAGTCCATACCTATAACCTGAGGGGCAGGAGCAAATGGGCCATTAAACCTCCAATCAAATGTACTGGACTTGGAAAAGGATTTTGAAATCTAGACCAGTTGCTTGTACCTGCTTTAAAAATCATTTTGGCAATGGCAAAGATTCCTTTTTGTTTATGATAATTGGCATCCTCGTAGTCTTTGTATGATCACTGTGGATCTCATCTTTTTCAAATTGGTCTTGCTGATTATGCAAATGTATTGATATTGTTGCCGGCAATTCATGGACCTGGCCAAGGAGGCTTTCCTGCAATGTTGCTGTTGTTAAGGTAAGCTTATTTTTTCTTCCTAACTCTGCTGCAGGTGATAATGTTAGCTGGACTTTTAATTTCAAATGATATCTTTTCTTTCCTCTCTGAATGAGCTCACAGGAGAGGGAAAAAAGACTGGAACTTAGGAGGTTCACAGTTCTCTTGTTCAAGCAGCATATACATAGGCATTCTTTTATATGCTAGGCTGTTTGCTATAGACTAAGAATAGCGGATAAGCTCTTCTCATTGGGTAAAGTCAGTTCTCCTTGCCTTAGCTGTCACAACTTGATTGAGAATAGGAGCATCTCTTCTTTGGTTGCAGTGTTGTTAAGGATATTAACAGGAATTTGTTACATTCTTTGGGGGTTTGTTGACATTTTGAGTCCTATCCCGTTTTGATAATAACAAATCATAAGTATCTCATCCGTGTGTTTAGTCTATGAACATATTTATTGTTCAGAAGGCGCAAATAATCAATGAAATATGGAAGCCATGAGGCATTCAAAGCACACATCATGACCCATTCCATGGTATAATGAAGAGCAAAGAGTGAAGACTTGTAATTTTTCAGTTGTAATGCATTTTGAATTAATTGTACATGCATACCTTACTTGATTTGATGTGAAGCTCAATAATGACCTTAGATTGACCATAGGATCTCAAAATTTCATGGAAAACCTTTTTATTAAAAATGATAATCAACAACAAAAGGTTTGAAGTGTTGTTGAAGTCAAAACAGGGCTAGAAATCAATTTTCTTAAGGAGTCAGTTGCCAGATCATAAGTCCGGTTGACGGGCAGACCGAAAATCGCGAAAAGGGAAATCGCCTTCGCATCGGTCGACTGGGCAATGGGCCAGTCAACTGGAACTCTTGGGCAAACCCTATTTTGAGTAGAAAAACACCTATAAAATTCAAATTATATTATTATTATAATGCCAAACAGTCATATAACGGTTACTTCTCCCTTTTGGCTATAAATACCAAGCCCAAAACACTTAAAATAACTTTTGCATATATATATATTTTATACTCTTGCATATTTGGGCATTTTTTATCACTCTTCTCAAAATTTAAGAGCATTTCCTCTCATCTACACTTTTCATTTGTAAAATCATTTTGAGAGAGAAATCCCAGCTTCTCCTACTCTTACATTTGAAAATCATTTTTCGAGAACACCTTTATTGCTCTTGAATCTTTGAAGCTTTTATTGCACATTTATTTTCACAATCAAAAATCAACTACTCTCATCTACTGTCATTTATTTCAAAAATATCTTTTGAGAGAAACACTTAAACTCTATTGAGCTTCAAATCTTATCTTGTGAGAGTGCATTAGGTTTTCATTGTACAAACTAGCTTTTGAAGAAGCATTTCATTGTACACAAACTATTTATCTCATTTGTCTTTCAGCGGTTCGGGTTTTGAACCATGCTAAGCAAGAGCATATCGCTTAGAGAGGTCGCTCCTCCTATAAGGAGTGGTGTAACGGGTATCTCCGCCCGAGTAAAGGAGTGTTGTATAAGGTGGCTCCGCCTTGGTTGAAGGAGTGGTTAGTGAAAATCCTCAAGCAGTTGCCTTGAGGTGAGGACGTAGGCGGGAATAGCCGAACCTCGTAAAAATCTTGGTGTTTGCTTTCTTTATCCCTTCTCTCATTTTTATTTCCTTATTTTCTTGTGTAAATATTTTTTTGTATTTGAGATTTATTGTATGCTTAAATGTTTTTAGCATTTGAGGTTGATTGGTTGCTTAAATATTTGTGGAAGTTGAGATTGATTGAGAAACCCTAACTTCAAGTTGTGGTTTTAAAAATAGGATAAAACTTGACTTAGATTTTTAAAATATCCAATTCACCCCCCCTCTTGGGATTACACCAAAAATCACAGGCTTCATGGGAGATCTTCTTGCTGGAATGAGGAGGTAAGCAGGCATCTGGTATGGGTTCAAGCAAAACAGCCTGGACAGCCTCCATTTATTATGGAAAACAATGAAATCTATACTCTTTGAAATGTGCCTTTCGCTGTTGATGGTAGTGTTTATAAAATCTTATTTGATGTCAAAAGTAGATGTTCTAGTTTTTTGTGCACAAACATTTATTTTATGCAATACATTGTGCATGCACTTTTTGTGTGTTACTAGATGGGGGCTTTAAATCTTTTGACAAATTTATAATTTCTTCTTGATTTTATGTTTGTTTTTGGCTTAGGCTTTTGTATTAGCCTTTTGGTGTACTTTATTCTTTTCCTCTATTTTCTTCATGCTCTTAATATTCTTCTTACCTTTCTCTTCAAAAAAAAAAAAAAGTCTCTAAACAAGATCCTTCCATGTGGAATTGAACATTCCTCCTCACTTTGTAAACTCCCCCTCCCCACCCTCATCAAAAAATCTTTTTTTCCTAATTATGTTGGCTGGAACTGTCATTTCATTATCATAAAGAATGTGACTGATTTGTGTGTGCTTCTGTGCAGTTGAGTTTGAGATGTGGCACCTTCAGTTGATTGCAGGGTTAGTTCTCATGGTGTCATCCTGTCGATACCTACTGTTGAAGACATGGCCTGATTTTGCTGAGTCTAGCGAAGCAGCGAATCGACAGGTAGACTTGCGCATGCACACAGTCGCTCACCTAATCAAATGATTATTTACCTAGTTATTCTAATTAATGAAAATGTAAGAAGATTAAGAGTTAGTGTTTTGCTGCCAATTTGTACCAATCCTTTTCTGATTTAATGAATTCCACAAAGGTTCTTTCTTCACTTGAGCCATTGGATTATATACTTGTAGCAGTTCTGCCAGGGGTTAGTGAGGTAAGCTGAGAAATATCATTTCCTTCACATCTTTTGTTTTATTTTAATTTTATAAACCGATGGATATTACGTTACTACATGCATATTAGGAACTCCTTTTCCGTGGTGCATTGCTACCACTTTTTGGGGCCAATTGGATCAGCGTCTTGGGGGTTGCTGCCATTTTTGGCTCTCTGCACTTGGGCGGTGGTCGAAAGTTTTCCTTCACTATCTGGTACTCATACTTGATTTTAAGGGAGAAATCTTTTCAATAACTGAACATGTTTTATTCACTTATATCTGTCCATTTTGCCCCAGCCAGGTACAATGTTAATTTCTTTTTATATGCCTTTTTATTTTTAATCAAATTTCTTGTCCTTATTTTATGCATTTAACCATTGATAATTATCGGTAAAAAAAGTTTCTGTGGTTGGGTACTTCATATGTGTCGATACTAAGCTGTTATATATTTAGGGCTATCAGGTACATAATCAACATTCAAACGGTGGGTGCTGCAAAGGTTCCATCACTGCAAGTGCATAACACCCACCAGGATGCATGGTGATGATGTATCTGAGACATGTACTAGGAATGCATAAATTTTTTTTTGAAGTTCTAGGGTTTTTTCAAATGCTCAAGCTTAAGGATTCAAGGAACTTCGCTCTAAACTGTTCATGAAGAAACTTTTTGTTGCGCAGAATGATGATTTTCATGAACTGTTTTCAGGGCAACATTTGTTGGGTTTGCATATGGTTATGCGACAATTATATCGTCAAGTGTCATTGTGCCAATGGCTTCGCATGCAGTGAACAATCTCATGGGAGGACTTTTATGGCGATACACATCAAATTCATCAAAATAAAAAGTCCAGATCATCTTTGTAAGGTTTTCTCATTTTATGCCTTTTGTTCAATTTTTACAATTGCTTCGCGTTTGTTAAAACTAGCGAATGGCCTATTTATAAATGATACATGTAAGGAGTCCTGTATCACAACATTGAGTTTGAACTACACAATTAACCTATTCCCACCTCAAATTCCTTTTGAGTAGAACTTGAGAAGCTACATGTTCTAACTGTATGTGTTCTCAGGAGACAGTATGCATTTCTATTTATCATTCTTTAATCTTTACTTGTAGTTTTCATATTTGTATTTACTGATACAGGATCACATTACTTAAAGAGTTGAGTTTTTTAGCCTATGTAAGTACTGGTGGCAACTAGCGTGATTTATGGAATTTTTTAAAGACTTGTGTTAAACTGTTGTAATAGATTCTCGAAAAGCCCATAAGCCCAAACTTATGCCTTAAGTGTTCAAAATAATCATCTAAGTTGTGCCACGGGGACATGCTTGAGCATAAAAAATAATAAAATAATTTGGTAATTAGTTACTTTCTCTTTCAGTGAAAGCATACACATGGCAAATAATCTTGAATTTATATTTGTATTGGATTTGGATAAAATATAATGCAAAAAAAGTATTGAAATTTGTCCAAATCTTTACCAATCCAAATTTAAAGTTCAAAATCTATGCTTCCAAACAGAGTCTTAGCGTTATAACCTGGGTTTATAATTATATAATTATATATGGTACATATATCATAAATAAACATTACAAACATGGGGTTCTTTTGGGGCATTGAAAATCAGAACCAAACCAAAAACTAAAAAAGTTTTAAAATCAAACCTAAACTTAACTGAATAAAAAGGATACGTTTAGATTATTGGTTTGATTCAATTTTCAATTCTTTTGATAGTTCTACTCGTGAAATCTTGTCATGATTTTCTTGTGGTGAATAGCATAATTCTGCTTATAAATTTTTTAAAATAACAAAAACCATTATTGCTGCCCATTTGATCATGAATGATTGAGCTAGGTCCATACTCTCTCTATGCTTTGCACATTATTGTTTTCATGTGCATGATTTTGGTTTGGGGAATGGAACAGGAAAAAGGAATAAAGAAATATGATGATTCTGATTTCATTCTCCTTGATTTGATTCAATTTTATTACATACGATTTATTTCCTAGTTTACATTTCAATTTTCTTGAGGATAAAAGGAGGACCCTATAATTGCTTTATGAGTGAATCCTATTTGTAGTTTTTCATGGCACAAACCCTTTTAACTATTGATTAATCCATTCCACTATAGATGCAGCAGTTTATGCTACATAAAACTATCAAATACAATTTTATGTGTTGGATTTGAAAGTTAAAAAATGTGAACACAAACTAATATATATATATATATATATATATATATATATATATATATATATATATATATATATATAATGAAACTTTCCATGCCCATCCCTAATTCCTTGCATAGAGCTAAGTGATAGGCTGATCGGCTTATGCAAAATAAAAAATAAAAACGTTAAAAATAAAATATGCCAATCCTTTGTGTGGGAACATGGATTACAACTTTTGCTTTGAACTTTTGTGAATTTCAACTAGGGAGATCTCAAATTTGAATTTATATTAGATTTGAATAAGGTATGATATAAAATTGTGTAAATTATTTTGTAAATAAAATAATATTATTATCTTTTAAAAGTAATACAAAGTATTTCTAAAAGACCATATGCAAGAAAAAATAGATAAATTTACATTTAAAAATTTTATTTTAAATAGGTTAGTTAAGACTTGAACCTAAAAAGATCTATTTAGTTAAAAATAAAATAAATATAATGGTATCATAGATAACATAAATATAATGGCATTATAAATACTAAATAAAATACATATCGTAATTTAAAATAGGTATGCTCCTTAACAATTTCTATAATTATTATGAAATGATGGCATAAGTCTCTTTTCGCCAATTTACATGATAATACTTAAATATCAAATTTTATATCTTTAATGATGCATAAATATTAAAATTTAATATTTCCTATAGTGTTAATTAAAGCATAGATATTATACCATATCCTATATTTTAAAGATTTTTCTTGTACCAATATTTACAGTGTCATGATACTACCTCATGTCTATTTTTGTGTATTGTAGTTTTAAAGATATATTTTTTTATAAATAACTTTGAATATTCATACTTTAATATTTATAAATTAAATAATAAAAAATATGTTATTAATTTTCTTCATACATAAAACTATTAAGAATTATGAAAATATTTTACATCATATTGTCACATGCAATGCTGACAAGTAAAACACATACCTGCATTGCTTCTTTTCTTTTGCCCTCTGTTTTTTGGTCCTAAAACTAGATAAATTAAAAGCACAAACAAAAAGGAAAATAAACCAAAGTAATTAGGTAATGAACACACGCATCAGGAAACATCTTTAGATGCATAGCAGCCAGAGGAGATTCCCAAAAAATCAGCATATTGGTTTCTCTCATGTTCTATGCTCCGAGTTTGACAATGCAGTGATCGTGCTCATTTGCCAAGCTTAGAATCTGTACAAGTCAGTCACCTCAAGTACTGATGAATTAGTATCATTCCAATGACTCCGTTCGACTGTGTCGAGGAATGCGGCACTCCACGGCAAAAATCAAGGAGCTTATGGCTGAAATCACGTAAATTTTCTTAAAAAAAAAATTCACCAAATCATTTTATTTTGGAAAGGAGCGTATATATTGATTTTCTTTTAATTACATGTTCCCCAGTTCTTTGTATAGATAGGGGATTGTACAAAGATTGAACATGCATCAATAGCAACTTATTCTTTACTATATTTTAATCTTTATTTTCCTCATTTCCTTTTGCTCTAGTTTTATCATGGTATTAGAGCAAATCGATCCTTGAGAGCTGCAATTCTTGTTTGAGGATAATTCTCCTCGGGTTCTATCCATCTGTATTTGAATATCACAAAGTAGAGTGTCTTTTTTTTTTTAATCATCTTCTCTCACATCAATGTTACTGTCAAACATTGAGTGTGAGTTTTATTTTTCAAAATTCTGTTACTCTTGATTGTTGGATTATCCTAATGATATTTCTTTTCCACCTTGTTCAATCAACCTGCCCAATCAACCAGTCCAATTTAATTTCTGTTTTCATTGGACATTATGTCGAACAGTTGAGATGCACAACCTGCACATTCTATTTTTGTTCAAAGGTTGAAGAAGATTATATTTGGGCCTATTTTCCTAGGCTTCATACAATTCTGTTTTCAAAGGTCCAATCCAAAGTGGGGTTCTTTATTTTTTTTTTTTGGGCCGGATTCTCTTTCTCTTTACAAATTCTGATTTGAAGTCCAGATCCACGTCACAGGTCCAGGCCACACCCCAGGTTCGACTCGGTTTGTATTTCAAAAAAAAAGAAGAAGACGGAAGAGGTTCACTTTTTATGGCTGAAAAGGCAACCAAGGTGGGAAAATATGATGATCCCAATCATCACTTATGTCTCTCACAATCAGATCACCTTGGACTGATTTTAGTTTCTCCATTGCTCATGGAGGACAATTATTCCACATAGAGCCATGAGATGATTCCCGTACTTCAAGTGAAGAACAAAATCTACTTCATTAATAGCACACTAGCTCCACCATCTTTTGTATCCTTGGAATATTCACAATGGAGACGATGCAATATTATGGTAATTTCTTGGTTTCTCAATTCCATTGTGAAAGAGATTTCTAATAGTGTTATCTATTATGAAACTACCTATGACATATGAGACGATATGAAAAATCGATACTCTCAAGTCAATGGCCCCACCTATATAAGCTTAAACAAGATATTACTAATCTTGTTCAAGGATCTTTATCAGTTAGTGCATACTTTGCCAAATTGAAGAGTTTGTGGGATGAGTTATGCGCAGTTCAAGGAATGTCTACCTGCACTTGTTGTGCATACAAGGAGACTCACACAACAAGAACTAGATCATGTCTCGAAGCTTTTGATAGGGCTCAATGATTCCTACACTGTAATCCGTAGTCAATACTTCTAATTGATCCACTTCCTACTCTCAATTGCACGTATGCCCTTGTGCTTCAAGAAGAACGTCATCGCAACATTTTTTCTCCACTATCCATTGAAGGCATTGCTTTGGCCACTACCAACTATCAACCACGAAAGGAAGGACACCTTGGTTCACCAATGAAATCTCTCAACTGTACTCACTATGGCAAAGAAGGTCATATTGTAGATCGATGCTACCGCATCCATGGCTTCCCTCCAGGGCCCCGTAACTCTAAACCCAATCAAGGTCCCAATCATAGTGTTCATCAGGCTTCTTCAAATCCATCTACCAGCAGCCTTCCTTTTACTCCTGAACAGTGTCAGTAGCTTTTGGCCATTCTCAACAACTCAATTCCCTCTCAACCCACGGCACACCAAGTAGGTGTCGAATCTTCATTGTTAGGTAAATCCTATAATGATCTCTTATGGATTCTTGACAATGGTGCAACTGATCATATGGTTTGCTCACTCATTGCACTCACCCAATCTTTCCCAGTACATGGTCCACCTGTTCAATTATCGGATGGATCTCATGCCATCGTCACTTATATTGGGTCAGTTCACTTCTCTTCCAATCTTATTTTAGACAATGTCCTTTGCGTCCTAACTTTTCATTTCAACCTAATTTCTGTCCGTAAATTATGCAAAATCCATCATTGTCTCATTATTTTTTCTTCTGATTTTTATTTCATTCAGGACCTACACTTGATGAAGATGATTGGGATGGGAACTGAGTGGGACGACTTATACCACTTCACCAATGCCAGGAATGCTTATTGTTAGGTGGCTACTCCATATCCACTTCACAACTTTGGCATCGTTGTTTGGGTCATTTATCAAATAAAAATTTGTCTTTTCTTTCCAATAAATTCACAGAAATTTGTAGTTCTAATTCAGAATCATGTTTAATTTGTCCATTAGCCAAACAGACTCGTGTACCTTTTCCATCTAGTTTCATTTCTTCTCTTAAACCTTTTGACTTGTTGCATGTTGACATTTGCCGGAGCCATCGTGTCCCTTCCACTATTGGTGCATATTATTTTCTCACCATTGTTGATGACTATATTAGTTGTACCTGGGTTTGCTTAATGTGCCATCAATCTGACACCTGCTCTCTCTTGCAATTGTTCATTCACCTTATCGAAAATCAATTTTCCACCACCATAAAAATCATCCGAAGTGATAATGGGCTTGAGTTTGACATGCCCTCATTCTATGCTCCCAAAGGCATTATACATCAAACTAGTTGCGTCAACACTCCCCAACAAAGTGGAGTAGTTGAATGTAAACATCGTCACCTTCTTAATGTTTCCCGTGCATTAATTTTTCAAGCCCATATGCCTAAACACTTTTGGGGGGATGCCATTCTTACTGCAACTTATCTCATTAACTGAACCCCTTCTCCTGTTTTAAGTGGTTTGCCTCTTTATAAAAGATTGCATAATGTCAAACCTACATATAGCCATCTGTGAGTCTTTGGATGCTTATGCTTTGCTTCCTCTCACTGGCAAAACCCATCTAAGTTCAATCCCTGAGCAACTCAATGTGCTTTTCTTGGTTATCCATATGGTCAAAAGGGCTACTAACTTTATAACCTTGCAACACACAAAATATTTGTGTCTAGAGATGTTCTCTTTCATGAAGATTCCTTCCCCGTTGCATCATTGACTCTCGAACCCATGGAACACATCCTACCTTATCCTATTCATTCTATTGACAACATCACTGACATTCAACCTTCGTCATGATCTTCACCACTTCCCTCTTCTCCATACTTATCTAATCCTTTACCCTCTTTTCCACCATCCCGATGATCCAGTCGTTCTACTTGGCCACCGACATACTTGCAAGATTTTCATGTGGAACAGGTTCTGCCATATCGGCCTACTTAATCATCTGGCTCTGCAATGGTCCTTTCTTCAGGTAACCCTTATTCTCTCACCGATTTTCTATCTTATTCTCGATTATCTCCTTCTCACTGTGCTTTCATCACAACCCTCTCTTTTGCCAAAGAACCACAGTCATTTTTTCAAGCCATGACAGATCCCCACTAGCGTACTGCCTTGCGTTCTGAAATTGATGCTCTCGAGTTCAACATCACCTGACACGTCACTCCTCTTCCTTCTAGTAAGAAACTCATTGGCTGCAAATGGGTATACAAGATCAAATACAACCCTGATGGATCCATCGATCGATACAAAGCTTGCTTAGATGCCAAAGGCTATAGTCAACAAGAAAGCATTGACTACACTGAGATATTTGCTTCGGTTGCTAAAATGATCACCGTCCGTACCATTTTGGCTCTTGCTTCCGCTCGCAATTGGCACATCCATCAACTCGATGTCAATAATGCTTTTCTCTATGACAACCTTGATGAAGAAGTCTATGTGCAACTTCCCGATTCAGACAAAAGGGAAAGACTAGAGTTTGTAAGCTCGTTAAGTCTCTGTATGGTCTTAAACAAGCTTCAAGGCAATGGTATGCCAAACTTTCATCCACTCGCATTGATGCAGGATACAAACAATCCAATGTATACCTAAGCGATCATTTCAAATTCAAATATCTTGGAATTCTCAAATACTTTCTAGGAATCGAAGTTGTCACGTCCCCAAATTTCTACTTTTTTTTTTTCACATAATAATAATAATAATCATACTCTGATACCATAAAACGTAAACAAAGTTAACCCGGACCCATAGGTACCGGGAATTCACCTGTTTATACATACTTGTCAACTAAGCAGCAGAAACCATGTTATACTTAAACTTATACACAATGCCTGAGTCTTATTGTTTCCATATATACACATATACCTCTCAAAAAGGACCACAAATCCTAAAGTCAAATAAAATAAAAAATCCGTTGTGATCCTGACTCGACTACTTACCCTGCAACCGGGATGGTACCAACGAACTCCTCTATCTCAGAGCTTGCTCCACTCATCTGTCAGGGTTTCCTGAAATGTTTGTAATGCTGGGGTGAGACACCTCTCAATAAGGGAAACATACTAATATCAGTGTGTGACAACATGAGTATTATTATGTTATAAACAATACTGTAAATGATAATTTGTATTTGATAAGTAAGGAAACTTTGTACATAGCTGAACTTGCATTTGATCGAAAAGTATTCCTAGGGTCTCCACCCAAAAATCCATCTGACCCTAGCTCATCCACTTACCCAATAGACAAGGTAGCTCAAACCACTTCTACTGCTGCGGGGCTCTATCCACCCTCCTACCTAGATTTCTTGAAATGTTTGTAATGCTGGGGTGAAACACCTCTCAGTAAGGGAGATAAACTAATACCAGTGTGTGACAACATGAGTATTTTTCATGATATACATATAAATAGTACATAATTCATTATTGGTATAAAAGTTGTATCATATAGCATAAAACATGGTTTATCATTACATAGCATATCAAACTAAATTTCTGAACTGAAAAATCATCTTATATAACCATATTATACGTAACTTATTACCTATGATAGATAGTTAGTTAGCTATCGTCATGTCTTACTCCCCACATGATAGGGCTGTGCGGCTTGAAGGCGAGACCTAGCAATGGCTGGCTGACCATGCTAAATCAAACATAAGTTTGTAAGTACGATGAACATATTCCACTTGTGCCGGTTTACCAGGGAAACTACGACACTCCCATAAAGTTACATCGGTTGCCATCTCCCACACTCTACATAAGATGTGTAGTAGCACTAACATATTCATAATCATAAACATATAGCTACGGTACCGTTCTTCATAAAACTGAACTAAGCTATCAGGATTCTGATAATATATAATACATTCCATATTAAAACATAACTGTATCGTATTTTAGAGTAATATCTGACGTAAACATATTTCATTATTTCTTACATATCATACTTGATCACGACATCAACGCCGACATAATTCATAACATAATCATGACATTTACGCCGGCATATTTCATAACATAAGATTCACGGCATTTACGTCGACATATTTCATAACGCAAATAATGACATTTACGCCGGCATAATTCATAACGTAATAAACATGATTCTTGCATTATTTAACATATTCTTAAAATATAGTTCACGTACTATTTTAGGATTTTCTTGAAAACTACCATAACATACTTATCTAGGAAAACTCATAATATTTCAACATAGCATAATTTTCATGAAAATAATGTACTCATGCCACACAAATGTACATAACCTTATAAACTCATAATTAATTCTGAAATCATATTCGTATTAAAATAATTTCTCTATTCAACAAACAACAGTATTTTCAAACATAGTTCCAAATCATACGTATTTTCCTGAAGCTAAATATTATTTAATTCATAGTAATTTCATGGAAAATACTGACTTAATTTATCCCCTTATCTAACTTGCTGTGAAACCCACAAAATACTCCAAATTTACACCTGTATGTTCCCCTGCACAACACCCTGATATTGCATTTTTCCCAACCAAACTTCAGTATAATACTATCTAAAGCATTTTCCCTAGTCCATAAACCCCAGATAACTTATAAAGTCTAAAATAACTAACTTACCCAAATTTTATGGTACCCAAGTTGGCCTAACCAACGAACTACTCTAGTAGATTTGAATAGAATCTTCCCAATAGTAGCGTGGTGGCTTCCGATCGTTGAATCGGCGAAGGATGAAGCTAGAAACTTAAAGAGAAGGAGGGGGAGATGTTTTAGAGAGAGAGAGAGAAAGAGAGAGAGTGAGAGTGTGTGTGTGTGTGTTTCCTGAAGAATTTTCACGTTGAAATCCTGAGGTTTGCATACTTATACAACACAGATTCGTCGACGAGACACATCACCCAGTCAACGAGTCCATGAAGGGAGTTCGTCGATGAACACTTACTCATCGTCGACGAGTTTCAGGCTTTGAAAATAGCCCTCTCGGTAATTTCTCGTCAACAAGACACGCGTCCCTGTCGACGAGTCCAAGAGGCCTGCTCGTCGACGATCACTCTGCACTCGTCGACGAGACCTTACTGATTCTTTTTCTCTCCTTTTTTAATAATTTAATTACTATAACTCTTCGGGTCTCTACACAACTTGCCAAATACCTCAAGAATTGTGATAAGAGCTCATTTTTTTTTTTTTTTCATGCCTTGATGAGGAGAAATAGAAGCACGAACCACCTAACAGCTGTTACCAAAAGTAATGGTGAACAGACAATATCCTAACAATAGGTTGTTGAAGAATTCCTAAGATATTATAAGGAGATGCTGGTTTGTGATAGCGAAACTGATCATGTTGACCCGAGAATTGTAGCAAAGGGAAGGTCTCTGAATGATGATCAGAGGGCCCTAATGATTTCACCCATTTTAGATGAAGAAATAAAGGCAGCATTGTTTGATATTGATGATATGAAATCTCCAGGCCCTAATGGTTACACAACCTATTTTTTT
The DNA here is from genome assembly GCF_029873635.1 of Malania oleifera. Lineage (NCBI taxonomy): Eukaryota > Viridiplantae > Streptophyta > Magnoliopsida > Santalales > Ximeniaceae > Malania > Malania oleifera. Next base: position 81,087,227 of record NC_080428.1, on the reverse strand, counting down.
TTAAAATCATGGGGTATCATTGGGAAGGAATTCACTCTGGCTGTCAAAGAGTTTTTTCTTACAGACAAACTATTGAAGCAGATAAACTATATTGCTATTGCTCTGATCCCAAAATCTTGTCATGTTGCTACAGTGCAAGAGTACAGACCCATTGCTTGCTGTAATGTTATGTATAAAGTTATAACAAAAATGATAGCTGCCAGAATTAAACCATGTCTTGTGGACATTGTCAATCCTGCTTAATTTGCTTTTGATCAATAATGAAGCATGGTTGAAAACATCTATCTAGTTCAGGAAATTGTGAGGAAGTATGCAAGAAAAAGAATATCTCCAAGATGCATGATGAAAATTGATATAAAAAAGGCTCATGAATCTTTATCTTGGAAATTTTTGAAGGAAATGCTGGAGCTTCTAAAATTCCCAACAACAATGGTAGGCTGGATTATGGAGTGTGTTACTTCCACTTCATATTCTCTTTTTATAAATGGGGGATTTCACGGTTTTTTTGAAGGCAAGAAAGGTTGTAGACAAGGAGACCTTTTATCTCCTTTGTTATTTGTTATCTACATGGAATACTTATCAAGATTGTTGTCAACACTTGAGGAAAACCCTGAGTTTAGATATCATCCAAGATGTGATCAACTAAAAATCACTCATCTTGCTTTTACAGATGACTTGATTCTTTTTTCAAGAGGTGATCCTAGTTCTGTTAGACTATTGATGAGTTGCTTAGAAAAATTTTAAGTCAGTTTTAGACTATATGCTAATAATCAGAAATCCAATTACCTACTGTTTGCTAGTATTAAAGCTCAAGACTTGGAGGTTATTAGAAGTCTCACAGGGTTTCAAGTGTTGGGAATAAAGAACAAATTCCCGAAACCTGTGAGAAACAAAATAGAAGAAAAATAACACCAAAGAAAATCAATCTCACGCACAAGACAATATTTACGTGGTTCGGCAATTTTGCCTACGTCCACGGAGTTACAAGGATTTCAATATTACCAGGAAGAAAACACAGAGAGTGCGGCGATACAATGCTCTCTCTCTCTCGCTCTCTCGCAGGTACAATACGCCAACCCTAATCACCCAAAAGCAATCCTTTTTATATGTTGTGCCTAGGGTTCCGTTCCGAATGGGCTCCAAAATTTTCCCGGGGGCGTTACCCTCGAACCCTTACGAGTACGGCTTGTGTGGCCCAAGCCTTCGCTCCATGGACTAAGCCTTAGGATAGAAATCTCTAATTAAATAGAGGTCGGGTCGTCATCCAAATTAAAACACAACTAGGCTCCACAAAAGCCCAACATCAAGATGGAGAGTTTCCCTTCAAATATTTGGGGATCCCTTTGGTGGCTTCTAGATTGACTACGATGCACTACTCTCCTTTGATGAATAGAATTTCTAACCTACTCAATAGATGGCCTGGACATACTATTTCATATGCTAGTAAGTTGGAGCTGATAAATTTTGTTATTTAAGGAGTTGAATGTTTTTGGCTTGCTATATTCCCTTTTCCTATCTCAGTGTTGGAGCATGTAGTGAAACTATGTAGAAATTTTTTGTGGGGAGGTAGGAAAAAGCCACTTGTGGCCTGGAAGGAGATATGTCTATCAAAAACAGAAGGAGGCCTTGGGGCGTTTGATTTAAAAATATGGAATAAGGCTTTATTATCAAGGGCCCTGTGGAATGTTCATGAGAAAAAGGATTCCCTTCGGTCCAAATGGGTAAATCAATTCTATTTGAAGGATGCTAGCATTTGGGATGTGGTTCCAAAACATGATGACTCTCCTCTGTTTAAAAAGATCATTGACATTAAAAACCAGTTCTTACAAGTTTGTGGGGGTCAAGATGCAGCAGTGAGGATGATTAATCAATGGGTAGTTGAGGGGCAGATCTCCCCCTCGTATATCTACAATTTCTGGAGAAATAAAGGTAGTAGAGTTGCGTGGCATAAGGAGATATGGAAGTGTAGGAGTTTACCTAAACATGCATTTACCTTGTGGTTAGGTATAAAGGGGGAGTTGTTCACTTTTGATAAACTGGAAGGGGATGGAGTAGATAAAAACTGTGTTTTCTGCAGTGATGAAATTGAAACTTTAGACCACCTATTCTTTAAATGCAGGATAACCAAATAGGTGTGGGACACAATCAAATCTTGGCTGAGGATAACAAGGAATATGACTACATTGAAAGCAGCTCTGAAATGGCTACACAAGGAAGCAAAAGGCACAGGTATAAATTCTAATGGTAAAAAGATTTGTGTGGCGGCTACTGTCTACCTCCTATGGCATTTCATAAATAAAAAGAAGTTTGAAGGCAAAGGAATAGAACCAGATAACTTGGTGAAGATAATCCAGACACAAACATATAGAATTGTATATGACAAATATGATCTGTACTCAGATTTATAAGCTCTTCTAGGCTTGTAGATTTGAGAATTTCTTATGATGTATGTTTTTGGTAAAAGGTTTTGTTAAAGGAAGTCATGTTGGCTTGCCTTTTGAATGTAATGTTTTGCATCTTAGACAGGGACTTGGTTTCCCACTCTCCTGGGTATGCTCAGTGTATGTTGTACATATCCATTTGATCCATTTGATCAATATATTTATCATTTACTGATAAAAAAAAATTGAACCCTAAATCATCATATAAAATACTTTACATTCATCAAGTTGAACTCTAAATCATCATATACTCAAAATTTGTTCAGATTATACTCGATGTGAAATCATAATAAACTCTCTCGTTTAATTATTTCAAGGCATTTTCAACGAGCCCCACACTACTATGCCAATTACATGACAATATCTTTAACACAACTTTGATAATTGATAATAAATATTATAATCAAGGTTGAACTCGATTTATACACCCATTTTGATTATCAAAGGGTCATTTGATATTCTTATCAAAAATTAAAATAAAGAAAAATAGACATGAGAACTAAAAATCAGAAATAAAAACTAAAAATCGAAAACTTGCAAAATATTTGGTCATTTTTAAAATTAAAAAAATTAAAATTTTGATAAAACAAATGCTCATTTTTGTTCTTAAATCAAATAATAATTGTAAACATGATTTAAATAGTAAAAATAAAAAGCAGTAAAAATTTAAAAACTATAATAAAAAATAAAATTATTATGTTTATTTACTTAATTATTATATTTCAAAATTTACTTTACAAAAATAATCTAATTGGACATGACAATTGAAATAATTTGAAAACATTTTGTAAATAATTTTTATTATTTTTAATTTTTTTTTGAAATTTTATAAATATTTTTATTTTAATTATATATTAATTATAACTAAAAATATGAATAAAAAAAAAATTTTAATTGCAGTTGGGGGTTGGCGTCGCACTGGCCAACCAATATTAATCGAAACTCTAAAGGAGTCCTGGCGGTGCTTCCGAGAAGTCATTGGCTAGTTTTCTGTTATCCTTTCGAGAATCCAAACAGAGCCTCCATGGACCTCCTCGGCAAGCCCATAGTTTTCACTGTAATAGCTCTAATCCTCTCGCTTCTCACTGTGAAATGGCTCGCCAAGAAATTGCAGGAAAAGCCAAAGATGGAGAAGAAGCAGGAGAAATACCATCCCGTTGGTGGCACCATCTTCAACCAGTTGCTTAATTTCAATAGGCTGCACCACTACATGACTGATCTTGCTCGGAAACACAGGACTTACCGGCTGCTCAGTCCTTTCAGGAGTGAGATTTATACGGCAGACCCCGCAAATGTTGAGTACATGCTTAAAACTAACTTTGAAAACTATGGCAAGGTATTCTCCCTTATTCCAAATTCTTTTTTTTTGTATGATTTATTTATTTATTGTATTGATAATCCGAGCTCAATTCTCAACCCGGAATATTGTGAATTCTATGGGAAAAAAATTTCACCTTTCGGGATTTTCTCAAATTGGATCATTTGGAAAATCGCTATTCAATATGGGGTTTAAAGCAAACCAGTTGACCTTTCTAGCCTTGAAAAGTTCGAAACTTGAGCAGCGGCTCGATTCATTTCAGAGCTTCACCCATTTCGATCCCATGTTCAAACCTCAGCATTTCAACGGTACTCTACATTTACATCCTGTATGGTTTGCAGAATGAAATTGAATAGAAAAGGAGTGAAATAAAAATTTGAATGAAGAGTGTGAAGAAATCAAATGATAAATATGATTATATTTATTCTATTCTATTTTGAAATTTTTTGGGAAGAACGGAAATTTAAACAGAACCCAAGTTGGGAGTACTAGCTGTTTCAAACTTTATGCAGGGATGGCATAACTATACGATTTTGAAGGATCTTCTAGGCGATGGTATTTTCACAGTTGATGGTGATAAGTGGCGACAACAGAGGAAAATATCAAGCAATGAGTTCTCCACAAAAGTATTGAGGGACTTTAGCAGTGTAGTTTTCAGAAAAAATGCCGCAAAACTTGCTTATATAATATCTGAAGCTGCAAATGCCAACCAGACAATGGATATTCAAGTGAGTTTGCACAGCTCCAACTTGAGACAAAATCCATTTGATTTGGCAGAAAACGTAATTAATCACATGAATAACATGATCAATGCAGGACCTATTCATGAAATCGACTTTAGATTCAATATTTAAAGTTGCATTTGGAGTTGAACTAGACAGCATGTGCGGATCAAGTGAAGAAGGTGTGAGATTTAGTGAGGCTTTTGATCACTCGAGTGCACTGACCCTTCGGCGATATGTTGATATCTCCTGGAAGATTAAAAGATTTTTGAACATTGGGTCAGAAGCCATGTTAAGGAAAAATATCGAAATTATTGACAATTTTGTATACAAGCTAATCCATTTGAAGACTGAGAAGATGCAGAAATCACAAGATGATTCTTCTGTGAGTAAATTGCTTTTAAGTGCAATTCAGAAGATGAATTTCAAGCCCTTTTTATCTTTATTTTTTCTCCAATAAGCAATGGATTTCAGACCTTAGCTCTAGAATGGTGCGACTTTGGGCTGAACTCCAAACATATATTTTCGCAATATATGGTATATAAGCTTCTATGATCAACCAAATGTACTGCATATTCTTAATCGTTTTATGGTGTTACAGATGAAGAAAGAAGACATTTTATCAAGATTCCTGCAATTAACAGAGACTGATCCAAAATACCTACGAGATATTATTCTCAATTTCATAATTGCTGGCAAAGATACAACAGCAGCCACTCTTTCCTGGTTTATTTACATGCTCTGCAAGCATCCTGTTGTGCAGGAAAAGGTTGCACAAGAAATAAAAGCGCTGACAAATATGAAAGGAACTTCGGCATACACAGAGTTCGCAGCGAGTATAAGTGAAGAAGCTCTAGAAAAGATGCAATATCTCCATGCGGCCTTAACTGAGACACTCAGACTCTATCCTGCAGTTCCTGTGGTAAGTGAAATTTTCTGCTGCTACAGTACTTTATTTTTAGGAGGAACTGGTACAAATCTTTATAGGTCATTTATACGTGAACTTGGTCATTCATGCAATTTTTTGTTAATATGACCTCTCTTTAAAACCACCAAATGGCATTAACTTAAACAAAAATCTATTTCTAAAGTCTAGAATTATACATAGGTAGTGTTTGGGGGCATGGATTTCAGGATTTGAATCTGAATTTTGTTAGGATTTGAAGAAACTAAATACAATTTTTTACTAGATTTTGCCTGAATCCACACAGATACAAAGCCCCCAAAAGCAGCGAATAAGTTTTTTATCAAGAAGAAATAACCTGAATTTTTTGATTAGTTTGATATTTGGTGGATTAATTTAAGGATGAAATGCTTCAAGGTCATGATAGTTTTAATGAATAAAATGTGCGCCATTTTCCTCGGTGACACTTCTTTCAATTCATATCTCATAATTCTTACAAACTACACTAACAAATTGCCATATTTTGATGTTAATACTCCATAAAAGTTCTACATCCCTAGTTGATTCCAAAATTTTGAATCATTTCCTTCGTGGGAAGATTCCCAAGTCTCAAATATCTACAATATGGTTGCAGGATGCAAAGATCTGCTTTTCAGACGATACCTTGCCAGATGGGTTCACTGTGAGGAAAGGTGATATGGTGTCTTACCAACCATATGCAATGGGCAGGATGAGATTCATATGGGGAGATGATGCAGAAGATTTTCGACCAGAAAGATGGCTCGATGGAGATGGTGTTTTCCAGCAAGAGAGCCCTTTTAAATTCACGGCTTTCCAGGTTAGCACAATATACATGCATGTGCATATGCGCATGCTGTTCCTCAAGAATTTCTAGAACTGTTCATTACATATATATTATTCTTCCCCTACCAGCATAACATTTACCTAATATTCTACATTAATGCCATCCTACCTTCAAACTAACTACGGTTTGAGAAATAGCTATACTCTGGTCGTTGAATAAACTAAGCAAAGTTCTTGCTGGTGAACAGGCGGGCCCGCGTTTATGTTTGGGAAAACAATTTGCGTATAGGCAGATGAAAATCTTCTCAGCTGTTTTGTTAAGCTGTTTCATGTTCGAACTCGCCAATGAGGAGAAAGCTGTCAATTACAGGACAATGATTAATCTTCACGTTGATGGTGGCCTCCATGTTCGTGCCTTCCACAGGCCTACAAAAACCCCATAGGTTGTTAACATCTCACCTCCATGGGTTGGTTATGGATTCATGTATACCAGTATGATAAAACTAGAGTAAAAGGAAGGGAGAGGGAAATAAAGAATAAAATATAGTAAAGAATAAGTTGCTATTAATGTATATTCAATCTTTGAACAACTCCCTATTTATACAAAAAACTGGGGAACATGTAATTAAAAAAATAAATAAATATGTATGCTCCTTTCCAAAATAAAATGATCTGCTGACTTTTCTTTTTAGGAAAATTTACGTGATTTTAGTCGTGCTTTGGTTCCTTGATTTTTGCCGTGGAGTACTACATTCCTCCACTCCCCTTCAAGTTGGCATGGATATTTATGACACCCAACTTACTGAGTAAATAATTAAATTGTGTGAATCCAAGAGTTTTGGTAAAATGATCAGTAGGTTATTGGCTTGTATGCATATAGACTGTTTGGATGATGTCACTTTAGAGTTTTTCTCGAACCACATGACAGTATATGTCGATATGCTTGGTTCGTTCATGGGATACTGGATTTGAAGCTGTGTATAGCGGCCTTGTTGTCACAATACAAATTGATTGGTTGAGAATGCATTACTTTAAGATCGAAGAGTAGAGACTTTAGCCAAGTAACCTCACAATATGTGGAGGCTATAGACCTATATTCTACTTCAGCTTAGGAGCGTGAAACTGTTATTTGTTTCTTGATCTTCTAGGAAATGGGTGATTTTCTGAGTAGGATGCAATATCCAGTAACCGATCGTATGGTGTCCCTGCATTGTGCCCAATCTGCATCACAGTATGCATAAAGTTGAATTTCACTAGAAGCAGATAAAAAATTCCTTGACTTGGGGTTTTCTTAAGGTACCGTAAGACCCTATGTGTTGAACCCAAGTGTGGTATTCGTGGCTTGGCCATAAGCTGACTTAGTAAATGCATTGAATAAGCTAAGTTGGGTCTTGTGATTGTTAGATAAATTAATCTTCTAACAAGTCGCCTATATGACGAAGGATTTGAGATAAGTTCTCCATCACTTTCATTGAGTGCAAGATTTTGATCCATGGGAAAGTTTCCAAGTTTAGCTCGAAGGAAGCCTATATGTTCTAATAACTTGAGTGCATATTCCTTTGGCTGAACGAGCCACTTCTATAGAGATCCGGGAAAATAATAATTTATGAAAGTAATAAAGGAAAAGAAGAGAAAGAAATTATATAGAGGGGCATCGGTAGGAATTCGTTGTCAACGAAGTACATGCGTCTCATTGACGATGAGATACCAAGAGGAAAAAAAATTTTAGATCCTAAAACATTCATCGACGAACTCACCGGTTTCTTTGACGAACTTCCTTCTTCGGTTCGTCGACGAGTCCACGTGTCTCATCGATGAAACCACGTGGACAGCTTCCTATATATGGTCAAAAATTAGATTTTTGGTGAGAATTTCATTCCTCTCTCATTTTCTGTAAAGACTCGAAAAATTAAAATTATTGAAATAATTAGGAAAAATAATAAATAAGCAGATAAAAGGAATAGTATAAAAAAAGTAAATAAATTATTATTAATTAATTAATTAATTAATTGTTAATTGAATTAATAAATTAACTAAATGTTATTTAATTGAATTAAATAAATTAAGTATATGATATTTATATGTTTTTATATATATGTGTATGTAAGGATGAAGGAATATATATATAAAGGGTATAATATTATAATATTATAATATATTATATATTATGTATGAATCTGGATGCTTAGAAACATCCAGATTAGATTTTAGAATTGGAGAACAAAGGAAGTCGCCCCCCTCCTGCTCACACTCGCTCCGTCTCTGTCTTTCTGTCTTTGTCTATGTCTCTCTCTCTCTCTCTCTCTCTCTCTCTCTCTCTCTCTCTCTCTCAATTTCTAGACGGATTTATGGCGGATCAGAAAATAGAAGGTGCCGTTGGATTCCTAACTCTGCCATTGACATTTCTACTGGAGTAGATTTGTCGTGGGAGTGACATAAGCACCATTCCCGGGGTAAGAAAATTTTTTCCTAATTTCTCAATTTTTCTTTAAATCTACCGCTAAATCGATGACCAAACACCACCACATGGTCTTAGTCGCGATTATCGTCATTTTGACATGGGTAAATTTTCAATTGAGATTTTCTAGGTCCCACTCCAAAGCGAGAGTGAGATTTAGAAAATTTGGCAAATTGGTTATATTTACAGGTATAACTATTTATTTGAAAATTATGACTTTAGAAAATATTTAAATAATATTTATTTAAGGTTAATTTAATGGAATTGAGGTTGTTGAACTAGAGTCCAAGTAAGTGCCACAAGTATAATGACCTGCTTAATAAACTGAGTTTTTTTTTTTTTTTTTTTTTATACTATGATAATCTACATGCTCTAATACCATATTAGGATAAACCCAACCATGAACCTAAGCAACGAGAAGCATAAATCACATAGACATAATCATATGAAAATATATACACAATACAAAAACTAATATCACACAAAACCAGAGTACTACATGGTTCCCAAAATATACACATATCACTGTTTAACCAAAATACCCTCAACCATGCTAGGATATACAAAAATACTCCCAAAATATACTCACTCTCTGACAGGGTACCACTGAAGCCCCTCTATCTGCGAGCCTGGTCTGCTTGCCTACCTGGATCACCTGAAAAATGATTCAACACTAGGGTGAGTCAACGCTTAATGAGACGAAATATGCTATTACTAGTGTGTGGCAAATGAGCTACTATATCATGAAAATCTGTTTTCAAATAAACATGTATAACCAAATATATAAATAAAGTACAAGTGATAAAATACACCACCCCTGCCCCTAATGTTTAACATGTCAGTATCGAAGAATATTATTCAAAATACTTCTAGTATAAGTAAGTATGTTCCTTGTTTCTGCAAATCTATACATACGTAATAACTGAAACTGTTCCCTGTGGATATTTGTATGTCATGACTTACCCCCTCATGACAGGGTTGTGCGGTCCGTAGACGGGATTTACCCTGATTGGCCAACTAGGAATAAATCACTATACTCCATCGGTCAATCTGCTCACCTCAACCCATATCTAGATAGGGAGCCTAACCTTTTCAAGGGCCTACGTGATCGTCCTTACCACGTATTATCTAAATAGGTGGTTGCACTAAAAAAGTAACGTAATATCTGTAGCAACGGTACCGTGCTTTGTAGCTACATAGTTCAACAGGGTCTGATATCATATAATATATTTCTATATACATATCTATCTGATTTACCATGATTCTGAAATACTAAAATAACCATGATGCTGCATAAACTATAACTGTAGTTCATACGTAATACTGAGAACTGTATAATCATAACACTGACATCTGCATAATCATAGTACTGAAACTACATTATCATAATACTGATATTCGTATTATCATGGTATTGAGGTTCATGAAATCATGCTACTGAAATATCGTAAAATCAGAATACTGAAATATCGTAAAACTTATCTCCGTACTATATTCATATTCACAAGCCACATGATACTGTAATACATAATTTTCATCATTTAATAAACTGTATAATATTTTAAAAATACCTAGCATAGCATATTTACTTACCTAACTATTGGAAAGCCCCTATGGAATACTAGCTTAACACCCGCAGGGCCTCCTACACAACTTCCTGAAAATAATATTCGCCAGAACACAATATCAATATTTCGTCGCCTATATCATTTCTTATAACTACCATAAAGTCAAAAATAGGCTAAAAGGTTTTACTCTGAATTTGGGATGAAATCCAACTTCGTTTTCCCAACGATCCGCTCCGGCAGACTTGTAGAGAACTTTGCCAGGAGTATCATGGTAGCCTCAAATCTTCGATCCGGCGACCGGCGGGGCCAAAATTGAAAAGAGAAGGGAGAGAGAGAGACGTAGGAGAGAGAGGAGCGTAAAAAGTGAATAAAAATCCGATTTTTAGATATTTATAGGATTAGATTTGTCGACGAGACACGTCACCTCGTCGACGAGTCGTCACCTCGTCGACGAGTCCTTCATTAAATTCGTCAACGAAACCCTCTATTCATCGACGAAATTCAGAGCAACCAAAAACCTCGCTCGGTATTTTCTCATCGACGAAGTCTACGGCTCCTTCTGTTTCTGTTCCCATTTTTCTCCCTCTTATTATTATTAAAATGCTATTATTCTTTGGGTCACTACAACAAGCATCTGTGTGAGATTTCTGTCGGTGTAGTTCAAGGATTTAGGTAAGAGGAAATTATATTTTAAAGCAAATTTTATGAAATTAAAGGTAATAAATTATGTTATTTTATACGTATATTTTGGTGTGAATTATAAAATGCCAACCATGTAAAACTATGTTTTTTGAGCCTATGATTTCTTATATAGCTATGTATATGTGAAAGTAAACAGATGAAAGTGAAAAGTAATTTGTGAAGAATTATGTAAGAAATGAAATGTATTTTTAGCATATAAATGTTAAATGTGGGTCGACCTATTTTACATGAATATGCATGAATTTTACTGCTAAATTGTGTGACATGAGATTCTATGCAAAAATATGTTAAATGTATAAGATGCAGGTTAAGTAAAGCGTTAAGTATAAAAATGATATGAACTATGTTGCTTGTGTATGTTAATGTAACCATATAAATGTAAGACAGCTGAAAGACAACCATGTTAGCAAATCTAGCACATTTCTATGGAGACTAACTGATAACAGTTAAAAGGAGTTGTAGAATAACTGATGATTGCTCAAGACCAACTGTAGTACGAAGGAAATGAAATGAAAATGTTATGCAATGACAATGGAATGAAATGACAAATGTGAACGATGAAATGTTGAAGATTACGTAAAGTAAAATGCAATGTAATGTTTAAACTATGAACATAAACAGTTGTGTATGATTGAATAGTGACAGAAAGAATAAAGTATTATGATATTAGAAGTACCTATGTATGTAGAACATGATGTGATTGGGTGGGGCGTACTCTTTGTCTGAGGGCTTGTTGAGGAAGGCGAGTGCACTAGTAGTGTAATAATCCCAAAACGGGATATAAAAGATTAGTGGAGTGATTCCCTAAAAAAAAAAAAGAATAATTAATTAATTAATTAATCGGATTAAAAAAAAGAAGAAAAAAGTAATAATTAAAATTTATTTTTAATTTTATTAATAAAATATATTATTATTAATATTAATTAAATATTATTATTATTATTATTATTATTATTATTATTATTAACCTACTTGAAGCTTCTTTGAAGCTTCAGGAGGAATCCTAAATGCGCCCCCCCCTTGCTTATTCTTCTTCCTTTTTTTTTTTCTTTTATTCTGTAATCGCAGACACTCTCTCTCTCCTCTCATTCTCTCTCCCTCTCTCTTCGATTTCGTGGCAAATTTTTGCCCGATCGAAAACCGGAAGATACCGCTAGACTTCATTCTCCGCTACCGTCATTTATACCGGAACAGATCAGTGGTAGGAGCGGCGTAGACGTATCTCCTAGGTAAGTCATTTTCCTCTTTTTCTTTAATTTCTTACAAATTATAAGCCTAATTGACAAACGGATACCACCACGAGAATCTAGGGATGATTCTCTACAAGTCTAGTAGGATGGAATTCTCGTGAGGTCGTCGTGGGCAAAACCCCAAATTTGGGGTACGGGGGTATTAAGGGGCTTATTTTTAATTAATTAGGATTAATTTAGAAATGTTAAAATGTTGAACATCTAGGGTTGAAGTATGATTTCTGAAATTTAGGGACCGGGTGTGCGTCGTGGGTGTAATTTTGGGACCCTCAGGAAAAATTTTAAAAATTAAGTGGGGCTATTAAATGTTAGTTTAAATATTAACTTGAGGTATATGGAGCCTAGGGAAGGTTAGATGGGTATTATTTTGGAGAAATAGATTAATTAATTTGGGAAAAATATAAATTGCAAGAGTTGAATTTCGAGCGCCAAGGGCGTAGAATTTGGGTGTTAACGAGTCTCTTAGTAAGCCAGGTAAAGGAAATAAAGTATAGCAGTATTTTTAAAATTACTGTTTAAATTAATATGTGAAAATGTGCTTATGGTATTTTGTCTGAAAATTATTACGATATAAATATCAAATAAATTGTGTGGCATTTGAGTGATTTTAAATTGTGATACTTTGGAGTGTGAAAATAATATGTTATGAATATTAGATGAAAACTGTGTGGCACATGACATGTGTTGAAAAATGTGAAATATAACGATGTATATTTTCTGAGAAAATATTGAAATGAGAATGATTGATATGATTAATGAAAAATAATGAAATGTGATATTTATATGTGAGTAGAAATTATTTGCATGAGAAATGATTTTGTACAAATTACTGGTATGAGTATTTTGGAAAAATGTGAAAATACATAAAATATGATATATATTATTACGAAATGATGAAATGTGCACAGAAAATGATGAGAATATTTATATTGAACTGAATTGTGATATATTGGAATATGGTTGATGAAATGTCAATACTGCATAATGATTGTGGGTATGTGTTAGTGAACCCTAATGGATGGTTATGATATTGAGCACGGTAGCGTTGCTAGTGGTGTTAGTGCAACCACACGGACTCTTGAAGCATGTGGCGTGACAATCGACTGAGCCATTTTGTGGGGTTGTTGGGCCCCCCTGAGTCCGGATCAAGGTTATAGGCCGGCTAGTCGCACTACAGACACGATATGTGATATGATACTTTGATCTAACTGGGTCGGCCAACCATGGTTAGATCCAGCCTTCGGGCCACACAACCTTGACCATGGGGGAAGCATGGCGTGGATAGAAAGATTTTTAGGATGGCCATGAGTTACAGACGTGATGTTGGTATTTGATACCAAGGATACTCATGAGTCAGAAAGTAAAATGACAACGAAAAGTGAAAGAATGATAAAATTTGACCAAAATGAAAAATGAAAGAAAGAATGGAAATTGAGAAATAAAGAATGTTAGATATGAGAAATAAACTGTGTGAGTTAATGACATAAATAATTGAGGCGAAGTGAAACTCTAAGCCTGAGGGCTTACTGAGTAAGGTGAGTGTCCTGATAGGTATCAGATGTGGTCATACCTGACTGCATAACATGTTAAGGCAAAGGGAAGCTACCTGTATGGGCAGGTAATCTTCCCTATTCTCAGGAACTTTGCGGATAAATATGTATTGGAAATCATTGAATTTGAGAAATGATTTTAAAGCTTATAAAAGTTTGTGTTGTATATCTATATGAATATGAGAATATATTTTCCAGTGTATTTTCTCAAGTGAAATGATGATTTGAAAAGTAGAGTGTATTATAATTGTACTCATATGACCACACCATGTAAATATTTTATTCATTCTTACTAAGATGTGTCTCACCCAAATTATCTGAATTTTTTAGGGGACAGAGATAGGCCAAGCGATAAAACTTCGTGACCATTGGGAGCTGAGACCCTGACCTACAGGGTGAGTTTATAGACTAAGGGAGGTGTAATTCCCCTAGGGTTGAGTAGTTTTTGAGTTTGTGATAATAATGTATATGTGTGTATGTAGATACTCTGGGTATTGTATTCTGAATGATATAAATACATTGTCTTTCGCTGTTAAGTTTTATAAATAAAATGACTTTTGTATGGTACCCAATGCGGGTCGGGTCGTATAAATGGTAGTAGGGTTGTTGACGTGACCAATTTGTGAATATTATGAATGATGTGTGAATATTTAATTAATTCATTTATTATTGAAAAAAAAATTGTATGAAAATCAGGGCGTCACAAGTAGCTTCAGATGTGGCAATAGCTGCATAACGTACTAGGGTAGAGGGAACCTACTTGTATGGGCGGGTAGATTTCCCTATCCTTAGGGCCTTTGCCAGTAAGCTATTATTGAATGGTGTGAGTACGAGAACAATCTAATACTTGAGGGTTTACTGAGTAAGGTGAGTGTCTTAGTATGCTTTAGTAGTGACCTTAGGGTTATCTAAATATCATAGCAAATGGGTACTACTTGTATGGGCGGGTAATCACTCCTATCCTTGGGTAATCTCGTGGGTTAAACATTTACGTGTGATAGGTAGGTTCAGAGAATGATTTCAGTATTAAGTTAATGATTTGCAAATGTTATCAAAATGATATTTATTTATCTTATGTTAGTCATACGCTGTTTTAATATGTATATTTCTTCTCAACTGAGATGTGTTTCACTCAAATATGATTATTCTTTTTTCAGGACATCCTCGAAGCTGGACTTAGGGAACTCGAGGGTTTTAGCCTTTTTGAGAATCATAAAAGAAAATGGATATATAATGATAATACAATGGGGAATGTAAATATTTATGTTTTATGTCTTTATGTTTTAAGTCTGCCGAGAAAGGAATGATTGTGAATATTGAAATATTTTGGCGATATGTGTATATATGGAAATATAGGTGATGGATGATTTATAATGGATTATAGTTAGAATTAATAAACTCTGGTATTTTGTTATAAGGAAAATATGTTTATGTTTTCCGTTGCGTATGTTATGAATTATGGTCTATTAGGATTTTATCAAGGTACAACGCACTGGACTTGGGTTTAGGGGTTTGGGGCGTTACAAATGGTATCGGAGCAATGTTCAGTCGGAATTGTGATTAATTTCACATCGCTTGGATATGGAAATGTTAGAGT
Source organism: Malania oleifera (assembly GCF_029873635.1). Taxonomy (NCBI): domain Eukaryota; kingdom Viridiplantae; phylum Streptophyta; class Magnoliopsida; order Santalales; family Ximeniaceae; genus Malania; species Malania oleifera. The sequence goes on along the minus strand of NC_080428.1, from coordinate 81,071,913 downwards.
ATTAGGTTAGAGATGATTTATACCAGAGTGTAGGAAGCAGTTAGGATAAGGATGCTAGATGGATAGGTCAGGTTAGGTGTTGAGAAGTAGGTTTGGTGTCGGGAAGTATATGATTTTGTCTTATAGCTTGGAGGCAGAAATCCTTTGGCAAACTTCTGTGATTTTCTGATTCAGTCGACTGTTTCAGAAAACCACGGTAAATTCATCGATGGTGAAAACCACCACAAACTGATCTAGATACTGGTGAAAAACTCTATTCATCAAGTCCATGAACACAGCTGGGGCATTCGTCAGACCAAAAGGCATAACAAGAAATTCATAGTACTCGTACCTGGTCCTAAAGGCCGTCTTTGCAACGTCCTCTGCCTTTACTCTCACTTGATGATACCCTGATCTGAGGTTGATCTTGGAATATACTCGTGTACCCTAGAACTAATCATCAATAAAAACCACCATAAACTGATCTAGATATTGGTGTAAAACTCCATTCATCAAATCCATGAACACAACTGGGGCATTTGTCAGACCAAAAGGCATAACAAGAAGTTCATAGTGCCCGTACCTAGTCTTGAAGGCTGTCTTTGCAACGTCCTCTACATTTACTCTCACTTGATGATACCCTGATCTGAGATCGATTTTGGAATATACCCGTGTACCCTAGAGCTGATCAAACAAATCGTCTATGCGGGGTAGAAGATATTTATTCTTAATAGTAACCTTGTTGATTTCTCTCTTTCTGTTCCCATTTCCCTCCCTCTTTATTATTTAAATACCATTATTCTTCGGGTCGTTACAGCATATATACAGTATATGGTGGAATGTAGGTAACTCTGGTATATTATATTCTATGGATGGATTAATGAAATTTATATTTACTACTGCTTAGGTTTCCGCTATGTATGACAAGTGTGTCCCCATTACCCACAGGTTTGGGTTGACTGTATTATGTTTTAAGTTAATAATATTTAATATATTTAATTATGTAGTAAATTAGGTAGGTCATTATAATTTGGTATCAGAGCCTAGGATGTTAGGTTCCGTAGACTCTAGAATGCAGCAATAATAATACCAGAGTATAGGATAAGGGAATTTAAGGTCTAGTTTTGTAGTCTAGATGTAGGACTTCCGTGATGGTTTGTGTGTCTTTTCTTGGGTGATAATTTCAGGAAAGTCATGGTAAACTATTGTCGAGTTGGGTATCTAGGTTGCAAGACTGAACTTTGAATCAAGATTAGGGGTAATGAATTAGTTAAGGATATAATATACTAGTTAGATGATATGTTATGGTAATAAGGTCCTAAGTTAAGTTTACTGTCTTTTCATGATGGACCTTGGAGGTAGTAGAGCCCATGCTAGTGGAAATAAGGGTGCTGGGCCCTCGGGCGCTGCGAGTGGCAATTTAGATGGAGTACTGCGCAACGTGGCTCAGCAAGTCATGACTAAAATTGCAAGGATCTCTAGAGAGCAGGGTGGTCCATCTGTAGGCCACTGTAGTTCTATGAAGATAAATCCTCCGGCTTTCTAAGGAGGATCTAATCCTGTGGTCATTGAAAACTGGGTACAGGAGATTGAAAAAGTGTTTTCAGTGCTGTAGTGTACTAAGGAGCAAAGGGTGCTATTCGCTACGTATAAACTGACTGGAGAGGTCGAGAGATGGTGGACGGCAATGAAACTCCTGGAACAGCAGAGGACAGTGCCTATAGAGAGAGATTTAAGGATATATTTTTCGATAGATATTTTCCAGCCTCGTCTAGAGAAGTTAAGATAGAGGAGTTTCAGAATCTGAAGCAAGGACTGCAGATAGTGCAACAATATGTGGCGAGGTTTATTGAGTTATCTCGCTTCACCCCCGTACATTATTCCAGATGATACGAAGAAGGTAAGGCAGTTTGAAAGAGGTCTGAGGAGAGAGTTATATAAGCAAGTGTCGATACTAAAATTGCAAGATTTTGTCGAGCTGGTAGACAGGGCAACTATGACAAAAGTTAGAGAGCGGTTGGAGGCTGAGGAGTAGAGACAGAAGAAGAGATCCACTCCTTCTGATTCCCAGCAGGGGTTCAGTCAAGGTTCATGGAAGAGAGGTGGCTACTATAGGGACCGGAGGCAGGAATAAGGGAATCATGGTTTTCAGGGTATGCAACCTTTTCCAGCTTGCTCGACTTATGGGAAGAGACATCTGGGTGAGTGTTGTGTCGGGCGAGGTATTTGCTACTGATGTGGGGATTTAAGACATATGATGAGAGATTGTTAGGCTCATATTGGTGCTACTCCCGCTCTTAAACCTGCTCGGGGAGGCTATCAGGCACCACGTAGAGGCCAGAAGAGGAATATGGCTCTAGTTAGAGTTTTTGCTTTGACGTCGGGTGATGCTAAGACAGCCGGTGACGTGGTGACAGGTATGGTTAGCATGTTTTCATTTAAAGTTACTGTACTATTTCATTCAGGAGCTATGTACTTGTTCATGTCTATGGGGTGCATTAAATTATGTGGGGGTAGAAACACAGTTATTAGACACCGAACTATTAGTAACTACACCGACCGAGTCAGCAGTGAAGTGTAGTAGGGTGCTCCGAGGCTGTCCAATTGATATTCAGGTGAAGATTTTGTCTGCTGATTTGATAGTACTGGACATGCATAAGTTTGAAGTGATATTCGTTATGGATTGGCTAGCAGTTAACTTTTCCAGTATAGATTGCCATTCGAGAGAGGTAATATTCAGACCCCCGAGAAGATCAGAATTCAGATTTGTAGGGTTGCGAATGCAATTCCTACCTCAGTTAGTTTCAGTTATTCAGGTGAGGAGATCGCTTAGAGTGGTTGTTAGGGATTTGTGGCCTTTGTGAAGGAAATGACAGGAAATGAATTGAAGCTCACTAGTACGCCAGTAGCAAATGAGTTTATAGATGTTTTTTCCAGATGAGTTACTAGGCTTGCCACTTGATCGTGATGTAGATTTTCCTATTGATCTGCTCCTAGGTACAGCGCCGATCTCTAAAGCACCTTAGTGAATGGCGCCTGCAGAGTTGGCAGAATTAAAGAATCAGTTGCAAGATTTGCTTGATAAGAGTTTTATACGGCCTAGTGTATCTCTATGGGGAGCTCCAGTATTTTTTGTGAAGAAGAAAGATAGGACCATAAGAATGTGTATAGATTATAGGAAAATTAATAAGGTGACAATCAAGAATAAATATCTTCTACCTCGTATAGATGATTTATTTGACTAGCTCCAAGGTACATAGGTGTATTTTAAGATTGATCTCAGATTAGGCTACCATCAAGTAAAGGTAAGGGCAGAAGATGTATCGAAGATGGCCTTCCAGACTAAGTTTGGGCGTTATGAGTTTCTTGTTATGACTTTTGGTTTGACGAATGCTCTTACAATATTTATGGATTTGATGAATATAATCTTCCACCAATATTTAGACTAGTTTGTTGTTATTTTTATTGATGATGTACTGGTCTATTCGAGGAGCTATGAGGAGCATGAGATGCATTTGAGGCAGGTTTTATAGACGCTTAAGGAAAATAAGTTGTACACTAACTTCAACAAATGCAAATTCTGGCTTGAGAGGGTTGTGTTTTTGGGGCATGTCATTTCAGAAGATGAAATTTTTGTGGATCCTAGTAAAATTGATATGGTAGTGAATTGAGCTAGACCGAGGAACATCCAGAAGATCAGGATTTTCTTGAGGCTGGCTGGATATTACCTTCGTTTTGTTGAGGAATTCTCAGCGTTGTTTGGGTCTCTAACATGACTAAATAGGAAGAATGTCATATTTGAATGAGACGACAACTGTGAGCAGAGTTTTCAAGAATTGAAGCAAAGGCTTGTCACGACACTAGTGCTGATTATCCCGTCAGGGGGTGAGGGTTATGTTATCTACAACAATGCGTCCTTAAAGGGACTTGGCTGTGTACTGATGCAGCATGGTAGGGTAGTAACGTATGCTTCTAGGAAGTTGAAAGAATATGAAAAGAACCACCCTACCCACGATCTTGAATTGGCTGCAGTAGTGTATGCATTGGAGATGTGGAGGCATTACTTTTATGGCGAGCGATGTGAAATCTTCTCCAACCATAAGAGTTTGAAGTACTTTTTCACTAAGAAAGAACTGAACATGAGGTAGAGAAGGTGGTTGGAGCTTATTAAAGATTTTGATTATACTATCAGTTACCACCCAGGGAAAGCAAACATGGTTGCTGATGCATTGAGCAAGAAGTCTGTGGGACCAGAGCTGACAGTTATAGAGATTCAGTATCCGATCAAGATGGATCTTGAGAGACTCGGCATAGTATTGGTTGAAAGTGATCCTCAGGTATGTATTTCCAGTTTAGTGGTGTAGCCTAATTTGTAGGAAAGGATCAAAGCTGCTTAGAAAAAGGATCCAAAATTAGTAGAGGTAATGGTCAGAGTATAGAGTGGTCAGGAAGAGGAATTTTGTATTACAGATGATGGAGTTTTACGGTTCCGTTCTAGATTATGTGTTCCCGATGATACTGATATCAGGAAGACCATTCTAGAAGAGACTCACAGATCTTTATACACAGTTCATCCTGCCAGCACGAAAATGTATAGGGATATGCGAGAATCTTATTGGTGGAGTGGTATGAAGAAGGAGATTGCCAAATATGTAGCATAGTTATTGATGTGCCAGCAGGTAAAAGCTGAGCACCAGAAGCCGGAAGGTCAGTTGCAGCCACTTTATATCCCAGAGTGGAAATGAGATCACATATCTATGGATTTTATTTCAGGACTGCCGTCAACATTAAATGGCCAGAATGCAATTTGGGTAATTGTAGACCGTTTGACCAAGACCACCCATTTCCTTCCCATCAAGATCAGCTATTCCCTTAATAGACTGGTAGATATTTATATTTAGGAGATAGTCTATTCTCATGTAGTGTCATATCAAGACCCGTGTTTCACGTCACGTATTTAGAGGAGCTTGCAGGAGGCTATAGGGTCTCAGTTATCTTTCAGCACGACGTTTCATTCTCAATTAGATGAGAAAACTAAGAGGACGATTCAGATATTAGAAGTTATGCTTCAAGCATGCGTGATGGATTTTGGGGGTAGTTGGACCCAGTTTATGCTGTTGGTGGAGTTTGCGTACAATAACAGTTATCAGGCCAGTATTGGCATGACACTGTTTGAGGCGCTCTACGGTAGAAGGTGTCGTTCTCCTTTATACTGGGATAAGATAGGTGAGCGGCGAGTTGTGAGACCAGAGTTAGTACAGCAAGTGTATGATAAGGTTCGGCTCATCAGAGATAGAATTAGTGCAACTTAGAGGCAATAGAAGAGTTACGCTAATAATCGCCGTAGGAAATTGGAATTTGATATTGGTGATCTTGTGTTTTTTAAAATAGCTCCATTAAAATGGGTTATGAGATTTGGAAGGAAAGGTAAACTTAGTCCTAGGTTCATTGGCTCGTTTGAGATTCTAGAGAAGGTGGGGCCAGTTGCCTAAAAGCTAGCTTTACCACCTATATCGTCCAGGATGCACGACATATTCCATGTCTCCATGTTAAGGAAATACGTCCCAGACCCTTCACATGTAATCAGTTGTGGTGAATTAGAGGTCAGTGATTTTATAGTTTATGAGGAGGTGCCAGTATAGATTATGGACAGGAAAGAGTAGGAATTACATAATAAGAAGATTCCTCTAGTAAAAGTCTTGTGGAAAAATCACATAATAGAAGAAACTTCTTGGAAGCTTCAGGAACAGCTAAGGCAGAAATACCCGCAATTGTTCAGTGGGGTTCAGTTATAACCAGGAGAAGTGTAAGTAATTATGTAATATTTCTTTTGCAGGTTAATTAATGTATGTAATAGTTTAGTTAGTAAATAGTATTTTAGTTTGGGGAGAATTTTTATTTTATATATGTAATCTCCCATAACTCGGAATGTAACCACGGTATTCCTCCGCTACAAGTGAGGGTAAGTAATAAAATAAGTGGGCTGTTTTCTTTAAGGGATGGTGAATCATATGGATAGTAAACTTCGAGAATGAAATTTGTATAACAAGGGGAGAATGTAGAGACCCAATGAATTATATTAATTAAATAATTGAGGGAGAAGAGAAAAGAAATTTTAATTGAAATTCAACAGGGGTCTCGTCAACGAACGTGCTACGAAGTGGCTTTGTGAGGTTGTCAACGGGGGCACGTCTCGTCGAAGAAAAGATAATGATAGGCCATTTCTCAGCTCTGAATTTCATCGACGAGGAATAAGCGTTCGTTGACGAACTTCCTTCGTGGCCTCGTTGATGGAGTGACATGTGTAACGACCTGCTAGATTTTTTTTTCTTTTTTTTTTTTACTAGTAAATACTATGAAATTCCACTACTCCGTTATTTTTTAGTTAATATAAATTCATCAACCTAAGCAACGAGAAGCTGAAATCATATAATCATAACCATAAACATATGCAATATAATATCATACAATACCAGAGTGCTAACATACTCCCACAGAATATACATATAAAGTTGTACCTTCCTAAACATACATACATAACTTAACTAGGGCTACACAAAATACCTTCTTCCCAAAATCACTCACCCTACTGGTAGGGTAACACTGTAGCCCCACTACCTGCGAGCTTGATCTGCTCGCCTAATTGGATCACCTGAAAAATATCAATTAAATGGGATAAGGCGACGCTCAATAAGAAGAAACATGCTATTACTAGGGTGTAGCAAGTGAGTCATATACTTGGAGAATCTGATCTAAGTAAATATCATAATTAATGGAATCTACAGAAAACTCACATGTCTATTACAGTATAACATACACCTAGGTTATTTAACATAATCTGGTTTTTCTAAATAATCTGTTCATAATACTTCTAAAATATCTAGGTAGGACTAATTTCTAAAAATCTGATCATACATATATAATAAAACTGAGAAAATTCCCTAGATGGATAACTGAAGTCATGAATTAACCTTTCATGACAAGGTTGTGCAGCCCGAAGGTAGGACCCAACCTGATTAGCTGACTAAGGTAAGTCAACTGAACTCCGACAGTCAGATCGGCCCCCTCAACCCATATCTGATGGGGAGCCTATCCACAACATAGGGACGATCGACTTCTGAATACCACCTATTATCTGAATAGGGGTTGCACTCTGAACTGAATATAGCTATGGTACCGTGCTCTGCAGCTGAATATGGTCCATCAGGGTCTGATACTATATATAAATAACTGATATTTTTAAAATACTATTTTTACTATGATTTTGCAATAACTGAAATAACCATAACATTATATATATATTTTGAGCTGAATAAACTATAATAATTGGATATCTGAAATGTCTGCAAAACTGGATAACTGAATTTCCTGATTCACTATGTAAACTGAACGTTATGGTTTTGAAATAGGTACATCATCATATTCTAAAAAAATACTGTAAATTTCATGTTTCTGTACGTATACTGAAAATCATTGTATTATGAAAATTATGGAAGTCGTGTACTGGGAATAATAACCTCATGTCACACAATTAAACATTAATTTTGTTAGGCTATAAAACTGCATAAATAATATGAATAATAATTTGCTGAAAAACATATAATTTATACTGAATCAAAGCAGGTTTGCCTAGCATAGCATATTTTCCTTACCTGGTTCTGGCTAAAACCCCCTACTGTATCGAGTCCTACACCCACAGGGCTTCCCACTCAACTCCCTAAAAACCATATATCCCAAAACAAAATATTAATATTTCTACGTCTACGACATTTTTTACAACTGCTGGAAAGTCAAATTTCAACAAAAAGGTCTTACCCTGAATCTGGGATGAAATCTAACTTCGTCCCACTGACGATCCGCTCCGGCAGACTTAAGGAGAACTTCCCCAGGAGCGTTGTGGTGGCCTCAAATCATCTATCTGGCGGTCGATAGGGCCGAAATCGAGGAGAAAGAGAGAGAAGGAGTTGTAGGGGAGAAGAAAGAGAGATTCTGGGTGAAATTTCTACGTAAAAATTGAGTTTAACTCTATTTATACTGCGGCCTTCGTTGACGAGCCACATCATGTCGTTGATGAGGTTACGAAGAAGGTTTGTCAACCAACACTATCTCCTTATCTACGAATTTCATAATTTAGAAAATAGTCTCTCGGTATCTTCTCGTCGACGAAACATACCCTCGTCGATGAGACTCTATGTTATCCTCGTCGATAAATCCTTTGTATTCATCGACAAGTCCTTAATTAAATTCTTAGGTTATTACATCCAAAGAAGTCTGCTATCTCCTTCTGTTTCTGTTTCCATTTCCCTCCCTCTTTTTTTTTTAAATACCATTATTCTTCGGGTCACTACAACGTGGCTCATTGACGAGTGCAGGTGTATAAATAGCCTAAACTCGATTTTTCTACAAGTAATTTCACAAAGAATCTCTCTCTCTCTCTCTCTCTCTCTCTCTCTCTCTCTCTCTCTCTCTCTCTCTCTCTCTCTCTCTCCCTCTCTCTCTATCTCTTCATCCTCTCTCCCTTCTCTCTAAAATTCTGGTCCGGATTCTTGCTAGTTCGATGATCCGAGGCCACCACGATACTTCTGGAAAAGTTCTCTTCAAGTCTGCTGGAGTAGATTATTGGCGGGGCTAACTTGGATTCCATCACAAATTCAGGGTAAGGCTTTATGTTAAGTATTTGGCTTTCCTATAGTTATAGAAAATATAGTACTTGAAGAAATACTGAAGTTTTGTCTAGGGAGATGTTGTTTTCAGGGTGTTGATTGGGGACCTTGCGGGTGTAGGCCTAGTTATTGTAGGGATTTTTCAGTAGTCAGGTAAGAGAATAAACTAAAGCCGTTATTTTTCATTAAAATTATTATTATTTAATAGCAGATTAATTTTCATAAAGCATGTGTTACATATGAGTATATTTGAGAAAATGTATATTTGGGAAAATACTATATTACATAGGAAAATATATATTTAGTATGAAATGTCAGGAAATATGATTTTAGAATAGAATTCATGATTTTATTCAGTTTGTGTGGTATGAATATTATTTTATGTATATTGTATTACGTTAAGTCAATTTTACAGAAAAAACATATTTACAGTTATTTTCAGGAATAATATGATAATACAGGAAATTATGATTTCAGAATACATGATAAACAGTACATTTATTCAGTTTAGTATTTATAATATATTCGGTGCAAGACCGTGATTAATAGCCGGTACAAGGCTATAGTTATGCATGTTAATCGACTCAAGGCCGCAGTTATGAATGTATTCAGTGCAAGGCCGTAATTGTTTATATTATTACAGAATTCAGAAAATGCTATCAATCTATTTACATTAAAGAATATATTATCATGTACTATATGTTATCAAAACCCAGATGATAATTTAGATCAGTTATTAGGAGCACGGTACCGTAACTATACAATTCAGTTCAGTTCAGACTTGTGCTAACCGCCCTTACTAGCAGAGGGGGTGGGAGAAGGATAGTAGATGTGATTTTTAGTGTAGAGTTGTAGACGTCCACCTGACAGTCTAGATCAGGGTGCGGCGGGCCCATCGTACTTACAGACATTTTTGACTCGACAGTGGTCGACCAGTCATTGTCGGATCCCGCCTTCGGGCTGCACAACCCGTCATAGGGGGTAATACATGACATCGGCTAGCTATTCATCTTGGATAAATTTCAGAATCACTAGTTATATCAGATGATTTTATGAACAGTGAAATATAGTATGATTTAGTAAACCATGAAATTGTATGTTTACTCAGTTATGTTATTATCAGTGTTTCCAAGCATATGACATGTACAATATATTTATTATAGCACGTAAATATTCGTGTTGCCACATAACTGTATTTAGTTTATTTCCCTTACTGAGAGGTGTCTCACCCCAGCTTAAACCATTTCAAGAAACCTAGAAAGATAGGTGGACCGAGCCCCACATCGTTGAGGTGGCTGTATTACCTTGCTGGGAGGGTGAGTTTTGAACAAGGATTAGCTAGTTTTTGGGATTAGTTTCTAGTTTTATCTTTTGATATTTTGGGAATTGTATATATACAGTATATGGTGGAATGTAGGTAACTCTGGTATATTGTGTTCTATGGATGGTTGAATGAAATTTATGTTTACTGCTGCTTAAGTTTCCGCTGTGTATACCAGGTGTATCCCCGTTACCCACGGGTTCGAGTTGATTGTATTATATTTTAAGTTTGTGGTATTTAATATGTTTATTTATGTAGTAAATTAGGCAGGTCGTTACACCTATGGGTCCGAGTTGACTTTGTTTACGTTTTATGGTATCAGAGTATGATTATTAGTATTATTATTATTATTATTATTATTATTATTATTATTATTATTATGTGGAAAAAAATATAGCAGAAATTTGGGGTCGTGATAAGTGTGGTATCAGAGCCTAGGTTGTTAGGTTCTGTAGACTTTAGTGCGCAGCGGAAACAATACCAGAGTAAAGGAATAAATTTTGGAAAGGATATAAAATGTGGTAGATTAGAATTTTAGTGAGTTAATGTTGGGAAATTAAGATGAAAATTTAGGATTTTGTTTCGCAGTCTGGAAACAGGATTTTGTAGTGGTTTGTATGTCTTTCCTAGGGTGACGATTTCAGGAAAGTCTTAGTAAACTATTGTCTCGTTGTATTTCTAAATTGTAGGACTGAATCTTAAATTGAGAATAAGGATGTTAAGTTAATTGATGATATAAGATTATAGTTAGATAAATATAATAGTTATGTTATGAAGATAAGGTCCTTATATTACGTTTATTTTCTTTTCAAGATGGACCCTGGGGGTAGCAGTGCTCACGCTAGTGACAATGATAGTGTAGGGCCCTCTAGCATAGGCGGCGGTGATTCAGATGCAATTCTGCATAGTGAAGCTTAGCAGGTTATGGATGAGATTTCATGGAGCTCTAGGGAGTAGGGAGGCCCATCAGTCGGCCAGGGCTGCACTATAGAACAGTTCACCAAAATGAAGCCTCCGGCTTTTTTTAGGGGGTGCAGACCCGATTGCAGCGGAGAATTGGGTACAGGAAATGGAAAAAATACAGACTGTACTACGCTATACTGATGAGCATAAAGTGTTATTTGCCACCTTTAGACTGACAGGGGAGGTTGAACATTGGTGGTCGACTGTGAGACTTCTGGAGGAGCAGAGGCTGATACCTATAGCTCTAACTTGGAGCCAGTTTAAAGAGATATTCTTTGACAAATATTTCCCTACCACCACTAGAGAAGCTAAAGTGGAGGAATTCTTAAATCTGACGCAGGGACAGATGACAGTTCAGCAGTTGCAGCAAAATTTATTGAACTGTCCCGCTTTGCCCCCTACATAGTCTCGGATGAGGCAAAGAAGGCACGAAAATTTGAGAAAGATCAGAGGCAAGAAATATACGAGCAAGTGGCGGTGTTTAAAGTGTAGGATTTCGCCGAGTAGGTGGATAAAGCAACTGTGGCTAAGGCGAGCAGGGGCCTATGGAGGAGAGGTGGACATAGCGGGGGACGGAGGCAGGAGACTGGGAGCCATGAGTTTCAGGGTGAGCAAACCTATCTTATTTGTTCTACATGTGGTAAGAGACACATAGGAGAGTGCCGAGCAGGGAGAAATGTCTGTTACCCTTGTGGTAGACCAGATCATTTAGTACGAGACTGTCGTGCATAGTATAGCACTACTCCTGCTCCCAAACCATTCCAGGGTAATGTCCAGGTGCCCCGAGTAGACCAGCAGAGAAATACCGTGTAGGCACGGGTTTACACACTGACACTAGGAGATGCTGAGGCAGCTGGCGACGTGGTGACAGGTACGATTAATATGTTTTCAATTAAAGTTATTGTATTATTTGATTCAATGGTCACACACTTTTTTGTGTCCATGGGGTGCGTGAAATTATGTGGGGATGAAACTCGACTATTAGACACTGACTTGTTAGTACCCACATCGATAGGGTCACTAATGAGCTGTCGAAGGGTGCTTAGAGGCTGTCCAGTAGATATTCATGGGAGAGTATTACCACCTGACTTAATAGTGTTAGATCATTTGTAAATGGATATAATAATTAAAAAAATAACTCATCAAAAAAATGTGTTATTCCTTGTAATATGAAATAAATTGTGGAATCCCATTGAGTAAAATATTAATTTTATTTTAATTATATTGTAAATTCACATGATCAGTATGTATAATTCAACGTATTTACCAGGGATATATTTGAAGTATTACTCGTGGTACCTCACATTTTTTCTCTATGAATAAAATAATACATAATAGAAAAACTAGAAAATATATTGGCACAATATTTATTGGTACCATATTTTGTTTCTAGAAAATTTACACAAAATAGAATTCTTCTCAAGTGTATAGAATTTCAATTCAAGTATTCTTCAAATTTATTGTTGCCACTTTTATTTTATATTGTTTTGGTAGTAAAGTTGAGCTTTATTGAGAATATATATTGAAGTAAGATAAAATATTTTATTTTAATAATATATAAAGACATAGGATTTTTTAAATAAAATTTTAAAAATATTTTTATAATTGGTGAGTGATTTTAGATTCTCGGTGAGAAGGAATCCTTGATTACGGGTGATGGGAACATATTTAACCTCTCAATTATCATTAAAATAGTGTGATAAAATAATTTTTAAAAAAATTCAACAAAAAATTTGTACCATTGCTAACAAACTTTCAATTCAATTGTATCAAAATTCAAGTTAGATTACTAAATTAGAAGTTGATCTACAATGCATCTTTTCCAATTAGATTGATTGCTCTTCAAAACTTTTGCAAGTTCTTGATTCAAATTCGAGTTCTTAAGTCTTGAATCCATTGGTGTCAAGCTCTTAATTTTGTGAAAATGGAATCATTATTCAAGGAATAAAGTGATAATGATAATTGAGGGAGTGATGTGGATATAATGTTGCTACCTATTTGTCTTTAATATATATAAATTTATGGATGTAACAAATTCAAAGTAATTAAAATTACTATGGTGAGATTGTATAATTGTTAAGTTTAAAATTGCACGGGGAGGAAGCATTCAACTTCTAAGTATTTTTCTTACTTTTTCTAATTTAAATTTAAAAGTCTTAACAAAACAATTGAACATAACAATCATAGTGATATTGTTAAACAAATATCAAGAAGATGGTGAGGGGCGGTGTGATATCATGTTAAAAATGATGAGAACAAAATCTAAAAATAAAAATTAAAAATTAAAAAGCAACAATATATTTGGTTAATGATTTAAAACTAAATAAAAGAAACTAAAAACTTGATCGAACAAATACTCATATTTTTCCGTAAAACAAACAAAAATAAGAAAAATGTAGCCAAAATAAGGGAAGTACGAAACTGTAATGACCTGCTACTTATTTAACATTTTTTAACATTTATATTCATATACACAAATATTATCTGTCTGTAATACTACTGATAATACCCCAAGCTCAAGGGAACACTGAGGAAGCTCTGTACATCATACATATCTAAGCAGCGGTATACAAAAACTGGGAACTACTATATACAATACCAGGAAACTGTAATGCTCTGAAATATAAGTATAACACTAAACACCCAGTGACAATATCCAAAACCTGAAATCTACCCCAAATCACTAACATAAAAAATACGCCTACCCTTCCAACTATGGCAGCTCAAGTCAATCTCTAACCGCGAGCTTGATCTGCTCGCCTAGTAGGATCCCCTGAAAAATAATAATGTCACTGGGATGAGGCAACACTCAGTAAGTGGAAATATGCTATTACTAGTGTGTGGTAATTGAGTTAAATATTTAAAATACTGAAATAGTACTGATACTGTAATCTAAGTAATCTGATAAACTGTGTAGAATATTTATAATATAATTTTAAAAAAAAGTTGTGTATTTGAATTTGCTATCTGAAGAACTGCTAATATAATAGTATAAGCTGCTGCTGTGTGATATATTTGTACATACGTACTTCTGCTATACCATGGAATCTGTATATCATGATATATCCCCTCATGATAGGATTGTGCTGCCTGTAGGCTAGACTTACTCGGGTTGGCCTATTAGACAAGTCAATCTATATCTGTACATCTGCCAATCTGTATCAAACTATGTAGATCTAGCCCACTGCAATCACTCTGGGCCATCTCCAACCTCTATCATTGTCTAACCGGCTACCTCGACCCAGCACGCTGGGGAGACTACAATCTCTCCTCGCACAGTTAGACGAAATCCACATACTATCTAAGTTATGTGGTTGCACGTGTCTAAACTAGCAACGGTACCGTGTTCTGCGGTATATATATCTGTTTGTAATTTCCACAGGGATTTGATATCATGTAATACTGTATACTTATATAAATATATAATCATCTTACTTCTTTTAACATGATTTCAAAAACAACCATAATACTATAAATTTGAACTGTAATATCTGAGATATCTGACTGAAATATATATATATATATATAATATCTATCTGTATCATCTGTGATTTCTTTCTGTACTATCTGTAATATCTGTTTATAATATCTGTATACTCTGTCTATAATATCTGTAAAATCTGTCTCTAATATCTATAAAATTTGTCTGAGTGTTATGGTTTAGAAATCATGTTAGTATGAGAAATACTCTAAGTCTCATTCATTGTTAATAATCTGAAATATCTGAATATCTGTAATACTGTCAAATCTACATACTATACTGTAATAAACTTATGCCACACATTTGAGTAAACACAATCTCATGCTCAATTTATGTAGTTCAGCTATAAAGATAATATTCATAATTCTCTAAAAAAAATAATCTGATCTGCATGCTTGTAAATACACATTCATAATATTCTGTATATATATTAAAAATCTCTAGCATAGCATATTTCTCTTACCTTAAATCTGAAAAGCCCTTACTAAATTCTGGCCTTATACCCGTAGGGTTCCTAACTCAACATCCTAAAACAATATCCCCCAGAACAAAATATCAGTATTTCTTTGCATACTACATTTCTTATAAATGTGGGGAAAGCAAATACTAAATAATATGTCTTACCCTGAGTTTGGGATGAATTCCAAACAAAATTTTCCCACGACCAGCTTTGGCAGACTTGTAGAGAACTTCGCTAGAAGCGTCGTGGTGGCCTCAGATCTTCAATCCGATGAGAAATGGGGCCGAAATCGAAGAGAGAAGGGGAGGGAAACGTAAAGAGAGAAAGAAATAAGAGGTTTCTACGCTGAAATTTTTGATAAAAATTCGAGTTTCAATTATTTATAGAGCCGGATTCGTCAACGAGACACGTCACCTCGTCGACGAGTCCTATAGAAAGTTCGTTGACGAGCCTGCACCCTCGTCGACGAGTTTTAGTCTGCCATAAACCCTCTCTCAGTATCTTCTCGTCGACGAGATGGGTCTTTGTTGACGAGATACCGAAGAACCCTCGTCGAAGAGGCCTAGAAGAATTTCTTGGGTTATTACATTCTCCCCTCCTTATAAAATTTCATCCTCAAAATTTGCTATCTGTATTACCTTCTATCATCCCATAAGGCAAATGATCTACTTACTTTATTACTTGCCATCACTTATGGCGGAGGAATATTGTGGTTACATTCTATGTTCTGGGAGATTACACATATAAAACTAAAAACTATCTACTAACTAAAATCATTACATGTACCTACAAAAGAAATACTATCTAACTATTATACTTTACGTGATTACCTCTAAACCTCTTGGAACAACTGCGGGTATCTTTGTCTGATCAGCTCCTCAAGTTCCCAAGAAGCTTCCTTTACAGTGTGATTCTTCCACAAAACTTTTACTAACTAAATTTATTTAGTGCGTAATTCTTGTGTCTTTCTGTTTAGGATTTGTATCGGTACTTCTTCATAAGCTAGTGAATCCTTAAGCTCTATCTCTGCATAGCTAATGATATGGGATGGGTCTGGGACGTATTTCCTCAACATAGCCACATGAAACACGTCGTGTATTCTAGACAACATTGGCGGCAAAGCTATCCTGTAAGCAATTGGCCCTATTCTTTCTAGTATCTCAAAAGGGCCAATATACCTAAGGCTCAACTTGCCCTTCTTTCCAAACCTCATAACCCCTCTCAAAGGAGCTACCTTAAAAAATACTCGATCTCCCATGTCAAACTCTAATTCTCGACGGCGAGTGTCTGCATAGCTTTTCTGCCAATTCTGCGTCGTACTGATTCTTTCTTTAATTAGTCGGACCTTATCATACGCCTGCTGTACAATCTCTGGACCCAAAACTCGCCTCTCGCCTACCTCATCCCAAAAAAGAAGAGAAAGACATTTTTTACTATATAGTGCCTCGTACGAAGCCATGCTGATACTAGTCTGGTAGCTGTTATTATAAGCAAATTCAACTAGTGGTAGAAACTGAGTCCAGCTATCCCCAAAATCTAGTACGCAAGCACGAAGTATATCTTCTAATGTCTGGATCGTCCTCTCAGTTTGGCCATCTGTCTGAGGATGGAAAGCAATGCTAAATATTAACTGTGTACCCATAGTCTCCTGAAAATTTTTCAAAATTGTGAAGTAAACCGAGGATCCCGGTCTGAGACTATGATTACTGGTACACCATGGACGCGAACTATCTCCTAAACATATATTTCTACTAGCCTGTCCATGGAATAATGGACTTGGACTTTAATAAGGATGAAATGGGTAGTCTTCGTCAAACGATCAATAACCACCCAAATTGCATTCAATCCCTGATGTACTGGTGGTATCCCCGTAACAAAATCCATGGAAACGTGGCCCACTTCCACTCCAGAATAAAGAGTGGCTGCAATTGCCCTGCTGGTCTCTGGTGCTCAGCCTTAAACTATTGGCACGTCAAGCACTGTTATACAAAATCGGCTATCTCCCTCTTCATTCCACTCCACTAAAAATACTCTTGCAGATCCCCATACATTTTAGCACTACCGGGATGGACTGTGTATAGGGATCTGTGAGCCTCCTCCAATATAGTTCTCTTGATCTCGTTATCTGCAGGATCACAAAGCCTAGTACGGAACCGCAGGGCACCGTCATCTAATATGTTGAGCTCCTCTCCCTGACCATCCTGCACTCTAGCCATTACCTCTACCAATTCCGCATCATCTCCCTGAGCTGCTTTAATTTTCTCGTATACTGTAGGTTGTACAACCAGGCTGACAACGAATGCCTGAGGACTATCCTCTACAATCTCTATACTAAGTCTCTCCAAATCCATTAGGATCGAATGCTGAATCTCTATGACTACCAATGCTGGTTTTACTAATTTTCTGCTCAACGCATCCGTCACTACATTCTCGTTCTCTAGGTGGTAACTAATAGTGCAGTCATAATCTTTAATAAGTTCTAGCTACCTTCTTTGTCTCATATTCAATTCTCCTTGGGTGAAAAAGTATTTCTGACTCTTGTGATTCGTGAAGATTGCACTTGTGACCTTGCCTGATGAGAACAAAATCTAAAAATAAAAATTGAAAATTGAAAAGCAACAATATATTTGGTTAATGATTTAAAACTAAATAAAACAAACAAAAAACTTGATCGAACAAGTACTCATATTTTTCCTTAAAACAAACAAAAATAAGAAAAATGTAGCCAAAATAAGGGAAGTACGAAACAATATAAATTAATAATATCACTTTATAATTATTTTACTTAATATTTAATAATTCGCCTTAAAGGAAAAATCGCAGTGCGTATGACAATTAAAAAGTAGTATGGAAACATTTTTAAATAAATTTTATTATTTTAAGTTTGTTAAAAAATTTATTATGCTTTTATGCTAATTATATTTTAATTTCAAATGATCATTCTATTTTAATTTTAATTTATATATGAAATGAATGATTTAATATACAAAACTTAATTCCAGATATTAATGTATTCTTCTAATAGGTTGTAGAAAATAATCAAAAATTATAAAATTTATTGTTAAGTTTGGACATTACATTATTAGAGATTGAAATATTGAGTATTTTTTTGGGTAATGAAATTTCTAAGATTTAATTTTTAAATCCCACTATATAACATGCATTGACAGTGGTGAATAATTTTTAAAACATAAAAATTACTATTAGATTTTATATTTCTGATAATTAGCTTCTTTTTTTTTTGAGATTTTAAATAACAAAATAGAGAGAAAAAGAAATCCAAGAGAGTAGGAGGAATGCTAAGACACGTGGCGCAATCAGGGAGATGTCTTCAGTCTTTGAAGCCTATAAAAACCAGAGGGGTTGAAGAATTTCAAAGTCCCAAAAAATTCTCACCCAATCCCTTACGAAGAAGAAGAAGAAGAAGGAAATATTATAGTGGTAGCATAAATGTTTCAGGCGAGTCAGGAACAGTGCTCCATGTGGAGTCTTGCCGAGGACCGGGCATTTCAGTATGCACTTATACTGCTTCCCGCCGGAACGCCGTTCCGGTGGGAGGCGATGGCCGCCTACATACCCGGTAAGTCGCCGATGGAGGTGGAGAAACACTACGATGCAGTGTTTCACAGCTGGAGCGACCCCGAAGCGGGTCCAGTCCTTCAGTCGGGGTCGTCGGTGCCGCCGCCCGCTCAGATTCCGTTGGAGACTAAGGCGAAGCGTGGCGATGGTAAGCCCGGGAAAAGGACTTCCTGGACCGAAGATGAACACAGGTATATATTATTATTAGTAAAAAGAGTTTCTTTTTAAATATTTCTAGAAACGTATTAATTTTGGTGGACGCAGGTTATTCTTGTATGGGCTGGAGAAATTCGGGAAGGGAAAATGGAAGCAAATAGCAAATGAAGTGGTGTTGACAAAATCCCCAGCCCAGGTGGCCAGCCATGCCCAGAAATTCTTCCTCCGCCACAGCCCTGCGAATCAGCTCAAGGGAACCAAGAGGTCAAGCATCAACGATGTCACCAACCCCTTTCCCTCCAACGATCCATGAAGAACAAATTGCATGATGTACATATAAGGCCCTTAGTTTTGATTAGAGCTAGAAGCTACCTTAGTTTGGATTAGAGTAAGAAGCTAGTATGTACTGTAACTTAATATCGTCTGACATAGTGAAAGTGAAAGACTTGACGTGGACTTCGGTCCTGTGGTTTTTCCCTTCACATCGAAGGGTTTTCCACGTAAATCTTGGCGTTCTTTTTGTGTTTCTGTGGATGTATGATTTATGCTTTTTAATACTATTCATTATTTTGATTTTTGGTCATCGATTATTCTACTTGAAGTCATGTTTAACTTTGGTTAATTAATTTATGGAATAAAATGTAGCAGAAAGAAATAAAATGAAAATTTGAATGGTGATCGGATATGGCTAAATCAAGTGATAACTTTAATTTCAATTACGTACCAAACATGTAGTTAGTGTTAATTTGATCGAACAAGAGCCCCAAAAGATTGTCGATCGCTGGGTTTTAAAGTATAGATTTTGAACTTTGAATTTAAATTTGGATGGATTTAGATAAAATTTAATATAATTTTATATTACATTTTGTCCAAATCTACACAAATCCAAATCCAAAGTCTCCCAAATATAGGATTTGTATATTTTGCAATCACCTCCGCACCTCTCTTCCCCAAGAATGCTAACTATTAGGACGGCATGCTCGATATCTCACAAGAAGCTTGTATTACGCCAAGCTCCCTCAAATGTGACTGAACAATATAAGTTAATGGAGAATCATTCAATCTTCCAACAAATTAGGGTTCAATATATATGAAAAGAAATAACAATTTAGGGTTCACTTTAAATATTTATGACAAAATAAAATAACTTAACACCCTAAATTTTTTTAATTTTCTTTTTCATAAATATTCATAGAAATCTAAAAATCTGTTCTTATTTATTTGAATTAGCCCCCAAGTGCGCCAAAAACCATGTCACTCTAAGCCAATAATATACATGATAAAAGTCTTTTTTTTTTTTTTTTACATATTAAATTGGAGTTATAGTTCATATGCTCGGATCTATGCGATGGTTAAATAATGGAGTTTTGGGCATAAACATCTCATTTACAAATGCTCCCAAAAATTTTAAAAACTCTTATCCTATTTTTTTATATTCATGAGAAAAATGTCTTAAAGTTTTGAAAAGAAGATTAAAATTTAGTGGGCCTTGTTGGAAAAAAAAAATCTTTAGTTTTAGCTTATGGTCTTGTAATATGTATCAGAAATATGAAGTGCAATACTGTAATTTTTCTTCAATCGCCCAATAGGATTTCAATCCATCACCAATTCATCAACGAGAACATAGACCTGCCAAAGGCTAAACATTATGCATCACCATTGTGCATGAGAGCCAAAATTCGATAATAGCCATTACAGTTGACTACACACAATCTTAATTAGAAGGAAATATTCAAGTGGGTCTTATTAAATTATATATGGACCCTATCATATACGATCTGATAGGAGGACCACACTAGTCCCCTCGAAGAACCTAAAAGCGTAGTTCTATCGTTAATTTTATTTAATTTCTTGTACATTTTTTAGTGCGCGTATTATATTATTATAATATGGCACTATATATTTACATTTAGATTGATATATCATAATATATATTAATATTATTGCATGCATGCACTTGTACTTCAATCCTACCCTTATCAAGGGTTGATTGGGTCATGGTTTCGGTTGATATAAGGAGAAAATATTTGATACACTTTATGTATCACCTAATAGCTCAGCTGATTGGTGCATAGAGTTAATATGATTTCACCATATTTACTAAACAAAAAATAATTATAACTGCCTAGTTTAATTAAATTACATATATATGGTGAAATTATATTCATCCTAATGTTTCAATCCGGAGATTACATAAGATTTACCTAATATTTCCTCTAATATATGAGGTCATTAGTTTGAATTGAGTTCGCGATATGGAATTGGGAGTTGGGTTTGCAATTGAATTAGGTTTTTCTTAGATTTGTTGTAATTTGAATGGACAGAGTTTTCAATTTAATTTGTGGGTGAATTGTTATGGAAAACCCAAAGCACATGAATAGAAAAGGCAAAATAAAATATTTAAAATTAAAATTTGCATCCCTAGATCACATAATTTTTATTTTGAAATTTGTTGCCATTTTTTAAAAGTGGATAAAGCATTGAATTTGTGTTCAAAATTCTTAAGTTTGGATTTGTGAATTGAGATAAAACATATCCTAAATCTATTCCTCCAAATACTCTCTCAAAATCCTCTTCTTGAATCTTGAGGCAATCTAATATTTAAAAGGATATTACCACCACAATACAACTAATTTTAGGGGAAAATTTGTAAAACTACAACTAATCTTAAGGAGAAATTTGTAAAACTTCCTTTATTAAAGTAAATTTTGAGTCTTAGATTTCAATGTGTGCAAATTTTAAGTTATATTACATTTTATCCAAATCCATACAAATTTAAATTCAAACATAAAATTAGTTACATATTTCAAGTTTTAAAAAAAATGTGAACATATGATTCAACCAATCAATATCACTTTTCTCTTAAAAAATATTCATTGACTTAGTCAACATTGTTGATATTTTTAAAGAGTGAAGATATGTATATTATGATTCCAATATCCATTGTTATATACGAGCTACTTAAACTAACATAAAGTATATTTAAAAGGATCGTATTAAATATATAATCAAACTCATTTAATTTAAGTCTAATTTAACTTATATTTCAACTTTTCAAAAATTATATAACTCAAGAGATAATACTCATTGATCAAAATTTAACATCTTAATTCCATGCTTATTTACGGAAAGTAAGAATTAGAAATTTTAAAAATAATAGAAATATATTTTCCATATTTTTATATAATTTTAAAAAATGAAAAATAATAATTTTTGTAATTTTTTGGAAAACTAAAACAAAATGTAAAGAATATCTTTAACAGCTTAATGGACCCTTTAATTCTCGGAGATTTTTCTTTTTTTGTATTATCCATTAAAATAGGATATATATATATATATATATATATATATATATATATATATTAAAATAGGATATATATATATATATATATATAGACACACATTTGTATAGAATTAAATTTATTACGTGACCCAATCCTTGTAGAAGAAGAGAGCCCAGGTGTCTATATATAAGGCCCGAGTCAATGTTTTCAAAAGCACAAACCCCTCTCTCTCTCTCTCTAAAAAAATTTTAGGAAGAATTAAGAAGAAAAAGAAGAAGAAAAGATTATAGAGAGAGCGAGAGAGAGATCTGATATTGTACTTAGGTATGTTTCAGGGGAATCAGTACTACTGGGTCGCAGCCGGAGAATGCTCGGCGCCGGCGAAACAATCCATATGGACTCTTGAGGAGAACCAAGCCTTTGAGGAAGCCATTCTACTGATTCCCGCAAGAACACCGTACCGGTGGGACTGGATCGCCAGCTTAATCCCCGGGAAGTCGCCCTTGGCGGTGAAGGAACACTACGATGAGGTTTTTCGCAACTGGAGAGAGATGGACGCGGCCGAACGAGTTGAGTCGTCGAGTTACATGAACCAGTCGCCTCCAGCGCTGGGCCCGGTGCCAGCACCCACTCAGATCTCGGTCGACATTAGGCCGGGGCACGGTGAGGATCAGTGCAAGAAAAGGACTCCCCAGACCATAGAAGAACACAGGTAGAGTAAATAATAATAATAATAATAATAATAATAATAACAATAATGCATGGAGAACGTGCATGGATGCAGGTTATTCTTTGAGGAGGCCCTTCTGCCGTTTTCTCCCGGCACGCCATGCCGGTGGGAGACCATCGCTTGCCATCTTCCCTGGAATTCGCCCATGGTTCACTGTTGGGGCGAGACGGAAGCGGGACGAGTCGACCCGCCAAGTCAAGCAAACGAGTTGTCGCTTGTCCTGGAGTCGGGGCCGCCGCTGTCACCACCACCGCCCACTCAGACTCCGTTGGGGGCCAGGCCGGAGCGCGGAGATGGTCAGCCCAAGAAAAGGATTCTCTGGACCGAAGAAGAACACAGGTAGAGTTTACGCAGTTAAATTACCATGGGTGGCTGGAGTCCTGGGTTTTAAATATATATTTAATAATTAATACTAATTAAAAAGGTTTCTTTTTAAATATTTCTGGAAACGTATTAATTTTGGGTGGACGCAGGTTATTCTTGTATGGGCTGGAGAAATTCGGGAAGGGAAAGTGGAAGCAAATAGCAAATGAAGTGGTGTTGACAAAAACCCCATCTCAGGTGGCCAGCCATGCCCAGAAATTCTTCCTCCGCCATAGCCCTGCAAATCAGCTCAAGGGAACTAAGAGGTCAAGCATCCATGACATCACCATCGCCTTTCCCTCCAACCATCCATGAAGAAAAAATTACCATGCATGTCTCCCCTGTCCATGATACAGTAAAAGATTAGAAGTGGACTTCAGTCCGCCCTAGTTTTTCCCTTCATATTGAAGGGTTTTTCACGTATATTTTCCACGTCGTCCAGATGATTTATTTTTTTAATTATTGATTATCTTGATTCTCAATTATAGATTATTCTACTTTTAAGTCATGTTTAATTTGATTACTTTGTATATTGAAATGTGGTAGCTAGGAAAGGATTAATATAATGAAAATTGGATTGGAAATTGAATAAAATTAAATTAAGTGAAAAATTCGATTTTATTGTACTATTCTTATGTATCAAACTTGTAGTTAGTGTTAATTTGAACAAGAGGGACAGAAGGATATCGATCTTGAACTATTTTGCTACATTTTGGAGTATATATTTTGAAATATGGATTTCAATTTGAGTGGATCTAAAAAAAATTCAATACAATTCTATATTACATTACATTCAAATCTCAAATTCAAAACCTCTAGCAAACATAAAATCCATATCCATACAAATTTAAATTCAAACTCCATCTCCCAAACATAAAATTAGTTACATATTTCAAGTTTTAAAAAAAATGTCAACATATGACTCATGGGCCATGACATTCAACCACTAAGTTTCACTTATATATATATACACACTATGGACTTTCTTCCTAAAATTTTCAAAGCTATTTCTTTTCTTTCTAAAATTTTCATAATATGTAAAATTAAATTTTCATCCATTAATGTGGTATATGTTTATTTATTTTCTTTTTCATTTTATTTGATGACCAAACATAGAAAAAAGAACTATTTTGAATTTTTTTTTTTTTCCTTTTCTAATACTCTTCAAGTTGCAATTGAGTGGGTCTCAATGCTTGAGTTCTCGAGGTTTCACACAATTAATAAAACTTTAAAAATTTATAAAATTTTCAAATTAAAAAATAATATTATATTCTAAAATTATCATGAATAAATTAAATAAAAATGAAGGATTTTGAAAATGCAACTTAAAATTCATCAACATATGTCTATCATCAAATTTATTTTTCATCCGCACTGTGATCAAAATGAAAATTTTAATAGTAAACTAATTTCATAATCTAAAATATAATCTAGTTCATATCAAACAAATTAAGAAACATAAAATAAAGGCTCAACTTTATTTTTTATTCTTGACGCTCCATTTGCTTTAATTATAATTAATTTTTTGGTATTGCCTTTAGTGTGTATTTGCCAAAAAAGTTGTAAGGAAATAGAGGACATGAATAAAAGGGTTTGTGTGAGAAGTGTTCACTTGTATTTGTAAATATAAAGAGGTGTAACAATGAATATAATACATTCATAAATTTAAGGTGGAAATGAAATGTCACAAAATGGTGATTATTTATTCATAATAATCTTAAAAAATTATATCAATCTAACAATTCAAATAGAAATTCTTAGGTAGTGTATGTTGAAGCTTAAACTTGACAGTGGGACGGTGGCAGCAAAACTTGGTCGACAGCTACTCCACCAATCCAATCGAATATTGTTGAATTTTCTAAACTGCAGGCAACCTACTCCACCTACCAGCCCATTTCATTGAACCTACCATGTAGTGATCTAACAAAAATAAAAATAAAAATAAAAATAATAATAATAATAATAATAATAATAATAATAATAATTGTGACAAACCGAATAATAATGAGATTTAAATAATAAAGTGAAAGGGAAATGGAAACAGTAACAGAAGAAAGAAGTCGACTTCGTCGACGGTAGCCTTGAAACGTATTCTATGGATATATGATCTCACTTCCACTCTGAGATAAATAATGGCTGCAACTGACTTGCTGACCTCTGGTACTCAACTTTTACCTGCTGGCACGTCAAGCACTGGACTACATACTCGGCAATCTCTCTCTTCATACCACTCCACTAGTAAAACTCTCGCAAATCCCTGTACATTTCCGTACTATCGGGATGAACCGTATACAAAGATTTGTGAGCCTCATCCAAAATAGTCTTCCTAATGTCAGTATTGGCAGGAACACATAATATGGAACGGAACCGCAAAGCTCCGTCATCTAAAATGCAGAATTCCTCCCCCCTGACCACTCTGCACTCTATCCATCACCTCTGCCAATTCTGAATCTTCTTTCTAGGTGGTTTTAATCCTTTCCTGCAGAGTAGGTTGTACCACTAAACTGGCGATACATACTGAAGTATTACTTTCAATCAATTCAATGTCGAGTCTCTCTAGATCCATCATGATCGGACGCTGGATCTCTATAGCTACCAACACTGATTCCCCAGACTTCCTACTTAGTGCATCAGTTACCACATTTGCTTCCCCTGAGTGATAACTGATAGTACAGTTAAAATCCTTAATCAACTCTAACCACCTTCTCTGTCTCATATTCAATTCTTTCTGGGTGAAAAAATACTTTAAGCTCTTGTGGTAGGAGAAAATCTCACATTGCTCGCCGTACAGGTAATGCCTCCAAATTTTTAATGCTTGTACCACTGCGGCCAATTCAAGATCGTGGGTAAGGTAGTTCTTCTTATATTCTTTCAGCTGTCTAGACGCATAATCCACTTCCCTGTCATACTGCATCAACACATAGCCAAGTCCCTTCAAAGATGCATCACTGTAGGTAGTATAACCCTCACCCCCCAATGGGATGATCAATACAGGCATTGTGACTAGCCTCTACTTCAATTCCTGAAAACTCTGTTCACAGTTGTCGTCTCATTCAAATCTAGCATTCTTTTTAGTTAGTCGTGTAAGAGGTCCTGATAAAACGGAGAATCCCTTAACAAAACGACGATAATATCTAGCTAACCCTAAGAAACTCCTGATCTCCTAAACGTTCCTTGGTCTAGCACAATTCACAACCGCCTCAATCTTACTGGGATCTACAGAAATTCTGTCTCCTGAGATAACATGCCCCAAAAACACAACTTTCTCAAACTAGAATTCACATTTACTGAATTTTGCATACAGCTTCTTCTCCCTAAGCATCTGCAAAACCTGCCTCAAATGTATATCCTGCTTCTCATAGCTCCTCGAATAGACTAGTACATCATCAATAAAAACAATCACAAACTGATCTAAATATGGATGAAAGATCCTATTCATCAAATCCACAAATATTGCAGGAGCATTCGTCAGACCAAATGTCACGACCCGCTCATTTTCACTTTTTTTTTTTTTATATATAATAATATCAACATCACACATCTCACATTCCAGCTCAGCAGGTCACAATCCACCTAGACCCGTGGGTATTAGGGATACATCAGAGCATTCTACAGAAGCCTACGCAGCAGAAAGTATAAAATCATATACATCTCATCATAATGTGCAATACAACATACCAGAGTACTACAATCACTATCTCTCCGTATATATATATTCCAAAAATGGAATCTAGGTACAATTCCCACATAAACCCATCTGTCCCTACCAAAAACTTACCCTTCCAAAAATGGCTGATAATTCACACTATGTCAGCGGGGCTTTTCCCGCTCTCCTATCTGAGGCTCCTAAAAAGTTAATAAAATTTAGGGGTAAGACACCTCTTAGTAAAGGAAATAAACTAATACTAGTGTGTGGCAACATGAGTATTATGTGTTCTACATATACCATACATAACATATTCAATACTGTTTATCAAATCTAGGAAAACATAAGTATATCAAAACATGACAGAACATACTGCATTTCATAAACATATCTCATCTCATATCATAATAATAACATAAAACAACCCTGGTAGGTTAGCTGGTTGTTGTCATGTATTACCCCCACATGACTGGTTTGTGTGGCTCAAAGGCGGGACCTAACAATGGTTGGCCGACCACTGCCAAGTTGATAGTCTAGTCTGTAGGTTCGATGGGTCTACCTAGACTAGTCCGTACACCAGGGGCGATAACAGCACATTTCTTGAAAATAACCACATTGACCATCCAATCTCACACCACTTCGTACAGCGGCGTTAACACAGATATCATGATCACGAAGACCATGGACACATAGCAAAGGTAATGTGTAAGTGTTAGCCTAGACCAAGCCAACCAGGTTCTGATATCATATAATATATATACTAAAACTGTGATACATAGATATCTCATATCATTTGTTCTCACATCAATCACATCATTTTACATATATACGTGTATCATAAAAATCATTGGCCCGTGTGCCGGTATTACACATTTTATCATAGCTCGGCCCGTACGCCAGCAAATCACAAAACACAGCCCGTATGCCGGTAAATCACATAGCACAGCCCATACGCTGGAAAATCTCATCCACATAGCACGGCCCGTACGCCAGCAACCATATCCACATAGCACGGCTCGTACGCTGGCAAATCATATATATACAAAAATATCTCAGCCCGTACACCGGTTTTCCCATCTTAAAAACCCATACCATCCACATTCCTAGAAAACAGTATTTCACAACATTTTTACTCATGTCACACAACAGATTTTCCACATATTCAACATACGATCATTTTCACAGTATTTTGTAAATATAAAACATATATATAAACATATACATTTTCCATAAATCAAATGATAAATATATATATATATATATATATATATATATAAGCATTTTCTCAAAAACGGAAACTAGTTTAGTTTATCCCCTTACTTGATTCCTACAAAGCCCCTAAGAAACTCTTCCCTGCACCCGCAGGGTTTCCGACTCAATACCTTGAAAATGAAATCCACCAGAAGTAAAGTTCAATATTTTCGTACGTACAACATTTTCTATAACTATCACTAAGTCAAATTAGGCTTAAAAGCCTTACCTCAACTTAGGGATGATTCCCAACGTTCCCAATCAATACCCCTGGAAACGGAAACTTCCAGTATTAAACTTTAATATTTTAACACGTACAACACTTCTCTCAACTATCACAAATCCAAAAATTGAGTATAAAGTCTTACCTTAGATTTGGGATGGTTTCCTCCTTGCTTTCACCGATGATCCGCTCCAGCATATTCAGAGAGAACTCCGCCAGGAGCGTCGTGGTGACTTCGGATTGTCGATCTGGCTTAAAAATAGCCCAAAAACAAAAAAAGAGAGAGAGAGAGAGAGTTAGCTTCTTAAAGAAGCTTTAAAAATTCGGATTTTCGTATATACAAAACAGGGGATTTCGTCGACGAGCCCGTTCTTCGTCGACGAGTCCTTCACAAATTTCGTCGACGAGACCCTGTATTCGTCGACGAAATTCAAGCTGCCTCAGAACCCCTTTCGGTATTTTCTCATCGACGAAACCCTGTGTTCGTCGACTAATTCTTTTAAGCCTTCATCGACAAACCCCCTGTATTCGTCGACAAAGTCCTGCTGATCCCTTTTTCTGTTTTCCCTCCCAAAGCTCAATGTCGTCAACAAAGTCGACGGCCTCCTTCTGTTTTCGGTTTCCATTTCCATTTCTTTATTATTTAAATTTCATTCTAAATTCGGGTCGTTACACCAAATGGCATAACAAGAAACTCGTAATGCCCGTACCTGGTCTTAAAGGTCGTCTTTGATACATCTTTTGCTCTCACCTTTACTTGATGATAACCTGATCTGAGGTCAATTTTAGAATATACCCGTGTACCCTGGAGCTAATCGAATAAGTCATCGATACGGGGTAGATGATACTTGTTTTTGATAGTCACTTTATTAATCTCTCTGTAATCTATACACATCCTCATAGACCCGTCCTTCATTTTAACAAACAGCACTAGAGCTCCCCATGAAGATACACTAGGTCGTATGAAGCCCTTATCAAGCAAATCCTGCAACTGATCTTTCAGTTCTGCCAACTCTGCTGGCACCATTTGGTACGGTGCTTTAGAGATCGGCGTTGTACTTGGAAGTAGATCAATAGAGAAATCTACCTCACGATCAAGCGGCAAACCTAGTAATTTTTCTAGAAACACGTCTGTAAATTCTTTCACCACAGGCGTATTGATAAGTTTTAATTCATTTTCGGACATTTCTTTCACAAAAGCCACAAATCCCCGACAACCACTCTGGAGCAGTCTCCTCGCCTGAATAGCTAAGATCATCTGAGGTAAAGATTGCACTTGTAACCTTGTAAATCTAAATTCTGGTTTCCCTAGAGGTTTGAATATCACTTCTCTTGCACAACAGTCTATAATAGCAAAATTAGCTACTAGCCAATCCATGCCAAAGATGATGTCAAACTCATGCATATCCAGCACCACCAAATCAGCAGATAAAATTCTCCCTTAAACATCAATTGGACAACCACAGAGCATCTTACTACATCTCACGGCTAACTCGGTCGGTGTAGCCACTAACAGTTCAACATCTAATGATTGTGTTTCTGCCCCACATAATTTAACACACCCCAAGGACACAAACGAGTATGTGGCACCAAAATCAAAAAGCGCAATAACTTTAAATGAAAACATATTAATCATACCTGTCACAACATCGCCGGCTGTCTCAGCATCACCCGGCGTCAAATCAAAAACCCTTGTTGGGGCTATATTCCTCTGCTGGCCTCCACGTGGCGCCTGGTAGCCTCTTCGAGCAGGTCTAGGAGTAGGAGCAGCACCAATCTGAGCCTGGCAATCCCTCATCACATGCCCTGGCTCCCCACATTGATAGCAAACACCTTGCCTAGCATGACACTCCTCTAGGTGCCTCTTCCCACAAGTCGGGCAAACTGGGGGTGCTTGTACACCTTGAAAACCACAATTCCTGGTCTCCTGCCTCCGATCTCTATAGTAGCCACCTCTCTTCCACAAACCACGTCCAATCCCCTACTGGGAACCAAAAGGTATGGATCTCTTCTTCTATCTCTACTCCTCAGCCTCCAACCGCTCTCCAATCTCTGCTATAGTGGCCCTATCAACCAGCTCGGCAAAATCCTGCAATTTCAGAATCGACACTTGTTTATATATTTCCCTCCTCAAACCTCTTTCAAATTGTTGTACCTTCTTCACCTCATCTGGAATGATATACGGGGCGAAGTGAGATAGCTCGATGAACCTCACCGCGTACTACTGCACTAATAGTTGTCCCTACTTCAGATTCAGGAACTCCTCAATCTTAGCCTCCCTAGACAAGGCTGGAAAATACCTATCGAATAATATTTCTTTAAACCGCTCCCACGTCATCTCCATAGGTACAATCCTCTGCTGCTATAATAATCTCACCGTCGACCACCATCTCTCGGCCTCTCCAGTCAGTTTATATGTGGCAAATAGTACCCTCTGCTCTTCCGAACACTGCAGTACTGCAAATACTTTCTTTATCTCTTACACCCAGTTTTCAACGATTGCAGGATCTATCCCTCCTGAGAAAACCGGAGGATTCATCTTAATGAACTTCTCTATCAAGTTACCGTGGCCTGCCGAAGGACCACCCTGTTCCCTCGAACTCCTGGCAATTTCTGCCATAACCTGCTGTGCCACGCTGCGTAAGACGGCATCCGAATCACTACCCGCAGTGCCTGAGGGTCCAGCACCCTCACTCCCATTAGCGTGGGCACTACTGCCACCAAGGTTCATCCTGAAAAACAAGTAACTTAACTCAGAACCCATTTTCTATTCATATCACCCAACTAATATAGTATATTCTCCTAATTAACTTGTCACTCCTGATCTTAATTTAAGGTTCAATCCTGCAACCTAGATACCCAACCCGATGATAGTTTACCATGAATTTCCTGAAATCGTCACCCCAAGAAAATCACACAAACCACCACGAAAGTCCTGCATCTAGACTACAAAACCAGACTTCAAATCCTCTTATCCTATACTCTGGTATTATTACTACTGCACTCTAGAGTCTACAGAACCTAGAATCCTAGGCTCTAATACTAAACTGTAACGACCTGCTTAACTTATCACATAATAAATACAAATAATAATAACATCAACCCGAACCCATGGGTAGCGGGAATAGCCTAACATAAACAACGGAAACCCAAGCAGCAGTAAAAATAATTTACATTCATCAAACCATTAATTACATAATACCAGAGTTTACAACATTTCAAAAATACAGTATTTGAATATAATCTCCAAAACATCAAAATAGACCTAGGATCTTACAACAAAATCTCCTGATTAGACCTAGCAAAGTGGATCGGGTCGATTTATCTGTGACGAAAAAGGTGGATTATCGGGTGAAGAAATCATAATCCATATTCGACTCGTTTAAGTGGCAGATTAGGCGGTTTTGGGTCGGATGATTCATGGCGGATGGGCGGATAATCCGCATTCTCAAATATAATTTTATTAATAATTTATTTTTGTCATAATAATTTAAATTGTATACGATAACTTGCAATTAGTTTGTGTATTAACTTTTTTAGTAACTATATCAATCATTCAATCATTTATACTAACTAACAACTCCTAATTCAGGCAAGTAAAACTGTAAGCAATAAAACATAATAAATTAATCTCAATCCAACTCAAAATAAAAACTCAAACTGTGTGACTCGTGTGAGTCTAAAATCTAAACATTATAATTGTTCTTACAATATGTGAGTTTCTTTAAATACAACTATTGTCAAATCGTGTGAATCTCCCAAAATAAAACAATCAACAAACTAAAAAAAAATCTCAATCCATCCTTCAAATAACTTCAAAATCATTTGAATGCCTTGAATTAATTGAAATGCTTTCATTTGTGACATCAAAGCTTTCATCTTCTTCTCCTCGTGTGCCTATCATGAAAGAATTCAAAATATAATTCAAGTTATGAATCAAATAACATAAATTGAACTTATTAATTAGCATCTCAAAAGTTACAAGTTATCAAACTGGAAAAAAATTTACAAATAATTTATTCAACACTACAAGTTAAAACAACAAAT
This sequence comes from Malania oleifera, assembly GCF_029873635.1. NCBI lineage: Eukaryota > Viridiplantae > Streptophyta > Magnoliopsida > Santalales > Ximeniaceae > Malania > Malania oleifera. The sequence goes on along the minus strand of NC_080428.1, from coordinate 81,039,767 downwards.
AAACAATAATTTATTGACTACATAATTTTCAAAGATAAATAGAAGCACTAGCTGCACAGCCTGTGCTAGTGTAGTAATATTCAAATAAAGTCAAACAAAGCAAGATGATATACTAGATGAGGTACGACCTTCTCTTTCAGCTTGAGCAATATTTTCAGCAAGTTCTTCCTTATCTACAAAATCTTCAACTGCATTCAAAATTCAAAATATAAATAAATAAATAAATATTGCATAATACATAGTAATTATAATAACATAGAAATATAATTAAATAAGCATACCACCTCGACTATACAGCCAATCACGAGTTAAAATGATAGTTTCAGCATTATCAGGTGTAAGAGAACTACGTGACATATTTATCACTTTTCCTCCAATACTAAATGCTGATTCTTATGCAACAGTTGATATTGGAATTGATAAGATATCTCTTGCCATTCGAGAAAGAATCGGATACCTATATTCATGACTCCTCCAAAAGTCCAAAATATCCAATTCTTTATCACAATCTACCATCCTCTCTCTAAAAAACATTTCTAGTTCTGACATTGGAGCTTCTTCATCTTCTTTAGCAAAAGCTTTAAAACCCTAAAAACAAGTATATAACAATAGAAATATAAAAATTCTATAGATGTATAATAAAAGTAAAATAAAATTTGTACTTAAAAAAAAAATCTTACTTTTAGTGTCATATCAACTGATGTTGCAATAGGTGTCATATGACCACAATCATGACTAATAGTTACTTCAAAGGAAGGCATTTTCTTAGAAGTTGAAGGAGAGTGGTGCTTCACATACTCATCAAAAAGTGAATGCATCTCACGCTAGATGTCGTTTACTCAATCTTTCCAAGACATTGATTGCACTTCTTTTAAACAAAAACATACAAATTGTATCTTGAAACGAGGATCCAAAATAACAGCCATTGCCAAAATTTTACTATAATCTGACCAGTATTTGTCAAATTTCCCTTGCATTTGAGTAGCCACATTCCTTAAAAAGACATCATCACCCAATGCCGCATTAAGTAAAGTTACTTGTACCTTCCATACTCCTTGAAAGTATAAATTTGCAGTTGGATAAGATGTCCCAAAAAAAAAGATTTGTCAAGTCATAAAAAACCTTCAAGAAACTAGCAATTTTCTCAATTTCCTTCCATTCATCATTGTTTGGGCAAAACTTGAAATTCTCCTCACTAAACCTGAATTGGCAAATAGCATCTCTATAGTATAAAGCACTTTCAAGCATCATATAAGTAGAATTCCACCTAGTAGGACAATCTTGGTGAAATCCTCTCATATGTGGCACTCTCACCTTTTCACAACATTCATGAAATATAAACTTTCGATGTTGTGAATGTTTCACATATTTGACATAATCTCGTATTTTTTCCATAGCGAAATGAGATAATTTTAGGCCATCTTGGACAATGAGATTCAATATGTGAGTGCAACAGCGAACATGAAAAAATTTTCCTTCCCTTACCAAAGCATTTTTCAAGTTCATATTAGACTTCAAATACTCTACAAAACAATCATTGGATGTAGCATTGTCCAATGTTATGGAAAATAGCTTCTTGTCTATACCCCAATTCACCAATAAGTCCATGACTTTGTTACTAAGTGCTAGACCAGTGTGTGGAGGAGGCATGCTTGAAAAACTCAATACTTTCTTCTAAAGCTTCCAATTTTTATCCAAAAAATGTGCAGTTAAACATAAATAGCCATCAGTATTTAACGAAATCCATAAGTCTAAAGTAAGAGAAATTCTACTAGAATTATTCAATAAAAGCTCACGAATGTGCTCTTTTTCCTTGAAAAAAAACCCTCATAACATCAGCTTTTGTAGTATTTCGTGTCACAAATTTTGTCTCTAGATTTAATTCTAAAGCCCATTCATGAATTCCTTCATACTCAACAAAAGAAAATGGCAAATTGTGTCTCACAATTGCCATTGCCAACTTCCTACGTTGTACAACTTGATCAAGTTTTCGTGTATGCAAAGACAACTTTCCATCACCTTGACTCATTAGCATTTGTTTTAGATCATTATTTTTCTTTCCCATGCATTTTTTTGTATGACAATGTAACTTTGATGTCCCAGAGTTCTTACTATGGTAGAAATATTTCTTAGGACAATACTTACATTGGGCATATTGTTTATCTCCACTTTCAATCAACTCAAAATCTGTCCAAATACCTGTGGAGTTATTTCTTTTGTAGGTTCTGTGTTTGATGAATCTGGCAACTGAACTTCTTCTTCACTCATCTCATCATTTTGATCAATTGAATTCGCTATTGACTGAGACATTTTTTTCCCAAATCCTTGTAATGCACTGCAAAAAATTACGAAATGGGATTAAATGTTTTCACTGCCCAGTGAAGGATTAAATTCATCTTGAAGTAGAAAATTATAAAATTAATTAATTTTTTTAATTTATTTTATATTTTTGCATTGCAAGAAATTATTTTTATGTGTAAATTTGTTATTCTAATATTGTATTTTTTATTGTTTAACAAATATTTATAGAAGAGTGTTTTAATAAATAAAAACTATTTGATATTTTACGTATTCTATAGACATTATAACTAACTAGCCATGGACACACTATCTGTGTTCTTAGTAATACTACGCTGGTTAACTCAATATTGCAGATCCATTGGTTATGGAACATCCAGATTCCAAAGGCAAAGGCAATCATCAAATTTAAATTTCAAACAATGAAAAAAATGAAAAAATTGTACATATGCAATATTAAGAACCTGCAAGCCGCAAAGGAAGACTGGGCGAGGCCTGTAAGTCGCAAAGGAAGATTGTGGCGGCGGGGCCTAGGCGAGGCCGAGTAGCTGGCGATTGGCGAGAGACGAAGATGACTGGGCGAAATTGCAAGCCGCAAAGGAATACTGGGCGAGGCCGCGAGGCGCAAGGGAATGGTGGCTCGTGAGTCATGGCCGTGGCTGTGGGTGGCAGTCAGCGACGGCAATGGGAATCACCGTTGACTCGACGTAGTGGGATGTGGCTGTGCAGCTGGAAAGGATGAAACTTTCAAGGTCAGGATGAAAATGAAACCCTAATGCTAATAGGAATCAGGTCAAAATTTGAGAGGGGGCTGCTTGTGGCATGTGATACTGTGGTGTGGGCTTATCCATGCGTGTCAATATGTGGCGAGCGTGGGCCGTGTGGGTAGTGGGCACGGCCGCACTGGGCTTTCCCATTTCCATACTTGGGCTGCTGGGCTTGAGCTTTTATGGGTTAATTAGTTATGGATTTTTATGCGGTTTGGCGGATATCTGCCGGATAAAACCGACCCGACCCGCTAAGGAGGCGGATATGAAAATTAAAAACCATATTCGACTCATTTAGCAAGCGGTTGATGATAAGTCGGTTAAAACGGATCGGATGCGGGTCGGATTAACGGATTTTTATCCATTTTTCCAGGTCTACTTCTAATCCTAGATCAAAGCTTACCATTCTAGTAGAGAAGCTCAACTCACTCAAAGGCGGCCACGACCCACCAGTCTTTCAGGGTCTCCTGAAAAATTAATTAAGTTCGGGGGTAAGATACATCTTAGTAAGGGAAAATAAACTAAATGCAGTTGTGTGACAACATGAATATATAATGCAGTTATGCATATACAATATATTTCATATATCTGTAAACATTCATCATGACATACTGAATCATCATATACTTTCATATTTTTCTAGTAACTCATATCATTCATAAATCGTCTGTTATATCTAATAATACTGAAAACATACTCAGGATGAATAGCTAGCTGGTGTCATGTATTACCTCCATGACAGGTTGTGCGGCCCGAAGGCAGGACCCGACAATGGCTGGCCGATCACTACCGAGTCAAAAACGTCTGTAAGTACAATGGGCCCGCCACACCCTGGTCTGGACTGCCAGGTGGATGTCTACAACTCTACACTGAAAGCCATATCGACTATCCATCTCCCACCCCCTTATGGGGTGGTTAGCACAAGTCTAAATATAGATATCTGATCTATATAGCTACGGTACCGAGCTCCTGAAACTGAACTAAACTAACATCCAGATTCTGATAACATATAACACATGATATTATAGCATTTTCAACATTTCATAAATACGGTCTCGTGCCGAACATTTCATAAATACAGCCTCGGGCTGAACATTTTATAAATATGGCCTCGTGCCGAACATTTCATAAATACGGCCTCGTGCCGAACATTTCATAAATACCATTCTGAAAATAAATCAATTATCATGTATTTTAAAATCATCATTTACTGCATTATTACGTAATTCCTAAAAACATGCTTATCCGTAAAATTGTCGTAACATAATACATTTCATGAAAAATAATACTCATGCCACACAATTGTCGCGACGTCCCGGAGCGTGTGTGCCCCGGGCGGTTAAATAAAAATTAATTTTAATTTTCAAGAAAAAATAGTTAATGTCGAAGTCGCCACTAACCTTTTAGTGTGATTAGAACACATGATTACTACCCCGTTAGGGGTAGAATGGGCCTACGTTACCAGAGCTGGGGTCGGGAGTTTGGTTACGCGAGGAGAAGGTACGAGCACCCCCTACGCGCCCGTTCTTACGAACGGTACCTAATTAATTTAAAATTATCCCTAAGTTAATTTAAAAAGTCTTTAAGTTACTCCTTTTATGAGTTTATAAATACACATAAAAAATAAATAAATAAATAAATGTAATATATACATATATATTCCCTCAAAACTTAAGGTACATGAAGCCCGAAAGCTCAAACCCTAGCATTAATATCATAGGGATAAAAATCAAAAATAATTTACAAAAATACACTTCCAAATTTTGGAAATCTTATAGGGTTTTTTCTAAGTATGAAAATACTAGCTTGGGAGGTTTTTGAAATAACAAAAAAAATATATATATATATATAATTAAAGAAAATAGTGAAAGTCAAGTCAAAAATATTTTTAGAATTTTCTCCTAATTTCCTATTTTTTATGATTTTTTTGTATTTTACCAAAATTTCAAATAGTTAATAAAGAATATGATATAATACTAATACTATATATTATAACACGTAAATATCATAACAGTCAAAATTCCCATGATAAAGCTCAAGTATTAACAATTCATCCCTAATAATATAGTCCAATAATTAAACCCAAGAAATCATATACCATATATAAACACGTAAAGAGAAAGAAATAAATTATGGAAACAATTCAAGTCATGAATCTAATAGGAAATATACACAAACTCTAGAGAAATCAATATGCCACAAGAGGGGAACCCTAAAAATAAATATGGAAATAAATTTAATTTTATCAAAGAGTGTTCAATAATATGAAAATACTAGAAATTGATATGCAATGATGTGGACAGAAATCAATGTGCAATAATAAGACCAATAGTAACAGGAAAATAATTCAAACCCTAAAACAATACTTAAACATAAAATTATCAACCTTCTAAAAATATGAAAACTACCAAAATCCTAAACAAACCTAGACATAAAATATGAAATGATTTAAATAATAAGCAATCACAACCAAAATCGTGAACGAATTTAAATAACACAAATAAACTACAAGAAAAATTAAACCGTATTAACATGATAAACCTAACCTTTAAAAACATAAATACTAACATATAAAGCAAAATGTAAAATAATACTAAAACAATACAAATCGTTAAATAATACAACATCAATTAAAAATACATGCTAAATAATACAAAACCATTTACCTACAACAATAATATAATAAAAATAACATGAATAACAATTAAATATATACCTGCGGATATAACAAACACAAATATAATGCTTAAAAAAATCTTACCTTGGAGCGGCAGCCGTGTGTGTATGTGTGTGTATAATGCCTAAAAATCTCACCTTTGGAGTGACAGCCATGTGTGGGTGGTTGAATATGCTCTGTTCGTGGAGCTGGAGGCTGTGTGGGCTTTGGCTGGAGCAGAGGAGGGCCTTAGGGTCTGTTGTGTTTGGTTCTCGGCTGCTGCAGAGAGGACCCGCTGGCGTGGTTGCAGCAGAGCTGTGCGTGGAGTCGTGGTCGTGAACTGCTATGCAGCAAAGCAGAGATGCTCGGCTGGTGTGGTGTGCGTATGGCGACTGTGACGATTAGAGCTTCTGCTACTACTGCGCCAACAGCATGGTCGGGCGGAGTTATGGGGAGACCGGAGTTGTTGCTTCTGCTGCTGCTTGGTGCCGGACTGATGGAGCTGTGGCCGTAGGGCAACAGCGACGGCGTGGATACAATGGCGGCGTTCACAGCTTGTGGAGACGAGGGTCGTGGAGTTGCTGTGGAGTGGTGCTAGGCTGGCAACAGTGGAGAGCCTGGAGCTGGTATTGACGTGCGTGAGGGCGCCAGGGAGGCTGTGGGGCTGCTGGGCGGTGGCTGTAGTTGCTGGGCTCGGCGAAGTGAATGGGAGATAGGGATGGTTGCTAGGCGAAGAAGATGGTGAGAAAGCTGAGACTGAGGGCAGAGGAGTTCAGGGCTGGACTAGAACAGGGGAATTTTGTGGAGAAGAAGAACAAGAAGATGGAAAATTTTTTTTTTCTGGTGCTTTTGTCTTCGCCCCCGGCTGTCTGCTGCGCCCTCTTATATAAAAAAAAATTCTAAAAACCCTAAAAAAAAATTTCCTTTTTCGATTTTATTTTTTTTTTCTTTTCTTTTTCTGCTTCTACTATTATGGTAATAATGAAAATAGTAATACTAATAATAATAATTATAATAATAATATAAGGATCAATAAGGAAATAATAATAATAATAATAATAAATAATTATAGTAAAAATAAAAATAATAAAGATATTATTAGTAAAATAATAATATTAATAATAATACTAATAAAAATAAGGTAATAATACAAATATTAAAAGTAATAATTAATAATAATAATAATAATAATGATAACATTACTAATAAAAATAATAATAGCCAAAATAAGATACTAATGCTAATAATAATAAGGTAATAAAATAAATAAATAAATAAAAATAATAGTAATAATAATCCAGAATAATTATAGTAAATTAATAATAATAATAATAATCATAATAATAAAATAAAGATAATAAAAACACTAATAATAATAATCATAATAATAATAATAATAATAATAATAATAATAATAATAGTAATAAAAATAATAATAATAGCAAAAAAATAATAATATTAAAAATAATAATAATAATAATATATTAGATCTGGGTAAAAATGGAGTGTCTAGAGCTGCTCCTCTTTGTAGGTTTTGTTGCTTCAAAGTAAAAGTAAGAACTCTCCTACGTTATTTGTAACAACAAACCTGCAAAGATAAAAGACGCTGATTTTGGACCGGACCCAATGCATCAAAAGTGACCAAAGTGTGGCTTCTCAAAACTGATCAGTGAAGAATCAACATGAGTGAGACCACAAAAGGGTTAATAGGAGTGGACCGTGATGGGTCAATAAGAGTGGGACTGTGAAGGGCCAATAAGAGTGGACCGCGATAGGTCAATAAAAGTGGACCGCGATGGGTCAATAAGAATGGGACCGTGATAGGTCAATAAGGTGGGACCGTGAAGAGTCAATAAGGTGGGACCACGATGGGTCAATAAGGTGGGATCACGAAGGGTCAATAAAAGTGGACCGCGATAGGTCAATAAAAGTGGACCGCGATGGGTCAATAAAAGTGGACCGCGATGGGTCAATAAGAATGGGACCGTGATAGGTCAATAAGGTGGGAGCGCAAAAAGTCAATAAGGTGGGACCGCGATGGGTCAATAAGGTGGGACCGCGAATGGTCAATAAGAGTGGGACCGCAATGGATCAATAAGGTGGGACCACGATGGGTCAATAAGGTGGGACCACGATGCGTCAATAAAAATGGGACCGCAAACGGTCAATAAGGTGGGACCGCGATGGGTCAATAAGAAAAGGTGGGACCGCAAAGGGTCAATAAGAATGAGACCGCGATGGGTCAATAAGGTGGAACCGCGAAGGGTTAATAAAAGTGGGACCGTGAAGGGTCAATAAGGTGGGACCGCGAATTGTCAATAAAAGTGGGACCGTGAAGGGTTAATAAGGTGGGACCACGATGGGTCAATAAGGTGGGACCGCGAAGGGTCAATAAGGTGGGACCGCGATGGGTCAATAAGGTGGGACCGCGAATGGTCAATAAGAGTGGGACTGCGATGGATCAATAAGGTGGGACCACGATGGGTCAATAAGGTGGGACCACGATGGGTCAATAAAAGTGGGACCACAAAGGGTAAATAAGGTGGGACCGCGATGGGTCAAGGAGGTGCAATTGCGATGGGTCAATAAGAATAGGACCACGAAGGGTCAAAAGGTGGGACCGCGAAGGGTCAATAAGGCGGGACCGCGAGTGGTCAATAAGAGTGAGACCGCGAATGGTCAATAAGGTGGGACCACGAAGGGTCAATAAGAAGGGGACTACGATGGGTCAATAAGTGTGAATAAGATAATCAAAACAATTTGGATGAAACTACTCACATGAATGAGATAATGAAGAACGCTTTAAGGTGATCCAACACCTCGGTTTCGTCGTGAACACCTTTTTTGAATGTGACGGTCGATGCCCTAATTTCAAGGTAGATAACTCAATTTGGACCAGGGAAATGGTTACTCTGTATGGGGGATGATGAATCGGGTACGAAGTCTTGGGATTTTTTTGGAAAGTGTCCTTAAGCATAAGGTTCTAAGTCCTAAAAATTTGCTCCACTGAGGATGATCAATCGGGTGCAAGATCCTGAGACTCTTTGAAGAATAAGCTCATATGGGTTTTAAGTCCTGAAAAATTGCTTCACTAGGGATGATCAATCAGGTGCCAGGTCCCGAGATCTTTTGGAAGGTCAGTATTTTGGAAAATGGTTACCCTAGTGAGGGTGATCAATCGGGTGCGAGACCACACGATTCTTCTGGAAAATGTCCTCAAGTGTAGGGTTCAGAATTATTCTATTGGGGATTATTGATCAGGAACAAAAACCTGAGTTTCTTTGGCTGTCCATAGATCACCCTCTTTGAAACTCAACAACCAATGCATCAATTGCTTCCTGGGGTCAACTGCCACAGTTTCAAAGTATGTCAATCTGTGCATGGGGGCCAGCTGCCCCAATTTCAAAATATGTCTAGATAAGAATAGCTCAGTCAATGATGCAAAAGAATTATTCAGAAGTTTATTCAACTAGGCAAGTATGAGTGAATGGTGCTTTATTGCTATATGTATGCATGTTGCTACCTAAGATGCAAAAATGCAGTGATATGTTGTTATGTATGCATAATGATGCATGAATGCAAAGATGTATGCATGTTGCATGAGATGCCCTTCGTATTTCCTTTCTTATGCAATGCATGGGATGTATGGTAATGCATGAATTTTTTCTTCTTCCAACGTGCTTGTAATCAACAACCCAATCTCTGATCTTGGGTGTGCCTTCAAATTCGAAGTTGCCGCTGATTTTGGCCATGTTTCCAATTCCAAAAGGCGCTCAAAACTTGCCCCAGTGTTTACATGCCACTGGTCATGGCCTTATTTTTGACTTTTATTCTGTCCTAAAAGCTTTTGAATTCGCTCAAATGGAACTCAAAAACTGCCTAGTTTCGATCCTCATCTACTGATCTTGGCTATGTTTTCATCATGCACTCCGATATGACGACATCAGAATTAGTCAAAACTCAATCCAAAATTTGCCCCAGTTACCATCGTTTGTTACTGATATTGGCTTCAAATTTGGCTTCGACACGAAGGCACCCAAATCAGCGTCATTGGAACTCAACACGGAGTTTGCATCATTTAGGTGCATTTATAACTATTCTTGACCATTTTACCTGTCTTTCACAAGGATCCTCTTTTAGCGAATGTGTCAGTGATTAAGCCCTTTTGACCATCTGTCCTCCTTTTGGAGCTTTTGAAGAATGGAATTTTTTCTTTTTTCTTTTTCCTTTTTTTTTTTGTTTGGATGGAGGAATGAATGATGAATGATCATGCATTTAGGACATCAACTTGCTAAATCAAAAGGCCATCTGCACAAAATAGATGTTTTACTGTGTTCACATGCTATTTCAACGGAAAATTTCATACCAGTATTCGAGAACCCTATGATGATGGTGCTAACTTTTCGAACTGAATAGCTGATTCTCTTCTTTCACTGATTGCCCCAGTTTTATTGGGGGACTATTCTTCTACCTTATTCTGCCGTGAAGCCATTTGGAACCTCTTGTTTAATGGTTTCCCCTAGTTCAGCCAAGTTCGACCCATGTTTTGATCTCAAGATGGTCTTTAAGACTCAGGACGAAATGTAGGCTTAGGAATATGGGTTTTAAAAATAAGGGGGAAACCAAGGCTCAAAAATCCCATCCCCTCATAACGTTTGCCCCAGTTTGGGGTTTCTGCAAGGTATTGACCGGACTTGTCATGTGAACAAGCTGCCTACATACCTTTTCAAGATCAGGTCATTACGTAGTTTAGACCCAATATTGAGTCTGACAAATCATTCGAGACAACAATGTATACCAATCTGGTCAGGACTTTCATTTGAACCGTAATGTATGCTAAGGGTATGGGTTAAAGAAAAAAAGTGTTAAATAAGGCTCAAAGTTGTCGATTTTATCAAGGATAATTTGGTCAAAGGTCACATATGTAGTATGTCCCTTATTTCTTTCTTTCTTTTTTCTTCTTCTTTCTCTTCCCTTTTTTTTTTTTTTCGCTTTTTCATCTTTTTCTTTAACCACAACTTTTGCTTTTCCTTTTATGAAGGAATCTTAACTTCATTTTCATTTGAATTTCATTTGGGATTGATCTTTTTTTCTTTTTTTGAAACTGCCCCAGTGTGGGGTGTGATCCTTTGACGGGTTAATTAAGAATTGAATTTTTCAGGCTCAAAAAGGGCTTGCAAGGGATTTCTTCTTTGACTTTCTTTTGGGTAGCAGAAAAATGGCTTGCCATCATTTTGGTAGTGACCATTGCCTCAAATGACTATCCAAACACTAGAAGACCCAAACCCAAGTTAAATTTTTGGTGAACTGACTTTTAAGAAAAATTGGTTTAACAATCAAGCTCAAATGGGTTAACAAATGGTAAATCAATATTTTGTTCTTTTTAGGGATACTTGTCGGCCAAAGATGGCCATCTATCATTCGATCAAAACATGATTAACGGACCGACATGAGATTCATGGAACCAACAGCTATTTTACTGAGGCTTTGAAAACTTCTTCGCAGTATTTGAATTCATAGAGTGACGAACATTGTTTCATCTTCCTTTACTTCCGTCTCCTAGAATTTTCATAACTATCGTCCGCTTGTGGCTCATGAATACTGGCATTTTTTTTTCCTTATCTTAGGATGAAACACGAGTAGGCAAAATTTTGGCAATTGAACTTCTTGATGCAAGTGATATACGAAAATGCATAATTTCATTTCATTAATAGAAAAGGAAATTTTTGAGACACAAGCGTTAACAAATTGCAACAAAAGAAAGAAGAAAACAAAAGCATCCTTGAAGGGGGCGGACGATCAAAAGTTTGCCACTTGAATTTCTCCATTTCCATGGTCAAAGAGTAAACCCATTCATTCAGACTATATATAGAATATCTCTGATCCAAAACTTGTTCTACTCCTTTGACTGATTTGAACTTCAAAATATTCTTTTAACGCCAGTAGACCCAAATCTCTTAAGGTTTGTACCTTATGCTTAAAATGCCAACATTTTTCAATTGAATGACCTATTGCCCCTGAATGATACTCACATTGAGCATTTGGATTGTACCACTTCGGGACAGGGGACTACAGCAACAATCCTGATACTGGTGCAACCATTTGAATTGGCACCAATTGCGGGAACAATTCTGCATAAGTCATCGGAATAGGTTGAATTTCTTTTCTTTTTCTTTCCATCGGGGGTTCCTCTCTCATGTCCTGAACATTCAGCTACCTTGTAACAGGCTTAGGCCCGAGGGAAATTGCTTGGGGTTGCGCACCTGGCTGCACTATCTGATGGACTGTGTGTTTGTAAGCAAAGTTCTTATTTGTCCACCGGGTCTTACCCTCTTGGTAAGGATGTCCCTGAATCATCTGTGCTTCCTCGTCTTTCTTCCTCTTACTCGGATCAGTTTCTGCACCATTACTTTTGGTTCTTCCGACTTTGATGGCCGTTTCAATTCTCTCTCTTGTAGAAACAATATCTATGAAGTCATGAGGGGTTGTCCCTAAGAGATATCCGAAGTAAGGATCTTTCAATGTATTCACGAATAGGGAGATAGCCTCCCTATCTTCCACCGGAGGGCTCACTTGGATGGACATGTACCTCCATCTATATGCATATTCTCTGAATGTTTCATTAGGTTTCATTTGCATGCTTTGTAGGGTCATGCGATCAGGTGCCATTTCTATCACGTGGCGGTACTGAGCTATGAAGGAATTTGCCAGATCTTTCCAAGTACAGATTCGAGCTCGATCCTGCTGAATGTACCATCTGATAGCCGCTCCAGTCAAGCTATCTTGAAAGCAATGCATCATCAACCTCTCATCATCAGTGTGTGCAGCCATTTTCTGGCAATAAAGGGTCAAATGGATCTGAGGATAGTGGGTTCCATCGAATTTTTTGAAATCCAGCATCTTGAACTTTGGCGGCAGAGTGACCTTTGGCACTAGGCAAAGGTCACTAGGGTCAACGGAGTCGAATGTATTATGCCCTTCAATTGCTTTCAAGCGCTCCTCCAATATGTCACAACAACGCTCAGACTCAGATCTGTTTATCTCCATTTCGGAAGTTACTAACGGGGGAAGTTCCTGCCACTGGAAACCCTTGTGCTGGCACAGTTGGGATGAATGGAGGTATATTTGGCATTGGATCCCCTATGACGCCCGGTGGTGGAGCTGATGTTTGTCTATGATTTAGGGTGAACCCTAGAGGGTGAATAGGGTTTGTATCTGTCTCAGGATCATTCTGTACCGCTTTTTCTTTGTTCATCAATAATTCCAGAATTTTGCTCATTTTCTCAGTCAATTCTTCTTGTCCTTGTTCTATGCCCAGGACCCTATTTTCTAGTTGTTCACTCATTTCTCTTGCCTTTCGCCTAGTATTGTACGGATGCGTAGCGGTCTCAATTTTGCTTTTGATTATTCAAGCAGCTTCTTTCCTTGAGAGAGCTGTGGACCAAAACTTTCTTTTTAGAACCGAATGCATGATTATGTAATGCATGAATGTGTGAGTATTTAATGCATGACCATGGGATGCAATAGGTGTTTATGCATGGATCTAACTAGTGCACTTATACATACAAACAAAGATATGAACATGCATGTAGCCTATCCTACATGGCTATGCACGAAATGAAGTGCATGAATGCGATGTAACCTAAATGACTACTTTGCCAAAATTCTAGAAAAATTCCACTAATGAAAGATTTCACGACCATTGATGGGCGACAATTTCTATTCAAATCTTCCCTCAATTGTTTCTTTCTTTGTTAATGGTCCATGTACCTTAGATCCTATGAAGGATCAGGTTATGATCTAACTTTGGGGTTGACCTAGGCTGGTCAATCCATTGGATTTATTCAATACGGGCTTGTGGACTTTAACATGCACTTGGACCTCGAGTATTTTAAAATATGGGCTTCAAGCTATTTTATGATGGGATCAAACCCTAGTTGAAAAGGAATTGGGCTTGGATTGCTTAGAAAATGTTGGCCTGGATTTGTAGATAATAGGGTTGAGACCCGCTTTTGAAATCTGGGTTTGACCCTTTTTGAAAATCGGGCTTGAGCCATGTTTTTTCTTAGGAAAAGGTCGGGCCCAAGTTTTTTTTTTTTTTTTTTTTTTGAAAAAAGAAATTGGGCCCGAGTTATTTGAAAAAGGTTGGGCCGACCCGTATTTTAAAATGCTTAGGCCAAGTGCTTCAGTTTTTGAAAGGATAGGCCATAGTCTCATTATTAGGCTTTTTCAGAATACTGGTTAAGTAGTATGTAAGTCTAAAATGGATGCAAAATGCATAGTATAATACAAGGTATCTCACAACATATATACAAAATACGGTATGGGGAGAAGGATGTCCCGACCCAGGGTAGGTATGTATATACAGGGTTCTTTATGGCTTTATCCTAATTAAGGAAAACTATATACAAATATGTGTGGGTAGGTTCTAACCCCTATAGACAAAAAGGTCCCCAGTTTGAAATTTCGTCCTCCCCTATAGGGGTCCGGATAAAACTCGCACTGAGCGGGGTGGTTCGCGGGTCCCATCAAGCTTAAGTTAAGAATGGACAAACGCTATTACACCTCTATCTAATCTTAGCAGGTAAAACTCGGGTATAGAGCGTGAAAGTGTGTGAATTCAATTTTTAACCTAATCCCGCTACCCCCACATTTATTCACATGCTATTAAAAATATGGAAACAAGATATCTACAATCAATATATTTATTCAAAAGGTGTGGAAACACAATATCTGCAATTAATATGTTTATTCAAAAAATTTGGAAACAAAATATTTTTAGTTAATATGCTTAAAAAAAATATGGAAACAAAATATTTACGATTAGTATACAAAATATCTATAATTAATATGCTTATTCAAAATATCTACAATTAATATGCTTTATTCAGAATATTTGGAAACAAAATATCTACAATTAATATTCAAAAAATTAGGAAACAAAATATTTTTAATTAATTAAGGTTATTTGTAAATTATGGAAATAAAATATTTACAATTAATCAAAATATGCTGAATTAAATCATACGTTCCATTTAAAATTATAATTCTTGTATACTGTAGTATTTTTCCCAAATATACATTTACTCAATAATATTCATATATATACATGTTTTTCTGAAAATCAATTTGCTGAAAAATAATGGTAATTTGTGTGAAAAAATAGCTGCTTTAATTTATTCCCTTACTTGACAACTAAAAAGCCCCTATGTATTCCTAGACTCACACCCGTAGGATTTCCCGCTCAATACCCTGAAAATGAAAACTCCCAATACTAAACTTTAGTATTTTCACGTGTATATCATTTCCTATAACTACTGTAAGACCAAATTTGGTTTAAAAAGTCTTACCTCAATTCAGGAATAATTTTCAACGGAGTTCTACCAACGATCCGCTCTGGCAGATATGCAGAGAACTTCTCCAAGAGCGTCGTGGTGGCTTCAGATCGTCGATCCGGCGAGCGACGGAGCCGGAATTGAAGAGAGAAGAGAGAGAAACCATAGGGAGAGAGAGCGAGTGAGATTTTTCCTTAATTTTTACGTTTTATCCGGGTTTTTTTATATTTATAAGATTGGATTTGTCGACGAGCCACATCATCTCGTCGACGAGTCCTTTAATAATTTCATCGACAAAACTCACTCCTCGTCGACGAAATTTAGGCTACCCAAAACCTCTTTTAGTATTTCCTCGTCAACGAATCTTGCCTCTATCGACGAGGTCCTCTTATACCATCGTTGACGAATCCCCTGTGTTCGTCAACGAGGCCCTGATAATTTCCCTCAGTTATTCCTTCCAAAGTGCAATGTCATCAACGAACAAAGTCGACTTCCTCCTTCTGCTACTGTTTCCATTTCCTTTCCTCTTTATTATTTAAATCCCATTATTATTTGGGTTGTCACAAATTTCCCCCGAAGTAAGGCCAAGGCATGAGACCACTTAGGCATAGTGGGGATTCGAACCCGCGATCACATGGATGCACGGTCGGTTCCTTACCACTAGGCCTATAACAACCCGAATAAAATGAAATTTGAATAATTAAGAGGGAGAGAAATATAAACAGAAACATAAGGAGGTCGTAGACTTCGTCAATGACATTGCAATTGGGGGATAAAAATGATTTCAAGAGATTGCCTAAGTTCGTCGACGAATACAAGGGTTTGTCGATGAGTGCAGAAGAAAATTCGTCGACAAATACAAGGCCTTGTCGATGAAAAAATACTGAGAGGGGTTCTGAGGCAGCCTGAATTTCGTCGACGAATACAGGGTCTCGTCGACGAATTTAATGAAGGACTCGTCGACAAGGTGACGTGTCTCGTCGACGAATCTGACCCTATATATATATATATATATATATGTAAAAATCCGATTTTTATTTCATTTCCAAGCTTCCTCTGCACTCTCTCTCTCTCTCTTTCCTCTTCGGCCTTCTCACTCTCTCTCTTCAATTTTGGCCCCGCCAGTCGCCGGATCGAAGATTTGAGGCTACCACGACGCTCCTGGCGAAGTTCTCTACTAGTTTGTCGGAGCGGATCGTTGGGAAAACGAAGTTGGAAATCATCCCTGGGTTTAAGTAAGGCTTTTTAAGCCAAATTAGGCTTTATGGTAGTTATAGAAATTGATGTACGCATGAAAATATTGATGTTTAATACTGGGAGTTTTGAGTTTTAGGGTATCGATCAGGAAATCATACGAGGGTTAGCCTTGGATATTTTGGGGGCTTTCTCAGTAGCCAGGTAAGAGAGTAAAGTAAAGCAGTTATTTTCCATACAAGTTATTATTAATTATGAACACATTTATTTTCAGAAAAACATATGCTATATTTTTTTATCATATATGAATGTATGTTTGGAAAATACTGCTATTATGATTAAAATGTATATGTATGTATAAGATGCTAGAAATGATGATTTTAGAATATGAGGTATGACTTTAAACAACACATGTGTGGCATGGACATTATTTTATGTGAAATGAATCATGAGATGAATGACTTTATGAACAAAGCATATTTTCAGGTATCTTGAAAAAGACGAGTTATGCTATATTGAGTTTGACGAATATATGATAAATGAGTTATTTTCAGAATGTAATACCTGAAACGATTTCAGCGCGAGGCTGTATTTTATGTTATTGGCACTAGGCCGTATTTTATGTTATCAGCACGAGGCTGTATTTTATGTTATCGGCACGAGGCTGTATTTATGTTATTGGAGCGAGGCCACGTATTTATGTTTTTGGCACGAGGTCGTACTTATGAAATTATGAACGATGCTATATTACCATGTACTATATGTTATCAGAACCCGGATGTTAGTTTAGTTCAGTTCAGGAGGTCAGTACCGTAGCTATATGTAGATCAGATATCTACGTTCAGATTAGTGCTAACCATCCCACGAGAGGATGGGAGATGGATAGTCGTTGTGGCTTTCAGTAGAGTGTTGACGTCCACCTGGCAGTCCAGACCAGGGTGTGGTGGGCCCATCGTACTTACAGACATATTTGACTCGGCAGTGGTCGGCCAGCCATTGCCGGGTCCCGTCTTCGGGCTGCACAACCCGTCATGGGGGGCAATACATGACACCAGTTAGCTATTCATCTTGGGTATATTTTCAGTATTACTGTTATAGCAAATGTTTTATGTACGTTATGAGTTATTAACAAATATGAAAAATGTATGATTATTCAGTATGATATGATGAACGTTTTTTCCGATCTATGAGATGTACTGTATATGTATAAATGCATTAAATGTTCATGTTGCCACACAGCTGTATTTAGTTTATTTTCCCTTACTAAGAAGTGTCTCACTCCCAAACTTAATTAATTTTTCAGGAGCCCCTGAGAGACCGACGGGTCAAAGCCGCCATTGAGTTAGTGAGATTACCCTGTGAGGATGGTAAGATTTTATAATAGGATCAGAGTTATTTTGTGTTTGTTCCTAGAGATATTTTGATGTATATGAGGATGTATAGAAGTACAGTTTTATAATGTTATAGAAAGCTCTGGTATTATGCTTTATGGATGAATGTTTGGATTTTATGTTTACTACTGCGTAGATTTCCGCTGTGTTTGATAGATGTCCCCGTTACCCACAGGTTCGGGTTGACCATTTTTATTTATTATGTTATATTTTATTGAGGGTCGCTACATTTGGTATCAGAGCCTAGGTTATTAGGTTTTGTAGACTCTAGAGTGCAGCGGTAATAATACTAAAGTATAGGATAAGTGAATTTGAGGTCTAGTTTTGTAGGCTAGATACAGGACTTCCGTGGTGGTTTGTATGGTTTTCCTGGGGTGACAATTTCAGGAAAGTCATTGTAAACTATCGTCGGGTTGGGTATCTAGGTTGCAGGATTGAACCTTGAATTAAGATCAGGATTGATGAGTTAATTAGGAAAAATATACTATATGAGTTGAGTGACATGTATAGTGAAGGGGTTTTGAGTTAAGTTACTTGTTTTTCAGGATGGACCTTAGTTGCAATAGTGCCCACGCCAGTGGGAGTGAGGGTGTTGGACCCTCAGGCGCTGCGAGTAGTGATTCAGATGCCGTTTTATGCAGCGTAGCATAGCAAGTGATGGCAGAGATTGCCAGAAGTTTGAGGGAACAGAGTGGTTCGTCTGTAGGCCATGGTAGTACGATCGAGAAATTCCTAAAGATGAGTCCTCCAGCATTCTCAGGGGGAACGAATCCTGCAGTCGCTGAGAATTAGGTGCAGGAGATGGAGAAGATATTTACAGTGCTGCAGTGTTTAGAGGAGCAGAGAGTGTTGTTTGCCACTTATAAACTAACTGGAGAGGCCGAGAGATGGTGATCGGCGGTGAGATTATTAAAGCAGCAGAGGACTGTACCTGTGAAGATGACGTGGGAGCGGTTTAAAAAAATATTCTTCAACAGGTATTTTCCAGCCTCTTCCAGGGAGCTTAAGATTACGGAGTTCTTGAATCTGAAACAGGGACAGTTGTCAGTACAGCAATACGCGGCGAGGTTCATTAAACTATCTCGCTTCGCCCCGTACATCATTCCAGATGAGGTAAAGAAGGTATGGCAATTTGAAAGAGGCTTAAGAAGAGAAATTTATAAGCAGGTATCGATTTTGAAGTTGCAGGACTTCACTGAGCTGGTTGACCGAGCCATTATAGTAGAAATTGGTGATCGGTTGGAGGCTGAGGAGCAGAGGCAAAAGAAAAGGTCTACACCTTCTGGTTCCCAATAGGGAGTCGGTCATGCTGCGTGGAAGAGAGGTGGCTATTATAGGGACCAGAGATAGGAGACTGGGAATCGCGATCTCCAGGGTGTGCAGTCATCTCCAGCTTGCCCATCTTGTGGGAAGAGACACCTGGGAGAGTGCCGTGCTGGGCGAGGTGTTTGCTACAGGTGTGGGGAGCCAGGGCATATGATGAGGGAGTGTCCAACACAGAATAGTACTGCTCCTACTCCTAGACCTGCACGAGGAGGTTACCAAGCACCATGAGGAGGCCAGTAGAGGAATACGGCCCCAACCAGAGTTTTCGCTTTGACGCCGGGCGACGCTGAGGCGACCGACAACGTGGTGACAGGTACTGTTAGTATGTTTTCATTTAAAGTTACTGCACTTTTCGATTATGGTGCCACACACTCATTTGTGTCCTTGGGATGTGTGAAATTATGTGGGGTTGAGACGCAATCATTAGATGTCGAATTATTAGTGACTACACCGACCGGGTCAGTGGTGAGATGTAGTAGAGTACTTTGCGGTTGTCCAGTTAATGTTCAAGGGAAGATCTTATCTTCTGATTTGGTGGTGTTGGATATGCACGGGTTTGACATTATTTTTGGCATGGATTAGCTAGCGGCTAATTCTGCTATTATAGACTGTCATGCTAAAGAGGTGATATTCAGACCTCCAGGGAAACTAAAATTTAGATTTATAGGGTCACGGGTGCAATCCTTACCTCAGATGGTCTTAGCTGTTCAGGCGAGGAGACTGCTTCAGAATGGCTATTTGGGATTTGTGGCTTTTGTGAAAGAAATGTCAGAAAATGAAATGAAACTTATCAATACGCCTGTGGTGAAAGAATTTACATACGTATTTTCAGATGAATTACCAGATTTGCCGCCTGATCGTGAAGTAGATTTTCTCGTTGATCTACTACCAGGCACAGCGTCGATCTTTAAAGCACCGTATCGAATGGCGCCGGCAGAGTTGGTGGAATTAAAAGACCAGTTGCAGGGTTTGCTAGATAAAGGCTTTATACGACTTAGTGTATCGCCGTGGGGAGCTCCAGTGCTGTTTGTAAAGAAAAAGAACGGGATGTGTATAGATTACAGGGAGATTAATAAAGTTACAATCAAGAACAAGTATCCTCTGCCCCGTATATATGACTTGTTTGATCAGCTCCAGGGTACACGGGTGTATTCGAAGATCGATCTCAGATCAGGTTACCATCAAGTGAAAGTGAGAGCAAAAGATGTATCGAAGACGGCTTTCAGGACCAGGTATGGGCATTACGAGTTTCTTGTTATGCCATTTGGTCTGACGAATGCTCCAGCATTATTTATGGACTTGATGAATAGAGTCTTCCACCAATACCTAGACCAGTTCATGGTTGTTTTTATTGATGATGTACTGGTCTATTCGAGGAGCTATGAGGAGCACGAGGTACATTTGAGGCAGGTTTTGCAGATGCTTAGAGAGAAGAAATTGTATGCCAAATTCAGTAAATGTCACTTCTGGCTTGAGAAAGTTGTGTTTTTGGGGCATGTTATGTGACAACCCGAATAAAATGAAATTTGAATAATTAAGAGGGAGAGAAATAGAAACAGAAACAGAAGGAGGTCGTAGACTTCGTCGACGAATACAGGACCTTGTTGACGAAAAAATACCGAGAGGGGTCCTGAGGCAGCTTGAATTTCATCGACGAATACAAGGTCTCGTCGACGAATTTAATGAAGAACTCGTCGACAAGGTGACGTGTCTTGTCGACGAATCTAATATATATATATATATATGTATATATATATATATGTAAAAATCCGATTTTTATTTCATTTCCATGCTTCCTTTCCACTCTCTCTCTCTCTCTCTCCTCTTCGGCCCTCTCACTCTCTCTCTTCGATTTTGGCCCCACCAGTCGCCAGATCAAAGATTTAAGGCTACCACGATGCTCCTAGCGAAGTTCTCTATGAGTTTGCTAGAGCAGATCGTTGGGAAAACGAAGTTGGAAATCATCCCTGGGTTTAAGTAAGGCTTTTTAAGCCAAATTAGGCTTTATGGTAGTTATAGAAATTGATGTACGCATGAAAATACTGATGTTTAATACTGAGAGTTTTGAGTTTCAGGGTATCGATCAGGAAATCATACGGGGGTTAGCCTTGGATATTTTGGGGGCTTTCTCAATAGCCAGGTAAGGGAGTAAACTAAAACAGTTATTTTCCATTCAAGTTATTATTAATTATGAGCACATTTATTTTCAGCAAAAAATATGCTATATTTGTTTATCATATATGAAATGTATGTTTGGAAAATACTGCTATTATGATTAAAATGTATATGTATGTATAAGATGCTAGAAATGATGATTTTAGAATATGAGGTATGACTTTAAACGGCACATGTGTGGCATGGACATTATTTTATGTGAAGTGAATCATGATATGAATGACTTTACGAACAAAGCATATTTTCAGGTATCTTGAAAAAGACGAGTTATGCTATATTGAGTTTGACGAATATATGATAAATGAGTTATTTTCATAATGTAATACCTGAAACGATTTCAAAGCGAGGCCGTGTTTTATGTTATCGGCACGAGGCCGTATTTTATGTTATCAGCACGAGGTCATATTTTATGTTATCGGCACGAGGTCGTATTTATGTTATTGGCGCAAGGCCACGTATTTATGTTTTTGGCACGAGGTCGTACTTATGAAATTATGAACGATGCTATATTACCATGTACTATATGTTATCAGATCCCGGATGTTAGTTTAGTTCAGTTCAGGAGCTCGGTACCATAACTATATGTAGATCAAATATCTACGTTTAGATTAGTGCTAACCATCCCACGAGGGGATGGGAGATGGATAGTCGATGTCGCTTTCAGTAGAGTGTGGACGTCCACCTGGCAGTCCGGACCAGGGTGTGGCAGGCCCATCGTACTTACAGACATATTTGACTCGGCAATGGTTGGCAAGCCATTGTCGGGTCCCGCCTTCAGGCTGCACAACCCGTCATGGGGGTTAATACATGACACCGGCAAGCCTTTTCAGTATTACTGTTATAGCATATGTTTTATGTACGTTATGAGTTATTAACAAATATGAAAAATGTATGATTATTCAGTATGATATGATGAACGTTTTTTCCAATCTATGAGATGTACTGTATATGTATAAATGCATTAAATATTCATGTTGCCACACAACTGTATTTAGTTTATTTTCCCTCACTGAGAAGTGTCTCACTCCCAAACTTAATTAATTTTTTAGGATCCCCTGAGAGACCGGCGGGTCAAGGCTGCCATTGAGTTACTGAGATTACCCTGTGAGGAAGGTAAGATTTTGTAATAGGATCAAAGTTATTTTGTGTTTGTTCCTAGAGATATTTTGATGTATATGAGAATGTATAGAAGTACAATTTTATAATGTTATAGAAAGCTCTGGTATTATGCTTTATGGATGAATATTTGGATTTTATGTTTACTGCTTCGTAGATTTCCACTGTGTTTTACAGATGTCCCCGTTACCCACGGGTTCGGGTTTACAATTTTTATTTATTATGTTATATTTTATTGAGAGTCGCTACAAGGCCACCCACCCAAGTGATGACTTGGGTATGAAATTAATTATAGTTAAAACATTAATAAATATGTAGAAACAAAAACAAAACCTTGAGTTCACAAATTTTGCAATACGCGTCGCTCGCTCGATTTCCGCAACACATATCATTTTCTTTCTATTTTTGAAAAATGCGTCACTCGAGGCACGCATCGCTCTCTCTCGATTTTTGCGACACACATCGTTCTCCCTCGATTTTTTTAAAAATGCGTCCGATATCTGTGACACGCGTCGCTCTCTCTCGATTCTCTCGTCACACATCGCTCTCCCTCGATTTGTGCAAAATGCGTGCTCGATATCCATGACACGCATCGCTCTTTCTCAATTTTTTGTGACACACGTCGCTCTCCCTCGATTTGTGCAAAATGCGTGCTCGATATTCGTGACACGCGTCGCTCTCCCTCGATTCTCGCGGCACACATCACTCTCCCTCGATTTGTGCAACATGCGTTGCTCGATATTCGTGACACGCATCGCTCTCCCTCGATTCGTGCAAAACGTGTCACTCGATATCCGTGACATGTGTCACTCTCTCTCGATTTCCACAAAATGCAGCCATTCCCCTATAAAAGGGTCTACCCTCCTCAAACTCTAAGCAACAGCTTTCTACCATCTTGAACAACCACATTTCAGTTTGCAGAGATTAGTTCTTCCCAACTTTTCTTTTGGTTGTCTCATTACTCGAAAATGTTGTCAAATCACCCAACTCCTCAAGTTGCTGAGAGAAGCACTAGATCGTCAATCCAAAGATGGAAACCCAGCAAGGCACAGCTGGAGATTTTAGAGGAGGCCTTCCGCAGCAGTCAATGGGAACTCCCTTCTGTGGAGCAAGCTATCTTGCTTGCAGCACGACTCCGATAGTATGGTCCAATCGATCCGAGAAATGTACGCTTTTGGTTTGAGAACCGTAGGCGTAAGTGGGGATCAGTTGAAGAAGCCACTATTTGAACTATTACCCCACCAATTATCCATCTTTCCTCCTCCGCCACTACCGCCCCAAGCAGTGCCCCTGCCATTTTCCCAACCACTTGTACCCTTATCCCTATCGACAATATTCCGCCTATGAAACTTACAACTAACATCATGCCAATGAACCATAACCCTTACAATGGTAGCATTGCAGTCACCACACTAAGGGTTTGTGATAATGCTGGCCTACTCCACCATTGCCAAGAGATCCAAAATGCATTGAGACTCATATATGGGCCACCGATGACTTATTATGAGCATCCCCACCAAATGCCACAAAGGGAAGAGGGCAGCTCTTCCTCCCTTGCTGAACAAACGAGTGTTCTCTCCCTTTTTCCGACCCAAGCCGGCGACATTATAAGAGGTCAACTCTGCCAAGAAATAACCCAGGCAGTTAGCAGTGACACCATTAGCACTTCGATAAATGTTGACATTGAGCGAAGACTCTAAAGGTCAGATTTCGTTTCATTTTGTTATATATATATAAATTAATGAACGATTTGACTAAGTCTTAGAATAGATCGATGGTCAATTTGGCGAAATATTTTATTTTGGGAACTTAAGTGTGAATCGTCGGTCTAATAGGGGTTGAAATGGAAAAGAAATTCAGAAGATGTGGAAAAAGATTATTATATATATATATATATATATATATATATATATTCTTAATTTCTTTTCCATTTCAACCTCTATTAGACCGACGATTCACACTTAAGTTCCCAAAATAAAATATTTCGCCAAATTGGCCATCGATCTATTCTAAGACTTAGTCAAATCGTTCATCAATTTACTTTTTTAACTAGCGCAACCAATTATACAGTACTCATTTTAAATTAGCAAATTTCGAGAACGAAATTTTTATAAGGAGGGGAGGATGTAATAACCCAAAAAAAATAAAGTAGAATAATAATAATGGTCATTTAGCTAGTATCAAAACGAAAGTGTTTCTCTATTAGGATCCTTGATTTCATGTTTGATGCTTAAGAAATACCTTGTTTAAGCGAGTGCTTAGAGATCATTGCGGTTCAGTCGCTCCCTGGAGGTCGACCTGGTCAAAATAGAATTTCATAAGATAAAACAGGGTAGACATTATTTGTATATGTAAATAAGTACATAAAATATTGTTTTGACAGACAGAATTTGTTTAAATACATGGTAAAATAATAATAATAATATAGGTATCTTATGTGGGGCCCACATGAGCCCCGAAGTTATGTAGGGTTCATAAAATCGTGTGAGAACTATTGGAATTACGTATGACCCACTTAGGTCTCAAAGTTGTGTGGAGCCCACAAGACTAAGTGGGGCCCACATGAATTTTTAAAATTTGAATTTAATTAAAAATAATAATATTAAAACATGGCTTAAAAAAATAATAATAAAAATTATTAAAATAATAAAATAATAAAATAAATAAATAAGTAAATAATTAATTAAGTAATTAATTAAATGGGAGTGGTGGCAAACACTCCCACATGACCTCCATCTCTATCGATTCCATATTCAACCCATACATAACTCATCCCTTGTCCATTCTTTAATTTAAAAAAATTATAATTTCACCCCTCCCCTTACACTTTTACAAATTCTATTTTCTTTCCCAAAATTTTCCTATATATAGGAAGCTCTCAACCTTCATTTTTCATAGAAATTTTCAAAGGAATAGAATGATTAGTGAGTGAAAGAATTAGTGGTGGAGAGAGAATTTTTGAGTAAGTTCTCACTCATCCACTCTTTCCAATCTCATTTCTTAGAGATATTCATGTATTCGTAGCACAAGGTAAAACAAGAGGTAAGTAAATTTGATTATTTTAGATTTTTATTTAAAATTCATACCCGAATTTATTTGTAAGTAAATTTTGATTATGTTAGTTTCATAAAATTCTCTTGAGTTTATTTTTAAGCATATTTAATTATACTAGTTTTATCTTTAATATACTTGCATTTATTTTTGAGTTAATAAATATTCTAAACCTCTCGGGTATTTTACATCATTAATTTCTACTCAAGAAAATATTTTTAACACGAAAATTATGTGGCATGAGTTTATTTATACGTTACATATTTCACGAAAATATAAGTAAAGATTACATGAGTTGATTTTTTACTTTGCGTATTTCACGAAAATATGAGTAAAAATGATATTTTCATGATATTATTTTAATTGTACAAATTATACAATAAAAATATTTTAAAAACCCCTCATGACAAAGAAAGTTCAAAGTTACAAATGTTCGGTACCGTAACTTAAAGTTTAAACGAATCAGAGTGCACCCACACTGTTTACATAGAGGTTTTGTATATGGTAGTGGATTTCTCCTGAGTGCACAACTAGGTCGGACCAGGGTTTAACAGGGAAAATCTCACTTAATGATGATGTATGTTGATTTAGTTTGGTCGGCCAGCCAGTTAAGTCCAGTTTTCGGACCGCACAACCCAGTCATGAGGGTAAACATGACTTACGATTAACAGACCTAAGGGTGGTTTTTATAATACGTGTATATACATATTTAATTACGTATATAGAAATATTGATGAATTGAAGGAAAATTGTATGTTTATGTAAACGGATGCATTTTTGTGCTTAGATAATGATTTAGTAAGGAAAAGTATATATATATACATGATTTAGTATTATAGTTATAGTTTTAAAAGTTAAAAAGTTTAGTTTAACAGCTATAGTATATGATTATATACTTTTACTGATAATAAAAGTTTTATATAGAAAATTTTAAATTTACATTTATTTTTAAAGCAATTTTAAAATTATAATATTAAATATTATTTTACAAAATTAAAATATTTGAAAGCTCATTTTGGCTACACGCTAATAATAATCTTATTTACTTACTGAGCGTCGTCTCACCCCAATCATTATTTTACATTTTAGATCATTTTGAAGAGTGTACCAGAAATATGGCGTAACAAGTGCATGGGTGGGAATAGAAAGAACAGAGTAGAATAAAATTTTAATATAATATAATTTAGAATATGTTTGTATATTTTAGAATTTTAGAAGTTTGTATTTTAATAGTTGAGACATATATTTGTAATAAAGCTAAATAGTGTTGTGGTAATAAAAATGATTTAGATTTATTTGCATCCGCTGAAAAATTTATATGTAAGAACCCATTCGGGTTTGGGTCTTTACATGTCTTACCCCCGAACTTAAATAATTTTCAAGAAACCTAAAAAGACCAGCAGATCGAGGCCGCCGTTGTGTCAGTTGTACTACCCCGCTAGGAGGGTAAGTTTGAACTATGATCGGGAGATTGTGATATGGGATCCTAGAGTTATTTTGATATTTTTGGAAGATTGTATATAAACACAATGTTTTGGGATTATAGTTGACTCTGGTATTATGTATTTTATTGTTTGAGAATGTGATTTTTATTTATTGCTACTTAGGTTTCCGTTATGAATGTCAGGTGTCCCTATTACCCACGGGTTCGGGTTGACTTTATTATTAAATATGTTTTAGTATATGATTAGATAAGCAGATCGTTACAACTAAAGTCAACTATTAGTGACGAATTATGATCCTCCACTAAAGGCTAGTAAGTATTAGTGACGGTTTTGATCTTTCACTAATACTTTACTATTAGTGACGAATTTAAAATCATCACCAATACTATAGTATTAGTGACAAATTATAATCCTTCACTAAAGGCCAATAAGTATTAGTGACAGTTTTGATCCTTCACTAATACTGCACTATTAGTGACGGTTTTAAAATTCGTTACTAATATCCAACTATTAGTGACCATTTTGATCATTCACTAAAACTACACTATTAGGGACGGTTTTAAAATTCGTCACTAATACCCTACTATTCGTGACAAATTTTTTCAAAGCCTCTATAAAATTTATAGTGATGGGATTGGGGTTTTAGTGACGGTTATAATCCGTCACTAATACTCTATTATTAGTGACGATTTCAAAATTCGTTACTAATAATTAGTAGTAACGGCAGATATAGTAACTAATTTAAAACCGTTACTAATTCTTATAAATTCGTCACTAATAGTATTAGTAACGAATAAATATTAGTGACAGTTTTGATTATTCACTAATAACCTTATTTTTTGTAGTGTTAATAATGAATCATAATTATATCATAGTTATAGACTTCTCATATTCCGAGATGTTATTATAGTTTTACAAAATTCTGAGATCATTAATCAAAAAACATAATTACAATTATGATAACAATATTCTATTTAAAGACCTTTCTAATTACCTTAACAAATATGATAATAATTTCATTTGAGACAATTAATGTCTTACACCTAATAGCTAATAGGTTTTAGCTTTTAGGTCAAATTAGTACTCACTCATGTATACCAAGTCTATCCATGGAGTCCTCCAATGCTAACAATAATTAATAAAATTAATTTGTCAATTATATTATTACATATTATGAAAATTTCGAACAAAAGACTAACCTCATTTGATATTTGTCAAAATGACTCAGGCCACTCTTGAAAGTCTAAAAAATTTCACAAAGCTCCCTTGACATTCGATTTAGGATTCTTTACCCCCTACCCATAGCTATTTTTTTGTCAAATATAAGAAAAAAACTGTACCTTTTTTCAAATCTCGAGATAGAATCTATATGTTTTTTGAAACTTTATGAGATTCATATCTTTCCACCAAACCTCATGAAGGTTTGTAAGTTTTTTGAAACTTTAGAAGATGTCCGTCTTTCTGTCAAACTTGAAAAGAGGTGAGTCTTTTGTCCCAAAAAACTTATGAAATTTAATATGAAACAATAATATCATAAATCAATTTTTTTTAAAAATAATAATACTATGTTGAATTCTTCAATGCATGCTTTATTTTTAGTATTATCAAGTTTAATAACACAATAATTAATTCTACTAATTAATATTAACATCATTATCAGCATGCACTTTCTTGTGCTTTGCATATCATATTTTATTATATTTCTCTTTGTCATTATATTCTATTAATTCACTCCTAATTGTAAGCATTTATAATTATTATAATATTTTATTAATGTGTATTTTATTAATTATAAATAAGTATGTGTAAAGTATTGGGTGTCCTGGATTTGTAACTTCTCAAAGCTCAACCTTAACTTAATTAAGCTCAATTTGGTTATTAATTATAATTAAAACATAAATAAATTACATATTATAAAATTACTAAAATAACAAAAATTCTATTATGCTTGTGAAGGGTATGTCCAAATTTGAACTCGACTTGGCAAGTTAATCAAGTAATTTAGATTTTTGTAGATCTCGAACAAGATCAAGTTGATTTCAAGTACTTAACAAATCAATCCAACTGCAATTTGGCTTTTTGCTCATTCATAACCCTACCCTAGATTGCTTAGGAGACACTTTAAAAAAAATGAGCTAAATGAGCTACATGGTATTAGGGCAAGTTTTCTAAACTTTTTATATGTTAAGAATCTCCTAAAAAATATTGTACCTTTGTTTCTTTTTATCAGTATAAAAATGGTACTAAATATTTTTTTTCAAGATAACAAGTCATTTTTATAATTATCAATTTGGCCTCACTTAATATAAATTTTGATCAATATAGCATATTTAATGACATAAATAAATAATATCACTTAATATTAGGAGTTTTATATCTTCGCATTTTACCTATAAAATAAAATAATAGAAACGACACATTCAAGAAAGATTACCAAATACCCCAGTTGAAAAATTCAAAAGATAATGTTTTTTAATTCCTTAATTTAAAAAGTCAAGATCACAAAGCATGACTACTCTCCCTCTCACACACCGAGTAAACCTAAAAATCCATGCTCTGTTTTAAACCCAAGGCCAAGGCGCCTCAAATGGGTGCCAGCTTCCATGAGCTGTAATGGCAGCACGAGCGCCGTCGGATGGCGGGGATCGGACGGCGGGGGAGGCGGTGACGCGGTGAACCAAGATTACAGCAATGGAGATATGAAGTACAGCGCGACATTACCGAGTCCGTAAATGGGGAAACTGAAAGGGTGTTTCGCGTTCGGAACGTGTTCCTCCAGAACTGCACTCAACAAACCCCTTCCATTTCTGATTTTCTTCTGATCCTCTTTCTTTCTTTTTTTTTTGCCTATAAATGTTTCTCTCTCTTTCTCTCACCAATTCGTCTTGTTCTCCGATCTACTTAGGTTCAATCCCATCTCCGTCTCGGTTCGGAGGTCATCGTCTGTTTCTGCCCTTCGCCGCTCTTTCTGGGTTTTTGAAGTTTGTGTTTGTAACCTGAAACCCAAATGGCATCGGTGAGTTAATTTCATCTGTTCTATTTAATCTTATACTCTCTGCAATCATGTTTCAATTTCAAAAATCTTAATGGGTTTTTGAAATTTTAGCCAGCGAGTTGGGTTCTGGATAAAATGTGCATTTTGATCGTGGGTTTTGAATGGTGATTATAGGTTTTTCTTGGGAGTTTGAGTCATTGCTTATGCTAAATTATGAAAATTGCATATGAACCTGGCTGTTTCTGAACATTGAGGATGATTTTGTTTCTGGGTGTGGAGACTTAAGACTGACAGAAGTGTTAAATTTTGAAAAATCTTCGCGGCCTTCCATACGTTTTAGCCTGGGAGTTGTGTTGGTTTCTGAAGCATGCATTTTGGCTCATGGGTTTTTGGTGATCATGAGCTTTTCTTTAAGGAGTTTTGAGTCATTACTCGTGCTAAACTATCAAAAAAAAAAAAAAAAAATGCATAAAAATATGGTTGTTTCTGAAAATTGAGGATGATTTTGTTTCTGGGTGTTGTGACTTAGACTGACAGAATTGTTAAATTTTGAAGAGTGTTCGTGTCTTTTTGTACATTTTAGCCAGGGAGATGTGTTGGTTCCTGAAGGCATGCATTTTGCCTCATGGTTTTTTGGTGATCATGGGGTTTTTCTTAAAGGAGTTTTGAGCCATAACTTGTGCTAAATTATCAAAATGTGCATATGAAAACATGGTTACAATTGAACATTGGGGATGATTTTGTTTCTGGGTGTCGAGAGAGACTGATTAAACCGTTAAACTTTGGAAAACAAATGCAGCAGGACAGGGGGCGAGCACTTCCAAAATTTGGGGAATGGGATGTGAATGACCCAGCATCAGCAGAAGGATTCACTGTCATATTTAACAAGGCAAGGGATGAGAAGAAGAGCAGCACCGATTCTTCTGCTTCGCAGCTCAGATATGACAACAATTACAGTAATCAAGATGAGAAATACAAGTACCCTTCTAAGGTATTGTCTTCTTCCTTCTCTGATTCATGATTCAGATTCTTTTCTTTTCCCTTCATTTATTTTGTTTTGGTTTAGAAATTGCGAAATCAACATTAAAAAGTAAATATGCATTTTGGGTTTTGTGCAGAGGAGATGGTTTTGCTGTGCTTAGATTGCATTAGCCGTGGAGGCCAACCCTGAGATTGTGAGAACTACCACAGGCTGAAGCGAATTGGTGCAGTGTTTGATAATTTTCCTCTCCTGAGAATTCTGTGTTAGTGTGTTCCGCTGCAGGTTAATGGGTGGAAACTCTCTTCGCTGGCTGCTACTCAATTTTTACTTCATTTATTTTTCTTTCTTTTCAGTTTTCTCCCAAATTCCTTTCATCACTTTCCCTTTTTGTTTGCTGGGTAAGCACTAGTTTCTTGTTTCATCACATCATCTTTTTACTGAGATTTTCAGTATGTAGTAATTTATGTTTTTTTTTTTTTTTTTTAATTTCTTTTTTGGGATTTGCAATATGTAATCAGTGGGTAGAATCAATTGATTAAGAAATGAAATTCTTCCCCATTTTGTATTCATTTTCATGCAATGTTTATGACTTTAGATTCCTGTAATTTGCTTGCTCTTTGCTCTTTGAAGCAACCATTTTTTTTTTTTTTTCGTTTCCAACTAATCCCTTTCCCTTTTCCCAGTTGCTTGTTAAATACTATAAAAATAAAAATTATAAATGAAAACTAATTGCCAAAAATTGGAATTAAAAAATTAAAAATCAACAACTTGTTTAATTAGTAATTTTAAAATTTAAATAAATTAAAATTTTAATTGAATAAATGCTCATTTTTGTTCTTAAATCAAATAACAATAATTAAATTATCGTGCAGACTTGCATACTCATCATTTCATCCATAGAAAACTTAAGAAAAAAATTTTCCTTGAACTATGGCACTTTTTTTTTTCTTGCACCAATGAAATTGGGGAATGCGAAAAAGAAAAAAAAAAAAAAAAAAATCCCCTGGATTGGATGGAATGAGGTTGTACACTGGTTTTCTACTTTAAAAATATTTAAAAACATCCTATTGGGTTGAATTTTAACTTGTATGGACTTTAAAGTAGATCAATAATATTTTATACTACGTTTTGTCTAAATGCACAAACATAAATTTAAGTTCCAAATTCTATGCTACTCCTAAATGTAAGGTAAATATTATTTGAAGCTATCTCCTCATCTGTATTTTGAACATGACATGAGTATTGTATTTATGTAATATTAAATTAAACTTGACATAACTTTGTTTTTATATAATTTTTTTTTTGACAAAACAATAAAATACTATTAGATGAAAAGAAAAAGTCAAGTATAATTTTAAGCTTTTAATATGAATCAACATAACCGACTTATGAAGTCACAATTTTGTTACAGTATCAAAAATTAAGGTAATAGTCTCTTATTTTAAATTAAAGTGATCTATAATAATTAAGAAAACATCACATCTCATCTTTACATTATTAATCTACAAAAGTCAAATTAACTCCTTTTAAATCAAAATCAACCATTCAAAATAATAGTAATAATAGATTAGCTAGCTTGGTAGATAAATGATGTTACACGCTTTGATAAGAAAAAACCATGTCCAATTATTCATACAAGTTACTAGTATTTAGAATCACAATAAAAAGTTGTTCAGAAAATCATGACTTAAAATAGTACTTTTGAAAAAAAAATTTAAAAAATTATTTGTTATTTGTTAATTAGTAAATTTATTTTGGATAAAAAGACATTGACATCTCATGAAATTTGATAAAAAGATACTGGCCTTTCTTAAAGATCTTTTTAAAATTTAATAAAAAAAAACTACAAACATCCTCCTAGATTTTATAAAAAAATATTTAATTTTTTTTTTAAAAAAAAAGTTTTAATTTTTTGACAAATTTGAAGGGTGATTTGTTGCATTTTTAAAACTTCAAAAGAGTAAATGAGGTTTTTAAAATTTTAGGAAAGATCTCTCTATCTTCCTACCAAAACTGAAGAAACTTTTTTCTCTTTTTATTTTTATTGTAAAGTTAAAAGGAGGATATTAGAAAAATAACGAGAGAGATTTAAAAATTGTACCTTTTTTTTTTTTTTTTTCAAAATCAGCATCTAAAATGAGTTTTGATTTTCAAGAAAAATATCATAACAAGTTTCTTTGAGTTGTTAGAATTGATATTTCTGTCAAAGGAATTGCATGAAAATTGTTTGCTTTTGGGGGATGAATGAAATTTCTCGAATCGGGTTGGCATCCGCATATCCTAGAAATTTGCGAATTGCCCTCGTTGGTCAAACAGATCAGGCGGCGGGTGTGGACTGTTCTACTGACAGAATCCTTCTGTGGACCGTAACCACGGATTACAAAGATCAATTGACGCTCTGGTTAGGTAGATTGGGACCAAGGCTGCAAATGCAATGGCCAGTTGTGCCGTGGAAGGAGGCTGCCCCAGCGATTACATAGCCATTGTCATATCCCTCCTGTCCTTCATATTGTAAGTTTATCGTTTTTCCATGTCCTATTTTCTCTGTGATAATCAACTTCTATCATTACATTTCATAGATCGAAGTGGGTCTCGCTGGTTAGCTCATTCTGCGCTGCCAATTCAGTAGTTTTGCTGTTTTAATGCGCTATTCTTTGTCACTGAATTAGATCGGTGATGGGTTTTCTTGCTCTCGTGGTGTAGCGCTTCATTGGGACTTGGGTTGTTTTAGGCGCGATTTCGCGGTTATGGAACAGTGCTTTACTGAGATGGGTTTGAATTGTGTGTGGTGAACTTTTCGCATAGATATTTGTTTCGATTCTGCTCGATACCTGCTCGATGCAATTTCTTAGTGAAGTACAGTGTAAACTGGGGATTGGATTCTCCCTCTGGGATTGTCAACTATTTAATGGGGGCAATCTTGTGTTCAACCGTTTATGTTTCCACACCTACGAGCGCTTGTCATGTCCATTTTCTCTTTTGTTCGCCATATTATGCCACAGTTTAGTAATGAAGTTTGGGCAACAACGGAAATCCCATGAATTGCGTCTTTGTATTGAGTTATATAATATGTATGCCAAGAAAAGAGCAGGGTTTACTACATGGTATGCAATGAGCGTGATTCACTATTTTTCCGTGGCCAAAGCTAGAATTGCCTTTCTTTCAAAATGTTTAGAGGACCTGAGTTCAGTATCTTACTTGGTATCTGAATGAGATGATGGGAGGATGTCAAAGTTTTAGTTTGTTCCTCAAGGGAATGGCTTCTTAAGTCTTATGCACTTTTTAACAAAATTCAGTGAAGTCTATCCAAGTTGGAGTTGGCTGTGGGACCATAAGAATTGCTTTTTGTAGAATTTGTGATAGGGCATGGACTGGAGTATTTTAAAAATGGATAACTGCAAGGAAACTCGATCTTGTGTTTACCTAATTTATGCCTGTTTAGCTCCAGGAGGTTAAAAATGGCAATTACGTCATGATCAGATCAGAGGGAGAATGATACTATGCTGGGAAAACTTTAAGATGAGTAAGACAGTCCAGTTTATTTAGGACAACATTTTTTAGGTAGCTGACAGCCAACGTAAAATTTGTCAGATCATTATGATATGAATCCTTACCGAATATTTGCTGGGGTGTCCCCTACGAGTGACGTGTTGCACTTGAACCACCCGGGTGTAGCGAAAAGTGGGCGAGGGTGGGCTAGGTCGTCGCCCCGAAGCGACGCGCCGTGTCGGCGCCTGGGTACGATGTCAAATATGCGAGGGTTCCTGTATCATTCTGGACGTGGGCAGGTAAAGACGTTAGTTCAAGAAATTAGGATTAGATTAGCAACTTGGAATATAGGGACACTTACGGGTAAAAGTATGGAAATTGTGGATACAATGATTAGAAGAAGAATTAATATAATTTGCCTTCAAGAAACTAAGTGGGTGGGGGAGAAAGCTAGAGAAATCGATAAATCAGGTTTTAAACTTTGGTACACTGGAAAAGAAAAACATAAGAATGGAGTAGGCATTATTATAGACAAAAACTTAAAAGATAGTGTTGTGGATGTAATTAGAGTAAGGGATGGAATTATAAAAATCAAAATGGTATTAGGACAAGAGATAATAAATATCATTAGTGCTTATGCTCCTCAAGTTGGCTTAGCAGAAAATCTTAAGAGACAATTTTGGAAAGATATGGATAGTATTATACAAGGCATACCAGGGACTGAGAAAATATTTATAGGAGGAGATCTGAATGGACACGTTGGAAGAGATAATAAAAATTATGAAAGGATACATAGAGGATATGGATATGAAGACAAAAATGAGTCTGGGGAGATGATCTTAGACTTTGCTATTTCATGTGATTTTAGTATAATGAATACTTGCTTTAAGAAGAGAGAAGAACACTTAATAACCTTTAAAAGTGGACAAAATAGAAGTCAAATAGATTTTTTTTTAATTAGGAGGGTAGATCGTGTATCATGCAAGGATTGTAAAGTTATTCCAGGTGAAAGTCTAACCACACAATATAGAGTCTTAGTGTTAGATATATGCATTAAAAAATGGAAGAAAAAGGATAAAATAAACCAGTGTAGGAGAACTAGATCGTGGAACCTAAAAGGAGAAAATATAATAAAATTTAAAGATAAAATGATCAAAGATGGGGATTGGACCTTAGAGGATGGGATAGATTCAAATACTCTTTGGAATAGATTAGTTAGCTCTATTAAAAAGATAGCAAAAGAGATTCTAGGCGAATCAAGGGGAAGATTCTCAAATAGCAAAGAAAGTTGGTGGTGGGATAAAGATGTACAAAAAATCATAAAGACAAAAAAAATTTGGTATAAAACGTGGCAAAAATGTAGAAACAGCGATAACTTTGAAAAATATAAGGAGGCAAGAAAAGATGCAAAAAGGGCCGTTAGTGAAGCTAAATATAGATCATTTAATAGTTTGTATGATAGATTAGGTACAAAAGAAGGGGAAAGAGATATATTTAAACTTGCTAAAGCTAGAGAAAGGAAGAACAAGGACTTAGGAAATGTAAAATGTATGAAAAGTGAGGATGATATTGTCTTGGTTAAGGACGAAGATATTAAAGAAAGATGGCAAAGTTACTTTAGTAAGTTGTTTAACGAAAACCAAATAGAAGGCTTAAACTTAGAATTATCAAATGAGGAAAAGACTAAAACTATAAGATTTATTCGCAAAATTAGAGTTAACGAAGTTAAGTTTGCACTAAAAAAGATGAAAAATGGGAAAGCTATGGGACCAGATAACATCCCAATTGAAGTTTGGAAATGCTTGGGTGATAACGGAATTATATGGTTAACTAATTTATTTAATACAATTGTAAAAACTAAGAAAATGCCAGATGAATAGAGGAAAAGTACTTTAATACCTATATACAAAAATAAAGGAGATATTCAAAATTGTAATAACTATCGTGGAATTAAACTTATGAGTCATACGATGAAACTATGGGAAAGAGTAGTTGAACAAAGATTAAGGTTAGAAACGAAGATCTCAGAAAATCAATTTGGTTTTATGCCTGGGAGATCTACCACAGAAGCTATTTATCTTTTAAGAAGATTAATGGAAAAGTTTAGGGAAAAGAAGAGGGACTTGCATATGATATTTATTGACCTTGAGAAAGCATATGATAGGATACCTAGGGAAGTTCTATGGTGGGTTTTAGAAAAAAAGGGTGTATGTTGTAGGTATACCGATGTCATTAAGGATATGTACGATGAAGTAATGACTAGTGTAAAGACTATAGATGGAGAAACTAGAGAATTTCCAATTACCATAGGTGTACATCAAGGATCTGCTTTGAGTCCTTATCTTTTTGCTTTAGTGATGGACCAATTGACTAAGAGTATTCAAAAGGAGGTTCCATGGTGTATGTTGTTTGCAGATGATATTGTATTAATTGACGAAACTAGGGATGGAGTAGAGGCTGAGTTAGAATTATGGAGAGAAGTTTTGGAATCTAGAGGCTTTAAGATAAGTAGAAATAAAACAGAATATATGAAATGTAATTTTAGTAATGATAGGAGGAATATTGGAGACAAAGTTAAACTTGATAATGAAGAAATAAATAGCACTTGTAGATTTCGATACCTTGGATCTATTATGCAAGCTGAAGGAGAAATTGAAGATGATGTAATGCATAGAGTTAAAGCAGGTTGGGTAAAATGGAGAAGTTCTGCAAGTGTTCTATGTGATCGTAGAATACCCTTAAAATTGAAAGGGAAGTTTTATAGGATAGCTATAAGACCAGCTATGCTATATGGATCAGAATGTTGGGCGACGAAGAAACATAATATCCAAAAAGTAAAAGTTGCCGAGATGAGGATGCTTAGATGGATGAGTGGTATAACATTGAAAGATAAATTAAGGAATGAACATATTCGTGGTAAGTTAGGTGTAGCTCCTATAGAAGATAAGATAAGGGAAGGACGACTCAAATGGTATGGACACTTGCAACGTAGGCCTTATAGTGCACCTGTGAGGAAGAGTGACTTAGTTACTGTGGGGGGCAGTAGAAGGGGTAGGGGTAGACCTAAAATAACTTGGGAGGAGATAGTGAGTAAGGATTTAATATCTTTGAATCTATCAAAAGAAATGGTCCATGATCGCATAAATTGGCGGAAAAGGATTCATATAGCCGACCCCACTTAGTGGGACTAAGGCTTGGTTTTGTTGTTGTTGTTGTTGCTGGGTGTCCATGTCTGTTTTACGATCTATGACTAATCTCACGCCCCGTGATACTGGCCCCACAGCACCACGAGGATGTAAATTCAGGAGCCCAGGGGAAGACTCGAACCCGGGAGGCGCAAAGGCTAACCTCGTGAGAGACACTCCCAGAGGACGAGCTTACCACCTGAACCACGCCCTGGGGGCTAAAACTTTTGAGTGATTATCTTATTGCTTATTCTTTATCCTATTGGAGAGTGCTGGACTGAACTGCATTGGGTTTCAGCTTGCCTGCCACATTGTCTCCTATTTTAGAGCTTTCTCAGAAACATTGTAAACAATGCACACTGTGCCATTCTTAAAAGGATGCTGCAATTCCTTTGGAAAAGAATCCTTCATTTTTTAAAACCCATTTCCGTGAATTTCAAAGAAGGATTGATAAATTGACAAACTTAAACCGGCAATTAATGAAAGTTATTGATTTATTCAAAGGTTAGATAACTGTGTCAGGCATCTGAATTGTGTTCTTTTTTTTCTCTGATGCATTAGGGATCAAATGAAGTAATCCAAAAGATATATGGAGTAAAAAGTTTTTGAGAATAGTCTTTATCAGCCAGAGAAATGTTCTCGATGTATCTAGAACCCAAAAACATTTTGTACATGTTGAAAGTAATTGTATAATTTATAAATTGATGTTATTATTTTTACAAATTTTGGCTGGGCATTCCATATATGATTATATGAAGCCAGTAAAGATCTAATCATTTAGCCTTGATTTATGATCGTGGAGTCAAATGTAAAAAAGAAACAGTGGAAATTTTTATTTTGAAGTTTTCTCTATTGTATGTAATTTAGAATTATGATTTTATGACAATACCTTGTGACTTGTTTTCTTTCAATATGCCTCTGCAGAGTGGTTTCTTTCGTTTTCTGTTTGACAAAAGAAGTTATTTTCCGAGAAAAGGACTTTCTTTTGTTCCTTTTAATTCATTGACATCTTTGGTTCAGGCTTCTCTCACGAGCAACTTTACCCTTTCTGGTTCGCAAAGTCCCTTGTCCGAAAGGCAGTCGCTTTTGGGTTCCAGCAATTCAAGTTTTTGCGAGCTTCAACCTTCTGTTATCAATTGTCGTAAGTCTCCATAGTTTTTCATGGCATGTCCTACCTTATTATGTTTATGTATTAATTCACCAAAAATTGTGGTACAAGTTTCTTAGGAATGGGTATTGCATCATTATTTTCCCATAAATTGCAGATGTATCTCAAGTTTCTGAAGTTTGAAAAGAGGCATTGGTGGCAATCTTGCTATGTTTGGGCAGGTTTTATACTTCTTTGTTTTTGTTAAAAAAGAAAAGAAGTTGAACCTTTTTCATTAACTCTTCAGTAAGCTGTTTAGAACATGTTTGTCAATATATTGTGCCAAGAATCTAATGTTCTATTATCATTTGCTTCCAGTCTGGATTGAAGGTCCCTTTGGATTTGGTTTGCTGCTAAGCTGTCGCATTGCTCAGGCCTTCAAACTTTATTACATATTTGTTAAGTAAGTCAACATGTTAATATCTTGAGACTTCAAAATTAGATTTTACTTTATACTTGGAACCCTGCTGTTGTCCAACCCTTCTACCCCCCCCCCCCCCACATGGGGTCGTGGTCCAAGTTATTTTAGGTATACCCATTGCCGTCTTATTGCCCATACAACAGCTAAATTAGCCTTGTTTCTTGAGCATTAATTGATCTATGCTTCCAAACCATCGGAGCCACCATTCCCTTGTCTGGTTCAAGTGCTACGCCTAGCTTATTGCATATGTGTTAATTTCTTAATATATCTTTTAGAGTTATGCTGCTCATTCGTCTTAGCATTCTCATTTTTGCAACATTTAGATTTTAAATTTATTGCTTCTTAATTGCCCAACAGTTAATCCATATAGCATAGTTGCCTGTCAAACCTCGACCTAGTGGTCCCACTTAAATAGGTTAGGATGGACCACTAGAAAAATCTAAATTTCAAACCTATGATGGATATTGGTAATCCGAGGACATGCTCAATGAAGATGTAATGAGAGAATTCCAAATGTAATAGTTTTAGAGTGCAGTTCAAAGATTAATAAAGATTCAAGCTAATGTAATTACAGAAATAACAATTTTCCAAAAATGACGTAGATCTTGTCAATTTTCATACTAACATTTAGTTTCAAAGAGATAACCATTGTCAAATAATATCAAATATTGTTTAATATAAATTTGATGAACAATTTTTGGATTTACAAAACAACAACAACAACAAAATCAAGCCTTAGTCCCATTAGGTGGGGTCGGCTATATGAATCCTTTTCCGTCAATTTATGCGATTATCGACCATTTCTTTTGATAGATTCAAGGATATTAAATCCTTACTCACTATCTCCTACAAAGTTATTTTAGGTCTATCCCTACCCCTTCTACTTCTCTCCACAGTAACTAAGTCACTCTTCCTCACAGGTGCACTATGTGGTCTACGTTGCAAGTGTCCAAACCCTCTGAGTTGCCCCTCCCTTATCTTATCTTCTATAGGAGTTACACCTAACTTACCACGAATATGTTCATTCCTTAATTTATCTTTCAATATTATACCACTCATCCATCTAAGCATTCTCATCTCGGCAACTTTTACTTTTTGGATATTATGTTTTTTCGTCGCCTAACCTTCCGATCCATATAACATAACTGGTCTTATAGCTGTCTTATAAAACTTCCGTTTCAATTTTAAGGGTATTCTACAATCACACAGCACACTTGATGCACTTCTCCATTTTACCCAACCTGCTTTAACTCTATGCATTACATCATCCTCAATTTCTCCTTCAGCGTGCATAATAGATCCAGGGTATGGAAATCTACAAGTGTTATTTATTTTTTCATCATCAAGTTTAACTTTGTTTCCAATGTTTATCCTATCATTACTAAAATTACATTTCATATATTCTGTCTTATTTCTACTTATCCTAAAGCCTCTAGATTCCAAAGTTTTTCTTCATAATTCTAACTCAGCCTCTACTTCGTCCCTAGTTTCGTCAATTAATACAATATCATCTGCAAACAACATACACCATGGAACCTCTTTTTGAATACTCTTAGTCAATTGGTCCATCACTAAAGCAAAAAGATAAGGACTCAAAGCAGATCCTTGATGTACACCTATGGTGATTGGAAAATCTCTAGTTTCTCCATCTATATAGTCCTTACACTAGTCATTGCTCCATCGTACATATCCCTAATGACATCAATATACCTACTACATACACCCTTTTTTTTCTAGAACCCACCATAGAACTTCCATAGGTATCCTATCATATGCTTTCTCAAGGTCAATTAATATCATATGCAAGTTTCTCTTCTTTTCCCTAAACTTTTCCATTAATCTTCTTAAAAGATAAATAGCTTTTGTGGTAGATCTCCCAAGCATAAAACCAAATTGATTTTTTGAGACTTTCGTTTCTAACCTCAATCTTTGTTCAACTGCCCTTTCCCATAATTTCATCGTATGACTCGTAAGTTTAATTCCACGATAGTTATTACAATTTTAAATATCTCCTTTATTTTTGTATATAGGTATTAAAGTGTTTTTCCTCCATTCATCTGACATTTTCTTAGTTTTTACTATTGTATTAAATAGATTAGTTAACCATATAATTCCGTTATCACCTAAGCATTTCCAAACTTCAATTGGGATGTTGTCTGGTCCCATAGCTTTCCCATTTTTCATCTTTTTTAGTGCAAACTTAACTTTGTTAACTCTAATTTTACGAATAAATCTCATATTTTTAGTCTTTTCCTCATTTGACAATTCTAAGTTTAAGCCTTCTATTTGGTTTTCATTAAACAACTTACTAAAGTAACTTCGCCATCTTTTTTTAATGTCTTCGTCCTTAACCAAGACAATATCATCCTCATTTTTTATACTTTTTACATTTCCTAAGTTCTTACTCTTCCTTTCTCTAGCTTTAGCAAGTTTAAATATATATTTTTTCCCTTCTTTTGTACCTAAACTATCATACGAACTATTAAATGATCTATATTTAGTTTCACTAACGGTCTTTTTTGCATTTTTCCTTGCCTCCTTATATTTTTCAAAGTTATCTCCGTTTCTACATTTTTGCCACGTTTTATACCAAATTTTTTTTATCTTTATGATTTTTTGTACATCTTTATCCCACCACCAACTCTCTTTGCTATTCGAGAATCTTCCCCTTGATTCACCTAAAAT
Organism: Malania oleifera; assembly: GCF_029873635.1. Classification (NCBI taxonomy): domain Eukaryota; kingdom Viridiplantae; phylum Streptophyta; class Magnoliopsida; order Santalales; family Ximeniaceae; genus Malania; species Malania oleifera. The sequence continues at coordinate 80,998,109 of NC_080428.1, read as the reverse complement.
CTCTTTTGCTATCTTTTTAATAGAGCTAGCTAGTATATTCCAAAGAGTATTTGTATCTATCCCATCCTCTATGGTCCAATCCCCATCTTTGATCATTTTATCTTTAAATTTTATTATAATTTCTCCTTTTAGGTTCCACCATCTAGTTCTCTTACACCGGTTTATTTTATTCTTTTTTTTTTTCATTTTTTAATACATATATCTAACACTAAAACTCTATGTTGTGTGATTAGGCTTTCACTTGGAATAACTTTACAATCCTTGCATGATAAACGATCTACCCTCCTAGTTAAAAAAAATCTATTTGACTTCTATTTTGTCCACTTTTAAAGGTTATTAAGTGTTCTTCTCTCTTCTTAAAGCAAGTATTCATTATACTAAAATCATATGACATAGCGAAGTCTAAGATCATCTCTCCGGACTAATTTTTGTCTCCATATCCATATTCTCAATGTATCCTCTCATAATTTTTATTATCTCTTCTAACATATCCATTCAGATCTCCTCCTATAAATATTCTATCAGTCCCTAGTATGCCTTGTATAATACTATCCATATCTTCCCAAAATTGTCTCTTAAGATGTTCTGCTAAGCCGACTTGAGGAGCATAAGCACTAATGATATTTATTATCTTTTGTCCTAATACCATCTTGATTTTTATAATTTTATTTCATACTTTAGTTACATCCACAACACTATCTTTTAAGTTTTTGTCTATAATAATGTCTACTTCATTCTTATGTTTTTCTTTTCCAGTGTACCAAAGTTTAAATCCTGATTTATCAATTTCTCTAGCTTTCTCCCCAACTCACTTAGTTTCTTGAAGGCAATTTAAATTAATTCTTCTTCTGATCATTGTATCCACAATTTCCATGCTTTTATCCGTAAGTATCCCTATATTCCAAGTTGCTAATCTAATCCTAGTTTCTTGAATTAATGTCTTTACCTGCCCACGTCCAGAATGATGCAGGAACCCTCGCATATTTGACATCGTACCCGGGCGCCAACATGGCGTGTCACTTCGGGGCAATGACCTAGCCTACCCTCGCACACTTTTTGCTACACCTGGGTGGTTCAAGTGCAACGCGTCGCTTGTAGGGGACGCCCCAGCGAACATTTGGTAAGGATTCATATCATAGTGATCTAACAAATTTTTACGCTGGTTGTCAGCTACCTAATGCAACCCTTCCCCTTTACACGGGCTTGGGACCGGCTGTGTGTGAAAAAATTAGGACATGAAGTGCATCATTGGTGGAGTTTGGATTTACAAAACATAGGAATTTCAAAAAGGTAACTATTATCCACTCACAGTAGGAGACAGAGAATCAAAGTTGTCGGGTACTGCTTGCCCTAGGGTCCTAAAGAAAAGAACTACCCGCACCTAAGGATAAGCAACAAGAAAGTGTGTATCAAGACAACTTGTGTAGGTGTATGCATGCTAAGGATGAATGTCTTTACAGCTACTAATATTATGCCATAATTCAGAAGTATTTTCTAAAGTCTTTATTATTTAAATATAAATTTTATCTTGTTCTACACTAGGCTTAAACCATAAAAATTCTCACTTTAAGTTATAAGATGGTTCAAGTTACCAATATTGAAGTCCTAAGTCAAATCTTGAAATTCAAGTAATTCTTGAAAATCACTCAATTTATGTAAAATAAAAATTTTGAGATAAAACAAAGGTCACTTAATAGATGTAAAAGTCCGACATTTAATACTTCTAATATTAGGCTATTAACCTCTCCACATCACTAAAATAGAAAATATATCAAATTATAGGAAAAACATATGTCATTGTTATGCTTATAATTTGCACAAAAAAACTCTTGTTTATAACCAAAAATCAATAAAATATTCTATGCAAATTAAATATGGTATTTTTAATTATCAAGGTACTTAATACAATAATTCTAGTAAAAATTTCATTATGTGATTCTAACTTACCAAGAATTAACAAATATAACTTTTTCCCTTTATTTTTTGTACTATTACATTAGATTAGTGTAATTGGAACAAGGCAACTAATTTTCTAATAAATGATTAAAAGAACCACATTAATCACTAAAATACAAAACAAAAGAAATTTTATAAAAGTAAAAATCTTTCATACCATATTTGTCAAGTGTAGGAAGTTTCTAGGGTTTACTCCTCCAAACTAGTAATTAGAGGGTAGAAAAGAAAATAGTAAAAGTGTATTCAAAATCAAGGATATCAAAAGCTTTAGGGAGACTTAATTTGTTGCACGAAAATTGCCAAAGTGCGAGGAGGGATGGGGATTTGCAAGTGAGGCTTGACAAAAGAAAGAAGACCAATGGATGAAGAAAGAAAGGAAAGTAGGAAACAAGTGAGAAAAGGAGAATTGGTGCCCCCGGGGGGGGGGGGTTTGAGGGAGTATATGGATGTTGACATGGAGAAAGGACTATCACTCTTTTTGTTTTTCTTCTGTAAGCCCCCCGATAATTTGTATTTTTGAATTAGTTCAATCACTTAAATTTCCATTAAGCTTTACTCCCAAAGTTAATAAAATTATATAACCTCAATTAATATTTTATCTTATTACTATTGTTAGTACATGATAACGGTCGATTACAATATATTTAAGGTCTAATTTAATATTAATATTCATTTCCATTAACCTTACAAATTGTGGTACATGTTTCGGATTTTCAACCAACTTATTAGACCTTGTTTTTTCTTTTTCTTTTTTTTCCTTTCATAATTATTCAAAATTATATTTCTAAAAATTAATCATTAATTAGCTAGTGTTAGGATACATTATTAGTAATAATAATAATAATAAGTTGTCGAAAATTGAAAAGAGTTATATATTGATCTGAACATTACATGTGAATATATACAACAATCCTAGCATTCCTACAAAGTAAATTAATAAATCAAATCCCATTATTTATGGGACACCCTAACAGAATAGGAAACTTAGTTGTATAGGCCTAATTCTAAGGATACAATTTGCTATTAAAATAAAATCTTAAAATAGCTAACTAATTATACACGGTTTTCCCACACTTCCCCTCAAGCTGGTGAATAGGTATTCTCCATTCCCAACTTGGAAACAATAGTTTGGAAAACAGAGCTACTCAACCCTTTGGTAAGGACATCAGCAAGTTGACCATGTGTAGGCACATAAGGTGTACAAATCAATCCACTCTCCAACTTTTCTTTGATGAAGTGTCTATCAACTTCAATGTGCTTCATTCGGTCATGTTGTACTGGGTTATGAGCTATGCTGATTGCAGATTTATTGTCACAATAAAGTCTCATAGGGTCATCCCACTTAATCTTCAAATCTTCAAGGATGATCTTTAGCCAAAGTAGTTCACACACACCTTGAGCCTTTGCCCGGAATTCAGCCTCTGCACTCGACCGAGCTACCACACTTTGTTTTTTACTTCTCCATGTCACAAGATTCCCACCGAGAAAGGTGCAATATCCCGAGGTTGATTTTCTATCAACAATTGATCCAGCATAATCAACATCAATGTATGCCTCAAGTACCAATCCTCCATTTCTTTTGAACATGATACCTTTCCCTGGTGTTCCCTTGAGATACTGTAGTACTCTATGGGCTGCTTGTAAATGAACTTCCTTCGAGCTATGCATAAACTGACTAATCACACTCACTGCATATGCTATATTTGGTCATGTGTGAGACAAATAAATGGGTCTTCCTACCAGGCGTTAATACATTTCTCTATCTACTGCGACATCCTCCTCAACCTTTCCAAGTTTAAGATTAGAATCCGTGGGAGTACTTGCTGGTTTGCATGCTGTCTTGCCAGTTTCCTTGAGAAGATCTATGACATACTTTTGTTGAGAGATAAAAATTCCCTGCCTAGAGTGAGCAACCTCAATCCCGAGAAAATACTTCAGTCTCCCTAACACTTTAATCTCAAACTCTTTAGCCAAATATTGACTTAAGACATGTTTCTCCTTAGCATCATCTCCTGTCATTATTATGCCATCAACATGCACTAGAAGGACTGTAACTCCCCTTGAAGGAGAGTGTTTAATGAACAATGTGTGATCCTCTTGACTTTATTTGTATCCCATAGCCAACATAACTCTTGCAAATCTCCCAAACCATGCTCGTGGTGATTGCTTAAGGCCATACAGTGCCTTTTTCAATTTACACACAGTGTGAGCAGCCACATTCTTCCCATATCCCGGTGGAACTTGCATATAAATCTCTTCCTCTAGTTCCCCATGTAAGAAAGCATTCTTGACATCAAATTGTTGCAACTCCCAACCATAATTAGCTGCTAGTGATAATAATACTCTAACCGTGTTCATCTTTGCAATAGGAGCAAAGGTCTCTAAATGATCAATCCCATAGGTTTGAGTATACCCCTTGGCTACCAACCACGCCTTGTATCTCTTAATCGACCCATCTGCCCTATACTTCACCGTATATACCCACTTACAGCCCACCAGTTTCTTTCCTTCTGGTAACTTCACCAACTCCCAAGTTTTGTTCTTTTCCAACGCCTCCGTCTCCACATTCATAGCTTGTCTCCATTTTCCATTGGACAAAGCCTCAGATAATGTGGTAGGAATGGTGATGGTATTTAGGCTTACAAGAAAGGCTCTATGGGATGGTGAAGAATTCTTAAACGACAAAAAATGTGCAAGAGGGTACAATGGTTGCTTTGTGCATTTTCGAGTTCCTTTCCTAATGGCAACTGGAAGGTCCTGGTCATCATTATCAACATGAAATTCAATTTCATCTTGCAATGGATGGTTAACAATTGTTACCTCATTCAAACGATCTGAGTTGGACTCTTGGACCTGCATTGGTTCAAGAACAACCATCTTCCTTCTTGTGAACACCTTGCCAAATATGGTATTTCTAGGAGCAGAATCGGTCTTTTCTTTGGGTTCATTTGGTGTTTTAGGCACAGGTTCAGAAGAACTCTCATGTACATGGTTGGAACAAGATGAACAAAGAGGTACAGGTATAGGGTTCGAGGTTTTAGGCATAGGAATTGATGGCAAATCAAGCAAAAAATCTTCCTTATCTTCCCTAGTTGAATTCTTCCCCCTAAAGATAAGGATTAGTGAAATAAGACTCTTGTTCATTGAACGTAACATCCACCGAGAAATAGAATTTCTTTGATGGAGGGTGGTAACACTTATATCCTTTTTGAGTTGAAGAATAGCCCACAAAGACACATTTTAGAGCCCTCGGATCTAATATTCCCCTGTTGTGACTATGAACATGGACAAATGACACACACCCAAAAATCATAAGAACAAGGTTGTTTGTAGTGGTTAGGTCTGGGTAGAATGTGGAAAGTATGTCCATAGGACTCTTGAAACCCAAGACTCTTGAAGGCAAACGATTTATCGGATGAGTGGTTGTCAGAATTGCTTCCCCCCCAAGAAAAGATGACTCATGTACTATTCCTTCTGTTTGAAAATATGGGGTAAGAATTTGATTGAAATAGTCCTTGGGCATTATCTGACCTAAACCTTTTGATATTGACCCCAAATTGGATTTTGATCATGGAATAGAAATTTGGGAACACAATACTAACATTAGACTTATGTTTAAGCAGGAAAATCCAGGTAACACGAGTGCAATCATCAATGAAAGAAACAAACCCTTTTGCCCCAAAAACATTAGAAATAGTAGATGGACCTCAAATATCACTGTGAATAAGATAGAAAGGAATTGAGCTTCTTTTGTAACTAATTGGAAAAGGTACACGCTTGTGTTTAGCAAGTTCACATAGCTCACAATGAAAGTTTTCAACATCTAAATCCTTAAACAAGGAAGGAAACATAACTTTAATAACCCTAAACGATGGATGTCCAAGTCGGCAATGATGAAGTAAAATTTTTTCTTTATTGGATAAAACAAACTCTAACATAAAGGAAGAAGATAATCTGTCCTTGGTCATGTGCAACAGACTTGGTGTTTCAAGATAGCAGAGGCTATTCCTTTCCCTAGCATGACCAATCATCTTCCCTGAATCCTTGTCCTGAAATATGCAATTACTACTGTCAAAAATCACATTACAACATAAATCTTGAGTGAGTTTATGTATAGAGACCAGATTTGTGGACAATTTAGGAACATGAAGGACATTTTTCAAAGTTACTAATGGTCTTATTTTCACATTCCCAAAACCAGCTATAGTGGTCAAGGATCCATCTGTTGTGGCTATTTTCCTACTGCTTGGGCATGGAGTATAGGTTGAAAAAATATTGGATAAATGGGTCATATGATCGGTTGCTCTTGAGTCCATGACCTAGGAGTTGGTAAAGGTTTTATCTGAGACATTTAATCCAATAGAAGATGGAAGCTCACCTAAATATGCCAAAGAACAAGTACCTGAACATCCTTCAAGTTTTCCAAGACTGTTGATAAGTGATCTCAGCCTCTCAATCTCTTCTTGGTTGAAACTACTCAGCTCCTGCGATGTCGATTCACCTTGTGGTCCTGCAGCAATGTGGACTTGTTTATTGTTCTGTGGTTGTCCTCCTTTTTTGCCCTATTCTTGGCTTGGAGGCTTTCCATGAAGTTTCTAGCATTTTTCACGAGTGTGACAAGACTTCTTGCAGTAAGTGCACCATAATCCGTCATGATTTTGGGTTTTCAGCTGGTCACCTTTTTCTCCTTCAAGTGTTGCTCCTCTCTCCATGTTTGTGGTTGATTTATTGTTACCACTAGCCACCATAGCTGAACTATCAGTGATTTGTGGTTCAAGCATCAACCCTCTTCTACTTTCTTCACTTCGGATTATAGCCTCTACTTCGTTAAAGCTTGGAACCTCAGGCTTCCCAAGAATCTGTATCCTCACTTGATCAAATTCTGGATTAAGTCCAACCAGAAAATCATACACCCTATCTTGTTCAATAAAGGCCTTTAGAACCGCTGCATCATGGGAGCATTTTGTTTTTATCACCCGGTAGTGATCCAATTCCTGCCACAAGGATTTCAGTTGATTTGCATGTTCAGTTTCCCTTGTTTTGCAGCCATAGTTTTTACCTTCACCTCGTACACTTGTACCGCATCATTAACTTTGGAATAGGTTTGCTGAATCACATCCCAAATGTCCTTTGCAGTAGCCAAAAACATGCATGTGTGACTTATTTCCACAACCACGCCATGATCAAAGAGTCTTCTTCATCCCATGCTTCAAACTTAGGATCCCTTGGTTTAGGACCTATACCCATGAGATTGCTAATCTTTCCCTTGCCTTTCAACACTATGCGAATGAGTTGAGACCACTTAAGGTAGTTCTTTTCATCTAACCCGTAGGAGGCATGAATATTATGCAATTCTCCTGCTTATTGGGGTCGGATTATCTCTTCTGATTGGGCTGTAGTAGTAGTCTCCACGATTTCTGACATCTTGAAGGCTTGAACAATCAGCTAATCAATGATGATGTCAGCCGGAAGCAAAAATGATGATGACGACTGGGCAAAAGTGAAACCCACGGAAGAGAAAAATTGGCAATGAAGGCAAGCAAAAGTTTTTAAGGCTTTGACGAAACAAGCCCTGTTTGGCAGAAACAGAGGTGCACATGCTCAAAAAATAGAGTAGAACATAGGTCTACAAAGACGGGAAGAAACCAGCAATGAAGGCTGGAAATATCAGCGATGAAAGTTGAAAAAAAAGTTGAAACCCTAAGGAGCCTAGTTTCGCTCTGATACCATGTCGAAAATTGAAATAAGTTATGTATTGATCTGAACATTACATGTGAATATATACAACAATCCTAGCATTCCTAAAAAGTAAATTAATAAATCAAATCCCATTATTTATTGGACACCCTAACAGAATAGGAAACTTAGCTGTATAGGCCTAATTCTAAGGATACAATCTGTTATTAAAAGAATATCGTAAAATAGCTAACTAATTATACACGGTTTTCCCACATAAGTTAATGAAATGAATAAATTAATAAATAAAAAAGGCATGAATTCATGTGTGCATATGGTTTTACCTAGGAGATAAAAAATGGAAGCTATTTATCTTTTAAGAAGTTTAATGGAAAAGTTTAGGGAAAAGAAGGACTTGCATATAGTTTTTATTGACCTAGAAAAAGCTTATGATAGAGTATCTAGCGAAGTCAAGGGGATCACACATTGTTCATTAAACACTCTCCTTCAGGGGGAGTTACAGTTCTTCTAGTGTGTGTTGATGACATAATAGTGACAGGAGATGATGCTAAGGAGAAACATGTCTTAAGTCAATATTTGGCTAAAGAGTTAGATTAAAGCATTAGAGAGACTAAAGGATTTTCTCGGGATTGAGGTTGCTTACTCTAGGCAGGGAATTTTTATCCCTCAATAGAAGTATGTCACAGATCTTCTCAAAGAAATTGGCAAGACAACATGCAAACCAGCAAGTACTCCCATGGAAAAGTTGAGGAGGATGTCGCAGTAGACAGAGAAATGTATCAACGCTTGGTAGGAAGACTCATTTATTTGTCTCACACACGACCAGATATAGCATATGCAGTTAGGGGTGAGCAAATGGTTGGTTCGGCCAAATTCGGTTAATTAACTGAATTAATCAAAATTTTCGGTTAATGAGAACTGTTAACCGAACTGATCGAATAGAGGAGCCTCACCGAACCGAACCCGATTGAATTACCTTTTTGGGTAATTTGGTTAACCGAATTAATTTGAAATTAATTAATAAAAACATAGTATAATTGTAGATTTTTAACCAAATACAAATTAACTTATTAACAAATTAACATATTAACAAATTAACTTATACTAATTAACATATTAACAAATTAGCATATACTAATTAACATATTAACAAATTAACATATACTAATTTATATTTAAATTTTAATTAATTATTAAATCGTTTATTTCGGTTAACCGAATTAACATTCCTCTTAATCGAACTGATTAACCAAAGTTTGTAAAACCATAACTGAACCGACCGACCCTGTGTTCTTAACCGAACTGAACCGACCAATTTCAGTCGGTTAATTCGGGTTTTCTCGAATTATGCTCACCCCTATATGCAGTGTGTGTGATTAGTCAGTTTATGCATAGCCCGAAGGAAGTTCATTTACAAGCATCCCATAGAGCACTACAGTATCTCAAGGGAACACCAGGGAAAGGTATCATGTTTAGAAGAAATGGAGGATTGGTACTTGAGGCATACACTGATGCTGATTATGTTGGATCAATTTTTGATAGAAAATCAACCTCAGGATATTGCACCTTTCTTGGTGGGAATCTTGTGACATGGAGAAGTAAAAAACAAAGTGTGGTAGCTCGGTCAAGTGCATAGGCTGAATTTCGGGCAATGGCTCAAGGTGTGTGTAAACTACTTTGGCTGAAGATCATCCTTGAAGATTTGAAGATTAAGTGGGATGGCCCTATGAGACTTTATTGTGACAACAAATTTGCAATCAACATAGCTCATAACCCAGTACAACATGACCGAACGAAGCACATTGAAGTTGACAAAAACTTTATCAAAGAAAAGTTGGAGAGTGGATTGATTTGTACACCTTACATGTCTACACATGGTCAACTTGCTGATGTCCTTACCAAAGGGTTGAGTAGCTCTGTTTTCCAAACTATTGTTTCCAAGCTAGGAGTGTGGGAAAACCATGTATAATTAGTTAGCTATTTTAGGATATTCTTTTAATAACAGATTGTATCCTTAGAATTAGGCCTATACAGCTAAGTTTCCTATTCTGTTAGGGTGTCCCATAAATCATGGGATTTGATTTATTAATTTACTTTTTAGGAATGCTAGGATTGTTGTATATATTCACATGTAATGTTCTTGTTCTCTCATTGCAACACTCAATCCCTCTCACCCATACAATTCTTCTCTCCAAATTGGGCTCTGGCCTCTAGTGCAATTGCTGAGAATTGTAGCTCCCAAATCAAGTTTGCGTCTCCTCGCAACACTGCCAAACATCCCAAGTTCCCTCTCCCACAAATAATCCCTCTCTTGTAGGCCAACTTCTTTGAGCATCTAAATAAGACGGCAAGACAGGGTGCTAAGCATCTGAAACCAGATATCCCAAATAATCCCTTGAATTTATCTAGTTTAAATAAAGATTCCAAGCATCGCCTCCCCTTTTCCCTTCCTCTGTCACTTTATTTGAAACTCTGTGAATTTATGCATGTCATTGGAGATGTATGGGTAACCTATTTGATTCTTAAGAATGAGGTATGGCCTAGATGATTAGATTTTCAAGGAAGCTAGAAGTTGTGGGCAAAATACTAGATTTGAGTGGATTAGGAAAGGTGATAACAATTCTATTTTTTTCATAGGTTGGCTAAATTGCTGGAGAAAAAAGACATGATTGGATTCTAGTTTGAGTGAGGTTATTAGAGATCCTAGCTTGATCATTGAAGACATTACGTGTTTCTTTAAAAACCATTATTCGGAGGAAGACTGTTTTACTTCTATGATTGAATTTAAGGGTTTGGAGTGCAGTTTTGTACCTTATGATCAGGTTTCATGGCAACCTCTGAGGAAGAGGTGAGGGCAGCTCTATTTGGGATGGTGAGGGACAAAGCTCCTTGTCCAGATAACTTCAATATGGATTTTTTATAGGATTGTTTGGATTTGATAAGACCATGAGAGGCAAGTTATGAATTTCTTCACAAATTATTTTTTATTGGCTATTGATAAGAGCATTAATTCCAATTCTCACTTTGGAGCCTAAGAGAAGTCCAATTAAGGTCAAGGATTTTATGCTTAATTAGGTTGGCGATAGTGTGTGTAAGATCATGGCGAGGTCAATGTTTACAAGTTGAATGTGACTTTCTAGTACTACTATTTCTCATTCTCAAAAATTGTTTTTTTATGGGTGGTGGGAAAAGTTTTGATTCTATTTTGGTTGCTAATGAGGTGGTGGATATGCATAGGATGAAGGATTAGAGTGTTCTCTTTTAAGTTGGATTTTTTGAGAAGGTGTGTTGTCATGTTAATTGAAATTTCTTAGACAATGTTTTGGTTAGGAATGGTTTTGGTGATAGGCGGAGGTGGATGTGGGGCTGCATCTTTAGTACATATAGCATTCAAATTGGAAAGAAGGTAAATACATTTTTTTTTATAAAAAAAAAAAATTCAACAGAAAACATGTTTTAAAGTCACAAATCTAAAAGAGATTTTCACATAAAAAAAATATAACAAGCAATATAATGAAAATTTAAAAGTTGGGCTAAAGTAACATATCTCCATTTTCACAATAAGTTTAACTATTTAGATATATTAAATAAAATTTCATGATGATTTTTATCAAAACAATATTTTCAAAATTAATATGTTGGTCAAAAGTTAAATAATTTTAGAAAAATAAAATTAATGGGTTGACTAAAATAAATTTATTTTTTAATTAATTCTAGTAAATCAAATAGCTTCAGTTTTGCTATAAATCTAAATAATTTTTTAATATTATTTATAGATTTAATATATAATTTAACATCGTACTCTCTTTTTATATTTCAATTTTTTTTTAAATGCAACATGAAGAATAGTATCAGACTACTTTTTCTCTGACCCATAAATATATAAATCTCTATTTTTTTTTTTTGTAATTTGTCGAAATAATAAATTTTACAACATGGGATGAGACTGAAGCATAGGATGACACAAAATTGGTTTTGAAAGATTTTGACTTCGAAAATTGGTCCAAACCTTTGTTCCTGAAAAACTCCCTTATATCATAGTGGTTTAGTAAGGTTCTCTAAATTGTAAATGACTAGGTACAACATGAAATACCCATTTCATATGGCTTCAAAATTAAAACTACATTTAACAATCATGCAAATTGAAATAAAATTTACACATTCATTATTTATATATTCAAATTAACATAAGATGAAATAAAACTCTAACCAAGAAAATTTCCACGTTAAATGATTAAACATTCAAATAATTATGAAATTAAATAAAGACCCTAACATTAAAAATTTTCAATTTGAAATATGACTTCAAAATTGAAGCTAATTTTAATAATCATTTAAATTGATAATAACAATTTCACATTCATCATTTGTACATCCAAATAAATATAAGATTAAATACAACTCTAACCTCAACAATTTACCCATAGTTTTCCCATTTTTCATCTTTTTTAGTGCAAACTTAATTTCGTTAACTCTAATTTTGCGAATAAATCTTATAGTTTTAGTCTTTTCCTCATTTGACAATTCTAAGTTTAAGCCTTCTATTTGGTTTTCGTTAAACAACTTACTAAAGTAACTTTGCCATCTTTCTTTAATATCTTCGTCCTTAACCAAGACAATATCATCCTCACTTTTATATATTTTACATTTCCTAAGTCCTTGCTCTTCCTTTCTCTAGCTTTAGCAAGTTTAAATATATCTCTATCCCCTTCTTTTGTACCTAATCTATCATACAAACTATTAAATGATCTATATTTAGCTTCACTAATGGCTCTTTTTGCATCTTTTCTTATCTCCTTATATTTTCCTAAGTTATCTCTGTTTCTACATTTTTGCCATGTTTTATACCAAATTCTTTTTGTCTTAATAATTTTTTGTACATCTTTATCCCACCACCAACTCTCTTTGCTATTCGAGAATCTTCCCCTTGATTCACCTAAAATCTCTTTTGCTATCTTTTAATAGAGTTAGCTAATCTATTCCAAAGAGTATTTGTATCTATCCCATCCTCTAAGGTCCAATCCCCATCTTTGATCATTTTATCTTTAAATTTTATTATATTTTCTCCTTTTAGGTTCCACCATCTCGTTCTCCTACACTGGTTTATTTTATCATTTTTCTTCCATTTTTTAATACATATATCTAACACTAAGACTCTATGTTGTGTGGTTAGACTTTCACCTGGAATAACTTTACAATCCTTGCATGATAAACGATTTACCCTTCTAGTTAAAAAAAAAATCTATTTGACTTCTATTTTGTCCACTTTTAAAGGTTATTAAGTGTTCTTTTCTTTTCTTAAAACAAGAATTCATTATACTAAAATCATATGACATAGCAAAGTTTAAGATCATCTCCTCAGACTCATTTTTGTCTCCATATCCATATCCTCAACGTATCCTCTCATAATTTTTATTATTTCTTCCAACGTGTCCATTCAAATCTCCTCCTATAAATATTTTCTCAGTCCCTGGTATGCCTTGTATAATACAAAAAATTTAATATGCATGCAAATTTATAACAAAATTTACATACAATGAAAAATTTAATATGCATTCATCATTTATACATGAAAAATTCAAACATGAAAAAAACCCTAACCTCAATTTGGGGTTTCCACCATAATGCTTCAAATCATCAAATTGACTTCAATATAAGTCAATTCAAGATCTAAGATAGCAATTTTGTACTTCAAACTAATCAAAATCTTAACTCAAATTTCTAATTACAAGAACTTAGGGTTTTAAACAAGGTTGGATGTGGGGAGAACATACATCATTTTTGTTCATTATATAATGCTCACCCAACATTCACTTGTACCTCTGTGGCAGAATGTTCGGATTGTACGATCTTAACCAGAACGGTCACCTGCCAAAAGGTGGCCTTCTCCCGGCTCGTGCAATTGCAGACACAAAAGAAGGAAGAAAACGAATTTTAAATAAGCAAAAAAACGCTGGATGAACAAACGTTATTTAGACAAAAAATGCTACACCAAGTAGCGTTTTTTAACTGCCTAGATTAAAAAACGATGGTCCATCCAGCATTTTTTGTTCAATAAACAATGGATGGACTAGCATTTTTTGGGACGCATCAATTTGGGGAATAAAGTTCAGTCCGAACTATTTTTAAATAATTTTTATTAAAATAATATTAAAATCGAAAAAAACTCGGAAAATGATTTATGTAGCTGACCTCACCTAGTGGGACTTGAGGCTTGTTGTTGTTGTTGTTGTATGAATTCATGTGTGCATGCAGGTAATATGATCTTATAGCCATCTTATAAAACTTTTCTTTTAATTTTAAGGTATTCTATGATTACGCAATATGCTAAGCATTTATCCACTTTGCCCCAGCTGCTTTAACTGTATCATAGCTTCTTCAATTTATTTTCTTCTCCAGTCATATCAGATCTAAGGTTCCGAAAATATTGGTACTAGGAATTTCTTGGACCATTATGTTCAATATTTTCTTTATTATTCCTCTGTATAATGATTAAAGTTGCATTTTATGTATTATGTCTTGCTTCTACTTACCTTGAAACATATAGATTTTAAAGCTTCTACCCATAATTTCAAATTTAAATTCTACTCCACCTTTAGTCTCATCAATCAAGTCAATATCATTTTTAGACAGCATACAGTGCGACACAGAACATCAATAAAAAGGAATGAAAGGAGAGAAAGAAGAAAGAAAAGTGAATGGAGGAAGATGATGTGGAAGAGAGAAGAGATTCATAGGGAAGATTCTGACTTCCAAATTGATAATTGATGCCAAGATACAAACACAAAATGTATATGCACCCTACACTTAATTAAAAGACTGAGTACAAATTAACATCTAAATAAATAAAAAAACACGCGCACGCATACACACAAAAAGCAAAGTCTTATACATGCATCCTAATTTCCTAAATCTGCACCTATATTTGCATAAATGGTGATGGTGGTCTTAAGTCATACTGCCCCTGCTGAAAGGAATTTGACTCTACAGCATGTGACTAGAATTTGAACTCTTAACAATTTGGAAACACTCTCATGAACATCATCTTTAGTGGGCCATAAATCATTCATACCAGGGTGAATTCTCCACTAAGCCTAGCATCACTAAAAACTATCCTGTGGCCGTCAAATGTAAGAGCCTAAGGACCATTAAGGACTGCAAAACCTACACAAGGACTAGAAGACAAAGCTTCAAAGTGTCTTCGTAAGGTGTTAACTCCTCCACATGGACAATAGAACTAGTGACGGAGCAATTGTTTATGTGATGAACCAAATCAAGCAAATATGCATTAGGTCCAAGTTTCCTAGGGAAAGAGAATGGGGCAATGGCACACTTATGGAAGTTCTGAAAGGAATTTTGGGTAGCTTATGGGTAGCCTATATTAAATTGTCTATTCTTATGGTGCACATCAATAGCAAGTGTATAATCGATGTTAGCATTGACAAGTTTATGCGTAACCTCGGCATGCAACTGATGAATGTGACAAGTAAAAGACTTTGTAGGCTCATAATGGGTAATGGGCAAGATCAATGGGTGAATGGGATTTCTTACTGAATACTACACATTCAAAAGGATTGTTACCCATGTACACTTATTTGGTCACGAGCTAAGCTTTGTTCAGGGCATTATGCTTGTCTGTGACCGCTTGTCTCGTGTGCTTGGGATGGGTTTCCATCATGTAAATACTAGTGTAGGGTTATTTTCTGCAAGTAGTTTATTCATATGCCAAATAAGGTAGTATGACTCCTCGGTCACTTTGATATTTCCTAGTGCCAGGATGATAATTACATAAAAACCTCTTTAGGGGAGGGTGAGTGTTCATCAGTCATTATAAAACTCACTAGCTTTTGTCAACGTGTTTAGCCTACTTGCCTCCCTCGTTAAGCACACAATGTCAACGGAGGTGTTATTAATGAATTATGTTTGCTTCAATGTTTATTGCTAGCTTGCCACTGCTTTCATGAATTGATTACTGTTTCCACTGCTATTTTGAATGAATGCTAATGAAAGTGTTTCGTGGATGAATGTTGGTAAATGATTGGCGGACTAATTAAGCAAGAGTGCTTTAGCTAGCGCCGCACGGCCCTTTCACAAAGGTGTGAAAATAGTCGGTCCATGACACCTCGGCATGCGACTGATGAATGCGACAAGTAAAAGACTTTGTAGGCTCATAATGGGTAATGGGCAAGATCAATGGGTGAATGGGATTTCTTACTGAATACTACACGTTCAAAAGGATTGTTACCCATGTTTATCTGGTTAATGGCTTTTGTTCCTTTTTTGGGGGGGTGGATAGGGCGGTGCTCACTCTTGGCATTCATTTTTTTAGAAGCCTCAATGAGAGAGAAGCCAATAATATAACCATTTTGTTGACAGTGCTGGAGTTTTTTGATCCTTGAATGGGGAGTGATTCAAGGATTTCAATTGAGGATTCTGCTGGTTTCTTTTTCCAGAAATCTTCTCTCTCTCTGTTGTTGGAAATACTGAGCACTTCTTTTTATTCCCTTGAATCACTTTATTTGGGAGGCTAAGTTTCCTTTCAAGATTTGGGCTTTTATGTGGACTATAGCTCTTAACATGCTTAATACCCATGATTTGTTGCAGCGAGGAGGCCTTACAAGCCTATTAGTCCAGATATTTGTATTATGTGTTTTGAGGTGAGTGAGACTTAGTGACCAGATGTTTCTCCATTCTTGGGTGGCTAAGTAGCTTTGGGCTAATCTGTTCTCAAAATCTGGGACTTTGGTATTTCCACGGAGGCACGGACTGTAATGCTTTCTGGTGCAATATAGAGGCTTTGGGAGGAGTAAGAGAGGAATAGTCTTATGGTGATGTGCAGTTTTTGCTCTTTTTTGGACTCTCTGGATTGAAAGGATGCTAGGATTTTAATGGCAAAATAAATCCCTTACATCTTCTTTGGGATACAGTTATTTTCTTAGCTTCCTTTTGGGCTCATTCTTTGGGTTTCTTTGAGGGAATTTTGTTTTTAGAGCTTAGCAGGATTGGTTGGAAGGGGCTCTGATGTAATTGTTTCTGTTTCCTGCTTTTGTTTTGTTTTTAAGAGGATAATTTATCCTCCACTTTTTGTAATCTTTTCTCTTTTCTATCAGACCAGAGGCAGAGCAGGGAGGGAAGAGAAGTCACAGAACAGAGAAGAAGAAGGGAAGAAGAAGAAATGAGGAGGAAGAAGAATGGTTGGAGAGGAAAATGGGGGTGAATGAAAATGGAAGAATGGAGATCTTGATTGGGCACTAATACCAAATGATATAGGGGCAACATCAATTATCTGTAGCCATGGGAGAGACAAGTAGAAATTGAAGAGAGGAAGGGGTAGAGTGGAGAGAAGGGATACAAGGGGGAATCACACATTCGACCCAATTTAAATTCATCAACAACTGCCTACAACATGGCTTTCACGTTCTATTTATTAGAAAGCCTCTTTACATGAAATTACACATATACCCCTAAAATTACATTACATTACATTACAAACATGCCCCTAACATACACAAATATTACAAACGAGCCCTCAAATACAAATAATCGTATACTACTAATTAAACCAGTGTTTTAAATGGCTCGATCGAGGCTGGCCTTGAGGCAAGGCAAGGCTTGCCTAAAACGCCTTGAGGCTCAATCTAAAATACCAAATTCCAAAAAGGCTAACGTATTACATGCTGAGGCTTATGCATTTTTACAAAAACATGCCTTTTGTGCCTTTTTAGTTGAGGCTTACGCAGTTTGGGCGTGTGATTCTCAAGTTAGAATTGGTTAGAAAATTTTAACTGCATGTTTGTATAAAAGGAATGTTAGAAGATGAGTTTATTTCTAAAACTCTCAAACCTCAACCTTTCCAAAATAATTGAGAATTGTATTTTACATCATGAAAATAGTTTGAACTTTGTAATGGTATATCTATCTCTTGTCATGATTTATGTCATCTATTCAAGTTTGCAATTTTTGAATGGCCAACCAGTATTTTGCAAAGTACATCTAGTTTTTCTTTTTTACATTATATTTGTGATTTTCTTAATTTTTACTTTATTTTAAATATATATAATTTATTTAACATATTTTTATCTTAAAAAAATTTCTCAACGGGCTTACATCCCAATGCCTCAAGGCTTACGCCTTGCCTCTTACGCCTTGCCTCTTAAGGGTTAAAACCCCTTACCTTACGCCTTCGCCTTTTAAAACATTGAATAAAACTAAACACACAACTAACTACAAACTAAACCCAACAATCCCTTGACCCAATTCTTCTCAACTATTTTCCAACAAGGATCTTCCCAAGGTCTTGCTTCTTGTCCTACATCATTATCTATTTTATTTTTAAAGAAGCCGGAAAACCTAACAAGTGGTAATAATCTAAAAAAAATAAAAACAAAAAAGGGGGAAGGGGTTGTTACTAGGGCACACAGAGAGGGAAAGAGAGGAAGGGAGAGATTCAAGGGAAGAGACCTGGAAGATGTTCCGCAGTGAGCTCCTCTTCCTCTTTTCCTTTCCTATTCTTTCTTTTCTCTTCCTTTCTTTTCTCTTATGGGCAGCAGAGATGGAGTGGGTGGAGGGGGTTGTGTTGGAGATGTAGTAGAGGGAGAGAGATGGTGACAACCATGGTGTGGCACGGCAGTGGCGTCCAGTGTACTTTTCTGGTTGGTGAGGAAGGGCATTTGTAGGGAGAGAAGGAGATAAGGAATGAAGGGGAGAGAGAGAGGGGGGGGGACACACAGAGGGAAAGAGAGGAAGGGAGAGATTCAAAAGAAAGAGACCTGGGAGATGTCCCGCTGTGAGCTCCTCTTCCTCCTTTTTCTTTCCTCTTCTTTCTTTTATCTTTCTTTCTTCTCTCTTCTGGGCAGCAGAGATGGAGTGTGGGAAGGGGGTTTGTGTTGGAGATGGAGGAGAGGTAGAGAGATGGTGACGGCCATGGTGTGGCTGGCAGTGGCATCCAGTGTACTTTTCTGGATGGTGAGAAAGGGCATTATTTTTGGGGGGAGGGGGAGGGGGAGGGGGAGGGGGGGGGGAGGGGAGGGAGAGAGAGAGAGAGATGCTGTTGGGGAGATGACACAATGCATGCTAGCATGAGCACCTTTTTAAAGAAAAAGTTATCTTTTTTTTTTTTGAAACAGTGATCAGTTGAATGGATTCATGAAAAATGAACATGCTGCTTAAGTTTATTGGGGCTGGGGTTTCTTTTACAAAGGCACACCTCAAATGAAAATGGTTTCACTGTATTTTTCTTTTCTGACACTTATGATTTGTTAACATTGCTACTTGATACTGCAGGCGGCGTTTAGCACCTATCAGATCTTATGTCTTTCTGCCATTGATTCTTTTGCCATGGATCGCTGCTGCTGCATGTAAGACTCATGGAATGGAATTTATTTTTTTGAACATTTATAAAACTTGTGTCTGGATTTTATTCTTGTTAATTACTGAACTTTCCATTTTCTTTCTTATGAGACCATTTTTTTACTGGTCTGTACTCTGTAAAATGAGCACATCATTGTCCATTCTAATTTTTTACCCTATTTCTTAGCACAGTGAACTGGAGAATAATGAGGCAAATATGAATTTAATTTCCTAAATAATCTTTTCTAGTGAAGACTACTATTGTCAATGCATGAATATGCAAACATTTTCATGTTTCTTTTTTTGGTTTTTATGATTCAAATGCTACATTTCACAACACCCAGTCATTATTTTCATGCTCATTGTCAGAACTTTTAAGTATTCCAACTGTACTAATTCATATATCGGTAGGATTGTAGGACAAAGAGGATTAAAGACTAGAATTATGTTGTCCAATAGCAAACTTCAATGAATGAAACTTGAGCATCAGAGCAGAATTTCATTTAAGCACTTATTTTTAATCAGTAATTTCACTAAGAAAAATGAAAATTGGTAAAGGAACCCAAATTTCTCAACTCTGATTAAAACTCAACAAATATTCTGGGTTCCATTAGCCTGGGCTTCAGTTAGAACTAGGACAAGAGTATCCTTGCCAATTCCAAAGCAATGTCCAGGTTCTGGAATTTTGGACCCCGTAGACTGGTGTTTATCCCTTGCATCCTAATTTACAGTCTAGGGATATGTAGAGGACACCATGGCAAGTATAAGCATGTTATCTCTGTGGTAGAGAGGAATACAAAAGAGCCATGTAATATTGAATAGTTATTGATCTTAAGAGTGCTTGAAAAGATTTCCTTCTATTTTGTTGGGGACGATGTTATTTTTGTGTATGAAATATGTTTCTGTAATGGAAAAGGTTGTCTAAATTTCATCTGATATTCCCCAACTGCATCCCTTTTCACCCGATAACTGCTAATTATGTCCCAATTTTTCTAGTCCTACATAATATCATGATATTTCAATTTGCAAATTTCAGGATACACTTCATAAATTCATGCTGTTTAATTTCAAATATTCTTCTGTGTTTTGGTAGTCTGCTTGTCCAGGCATGGTGTATGCATTTTGTTGGCATTATTCTGAGGGATCTTTACAACTGATTACTGAATTTCTGGTTCCTCTTTTTATTCATCTTGCTTCTTTTTACAACAATTGCTTCTTGTTAATACAGAGCTCATCTATGCTGTAGTGATACATACAAAGAAGCCTTTAAATGCCCAATGCCACATGGAGGCTCAGTGGATCATCCCTGTTATGTGCCTACACACTGCATATGTCATTGCTTTGGTTGGTTTTACAGGGGCCGTTCGTCATATTGAGTTCAGGTTTCACGAACTGAAAGAACTATGGCGGGGAATACTTGTCTCCACTGCTTCTATTGGTACATTTTTGCCTGGTTTCATTACAAGGCCTTGCAGTTTTCGAGTTTGATTTGCATGTTTTAACATATTTTTATGAGGCATCAGCAAAAATAGCTATCCATAATCATCCCCTTATAAAAGTATTTGTGTTTTTGTTAAATATTCTTCTTCTTCTTTTTTATCCATAATTTTGATTAATCGCCCAAAAAAAAAAAAACTAAAATAAAAACAGAAGAAAATGGTATTATTTACTTCAATAATTTTTTTGAGTCCATTGACCTACTACTTAGTAGGGAATTGCTAGAATACCACTTTACCTAAAAGCTTAAGTTATTAGGTTGTGGGCCAACGATGTATATCAAGCTTTAACAGGAATAGCTAAGTTTTAAATTTTACCATATATGCATGATATTCTATCATTGCAGTCATTTTTTTTTTCATTTTTCAATCAAATAAAAACGCTAATATATAGAGGCAATATCTTAAGTTGAGAAACTCTAGAGAGATTGAGCATGGCAAGAGCTCTCCCCTTAAAACTGTTTTATTTCTGAACTCCCAGTAAGAAACCAATCACACTTAACTTTAGACTACATTTTCCCTGTATTATGTCACTGCTCAACGTTCTACATTATCAATCAGTGTGTGCCATCTAAGATTGTAGAAAATAAGAGCCATCTCATTTAATAGGTCTTCTTTGGTTTGTCATCCTATGAGCGTTATGCATGATGATGTGCTCAAATTCAGTTATATGTTTGTCTTAAAGTTGCATAAGGTCATAAGGATACAAGTTTCATGCACCAGATGACATAGCTAGGGTTTTGTGCTTTGATAAGCTCCTGTCTGATGGTCCTTTATGCATTAAGCAAGACTATGCTTGCATAACTTTATTTAAGATCACCCATGCAGCATGCAGCTAAGTTGTTTGAAATACCAATATTTGTTTTTTTTTTTCCTTCCTAATCAAGCCAGAAAATGCTTGAAATTTTGTTGGACACTTCTAACTTTTACCCTCCCATTCCTTCCAGTCATTTGGGTTGCTTCTTATATTTTGAATGAAATCCATGAGGAAATATCTTGGCTTCAAGTTGCAACCAGATTTCTTTTACTAATTACGGTATGTTATCATTATGTACCTTTATGTTTGTTATCTATTGTATGTTGGACATATCCTTGTTTGAATTTTTTTTTTCCTTGTAGCTGCTAACATTTCTTGGGTAATTGTGTTTTGTTCCACAGGCCAGTATTCTCGTGTTGGCTTTTTTCTCAGTCTCAAGTTCTCAACCTTTACTCTCTCAGATGAGCATGAGAAGGAGGGAACGCCCTGAATTTGAGACAATGGGTCGGGCGTTGGGTATACCTGATAGTGGACTATTATCACGAAGAGAATCAACTGCAGCCATAGATCCTAATGAACCTCTTGATAAGCTTCTTCTCAACAAGAGATTCCGTCAATCCTTCATGGCATTTGCAGACAGGTGTTCCTTCCCTCCCTTCTGAAATTAAAATTTGTTCTGCTCATTATGTTGTCCTTTATAGTGTATGTAGCTTTAATGTTCTCTTGATAACTGCAGTTGTTTGGCTGGGGAGAGTGTTCATTTCTTTGATGATGTGCACGAGCTTAGTAAAATACCTGTGGATGATCCAATAAGAAGAATCTACATGGTGCGGCACATTATAGAGAGGTACATAGTTGCAGGTATATAGTTTTTTTTTTAACTTATGAAAACTTTACTGTGAAAATTAATCCTACCATTTCCTTCACAGATGACCTCCGGCCCTCACTTAACCCACGGGTTAATTAATTCAGTTGCCTCTTTGAGCCTATAACACAGGGAGGGCTGGCCAGGGGACTGCATTTTGAGGGAGGGCAACTGGACAGGCGTCCTCCAAGACAGTAAAAAAGTAACAAAATGCAGCTGCCCAATCCCACTGCAAATTGCTCAAGGAAATATTTCCAAAAACACCTAAAGAAAAACCCCAAAGGAAGCTATTGTTTAGTTCTAGAAAATAGTTTTCATTTCCTAATTTCAATTATTCTAATAATTACAAAAAGGACAACTTGTTTTCCAAATTTCCAACTTTTGTATATAACAACAAAAAAAAAAACCGAGCCTTAATTTCCACTAGGTGTGGTCGACTATATGAATCATTTTCCGCCAATTTATGCGATCATGGACCATTTCTTTTGACAGATTCAGGGATATTAAATCCCTACTCACTATCTCCTCGGATTCCTCCCAAGTTATTTTAGGTCTACCCCTACCCCTTCTACTGCCCCCCACAATAACTAACTCACTTTTTCTCACTAGTGCACTATGTGGCCTACGTTGCTAGTGTCCATACCATTTGAGTCGTCCCTCCCTTATCTTATCTTCTATAGGAGCTACACCTAAATTATCGCGAATATGTTCAATCCTTAATTTATCTTTCATTGTTATACCACTCATCCATATAAGCATTCTCATTTGGGTTTACTTTTTTAGATATTATATTTTTTCGTCGCCAAACATTCCGATCCATATAGCATTAGCTGGTCTTATAGCTGTCCTATATAAAAGTTAAAAAATATATTTGATTCTATGTTTGGAGAGACCTTGAATTTGGATTTGTATTAGATTTCGATAAGGTGTAATATAGAATTGTATTGAAATTTGTCCAAATTCATCCAAATCTAAATTTAAGGTTTGAAATCCATGCTCCCAAATGCAGTTTGATTGTTTTTTCAAGTTCTCTATATAAATATTGGGAAATTAGAAGCCAGATGGGGTGTTTGTAATCCTTTGGAAAACTATAAATTGAGAATGATAACAGGTCCTAAACTTGTCCCAAAGTGAACCCAAAAGGAGCAAACCAATCTCAAATGATCCTATCATTCCTTTCCACCCACACTACCCAAACAAAGCAAAATCAAGCACATCTCAACAGAAAGCCTTTTCCCCATTCCCGCATATCCAACTGAACCATATCATAAAAAAATTCCGACCACAGCCATAAGAACCCACGACTCACCTGAAACATCGAACAGTATGGTCCTAAATAACCTGGCACATTCATAATGTAGGTAAAAAAAAAAAAAAATCAGCATCAGTTTCTTTAAAAACTTGCACAAGACGCACATCTGGACACAGTGGCTTAAAGAGAGTGTATTTGTCTGAAGAAGACGGACCATAGACACAAACCTCTTTCTCTTTTTTATTTTTAAATTTAGTTTTTCTATTTTCATTTCTGTTGACTGTTTTCGTTTAATTGGCTACATCATGATGTATTATGCAGGGGCTCCCATGGAGGTGAACATCTCTCATAGAAGCCGACAAGAAATTATGACAAGTCTTGATTTAACATGCCCTGATCTTTTCAATAATGCAGTTAACGAGCTGGTGCAGTTGATGAAGATGGTAGGTGGTTTGCTGCAGTATTGCTTAGTTGCTTGCTTTTTGGATTCGTATAATACTGTAATGCATGTTTCTAATTGTACCTTACACCCTTTCTATTTTTCCTTAAAAGAACCTAGCAAGAGATTACTGGTCATCCATTTTCTTCATGAAGTTTAAAGAAGAAGCTGCCATGAGATCCAATGCCCATGAGCTGGAACAAGCGATGGATTGGAACTTCTCTCCTAGGTTGAGCGCTGTCCATGGTGTTGATGATCCCTTCCACCAAGAACATCCTCTGAAGGCCTCCGGCTGCAATAGTGATGATTCCGACCCTCAATGAAGTAATTGCGCCTAATATTACTGGTTATGTATGTCCAGTTACAAAGGTAGCACCTCCTCTGTATAATGAAGCTATTTTCTTTGTTTCCTACCACTGCCTGGATGGTGGGAACTAATGTTTTAGAAGTATAAGGAAGAAGAAGGAACTAATGAAGGAAGGAAAGCTAACCAAGGAAGCAAGAGGAGGATGGTACTTCTCTTCCTTTTGTATAAAATATAGATCCCTTTGATTGTTAAGCACAGTATTATACCGAGCAGAGAGTGACTGCCCTACCGTTATTATTTGGCCTACATGCACTGTAATCTGTGAAAAATGTTGTAGCAGAGATCGTTGCCGTGTATAATGTTGAGACTTAGTGCATGAATAGTGTATAAAAAGAACATACCTTTATTTCATTAGTGTACTGTAAATGTTAAATTTTATTATTGTTGCTCAATTTGATGACAATTAGCATATGTGATAGTTAAAAGACCCTATCTACTATATAATTATTAAAACTAAATCAAAACTTCCTAATAAAATATTAGTATTTTTATTGTTCGACTTTCTCTTCAAGATTAATGCAAAAGGTGTCTTTATACAGGCAATTTGCTTGTCATTAGCGTCCCCTTTCAAACAAGTGAGACTAATTAAATGCCCCTCTCTCTCTAGGGGAAAGCATAGTGTTCAAGGAAGATGTAAAGGTCGACGAATTGACTTGGTTAGATTTCCTGTTTGGGTTTCCTGCGAAGCTTCAATTTCTTCTTTCAAACCTGAAAATTTATTCTTTTAACTTGAATATATAGCTAGAGTTTATATGTAATCTGGGTATGTATTGGAATGGGGTGATGGGGATATGTGTATATTTGTAAGAATGTTGTAGGTTCTAATGTCCTGTTTGCAAATGGAATGGAAATAGGAGAGGAATGAAATTAAAATTTGAGTGAGAAATATAATGAATTGAAGTGATAAATTTAATTTCATTTCTTTCAATTATTTTCATTTCTAGTAAGAATAGGAAAACAAAACTGAGAGAATAGAAGGAAGAATGAGAAGAATGTTGTTGTTTCTTCAAATGAATGGCACTCAGCATGTGCGTGTGTGTGTGTGTGTGTGAGAGAGAGAGAGTGAGAGAGAAAGGAATTTTGATAGAGTGGCCAGCAAGTGCGTTGGAGATGGGTCAATGGAGGGGTACAATATGTATTTTGTATCAATGATTAAAGTTTGAGAGTTTGTTGCTGTAGGCGAATCTTGAGAGGAATGAATAAAAGTATGGGATGACAAATCGGCGACCTCTCATTACAGTGATTTGATCATACAAGTGAACAAAAATTATAGAACCCGTAACTTGGTTTTGTATAAGCAATGCTGGAAAGGTTCATGGTTGGAGTATTATTATTGCAGTATGGATTTCCCTTTTTCTTTTGAGAGTTTGTGTGGCAGACCTAAAATATAGAATCTCGTGGATATGATGTGAAACTAAAATAATATTTTTATACAGGATTTGAGGGTGTGCTTCTGACTTGCATTTGAACTTTTCCCATGAACGTAAGAGAAAATTTTCTA
Source organism: Malania oleifera (assembly GCF_029873635.1). Classification (NCBI taxonomy): domain Eukaryota; kingdom Viridiplantae; phylum Streptophyta; class Magnoliopsida; order Santalales; family Ximeniaceae; genus Malania; species Malania oleifera. The sequence goes on along the minus strand of NC_080428.1, from coordinate 80,972,430 downwards.
GTTACCTATCATGAGTGGTGTAGTTCTTTGTCATTTCTGATCCTCCATAATTTCTTCTACCTTGCAGACATGTGCAGTGTCCATGGCTTTTCAAACAAGATAAGGCTTCGGGCTTCAGTGGTGTATGTACAAACATCTGAATGATCGTTGTCAAGCTCAACTCTGGATTATTATGGACCCGTGAACCCAGTCATTAAAGATTCCTGTTCCAGTTCAGAGTTCAGAGTCCAAGTGAAGTTTCCTCTCATTTCTCTGCTTTAATGGGCTTGTTTGTTTTCCATTTCATTTTAATGTACACTCACATCCCCAATTTTGATTTTTTTTTTTTTTTAATCTTTTTGCGGTTTGTAGACATGCTCACTCTTATCCAAAATAGTAAAGAGACTGAATGGTCGAGTTCTCTCAAAAACCAAAATCTATTTTGATGTGTTGACAGAATGCATAATAGATTTTAGTAAACAATCCAAGAATCCCACTAGGTTAAGGCAGTGAGAAATGGCTAGACAGTTCTACCAAAAACACTAACTCTGCTGTTTGGGAGTATGGATTTCAAACTTTAAATTTGAATTTGGGTGCATTTGAAAATTTTCAATATAATTATATATTACATTTTATCTAAATTCAATACAAGTCTAAATTGAAGAATTCTCCAAACATAAGGTAACATTTCCTAAGGTTGTAAGAGTCCTATAGGCTTCTCCTAGCATTTGATTTTTGAAACACTTTGTGCTCGTTTTGTTTGTTTGCTAAATAAGGAAATATTTGCATCTTTATGATAAATCTCGAAAAAAAAAATCTGGCAAATTTTTTAAAATTTCAGATGAGACCCACATCTTTTTCTCAAGCCTCAAGAGATGTCATAAAAAATTTTAAAATCTTTTTGACAAATTTTCATCTTTTTTTTTATTTCTTGCAAACTCGGCATATTTAAAATATATTTTTAGCACGTCTTTAGTACATGGGCACTTTTGTGCTTCTGAAGGAACAAGGGGCTCCAGTAGAGTAAATGCAATGAGTTTTCTATGTCGATTGATGCTAGAAGAAAACAAATTAAACAAAAAAAAGTTGGGGGGGGAGGAATATGACTCAACCTAGTGTGGCAGGGAGATCCCGATCCTTTTCTCTTTAGCTAAACTGATCACATCCCCCATAGCCAGCACCCGATAAATCTATTCGATTAAAAATCGAATTCAAAATCTTTTTCAATCCCTTATTCGGTTTTGCCATTGAGTCACACCCTGACCACACATTTTTTTTGATAAAAAAGAATACTTGACCTTAATTTCATAGCCTTATCTCATGGAAGTGACTCTGGAAAATGACTGCCATCGCATGCCCATGACCTCAACGGAGTAAAGAGGGAAGAGAGTGAGGGCAGTTGTGGGTCTGTACATTCTGCTCTCTGCTTTTATAATATGGACTACCCGTAAGGCCATAACAATCACGGGCAGTGATGATGATTCACGAAAAGTAAGATTGAAGTGGCTGCCATAAACAGTTGAGCCTCTCACGCGTGACGGTGGGAGGCAACGCCCAATAGTAAATATGAGAGAGGATCTGTGAAGCATGGGCAGTTGGCAGGCGACCGCCCATCCCCCCACCCCCACGCAAAACAAAACTATAAGGCCGCTGGGTTGATTTCTTTTCCTTTTGCTCGAGGGGAAAAGGGAAATTTTTATTAATTAAAAGGTTAAAGCCCAAAGGCTAAGCCAATGGGCTAGCGACAGTAAGAGAAGAGAGGGACGGTGATCCTCCACACCAGGAGGAGCCTTCACCACTAGGTTTAATGATTTAGTCAATTGGTAATTGTAAGAAACAGTAGTATGGGTAGGGGTATACCTAAAATAACTTGAAAAGAAAGAGTGAGTAAAAATTTAATATTCTTGAATCTATCAAAAGTAATGGTCCATGATCGCATAAATTGGCCGAAAATGATTCATATAACTGACTCCACCTAGTGGGATTAAAGTTTGATTTTATTGTTATATATATATATATATATATATATATTTTATTTATTATGAAAAAACTATCGGATGAATTTGGTATCGGCTCGGGGAAAGGGGATCCAAAGGATACTATATATATATATATTGTATATAATTTTGTGTAATGTGATTAACTATTAGCTTCAATATTTTGTGATTTTTTTACTGTTGTACTTTTTAAATTTTTCTATTTAAGTATTATGGTTATTATGAGCCTTTATTGCAATTCACTCAAGAGGTAAAAGTACAATAAAATTATGTACGAGTGGTTTTGGTGAGACTTTGCTCTCTTAAAATCATATGCTAATTTTATATTGGTGTTCTAATTTATTTATTTTTTTCATGCAAAGTTATTTGTGGATTTAGAGTTCATTGTATAAGTTGGATTTGGATAAAATGAAATACAAATTATATCAAATTTTATATAAATTAATACAAATTCAAATCTGAAATTTAAAATGTATATAACCCAAATACCACTTTAAAATGTCATTTTTTTATACACCTATTTATGTTAATAGCAATAAACAATGAATTTTTTATAATTATCTTTTATCTACTTAATTTTCATATTTATAATAATAAAAAATAAATAAAAATAAATAAACATTGAAGCCGAAGCTAATTTTCATACCATATATCCACTTTAGATCCTATTAATCTAAGTAATCTTTGTTATATTATCTTATAAATTAATCACTATTGAAAGTTATCAGAATAAATTCAACAAATCTTGTCATTATCCTCAAACACTGTTATATATCAAACAACAACTCCACATTTAATATCATGTAGACATGTAGCTACATATATAATGAAGAAAAATTCAATTATATTTAAATTGTAATTTAATTATTATTTAAAATAAAATTTTCAGGTAAATTGCATGTGTCTCATTAATACTAAATGATAACCAAAAAAAAAACATACAAGAATAATTTTGCCTTCTAAATTTAGAACGAGCTCAAAATTTGCATATCATAGCTTTTATTATTCCATCTAATATAAAATAAACTAATTTTATATTTGAAGTGAACTTAAATTTAAATTTATATTAAATTTGAATAAATAAAATATAAAATTATACTAAAATTTCTTTAATTCTATTTAAATTCAAATTTAAAACTTGAAATCAATCATGCTCTCCCAACATTTCATTAGTAGAATTTTAGAATAAATATTCATCTTTTATTCAACCAAAACTCAAAATAAAGTCAAATCAATAATCAAAATTTTATTGTTAAGCTAATTCAAGAAAAGTCATTTCCGATTTTCTAAAATAAACTACTTCAGAAGCAATTTAGAATCAGAAAAGCAACCTCCCTCCATCCTCCACGGCGCTTTGCAGGAGTTTTTTCTCGATTTATCTTTTTTTTTTTTTAAATATATATTAAAGAATACCCTATTTAGGAAAATAATTTCCAGAATGACTTTGATGTAATCTCGCTGCTTAGTCCAGCGAGGTTTAAACAAATCTTACTAGATCAAGTAGCGAGATTTTTTTTGACTCATCCATCCGGCGTTGGACGTGTGCCCTTACACAACCCTTCATCCTTCCATTTTGTGCGCGAACAGAGAGCAGGGTCCTACGACTACGCAAACATTGCAGAGAGACGGAGAAGAGCAGATGACCGTTGCTGAAGTAGAGGGCAGCAGAGGCCAGTCGCGTTGTAGGTTGCAAGTGACCGTTGCTTGTCAGGAAGGTGCCTAACGTTGAGGAATAGCTATATAAACTTGAGGAGATGGGGTAAGTGGATTTCCACCGTCTGCTTGATAAAATTGAAATTCATTTTTTTGATCGAAGAGTTTGTTAGTTGGATTGATAAAAGTGTGTCTTTCAATTTGCTATTTGAAGGCTTTGATTGGAAATGCCCAAGTTTAAGGTTAGAGTGTTTTTTTGTGTTTGAAATTTACTTTTTATGATGTTGTATGTATGCTGATGTATCCTAACAAAAACAAGGTGCATGTTTGGATTATATAATCATTTTGTATTTCAATGTTCATTTGCATATTTACAGAATCATCTTTCTCTTCTTTGATATATTTGCATTTTTATTTCTAAATGCATGTTCACAAATTTTGCTCCCACAAATTTTATTTGTATTGTTTTGTTTTGTCATGTGATTGATGATTCGTAATTTGTCTTCTTCTTTGGCAGATTGGAAAATTTTTAATTAATAAATTAGTTTAACATTGAAAGGGTTTACAAATGGTTTACAAATTGAACACATTATTTTATATTATTTGTTCAACATAATTGACAAATATTGATAAATTTATCCAAATTATATAGCATTTATAAAAATTACGTGTAATATATAAAACTTTAAAAATTATATATTATATGATTGAAGATAATCATATACTATTTTATTATATATTATAATATATTAATTATTAATGAAACTTAATTCAATTATGTAATGATGAATAAGAATTATTTATTAATTTAAATTAATATTAAAAATTAAAAATACTAATTTAATTAATAAGATTCTTTTTAATTAATAAATAATATTATATTATTTTAATTAACATAAAATAATTAAATTTTCATTAAAAATTAAAATAATTAGCTTTTAAGTTTCTAATTATAAAAGTATTATTATTTTTATTCCAAATATATTTAAAAATGGCTATATATTATTTTACTATGTATTATGATATATTAGTTATTATAATTCAATTCTGGATTGAACAAGAACTATTTATTAATTTAAATTAACATTAAATAAATTAATATGTTGAATTTAATTAGTAATATTTATTTTTATCATAATTTAAAGTAATATGCTGTAAATATACGTTAATAACAAAATTATTGTGAATTAAAAATAATAATCTTATATTATTTTTTAATAGAAAATATTTAAATATACATTAATAACAAGATTATTTCTGTAAATATTATTTTTGCATCTCCTTGGCCATCTTCTTGAACCGTTCATTCATCTTTTTAAACTTTTCATTGATGATTGGGGAGTAACCTATTGTCATGCTCATTTCATCAAAATGCTCTTTTATTGAAACAACAACTATTGGAGGAACTGTGCCAGTCAACAATTCTTTTTCTCTTCTAGGAGCCATAGTGGTCATGTGATGTGGTGACAGTGGGTGACGGTGCTTATTGGTTTTGAAGAATCTCCTCGAGGATCCCTTCAATCCTCCTTTGGAATGAGGTGAATTGATCGCGAGTCACTAGTTTTGATGGTGTGGGGTGTAAAGGACCACCTACGCCTTAACTTCAAGTGACTCAATCAGGAGGTTGGTTTTCTTCTTTGAAAGCATATTTGTTTGACTTTGTTGACTGCATATTTGAGGTTGTAAGGATGACTATGTCACCCCCAGTGCAATCCCCAATTCTTTTGATGCTTAAAATAGATTGCCACTTCAGAGGTTGATTAAGTTGAAGGCTGGTGAAGAATCTTTTTCACTTCTAATCTATAAAAATTAAGATTAGGCTCTTGTGAGATCCTCATGTTATCGAGGAAATCTTTCTAGTGCCTAAGTTAGCCAATAGTTCTCAAGTCAAAGTGTAAAAGAGGGAAAGTGAGAAAAATGGAGAGAGTGAATTTATCTATACTTTGTGAACTTACCCTCTTTTTGTTATTTGGTTCCTTTTTTCATAACTATGTTAAAGACGTAAATTCCCTTTGTTTGGATATGGCTAACTACTTCTTTCCATTATGGGAACGTGAGTTTCTTTGTCAAGGTAAATGGTTAAGATTTATCATCATGCGTACTTAGGTCTCCTTATCAGAGGTATATAGTTAAGGTAATTTATGAGTTTAACAGATGAGGACAACCATGTGTCTGCATCCTTAACAAATGTTGCATGCTGAACTTTACTTTAAAAGATTACTGCATAATGAATTGAGTCTTGATTATAGTTGATTAGCTTAGCATAAATGAACATATGTCTTATGCAATGTGATTATATATACAATTTTATTTTGCGTAGGACTTTACTATATCCCGAGTGTCGCTCTAAATGGCAGGAAGTTCAAGCAGTGTTCCATTGATAGTGTTGTTGTATATGTGGGGGAGGAATTATCTACGGAGTAGAAGGTGTTAGTTAAAGTACTCAATCGGTTCGACCAATTCGAATTAGCCATAGGTGTAAATTAAATAAATTGTATACAAAAATATACAAATATTTGTATATTGATCCAGATCAATATGCATTGCGAGTGACCGTAAGATACCCTTTGCGAGGGTTCAATAATACAGTCTTCTACGAGGTTGTTTTCATATCTGAGGATTATGGTCTACGCATTGTGTTAAATGCAAACTGCGTAGGTCCAACATATTTAACTGCGCAGTTATATGTCAAAATCATTCCTCAAATGGGTGTCGCCGCGGATAGGCAGTCAGAGGTGCCTCCTGAGCGTTTGCGTGAAATGGAGGAAGACACCCAACAAACACGTCATATAGATATGAGTGCAGAGATTGGTGGTATGCCTACAGTAGATTTTAATGAATATGTGTATCAAATTTTGAGCTCCAATACTTACTTGATATTATTCATATTAAAGAATATTAGTTCAACAACAAATAAATAACTCAAAGCGCATGGCTAAATATGGGCAATGGGAGTCACTAGTCAACAATATATCATTCATACATTATAAATATACACTAATAACAAGATTATTTTAGAAAAAAACCGTTTAATAACCATCATTTCAATAGCTACAATTGCCCGAATCTACTTAAACATATGACGTATGACTGAACAAGATCCTGTAGGTCATCTGCAGAAAAACCAACCTCATCTAACAACACATGGTTATGTGTGGCCATTGTGGTCCCCTACAAATTAAAGCAAGTAGTAAAATAATTACAATTGACATATAGGGTTGAAAGGCGTAAATAACTCTAATTATCCCACTTCAATAACATGTGAAAATGTAAGTGAGATTCTAGATTGTTAAATAGTCAATTTAAGAATTTGTTTATATCTCCCAACCCATAGGACACCATAAGACGGAAGAAGAAAGAAATAGCGGTGCTTTAGCTAGGCACTACTTCACATTTGAAAACATGGTATGTACATCTACAACATTCCTTTTGGACACCCACCAGCTTGGAAGAACTTAGTGTGATGATTATTCTAAGCAACAATTACCACAAATTTGGGATATCGCTTCTCATCAAGGAGCTTACATGCTTACACATATGAAACATTGTTAAAAAAAATTTATGATCACATATCTATGTCAAACCAATCCAATGAAATAGTGGAGGTAACAAGTGTAAAAAAGGGACTTAGATAAGTACAAACACATCTCACTACAAAAAATCAGGGTATTAGTGAATGATCAAATCTGTAACGATTTCAAAATTTATATCATTTTTTTATAGATATATATATCTAATCATACCTATGCAGCGGAAACATAAATCATACATCCACATATATCATATAATACCAAAACCCGGTATTTCCATCACATAGTCATAAAATACATCTCTCCCCAGTAAATCTATCTCAAAAAGAATACAAAACTATACACCATCTTACCCTGTAACTAGGGTAACTAAGAAATTTCTATCCGCAATCTTGATCCGCTTGCCTAACTGGCTCACCTGAAAAATGTTGGAATAATAGGGTGAGTCGACGTTCAGTAAGTGAAAATATGATATACTAGTGTGTGGTGACTAAGTTACTTATATATTTTAAATAACATCTAAGCTGTAATAAAATGATAAATATGTGAAGCATGTTTTACATTTTTCGCAGTTTAAAACACAACTATATTATCTGAGTTTTTCTACTTTTCATACTACTAATATCATACTATGTTTATCAAATACTGTAAAACTGTATATATATACATAACTGTGTTTTATCCCTGAAACTCTGTATGTCATGATTTGACCCCTCATGACAGGGTTGTGTGGCCCGTAGGCAGGACTTAACCTAGTCGGCCCTCTAGGAAAGTCACTATACTCTACACTACCTCAACCTGACCAAACTGTATACTCTCTTAGACGCGAGAGTGGCTACTACCTCGTCAAATTGGAGAGTTGCATACTCTCCGAGCACAGTTGACGGTACTCACACACTATCTGAGATATGTGGTTTCACTCTATCTGTATTAGCAATGGTACCGTGGTCTGTAAACTGTATATCTGTAATATTTCCACAGGGATCTGATACTACATATGTATTATCTTCGTTGTTTTCATCATGTTTCCAAAATAACCATAATACTATAATTATGTACTGTAAATATTGTAATATCTGAATAACTATAGCATCTTGATGTTATACTGTATAATCTGTCTATATAATCTATCTATATAATTCTGTACAAAAAATTGAAACAATCCATATTACAAATTATAGTTAAATTTTTTTTTTAAATGATATACCAATTATTAATAAAAAAATAAATATATAATAAATCTCGCTACTTGATTCAGTGAAATATAAATAGTAGACCTAACTGACGCGTGATAAGCAAATCTCGCTGCTTGTTATAGCGAGATTTGCTTAGGACATAAGCTGAGATTGACGTGTGGTAAATGTCGCTACTTAGTTCAGTAAAATTTGTCGCTGGATCAAACAACGAGATTACGTTAGAGTTATTTTGAAAATTATTTTCCCAAATATGGTATTATTTAATATATTTTTTATTAAAAAAAATAAATGGAGAGAAAAACTCCCCTTGAGCAACTCCATGAACAGAGTTGAAGAGGCAAACCAGATCCTAATATGATAAATACAGAAGGCCAAACGGACACGTGATACCCGGTGCGTCATCCAAAAAAAAAGACAGAAGGCTAGTATAGTGGCCTAACCAGGTCCATGGCACAGCTTTTGTCTCCTGCTTAATTTCTGAAGCTGCTAATCTCAACAACATCAACTGTGCGTCCTAGCGCTGTCAACATAAACTGCCAACGAGAGAGGACAGCAGCTACATTTAATGTCTCCTGTTTTGCCATGTTTGTCGCAGTACCGTTCCCGGTCATGGAGGAAGAAGAAGCAGAGTTTTACTTTCACACTTACAGAATGTTTTCGGCCTTCATGCTTCACCTCCGCAACCAACCGCTATGGCTTCTCCTTCCCACATTTCTGGGCTTCCTCTCCCTCTTCAACTCCTCTGTTTCAATCCTCAAATGGGCCTTCATCACTCTCCTCAGACCCCCAAAGAACCTCAAGAGCTACGGCTCTTGGGCCGTCGTCACCGGTTCCACCGACGGCATCGGGAAAGCCTTCGCCTTTCAGCTCGCCGCGGAAGGCCTTAACTTGATTCTGGTTAGCCGGAACTCCGACAAGCTCAGAGCGGTCTCGGGCGAAATCCTGGCGAAATTTCCATGTACCCAGCTCAGGATTCTGGCCGTGGACTTCGCCGGAGACATCTCGGCGGTAGGCCGGAGGATCGAGGAGGCGATTGAAGGAGTGGAGGTCGGAGTTCTGATAAACAATGCGGGGATGACTTACTCGCCGGGGCTGAGGTATTTCGGCGAGGTGGGGGTGGGGGAATGGATGGAGCTGGTGAGGGTGAATGTGGAGGGATTGAATATGGTGACGAAAGCAGTTTTGCCGGCGATGCTGAAGAGGAAGAGAGGTGCGATTGTGAATATAGGGTCTGGATCCACCGTCGTTTTGCCTTCTCAGCCTCTTTATGCCGTCTACGCTGCTACCAAAGCGTAAGCACACCAAATGTGTCTGAGTTTTTTTTTTGTTTTTTGTACTCTGTTTTGGGTTTCTTTCCTTTCCGATCTCCGAAAGCCCTCTTCTCCTTGAACCCGTCCTTTTCGAAGGAAGAAATTATGGCTCCAAACTTTCTTTTCAAGGCAAAACTCTCTAACCCTTAGCCTGGGAATCTAATTTCCATAGAAATTTAAAAAAATAAAAATAAAAAATATATCCCATCAATGATTTATGCAACATTTATGTTTATTTTCTTTTTAATTTTTATTTTTAGTAATATTTAATATAAAGAATAAAATACAATAAAAAATATGTTTTCTTTTAATTTTCTTTTCCTTTCTTTTTTCTCGTCAAAATCTTACATCCAACCCGACCCTGGAAAAACAATACTTGCTTTTTTAAAACTTCTTATTTTTAGTAATATTTTAAAATTTCCTAACATTTATTGTTTTGAACACTTCAACCCCTACTTAAGTTTATTTTTATTAAATATACAAAAATATTTATATCTTTTTAACAAATCTAAAAAAAAAATATGAAACTTTTATAAATAAGTCTCTCAAATGTTTGATATCTCATAGTAAAATGATTTATTTTATTTTATTCTATTTTTTTGCTCTTTTTTTTTTAGTTTCTCAAATTATTTATCATTAAATTATAATTTTCATATATTCAGATAAATTGAAAAAAATTTATATTTATAATTAGAAAAAGGCAGCCATTATGTAGTATAAAATTAGGCTGAATTATTAGAAGTTAAATTGAAATCCATCTAATTTTTTATTCAAGTCAAAAACTCAAAAATAAATTTAAGGGTAGAATACATTGACCTAGAATTTAAAAATTTTAAAATATTACACTTTCCAAAAATTTTAAAAATATTACAGACATTTCTTGACATTTAATTTTTAAGACCCTAAAAGATTTGTTTTTTTTTTTTGTAAAATACCATAGGAGAAATCTCAAATGAGGAATATGAAATTCTTAAAACCTGCCCTGAAATTTTTAAAATAAAATTATAATTTTTGAAAGTCATAAAGGCTTATTAATTTTCAACAAATAATTCCATTTAACCCAAACAAATTTTGTACTTATATTATATCTAGATTAAAAAGTAACATATAATATGTTAAATTAACTATTAATTGATTATTAAGAATGTAAGCAGGTATGTTGACCAACTGTCAAGGGCTCTTCACGTGGAATACAAGCACTTGGGCATTGATGTCCAATGTCAGGTACATACCATTCCTTCTACAACCATTTTTATACGGTACGGAGGACCAAGCTAAGCCCCACGAAATAGGGTTTCCATCATGAGTTTTTTCTCATTTTATCTTTATTTTAAAATAATATATTAAATAATATCCAGAAAAATATTTCCCAAAATTATTTTGAGGTAATCTCGCTGCTTGGTTCAACAAGATTTAAACAAATTTTATTAGACCAAGCAGCGAAATTTAAAGAGTCAGGGTAGTTGAGACGTTGACACGTGGCAAGTAAATCTCGCTAGACCATCTAGCGAGATTTGTCTGAAAATAGAACGGTGAAATAGAGTTGTGAAGTCTTGACTCTTCTTTGAGCTTTCGATGTACTCCGATAGAGTCGCAAAGAACAGCGAAATGCCGTCGCCCACGTTGTCGTCCCACCTCTTCCTGACCACTCTCATGGGCTCCGAACCGTACAATCTGAGCGTGCAGAGACGAGTTTTTGTACCCAAACCCATTCTTTTGATTTTTGGATAAATATTAGGATGGATCCCACATTCAGGGTGTGGGCCCATCCTTATGTTTACTAATGACAAATCCTCCATCTATACTGACAAAATTGAAGAACATTTTATATGGGATGTTGATCCAGCTATGTGAGATTCCCTCTTTTGCTTTGGGAACACTTTATCGAGAATTCGTCGGACTATATAGGACTTGTACACATGTCGACACTCGAAAGCACGCCCGAGGTCAAGCGACATGGGACACCAGCTTAAATTTTTATGTACTCATTTATTTTTTTTTCATCAAAGGTAAATGTATTGATCAAAATGAATGTACAACTACACTGGGCAATGGGCATCCCCGGGTCAGAGAGACTAACACACACAATGTGCGATGTGTGTAAATATTATTTCATAAAAAAGAGACTAACACACACAACACACCATATGTGCTGCAGGTACCATTATTTGTTGCAACAAAAATGGTGATTCTTTTTGCTAAGCAATCCATGATGGCACCATTGGCAGAAGATTATGTGCGATCAGCGATCCATTACATAGGATATGAGGCACGCAGTATGCCATACTGGTCGCATTGCCTTCAACGCTCCATTGTGTCCTTCCTCCCTGAGGCTCTTCTCGATTCTTTTTGTCTCTTTTTCAGTCTTCACTTCAGGGGAAAGCCCACAGGAAAATAGGTTAAGACGGACCATCATCTGATTGAAAGGGAGAGTGAGCCCTAGTTGTTGGATTCTCATATTTTATAGATAGAATCAAACTGGTATTTCATAGTGTGGTTTCGAACTCTAATTAATTTATATTGGTCATGTGTTCTAGATTTTAGCAATAATTTGTCACAAATATTCATTTGGTATGTCAGGGCCAAAATTGTAAGTTTGTGGCATTAATTCGTGTTTGTTTTATTTTTAAATTTTGAATCAAAAGAAGATGAAATGTCGAAGGATGGGAGTTTTTGAACCTAAATGGTATGGTTTTGATGCCAATATTGGTTCGTTAGAGGTCATGTAGAGCTTTCATTCCTCTCTTAGGGCACAAATAGAGCTACCTTCGCCATCAAAATTAACTTTTCATATTGTGACAAAGATTTAATGAATGTTTGTTTTAGTGATCAAGATTTATGATAGTTAATTTAATTATTCAAAAGACTAAAATATGTAACTTAATGAAAAGAATAACGTAATACAAAAATTAAAACAAAAGGCAATCCAACCCTTATATTACTTAGAAACTACTAAAATTGGTGAAGCACGGGAGCAAATATATATGCCATTCATTCAATTGATGGAACTCTTAATTTGTAAGCAAAATGCATGTACCGTATCACTCTACACATACATCAATTTTCCACAACATTTTTCTAGAACCAAACTAATTTATTAAGTTTGGTTTAGATAAGGTTTACTGTATGGTTAGTTCAGTACATTTTCATTTTTCATTGTTGCATTATACATTTTAAATTATAGCTCGTAGTTTAAAATGCACTAGTCGCATTTTTAAGTCGATGGAGCATGATAGCAAACAAATAACAAGAAGCAATCAAATCTTAGTATAACATACATAAAAAGATTAGAGTTATGTTGCGGGGATTTTGCAAATTGTTAAAACAAAAATAGTAAATTGCCAATTAGTTGCATTGTACAAGTGACATCCAAGCTTAGTCCTACTCCGTATGATAGTCATGAATTTAAAATTTATTTTGTGTAATTAGATGGCATTGGATTCCTCCAATCACAAAGTAAAATTGCATGATGATCGATATTGTGCAACTATAAACACATGCACGCATGTATTCAGTAATTCGGAGAGGCAGAGTTTTGATATGAAAGAAAATAGAAATATTAATTACAGTACAATACTATGGTTGGAGCTTTGAAGACGCTTGAGTCATTTAGGCTAATAAAGACGTAGCCAATTGAGAGGAAGTTCTATTAAGTCATCTAAACATTTATAGCATCATAAGGAACTTAGATTGAGAAGAATTCAAGTCCAAAATAAAAACTATGCTTACAATTTCCAAAAAAAAATCCATTTGGATGATTCTTGAGGACAACAATCATAATAACTTCATTTTTATTTTTTTTTATTTTAAAAGTGTATGTCATAAAGCTCTCAACCTTCCTCAAGACATATTAACGGATCATTTGAAACCACTTGTGCATAAATGTTTTTAAGAAAAAGTTTTGAATTTAGTAAGTGTTGAACTAAAAAAGTACTAAAAGTTATAAGTGATGTTTGATTGTATTTGAAATAAGTGATATTGAATACTTACTTTTATTATAGGGTACTATATGATTTTTTTAAAACATATTTAAATTACAAATGCTAATATTTTTAATTAACAATTTCATTAATAATTAATTTAATTATTTTTAATCAATAATGATTTTGTTATTAATGTATTTTTGTAACATATTAATATCATTTAAATTATGATAAAAATAATATTATTAATTTAAATTTAAATTTAAATTTAATGGTGATTAAATTAATAAATAGTTATTGTTCAATCAAGAATTGAATTATAATAACTAATATGTACTTTTAAATATATTTAAAATTTAAATATAAATAATTTATACATAAAATTTTAAATAATAATTATATTAATTTTATAAATAAAATTTAAATATTTTCCATTAACTAAAATAATATAATATTATTTATTAATTAAAAATAATCATATTCTTAATATATCATTATCACATGAATTTATATTAAAATAGTATTAGTAATTAAATTAAAAATTTTAGTCCATTAATTTAAATTTGCAGATGGTTTTTTATTCATTCTAGAATTTAATTACATTTTGTTAATAATTAATAAGTCATAATGCATAATAAAATAATATTTTTAATTTTTAATTAAAAATTTAATTAATAATTATGTTAACTATTATTTTTAATTAACATTTAAATATTTTTATCAAGTAAAAATAATATAATATTATTTTTTTGATCAACAGTAATCTCATCCTTAATTTATATTTACAACATAGGATTATCATATTAATTTATGTTAAAATAATATTAATAATTAAATTAGTTTTTTAATTTTTTATATTAATTGAATTAATATATGGTTCTTTTTCTTTATTTCAAAATTAAATTATTTTTCATTATTAATTAATTATTTTCTAATGTATTTTAAAATTGCAAAATACTCACTAATTTATTTATTTTTTTTATATTTACAAATTTGACCTCGTTTACGAATAGTGCCACTTATAAGTGGCTAAAAAAAACTATATTCGATTGTTTCTCAAAATTCCTTTTATTTTTTTTAAAATATGTGATTATAAAAAAGACTTTTTATAATAAGTTTTTGTTATTATACAAGCCAAAAGTGATATAAGCTCTTTACTTATCTCTTCCATATTTAATAAATTTATTCTTTTTCAAAAATAAAATTGACAAGACCTGCTAGTACCGAGCTTGCTCCACTTTTTTGTGCTCCTATTTAAAGTAGTACTTTATCAATCAATAGCCACTATTGCCGTCACATTTCAAAAACCAGATTGTTGAAGCATTAGGCTTTAGAAGTATAAAAAGAGAAAATGAAAGGGAATTAGCTACTTTATTAGATTTATTTATTTATCTATTTTGCAAACTCTTCTTTGCGTTTGGTTAATCCATACTACAACTAGAGTAGCTTAAGCTCACGGAATTGATCAAAGCTTCATTCACGCATCCATTAACGTATCGTGTATAAAGGATGGGCATATGGCAACAATGGCTTTTGGTAGCTACACTTGCAGAGACGCCACAATGATGCTTTCATCCGCCATTGATGACCTTAAGGCCCAGCCCCTCTGGCTTCTTCTTCCCACCTCTCTTGGCTTCCTCACCCTCTCCAAATCCTTCATTTCCCTTCTCCACTGGCTCTTCCTCACCTTCCTCAGACCCCCCAAGAACCTCCTCGCCAGCTACGGTTCCTGGGCCCTCGTCACCGGCGCCTCCGACGGCATCGGCAAAGCCTTCGCCTTCCAACTCGCCGGCAAAGGCCTCAACCTCATCCTGGTCAGCCGGAACCCCGAAAAGCTCCGAGCGGTCTCCAGCGAAGTCAGGGCGAAGTTTCCGAACACCGAGGTCAAGATTGTGGCTTTGGACTTCTCCGGTGACATCGCCGCCGGGGCGCGGCTGATAGAGGAGGCGGTGGAAGGGCTGGAGGTGGGGGTTCTGGTGAACAACGCGGGGGTGACGTACCCGGCGGCGAGGTTCTTCCACGAGGTGGAGGAGGAAGTGATGACGGGGGTGGTGAGGGTGAACTTGGAGGGCACCACGAGGGTGACCAGAGCCGTTCTGCCGGCGATGTTGAAGTTGGGCAGAGGCGCAATTGTGAATATTGGGTCCGGAGCTGCCATTGTTGTACCTTCCCATCCTCTGTTCGCCCTCTATGCTGCAACAAAAGCGTAAGCAACGCAACGTAAAAATGTTTGAATAAGCTGAATTGTGCGCGATTTTAATTGAAATTGCAGATCCATCATTGAAAGATGTTAATGAGTCTTTGGTATGATTGGATGAAAATGACTGAAATTAAAAAATTAAATAAATAGTGCTTAAGAGTGTGAATTTTAGATTTTAAATTTAATTTATCAAATAAATCACAATGAGAATCAAACTCGAGATGTTAGGGCACAAAGCCCAATTTATTTTTATCTTTTACCACTTGAGCAAACCGTTATCAAATAGTGAACCTCTCTTTAACCGCGAGCGTGCTCAGCTGGAATATGTATGTCATCTCTGTCATCTCTTTTTTTTTTTTGGCTTCTGGGTAGCGGCAGCTGGGGAAGGGGTGGTTGGGGATTTTACTGAAGGGGATGAAATGAAATTGAGACTGACAGAACCTGTGGGATGGTGCAGTTATGTTGACAAGTTGTCTACATCTCTGTCAGTGGAGTACAAGAGCCGCGGGATTCAAATTCAATGCCAGGTCTACTTTTACCCTTCCTCCTTTACCTACATTTTACTTCTTGAACTATTTTTAAATGAGCACTTCTTTTGAAAAAAATAATTATGTGTAAGTATAAGTGATTTCAAACTATTCTTATCTTGCATTAAACAGAAGTATAGGAACCTGGATGGCATAACTCACCTCTCTTATGGAATCAAAAGCCACTTAAATTAATTATTAGCTAGATGCTTGTTAATTTTAATTGACAAACATGTTGCAGGTTCCACTGTATGTGGCTACTAAAATGGTGTCAAACAAGAGATCATCATTCTTCACACCATCTCCAGAAGAGTATGCCGGAGCAGCGGTCCGGCGGATCGGTCAGGAGGAGGCCCGGTGCATGCCCTACTGGCCTCACTCCCTCCAGTGGTGCTTCGCCTCCTTCTTCCCCGACTCCCTTCTCGACATCTGGCGCCTCTCCATTGGCATCCAGAGAAGGGCCGGCACGTTGCCACCTTCATCCCTTTAACCCGTAATACCACATTACCATCATTATTGCCATCGATCATTAAGGATCATTTTAGGTAAAGGATTCTATTTGGAAGAAGGAAAGGAAAGGAAAGGCATTGTATCATCCTTCTGAAATGCTACTAAATAATTTATTTCAAAAGTGATGAAAAATTAGGAAAAAATAAATATTAATGATTTATAAAATCAAAATTCTGTTCGTAGAGTTGATATATTTTTATTTTCTTTCTCACTTTTCTTAATAATATAATATGAAAATGTAGTTTTTTAATATTTTCTGAGTTTTAAATGGGACCTAATGTATTGTACTGATCCTACATTGAGACTTACTCCATTCCATGTAAACTTCATTTGTTCAATCAGGATAATTTCTAATGATAAATTATTTGGCATCCTCAGCTCTGTGCCGCTTAAAAAGTGTTGTAATTGTGTCAAAATGTTTCTTTGATTACTTTTATACCAAAGTTTTGTGATGGTTTAAGCATTGCTAATAACCAAACTAGATATCATTAACACTACAAAAAAAATTGGTTTTTAATAACAAACGTATTAGTGATGAATTTAATTTCGTCACTAAAAGTGGATATTAGTGACGGTTTTGAGAACCGTCATTAAAAATCGGTTTTCCCGTTCAAATTATCGCGGGAAACCATTTTTAACAACGATTCTTGGGGTATTAGTGATGAATTGAATATGTCCCTAAAAGTCACTTATTAGTGACAATTGTGTAGAGACTCAAATCAAGAAAATAAGAAGATTAAATAAGAAAAGGAGAAAGGAGATTTGAGCAAACTTCGTCGACGGAGTCCATGTTCTCGTCAATGAAGGCCCTCTGATACCAAACTATAATATACACATAATCAACTCGGACCAAAGTAGGGTTCCTATTCATAAATGCTTTGTAATACCCCAATCCTTGAAAGATCTGGGATGTTTACTTTTTATCATTAATTTACAGTGGAAATAAATAAATTCGATTATTATTAAACCACAGCACTAATTAACCGTATTACAATCATTTATTTCAAAAGAAAAAAAATTACACAAACATAATCATCTGACATCATACTAATATTAGTAATCAAGCTTCTTTTTTTTATTCCCACCCGCATGCTTGCTATGCCTGATTTCCGATATATCCTTCAGAATTATCTGAAATGTAAAATATGATTGGGGTGAGACGACACTCAATAAGTAAATAAGATTGTTATTGGTGTATGGTCAAAATGAGCTTTTATAATTTCGTAGAACAATATTTAATATTATAACTTCAAAACTGCTTCTAAAATAAATGTAAATTTAAAAATTTTTGCATAAAACTTTTACCATCAACTATAAGAGTAAAATTTAATAACCATAACTTTACAACTGTAACAAAAATATTTAATTGTATACATATATATATATTTTTTCTTATACGTTTCATTTATATCATCATTTAGGCACAAGAATTGACCTATTCATATTAACATATATTTTTTCTTCAAATCATCAATAAATTTATACACGTAATTAAATATGTATAAACATATATTGTAAAAAATCACCATTTGGCCTGTGCCGTAAGTCATGTTTACCCCCATGATTGAGTTGTACAGTCTGAAGACTAGACTTAGTTGGCTGGCTGGCCAAACTAAATCAACGTACATCATTTTTAAATGAGATTTTCCTTATTAAGTCCTGATCCAAAATTAGGTGTAGAGAAATTCATTACCATACATAACCACTCTGTAAACAGTGCGAGTGCACTCTGATTCGTTTCAACTTTAACCTACGGTACTGAACATTCATAATTTTTGTATCGTCTGAGTCATAAGGAGTTTTGAAAACATCTTATTATGTAATTTGTACAATTAAAATAATATTATGAAAGTCTCATTTTTATTCATATTTTCGTGAAATACGCAACGTAAAAATAAACTCATGTCATCTTTACTCCTATTTTTATAAAATATGCAACGTAAAAATAAACTCATGCCACACGATTTTCGTGTTAAAAATATTTTCTTAAATAGAAATTAATGTTGTAAAATACCCAGGGGTTTACACTACCAAAAATTAGGATATTAATGAAGGATCAAATCTGTCACTAATACTTATATATTCGTCACTAATAGTATTAGTGACGGTTTTAAATTAGTTGTTATATCTACCGTTACTACTAACTATTAGTGACGAATTTAAAATTTGTCACTAATAATGGAGTATTAGTGACAGATTATAATCGTCACTAAAACCCTAATACCGTCACTATAAATTTTACATCGGCTTAACTCAAATTCGTCACTAATAGTAGGGTATTAGTGACGAATTATAAATTCGTCACTAATAATACAATATTAGTGAATGATTCAAATTCGTGACGAATTACAAATTCGTCACTAATACCCTACTATTAGTGACAAATTTAAATCTTTCACTAATAATTAAGAAATTAAAAATATTTTTAATACTAATTTTTTTGAATCATCAATTCTTGTGAAAATCTGTAATTATATTTTTGCATACATAACCTAAAACCATAATTACTATAAAATTCATAAATTATTCAAAATTTCGAATTCAAATACAAATTCAATTAAAATAAAAATAAAAACATTTGTTCAGATAAGAAAAAAACTTTCAAAAAATTCAAATTCAAATACATTATACAAATTCAAATTAAAATACAGAAATTCAATTTGTTCAAATAATAATAAAATTTACAAAGAAATAATCAAAAGTTGCATCTGACGACTGTAGTACATGCATGGCATCGTGTTGAAGTTATGACGGCCGCAAACCCTACAAATTAAGAATTATAAAAAAAAAATTAGTATACAAATGGAGAACAGAATGGAGAGTTGGCGCTCAGTATAATCAAGAATAAAAATATAGAGAGTGCTTCGTACAATATTTTCAACCCTAAACGAATAATTGAAATGAATGTGAATGGCGTACGTATGAACATATACAGTTGCATGCATCAAACCACGCATGTAAACATTTTAACTTGTTCTCAAAACAAAACATCCCTGGTGGTGGACAAATGATAATGTTTATTCATAATTAAAAGCAAATGATATATCATGTATGTTAATAGATACAAATTTAGGACTTAATGAAATGACTTTTCGTTTAACTTTCACTTATCATTTTAAAAATATTTTAACATTAATTTAATTATAATTATCTTTGTACATAGTTTTTTTTTTTTTTTGAAAAATTTTAACAGAATTTCTGTAGCATGTCGTCTGTAAATTAGACATTTTTCTATAAAACTTGTACCTGAAACATGATTGTTTTCACAAAATAAAACATTTCAAGCATGCAAGAACCTAAATCCACTACCAGCACGCAATTCACAATGTATTGCATCAATCATGCAGTTGGCATTCAACACAAGCATGTATTTCAATAGTTCAATATACAATTCATATAACATAATACCATACATGAAGAAAATACTACTAGGAAACCGTTAAAACACAATTCAACTAAGGTTTTCTAGTTTTGTCCAAAAGATTGCTTCTCAAGCATTCAAGCATTTTTGATGCAGCTTGGGTTGTGTATGAAGTTGTTACTTAGATTGTAAGAAGGCTTGTGATAGTGAGTTCGGGTTTCTTGGATTCGGTTATGGACATAAAAAGTTTTGGTTATAGATTGAGAAAATGGATTATGATTTGTTTTTCTTATATTCAATGATAGTGGTGGAATCCTGGTTCAGAAGATTTTAAGATTGCCTTTGTTTTGTTGGAGATTTTTTAGCTTGTCTTTGGTCCTTAGGATTTAATTTGCTAACTTGAGTTTGATTATAAAAGTTGTCAATATATAGGAGGTTTCGAGTTATGATTCTTTAATGGGTTTTAATGTTCATAAGTGGCTTTCACTTACTTAAGGAGTTGGGAGGCTCCTGTATTACTTGTAAGCTATAGTGTTTGGAAGATTTATTTGGGAGGAGGTTAAGAAAGCGTTGGAATTTAACAAATTTTCGGGCAGCATGCCGCATGTAAATAGAACATTTCCCAAACCTATAAGTCACAAAAGTTCTTCTTAGATTTAACTAAGCCAGCAGCAGTAGTACACAACCTAGGGTCTGTCTACGCATATATGAAATTTCAGAAAAGATAAATCAAGTCCTAACAGCATAAGCAATACAGTTCCAATATCTCTAACAATTCACAATTCAGCATATGAATATAATTAAACAAGCAAGAGAACTACCAACATGCAATTCAAATTACGTTTTACATACCTTCTAATGAGAGGAGCCATCTGCATCATCTGGTCGAGATTGGCGTATCATTTGTTCGAACTACGGTTAATTGCCTACTCAGAATTGCTGCGAGCGTGAATTCAACGTTGGACACCTTGTCTTTCAAACTCTGGTTTCCCACTGTGACATTAGACACCATGTTTTTCAATTGCTAGTTCTCCATTTCCATCATATGCATCCGCTGAACCATCTCCTCCGCCTGAGACTCGGTGTCTCCACATTTGATTAGATCTCTCACAAGACCACAGATATCATGTCAAGTTGAGAAGTTTACAACACCCCAACGTTGAATCTTTACTGGTTCTGCTAGTTTCTAAAACAAAACACAAAGCATTTTGTTAGATCAGTTGAACTCATATCCTAACATCACAATGTACAAGAAGAAACATCTTATTGTTGTGAGGAGGAGCCACCGTCTGTAAATTGGACATTTTCCCATAAAACCTGTACCTGAAACCTGGTTGTTTTCATCAAATAAATCATTTCAATCATGCAACAACCTAAATCCACTACCAGCTTGCAATTCACAATATACTGCATCAGTCATGCAGTTGGCGTTCAACACAACCATGTATTCCAGCTTGCGAATTCTACAATTCATATAACATAATACCATCGTTTCTAATATTGCAAAAAACATAATAATAAAATTTACAATTCCTTTCATTTCTCCACATTTGATTTAATCTCACAAGACCGCGGATATCACGTCAAACTAAGAAGTTCGCAACACCCCAACGTTAAATCTTTACTGGCCCCACTAGTTTCTAAAACAAAACACAAAGCATTTTGTCAGATCATTTGAACTCAAATCCTAACATCACAATGTACAAGAAGAAGCACCTTATTGTTGCGAGGAGGAGCCACTGGCTGTAAATTGGACATTTTCCCATAAAACTTGTACCTGAAATCTGGTTGTTTTCAGAAAATAAATCATTTCAATGGGTGGCGCAGCAGAACGTGTCGAGGGCAACTACACATCCTCAATAGTCACTCTTGGTGCTCTCGTCTCATACGAAATCCGTTTGTGCTCACTCAGGGCCGCTCGAGCCCTAGAAGAAGACTCTCCCCTTGGTAAGTCCTGGACCCACTGCCACTTGGCAATGCATCATGGCGAGTGGCCATGC
Source organism: Malania oleifera (assembly GCF_029873635.1). Classification (NCBI taxonomy): domain Eukaryota; kingdom Viridiplantae; phylum Streptophyta; class Magnoliopsida; order Santalales; family Ximeniaceae; genus Malania; species Malania oleifera. Next base: position 80,950,244 of record NC_080428.1, on the reverse strand, counting down.
TTTGAGGCAACTCGAGGCTTCGTTCGCGGAGGTATTGACCAAGAAAGATGAAACCCTAAGATTTATGTTGAAAACAAAAATTTTTTCAAAGGGACATACTTAACAATAACATTATAAGAAAACATTCACCCCTACTTATTAAAAAAATTCAACATAAATTTAAATTTAAAACTTATTTACTAAATAAGTAAAGTATGTTAAAATTCAACTCGATTTGGACCGACTTTATTGTAATCTTACCTAATAATAACATTACGAGAAAATATTCAATTAATAGGCAAACATATATAACTCACCCCTTTCATACCACTGGAGACACGTGTGGATGTGGTCAAGTCATCAACTATGGTCAACTTAAACATAGACATGCTATTTGTGGTTCCAAGAACATTTCTCATCTCATTTGGTGCTTATACAGTTATATACTTCAACATCGATTATCTCATATTTGGTAAAATTTTTAACAAAATTTCGGCAGCATGCCAACTGTAAAGTAAACATTTCTAAAAAAAAAAATAATACCTGAAAAAGAGTTTATATATAAGAGCATGCAAGAACCTAGATTCACTACCAGCATGCAATACACAAATCAGCATCAGCCATGCACAAGGCATATTCACAACTAGTATGGTAACTCAATCCAGTATTTCACAAGAGATGCAATATAATTTCAATAAGAGCAGAAAGTCTTAACACAACACTCAAATGGTAAACAATACACTAATAAGAAAGGAATATACATTCAAATGGTGAAATAAACTCAAATTACAAACAATCAAATATATCAAGGTCACAGATCTTTGATGCTGCCCCTGCATCATTTGTACGAAAAAAAATCCCAAAATATGCTTTCTAAGATAAGGAGCAATGTTTATTGATGTATTATTATTCGAACTATCCAACGAGGTGCATTAATGCCTACAAACAACACATTGCTAGTTTAACAAAACAGGAGAACTAGAGAACGGATTTGGGACTACCATTGTAAAGTAAAGTAGGGTACTGGATGCCAATCGATCAAAAAAACAACATATACAAAAATAGCACCTTCTAAACTGCCAAAAATTATTGGCTCAAACTAATTGCCCAAAAAAATTGTTGACAGAAGGCAGTGAAACTGTCTAAAAAGTACAAAAAACCAACATCCAAAATCTCAACTAAATAAATTTTCTTGAAGGACTTTAGACTGTAATTTTCTGCATATAAAACAAGAGGATTCTATTCGAGTCATTTGCTGAAAAAAGGTAAGCTATCCATAGACTATCTAACCAATCCTTGGACAAATGGAACATATCAAAATTAAAGAAGGATCACAAACTACGAATATAAACACATTGGTATGATGTGTAAAATATATATTTATAGGCCACTTGTTTGGACTGAGTGATGGGTGGTTTTACAAGCCACTTGTTGGGCATTGCCCATTGATGATGATGAGATTACAAAAAATCAAATATCAAATTCAATGCATATAAACTAGATTTTTTTAAAAAAATTGGTATGATGTGTAAAATATGTGACTAGAATAAATTATTTTGTGAACAAAATATATATATATATATATATATACACTTTTTAAAAATGAGATAAGATAGAACTTTCTTTAATTTAAATAAAATAAAATATATTTAAACACTTTATTTTCAATAAATTAAGATTTAGATTTGAAAAAATGAAAATTTGTTCGGCTAAATTTTTTTGTCAGACCATATAGGGCATTAACAGTTAACAAACACACTGCACATATCAACCCAATCTATCAGGAAAAAATGAAGCTTTCAATTATGAATTCTGGAAGGTGAAATCAAAAGGCAATTGCCACAATCAAAATAATCACAGCAATAACTGCATCCCTTGGATTATTTTACTTTTCTACATTTCCTTCCATGATAAAATAATGCTAATAGACTACTAATAAAAAAATTATTCTCATAAAAGATTACATTCTTAATAATTATCCCGATCAATTTTATCTTGTACCAGATAATGCCTAAATAAATTAAACAAAACTACTGAGAGAATGCTACTAATTACAACTCAATTCACCCAATGTTAAGAGCAACCTGAGATGAGCCTTTTTAATTATTGGACCATTCTCAATCAAATCTATTTCTCGAATCAATCGAAGAAACAAAACACTCATGATTCCACAATCCACCAAGAAGATATCAATTGGAAAACCTAGGTTGTTTGTCATATGTTTTGAAATTCTAGCTTATTAGGAGTATGCATAATCAATTAATTAACACATTGTACGCATCACATATACAATTAGATTTGTGCAATTAATATCTAAGATAAAAGCACTATGATTAATCCCAATGCAGTCCCTCAAGGACATGTTGCATTGACGATAAAAGTAGAAGGTTTGTGAAGATTTTCAGCCTCCAAATTTGCAATGGATTTATCTATGAGTATTCTATCATTTTTCTTGCTAAAGATACAAGACACTCTCCACAAAGTTCTGATCCAAAATCAATACAAAAATATGTGAATGTAACACACACGCACACAGTCACGTGTGCACACACAAGCACACAAATGCACACGGTCACACTCGCACACTGGTTTGCAGAAGAAGAAGAAGAAGAAGAAGAAGAAGAAGAAGAAAACCCGCTCGTTCGTGCGGTGGGAGGAGCGAACGGCAACAAGCGAATGGAACACGCACAAATGCACACAACACACACACTGGTTTGCAGAAGAAGATCAAGAAGAAGAAGAAGAAGAAGAAGAAGAAGAAGAAGAAGAAGAAGACCTGGGAGGAGCGAACGACGACGGGCGAGAGGAGGGGAGGAGGGAAAAAGATTAGGGAAAGGAGGGAAATGAGAGAGATATTGAGGCAAACCAGGAAAATAAAAGAGGTATTAGTAACGGTTCCCAAATCTGTCACTAATAAGGGGCTAATAGTGACGGATCTTCAAATTCGTCACTAATACTCTGAAATAATTTTTTTTTTATTTTTATTTTGAATAAAAGAAGTATTAGTGATGGTTCCCAAATCTGTCACTAATAAGGGGCCAATAGTGTAATGACTTGAAGAATAATGATATTTAAATAATAAAGAGGAAGGAAAATGGAAAGAAAAACAAAAGGAGGCAGCAAACTTTGCCTTCGTCGATGACATTGCACTTTGGGAGAAATGACCAAGAAAATTTATCAGGTCCTCGTCGACGAACATAGGGGATTCGTCGACGAGGGTATAAGAGGGTCTCGTCGACGAAGACAAGTTTCGTCAACGAGAAGATACCAAGAGAGGATTTTGGGGAAATTTGAAATTCGACGACAAAGGTGCAAGTTCGTTGACGAAGGTGCAAGTTTGTCGACGAACTTTCTACAGGACTCATCGACGAGGTGACGTGTCTCATCGATGAATTCGACCCAATAAATAGCAAAAACCTGGATTTAAACGAAGTAAATTAAGAAAAAACACACGCACTCTCTCTCTCTCTCTCTCTCTCTCTCTCTCTCTCTCTCTCTCTCTCTCTCTTCCTTCGGTTTCTCTCTTCTCTCTCTTCGATTTTGGCTCCATCGCTCATCGAATAGACGATCTGAGGCCACCACGACGCTCCTGGGGAAGTTCTCTCCAAAGCTGCCGGAGCAGATCATCGATGGAAGTTAGTCGAAATTCATCCCTGAGTTGAGGTAAGGCTTTTTATGCCAAATTTGGTTTTACTATAGTTATAGGAAATGATATTCATGTGAAAATACTAAAGTTTAGTTCTACGAGTTTTTGTTTTCAAGGAGTTAAACGGGGAACCCTGCGAATGCAGGACCAAAAATTTTAGGGGATTTCTTTCAGTGTCAAGTAAGGGAATAAACTAAAGCAGTTATTTTTCATACAATTTATTATTATTTTTCAACAAATTAATTTTTAGGAAAACATGTTTTATATTGGTATATTATGGTAAAAATGCATACTTGGGAAAATACTATTATCATACAGAAAATGTGATTTTAGAATGAAATGTACGGATTTAATCAGCTTTAGGTGGCATGAATATTATTTTCATGAAAAGTATTATGATATGTTAGTATATGATAATTTTGAAGTACATGATAAATGACTTATTTACTCAGAGTGATGTGTACGAGATTTTCAGCACAAGGTCGTGTATGTTATATGTTTTCGGCGCAAGGTCATATTTATAAAATGTTTGGCGTGAGACCGTATTTATGAAAGTATAAAAATGCTATATTATCATGTACTATATGTTATTAGAACCGGGATGTTAGTTTAGTTTAGTTCAGGAGCACGGTACCGTAGCTATATAGATCAGATATCTATGATCAGATTGGTGTTAACCACCCCACGAGGGGGTGGGAGATGGATAGTCGATGTGGCTTTCAGTGTAGAGTTGTAGACGTCCACCTGGCAGTCCGGAGCAGGGTGTGGCGGGCCCATCATACTTACAGACATTTTTGACTCAGCAATGGTAGGCTAGCCATTATCGGGTCCTGCCTTCTGGCTGCACAATCCGTCATGGGGGGTAATACATGACATCAGCTAGCTATTCATTTTGGGTATGTTTTTAGTATTATCAACTATAACAAACATTTCATGATCAGTATAAATTATTAGAAAATATGAAAGTATATGATTATTCGCTATGTTATGATGTATGTTTTTAGATATATGAAATGTACTGAATATGTATAACTGCATTAAATATTCATGTTGTCACACAACTGTATTTAGTTTATTTTCCATTACTGAGAAGTGTCTTACCCTCGAACATTAAATGATTTTCAGGAAACCCATAAGGACCGGCGGGTCATGGCCGCCGTTGAGTTTATTGAGTTACCCCGCTATGAGGGTAAGTGTTGTGCTAGGATCAATGGTTTTTGTTATAGGATCGTAGGAAATACTTTTTGCTATTTTGGGTATTTTGGGGATTGTATATAAATACAGAACGTGATGGATTATAATTAACTCTGGTATTATGTATTCTATGGTTTTGAGAATGTGATTTATATTTACTGCTGCTTAGGTTTCCGCTGTGAATGATAGGTGTCTCTGTTACCCACGGGTTCGGGTTGACTATTTCATTTATTTTACTTATATTATATGAGTATATAAGCAGGTCGTTACAAATAGTGACGGATCTCCAAATTCGTCACTAATATTCTGAAATAAATTTTTCTATTTGTTTTAAATAAAAGAGGTATTAGAAACGGTTCCCAAATCCGTCACTAATAAGGGGCTAATAGTGACGAATCTTCAAATTCGTCACTAATACTCTGAAATAATTTTTTTTCTTATTTTTTTTAAATAAAATAAGTATTAGTGACGGTTCTCAAATTCATCACTAATAAGGGGCTAATAGTGATAAATCTTCAAATTCGTCACTAATACTCTGAAATAAATTTTTTTTAAATAAAAGAGGTATTAGTGATGGTTTCCAAATTCGTCACTAATACTCTAAAATATATATTTTTTATTTGTTTTAAATAAAATAGGTATTAGTGACGGTTCCCAAATCCGTCACTAATAAGGGGCTAATAGTGACGGATCTTCAAATTCGTCACTAATACTTTGAAATAAATTTTTTTTTTTATTTTAAATAAAAGATGTATTAGTGTCGGTTCCCAAATTCGTTACTAATAAGGGGCTAATTGTAACGACATGCTTAATTTACTATATAATTAATATAATCAACAGAGTGAACTAGAACCTATAGGTAATGGGGTATACTTGACTTACATAGCGGAAACCTAAGTTGCAGTAAATATAAATTACATCCATCAAATCATAAAATACATAATACCAGAGTCAACTACAATCCACAATAGTACTATATTCATATACAATCCTCAAAATATCCAAAAATATATCTAGGCTCCCACATCAAAATCTTCTTATCTTAGTTCAAAGCTTACCCTCCCGGCGGGGTAGCACAACTAACTTAAAGGCGGCCTGGCTCCGCCGATCTTTCTGGGTTTCCTAAAAATTATTTAAGTTGGGAGTGAAACACCTCTCAATAAGGGGAAATAAACTAAATACAACTGTGTGACAACATGAATATTCAATGCTATTATAAATATACAGTACATTTTGCATACTAGAAAGCATTAATCATTTAATAACTGCATAAACATATACTTTTATATTTTTAATAAATCTCACTGTTCATGAACTATGTGATATAGCTAATAATACTGAAATTTATCTAAGATGCATAATTAGCTAATGTCATGTATTACCCCCCATGACGGGTTGTGCAGCCCGAAGGCGGGACCCGACAATGGCTGGCCGACCACTGTCGAGTCAAAAATATTTGTAAGTACGATGGGCCCACCACACCCTGGTCCGGATTGTCAGGTGGACGTCTACAACTCTACACTGAAAGCCGCATCAACCATCCATCTTCCACCTCCTCTACTAGCAGGGGCGGTTAGCACAAGTATGAAACATAATAATCTGATCTGTATAACTACAGTACCGTGCTCCTATAATTGAACTGAACTATCATTCGGGTTATGATAATATATATTACATGATAATATATAGTTTAAGGTAAGAAGATTGATAGCATTTTCTATAAGAACATAAATACATACAGCCTTGTGCCGATTACTTTCATATCTACGGCCTTGCGCTGAACATTTCATAAATACGCCCTTACACCGAAATCATACATAATACACGGCCTTGCGCAGAACATTTCATAAATAATAAGCTGAATAAATATGTTATTTATCATGTATTGCAAAATCATAATGTACTGCATTATTCCTTATTTTCTGAAAACATACTTTATCTGTAAAATTGCCTTAACATAACACTTTTCACATAAAATAATATTCATGTCACACAATGCTGAATAAGACCATATATTCTATACTGAAATTGTATTTTCTGGCATTTCATACTAATACATACATTTCAATATAATAACAGTATTTTCCCAAATAAACATTTTCTCAATGATAATCAAATGTAATACATGTTTTTTGAACATAAATCTATTAATAATTTAATAGTATTTTCATGGAAAAATGATTGCTTTAGTTTATTCCCTTACCTGATTTCTGAAAAGAAACCCCTTAAAATACACTTGTCCTGCACCCGTAGGGTGTAACGACCTGCTAAACTTTTTTTAAAAAAATATACATATATACTGAAGTTTACACTACTCTGATACCTTCTAATATAAATCTAACTATCAACCTAAGTAACGAGAAGTTGAATTCATATATCCACAACCATATATATATATTTACAATACAATACCAGAGTGCTAGGTTATTCTCAAGATACACATGCATAACTGAACTAGGCTACACAACAGTACTCCCTTCCCCAAAAGACTCACCCTACTGATAGGCTTGCATTGTAACCCCCTCTATCTGCGAGCTTGATCTGCTCGCCTAACTGGATCACCTGAAAAATGTCAATTTATTGGGATGAGACGACGCTCAGTAAGACGAAATATGCTATTACTAGTGTGTGGCAAGTGAGCTACATGCTAGTAAAATCTGATTTAGGAAAAAACCATAAATAACACAACTGAATAAAATCTGTACACTTGCTAAAAAATAAATCATACCTAGGTTGCCTAACATAAACTGATTTTTCTGAATATTTTATTTATAATACTGCTAATATCTATAGGTATGACTATTTTCTGTAAATCTGATCATATATATATAATAACTAAAAAGATTCCTTGGATGGATAACTGAAAGTCATGATTTAACCCCTCATGGCAGGGTTATGCAGCCCGAAGGCGGGGCCTAACCTAGCTGGCCGAAGGGTAAGTCAACTGAACTCTGATAGTCAGATTGGCCCCTCAACCCATATCTGATGGGGAGGCCTGTCCACAACATAGGCACGGTCAACTTCTGAATACCACATGCTATCTGAGTAGTGGTTGCACTCTGAACTGAATATAACTACGGTACCGTGCTCTACTAGCTGAATATGGTCCATCAGGGTCTGATATTATATATAAATAACCAATATTTCTAAAATACTGCTTTTACCATGATTTTGTAACAAATGAAATAACCATAACATTATATAAATGGATCTGAATAGACTGTAATAACTGAATATCTGAGATATATGCATAACTGAATAACTAAAATATCTGATTAACTGTAGTAACTGAATGCTAAGGTTTTGAGGTTTGTATATCATAGTATTCCAAAAATACTATAAAATACAAGTTTTTGTACATATACTGTACATCATGGTATTCTGAAAATTATATAAACCTTGTGTTGATCTAATATTAAACTCATGCCACACAACTAAATAATTGTATTATCAGGCTTTGAAAACTGTATATATGGTCTGAATAATAATTTGCTAAAAACATATGATTTGTACTAAATAATAATAGAATTGCCTAGAATAGTATATTTCTCTTACCTGATTCTTGCTAAAATCCCCTACTAATACAGGTCCTACTCCCACAGGGTTCCCCACTCAACACCCTGAAATCAATATATCTCAGAATAAAATTTCATTATTTCTGCGTCTACTACATTTCCTACAACTACTGGGAAGTCTAATTTTGAATAAAAGACCTTACCCTAAATATGGGATGAAATTCAACTCAATCCCACCAATAATCCGCTCCGGAAGACTTGGAGAGAACTTTCCCAGGAGCGTCATGGTAGCCTCAGATCGTCGATCTGGCGACTAACAGGGCCAATATCGAAGAGAGATGAGGGAGAAACCGTAGAGGAGAGAGAGAGAGAGAGAGAGAGAGAGGGATTTTTTGCTGAAATTTCTGCGTAAGAATTCGAGATTTATACTATTTATAATCTGACCTTCGTTGACGAGTCACATCACCTCGTCGAGAAGGTCAAGAAGGCAACTCGTCGACGAACTTCCCCCATCATTGACAAAATTTAGAGTCACCCAGATATCCTCTCGGTATCTACTCGTCGACGAAACACACCCTTGTCGACAAGCCCAAAGTGCAACGTTGTCGCGTTCATCGACGAAGTCTGCTGCCCCCTTTACTATTCCATTTTCCTCTCTCTTTATTATTTAAATACCATTATTCCTCTGGTTATTACACAGGGTTCCCCGTTCAACACCCTGAAATCAACATCTCTCAAAACTAAACTTCAGTATTTCTTTGTATACAACATTTCCTATAACTATGGAAAGACCAAATTTTGAGTAAAAAACCTTACCTTAAACCAGGGATGAATTCCAAAGTAGTTCCATCGACGATCCACTCCGGTGGGTTTGCAGATAACTTCCCCAAGAGTGTCGTGGTGGCTTCAGATCGTCGAACCGACAAGAATCCGATCTGAGATCTTAGAGAGAAGGAAGGAGGGACGAATGAAGGAGAGAGAGAGAGAGAGTTTGTACGTCAATTTTCAGCCCAAAAAAGAAGTTTGGGTTATTTATACACTGGCCCTCGTCAACGAGGTCAAAAAGGTGATTCGTCGACGAACTCTCACCCTCATCGACGAAATTTAGGATTACCAAAACACCCTCTCGGTATCTTCTCATCGACGAGACACGTCCCCGTCGACAAGTCCCTCATATGTTCTTATCAACAAATCCCCTGAGTTCGTCGACGATGCTCTGTTTAATTATTTTCTTTAATTCCTTTTTCCTTCTTCCATTATTTAAATACCATAATTTTCTGAGTCACTACACTAATAGTGGCGAATCTTCAAATTTGTCACTAATACTCTAAAATAATTTTTTTTTTATTTTTTTAAAATAATAGTTGTAACGACCTGCTTAATTTCTACATTTTTTTTCCTTTTTCCTTAAAAATAATACAAAATCTGTATATTAAATCCAGCAAATCATAATCTACCTGGACCCGTGGGTTACCAGGGATACATCAGAAATACATAACGGAAGCCTAAGCAGTAGGAAACATACAATCATAATATCATAAATACAAAACCATCTCTCACAATACCATAGTTACTATATCCACTGTATTTAAGTATATACATCTCAAAAGAAAGACCTAGGGAAATTTTCCACAAAATCCAACTATCCCGACCAAAACTTACCTTTTAGAGAAGGCATATCAACAGTACTAAATCAGCAGAGCTTTACCCACTCTCCTAACAGGGGCTCTTGAAATATTTATAAAATTTTGGGGGTGAGACACCTTTCAGTAAGGGAAATAAACTAATACCAGTGTGTGACAACATGAGCATTTCTGTGTTATACATATAATCATATACATAAACATAACCAGTAAAACTGTATGTATCATATATGAGAAAACATATATACTCATTCAAAAGAAGAACATAAAGGATTTCTGATGGCATAGATCATCTCATATAATAATAATACAAAACCACCCTAATCGGTTAGTTGGCTGTTGTTATGTATTACCCCAACATGATTGGGTTGTGTGGTCCGAAGGCGGGACCTGACAATGGTTGGCCGACCACTATCAAGTCAAAAGTACAGTTTGTAAGTCCGATGGGTCTATTAGACCTAGTCCGTACCCCAAGGGCACTCACACTTCTTAAAACCACATCTACCATCCAACCTCACACCACTCTGTACAGTAGCGTTAACACAAATGTCATGATGAATCTTGAACACATAGCTAGGGGTGTACACGGTTCAGTTCGGTTCGATTTTTGCCAAAACCGCCAACTGAACCGAACTCCTCGATTTTTAAAATGACTGAACCGAAACTGAACCGTATACCATCGGTTTATGAACAAACCAAACCGTGAACTTTGCGGTTCGATTCGGTTATTTTTCGGTTTTACCGAATTTTGAACTATCAAAAGAATACTAATACTTGAGCCTGGGAGCCACAGCCCATTACGGCATTACAAAACTCCTGGGCCAAGGCTTTATATGCAAAGCCCAAACCATGAGACATGCTAAAAGGAGGATCCATATAAAATATATAAGGTGGGATCCTAGTTCACTTCCCATTTCCAACCAATGTGGGATGGCTAGCATGTAGTTCCTGCAGCTGCATGTGCCTTCGCAAATCTGCTTGCCCTCTTTGCAGTTCGCCGGTGGCCTCTCTCTCTCTCTCTCGCAAACACACACACAAAAACAGAGTTGGGGGTGTGCACTACCAAGACAGTGAAGAAATCTTCTCGGCAGGTGATCGAGAAGTACTACTCTCGCATAGTCGCATGACCCTGGATTTCTACACCAAGTTCTAGATTCGTTTCACCAACAAGAAGATCATCCAAGAAGTGGCCATTATCCCCTCCAAGCGCCTCTGAAACAAGATCGTCGGCTTCTCCTGTTCTCCACCCACCTTATGAAACGGATCCAGAAGGAAGAAGGGTTCTGTGTTCTGTCTGTCGTGTCTGAGGCATCTCTCTTAAGCTCTAAGAAGAGGAGCACAAGCGCTACATGGGGCCATGGACTTCGTCCCAAAAATCTTTGCCATCCAGACTGACCAGAGCTGGATTCGGAGGTGGTTTCTCGCCGGCAACTGGCGATCCAACACTGCAACACCAACATGCAGCATCTATAATATAAAATTATATAATTATTTTTTATTAATTCGGTTTTTGGTTTTTTCGGTTCGGTTTTGGTCCAAAACCAAAATCGAAACCGAAACCAAAATTTTTTATATTTCAAAAACGAACCGAAATCGCAAACCAAAAAATCGAACCGAAATGTGTTTCGGTCCGATTTTCAATTTTTCAGTAAATTTTGTACACCCCTACACATAACATCGGTACCGTACAAGTGCTTGCCTAGACCAAGCCAACCAGGTTCTGATAAAATATAGCATATAATGAAACTGTGATATATGGATATTTCATACTATTAATTTCCAATTCGATATCATCATGTCATTTCGCATAAATACGTATATCATGAAAACCATCGGCTTGTATGCCGGTATATCATATTTTACCATTGCTCGGTCCGTACGTCGGCAAATCATATCCATAGCTCGGTCCGTACGTTGGCAAATCATATACATAGCTTGGCCCGTACGCCGGCAAACATATCAATAGCTCAGCCCGTACGCCGGCAAACATATCCATAGCTCGGCTCGTACGCTGGCAAACATATCCATAGCTCGGCTCTTACGCCGACAAACATATCCATAGCTCGGCCCGTACGCCAGCAAACATATCCATAGCTCGGCCTGTATGCTAGCAAATCATATAAAAATCTCGATCCGTATGCCGGTTTATCATTATAAAAATTCATATCTTTATCATATTTCCAGAAAACAGTATTTTATCATAAAATCTACTCATGCCACACAAAATGGGTATTTTGTATAATCAGAACATATTATCGTTTTCAGCAGTATTTCCCAACATAAAGCATATATATACACTTTTTTTGAAATCAAATGCTATAAAATCATACTTATAATGTTCATAAAAAAATTTAACTTAGTTTATCCCCATACCTGATTCCTAAAAAAGCCCCCTAAGAAAATAGTCCTGCACCCGCAAGGGTTCCCCGATCCACACCCTAAAAATGACATTCCCCAGAACTAAACTCCAGTATTTCTACGCATATTACGCTTTCTACAACTATCAAAAAATCAAATATTGAGTGGAAAGTCTTACCCTGAATCTGGGATGAATTCCAAACTCATCCCACCAACGATCCGCTTCTGCAAACTTGTAGAAAACTTTCCCAGGAGCATCGTGGTGGCTTCAGATCATCGAACCGGTAGAAAATCGGCCCGAGATCTTAGAGAGAAGGGTAGGGAATCGAAGAAGGAGAGAGAAGAGATTTCTACGGCCAAAATCCACCAAAAAATGGCGTTTAACACTATTTATACACTGGCCTTCGTCGATGAGCCACGTCACCTCTTTGACGAAGTCACGAAGACAACTCGTCAATGAACCCTCTCCTTGTCGACGAAATTCAAAACCTCCCAAAACCTTTCTCGGTATTTTCTCGTCGACGAAACGTACCCTCGTCGACGAGCCCAATTGTAACTTCGTCGACAAACGCGAACCTTTCCCATTTCTATTTCCTCCCTCTCTATTATCACTTAACTATTATAATTATTTGGCTCACTACATTCTCCCCTACTTATAAAATTTCGTCCTTGAAATTTACTGTTCTAGTAACTCATCATCCTTTAAAAGAGAAAGGGTCTACTTATTTTATTACTTACCCTCACTTATTGCGGAGGAATACCGTGGTTACATTCTAAGTCCTGGGAGATTACATATACAAAAGAAAAATTCTCCCAAAAATAAAATGCTACACTAATTAAACCATTACATGTACCTGCAAAAGAAATACTGAAATGCCCCGAACCTTTAAACCTGGGTCCGGTGCGTTATACCTGATCATATCCTCATAAATCATATTCCAAAACATACGCAGCAGAAAAACATGATCATAATCTCCATATAACATAATACCAGAGTTTACTAATTCTAACTATAATCTATAATAAATCATCCAACATTTGCATTTCCATAAATCTACATAACTCCTAAAATAATTTAGTATGTTCACAAACTTTCTTTTCTCCACAGACTTAAAATATAAGGACGTAAAACATAAATTTTATACATCTCAAAATTAACATAGAAATATACCATTTACTTTTTATATTCCCCAATAATGCTATAAAAACCTCGAGCTCTCAAAGCTCAATCTCGAGGAAATCCTAAAAAAAAAATACATTTATATTCGGGTGAGACACATCTCAGTAAGGGAAAAAACCATATATTAAAACAGTGTGTGGCCAACATGAGTTTATATATAACTTAATATTTAACATTTGAAAATTCTTAACATAATTTTCGAAATCATTCCCTGATCCTAATCAAACACATGCAAATGTTTAACCCACGAGATTTCCCGAGGATAGGGGTGATTACCCACCCATACAAGTAGCACCCCTCTGCTCTGATACTTAGGCAACCCAAAGGTCGCATCTAAAGCATACCAGGGCACTCACCTTACTCAGTAAGCCCTCAAGTGATAAATTAATCTCTTACTCACGCATTCAACAATAGTTTATCGGCAAAGGCCCTAAGGATAGGGAATTCTACTCGCCTATACAAGTAGATTCCCTCTGCCCTAGTACGTTATGTGGCTACTGCCACATCTGTAGCTACTAGTGCACTCGTCTTACTCAGCAAGTCCTCAGGCGAAAGGTACGCCTCGCCCAATCGTAACATGTTCTATACACATACGTACTTCTAATATCATAATACATCATTTTGTTCTGTCATTATACATTCATGCACATTCATTCCTGTTCATAACTTAACTTTGCATTTCGTTTCACTTTAAGTGACTTTTTCCCATTTACATCATTTGCCTTTATCATTTCATTTCATTACTATTTCATCAGTCATTTCATTTCTTAACATTTCATTTCATTACTTCGTACTACAGCTGGTCTTTAGCCATCATCAGTTAGTTTACGTAGAAACGTGCTAAATCTGCTAACACAGCCCCTTTTAACTGTCATTAGTTAGTCTACACAGAAATGTGCTAGATCTGCTAACATGGCTCTCTTTTAGCTATCTTACATTTACATGGTTGCATTTAACATACACAGGCAACATTGTCCATATCATATTTTATTTTCATTGCTTTACTTACTTAGCCTGCATCTCATACATTTAACATATATTTGCACAGAATCTCATGCCACACAATTTAACAGTAAAATTCATACACTGCCTATAAAATAAGCCAACCAACATTTAGTGTTTATATACTGAAAATACCTTTCATTTCTTACTTAATTATCCTGAAAATATTTTTCCACTTTTATCAGTTCATTTTCGCATATCATATCTAATAAACAACCCTAAATTCGAAAGAAATATAATTTAAACAGTTGGCATTTTACCCATACCGAAACATATACACGTACATATAATACAATTTATTTTTTCATTAAATTCATAAAAATTTTGATTTAATATATATTTTTTCCCTTACCTGGTTTCTTGAACTACGCCAACAGGGACTCCGAAAAATACCTGTGGCGCTCACTCGAACCCTGAAATTAAATTCCTAATTCCAATAAATTATTCATGAATAAAATATTAATTTAATACTTCCTAGGGCCATAATTCCTAAATAAATAATAATATCCTCAAATTTAGCCAAATTCTCAAATCACACTCTCGTTTTGGAGTAGGACTTAGAAAACCCCAATTGACAAATTACCTACGTCAAAATGACGATAATGCGACTAAGATCCCGTGGTAGTGTCCGTTCGTTGATTTAACCACATATTAACGACGAAATTGAGAAAATAGAGAAAAATTACTTTTTCCCATGAGCAGTGCCTAAGCGGTTCCCATGAAAAATCTGCTCCAATAGAAATGTTGGCAGCGGAACCAGGAATCCAACGGCACTTTCCGTTTTTCGATCTACTACCAATTCGACGAGTAATTGAGAGAAGAAGAGAGACGAAAACGGAGCGATCGCACGCAGGAAAATTTGCCGGGGGGGGGGGGGGCGTGCCGATTCTTCTCCAGCTTCTTCTTTTCTTTCTTCTTCTTCTTTCTTCTTTACTTATCCTTCTGTCAGTACTTTATATATATATTATATTAACCATATATACATTTCTCTTATTTCAATTAGTTTTTTTTTTTTTTTTAAATCCAATGTAAAAATATTTAATTTAATAACTAATTATTTAATTTATCTTAATTTAATTTATTTTCTTTATTTTTAAATTTTTTTTCTCTTTTCCCATGTCATTTCTTTTATTTATTTATCTGTTATTTTATTTTTTATTATTTTTTTATAAATTATTTTAATCCTCTTTAAATTTCTGGGTCTTTACAAATACTACCTAACTACTTAAGCTTCTTAAAATAGTTTTGGATACTTCTATTTCATTTGCTCCTCAGACTCTCAAGAAGCCTCTTCTACCGCATGATTCCTCCACAAAACTTTTACCAGAGGAATCTCTTTGTTACGTAACTCCTGCACTTTCTTATTCAGAATCTATACTAGTACCTCCTCATACACCAGTGAATCACTGAACTCTAATTCACCATAACTGATGATATGAGAAGGATTTGGGACGTATACACCAGTGTTACGAGGCCTGCTGCCTCTTTCCTTTCCCATTTCTATTTCCTCCCTCTCTATTATCATTTAATTATTATCATTATTCAAGTCACTACAATAGTAGTGACGGTTATTTAATAGTTACTAATAAGAATCTTTTAGTGACGGATCTAATTCGTCACTAATACCGTAGAAGTCGTCGCTAATATTTTTCCGAAATAATTTTTCCATGAAAAATGTTTTCTAGCGATTTTTTCTTAGTTTTAGTAACGGTTTTAAATCCGTCACTAATAATGTTGTATTAGTGACGGTTGATAAAACCGTCATTAATACCCACTTTTAGTGACAGTGTTGAATCCGTCACTAATAGTTTTGTTACTAAAAACTAGTTTTTTTGTAGTGTTAGAACATTTCTTAACTCAAAAATAAATGCAAGTATATTAGAGATAAAAATAGTATAGTTAAATATGCGTAATAATAAACTCAGGAGAATTTTATGAAACTAACTAACATAATCGAAATTTACTTACAAATAAACTCGAGTATAAATTTTAAATAAAAATCTAACATAATCAAATTTACTTACCTCTTACTTAACCTTGATCACAATGAATATCTAAAAAAATGAGATCGGAAATAGTGGGTGAGTGAGAATTTTAATTATAGCAAAAATTTTCCCTCCACCACTAATCTTTCTCTTCCTTTGGATTTTTTTTTTTGTGAAAAATGAAGGTTGAGAGCTTTTTATTTATAGAAAAATTTTGGGGAAGAAAATGGAATTTGTAAAAGCGTGGGGAGATGAGTGAAATTATAATTTTTTAAAATTAAGGAATGGGTATGGGATGGGGATGAAGATCATGTGAGAGAAATGAGAGTGCTTGTCGACACTCCCATTTAATTAATTATTTGTTTTTTTTAAATCATTATTATTATCGTTGTTATTATTTTTAAGCTATGTTTTAGTGTATATATATATATACTGAAAAATGAATTAAGTTCGAATTTTGAAAACTCATGTGGGCCCCACATGGTCTTGTGGGCCTCACACAACTTTGAAACCCAAGTGGGTCCTATGTAATTCTAATAGTTCTCATATGGTTTTTGAGTCCTACACAGTTTCGAGACTCATGTAGACCCCCACACAGCTTCGAGACTCATGTGCGTCCCACACCATCTTGTGGACCCTGCATAAGATACCTATATTATTATTATTTTATCATATATTTCTACAAATTATGTCAATCAAAATATTATTTTATGTATATGTATTGATTTACATGTACAAACAGTATCTATCCCGTTTATCCTATGAAATTTCATTTTGATCAAGCTGACCTCCAAGGAACGATTGAGCCGCAATGGTCTCTAAGCACTAACTTAGATAAGGTCTTTTTTAGGCATCAAACATGGAATCAAGGTTCTTAACAGAGAAACACGTTCTTTTTTATACTAACTAAATGACCATTATTATTATTTTACATTTTTTTTTGTTATTACATCCTCCCCTCCTTATAAAAATTTCATCCTCGAAAGTTACTAAAATTAAAATGAGTATCTTGTATAATGTTGTGCTTTTATCCGATCTTACTATCATCGAAAAGATGTGGGTATTTCTGGCATATTTCTGTTTCTAGTTCCCATGATACTTCCTCAATGTCATGGTTGTACCAGAACACTTTTACCAATGAAATCTTCTTTGTGCGTAACTCTTGGTCCTTCTTATCTAAAATATGGATTGGTACTTCTTCATATGATAGAGTGTCAATAACTTGTAACGACTCATAACTTATCACATGAGAAGGGTCTGGAACATACTTCTTTAACATTGAGATGTGGAATACATCATGAATTTTCGATAGTGCAGGAGGTAGAGCAATCTTGTAAGCGACTAGACCTGTAACGACCTGCTTAATTAACTGGGTATATTATTTTTATTTTTTTTACACTAATATTCTACATACTCTGATACCATGCTAGGGGTAAACCTAACCAAAATCTAAGCAGCAAGAAGTGGAATCATATAACATAACCATATATGTTTATGTACAATACCAGAGTGCTAGTATGTAATCTTAAAATATACATATATCACTATTCCCAAAATAACCTCAACTGGTGAGGGCTATACAAAATCCTCCTAAAAATGATACTCAGTCTCTATCAGGGCACTACAGACGCCCCTCTATCTGCGAGCCTGGTCTACTCGCCTACCTGGATCACCTGAAAAATATTTCAACACTGGGATGAGCCAACGCTCAGTAAGAAGAAATATGCTATTACTAGTGTGTGGCAAATGAGCTACTATATATCATGAAATTTGTTTCATATAAATATGAATAACTGAGCACAAAAGTACGGCACAAATAATAAAGTACACCACCCCTTTTCCCTATTGCTTGACATATCAGTATTATGGTTATAATTCAAAATACTTCAAGTGTATATAGTAGGATCCCCGTTTCTGTAAATCAATACGTAAGTAATAGTAACTGAAACTGTTCCCTATGGCTATCTATGTCATGACATGACCCTCATGACGAGGTTGTGCGGCCTGTAGGCTGGATTTACCTTGGCTGGCCAACCAGGAATAAATCACTGAACTCCGTCAGTCGACCTGCCCACCTCAACCCATATCTGAATGGGGAGCCTAATCTCTTCAAGGGCCTAGGTGGTCGACCTTATCACGTATTATCTGAATAGGTGGTTGCACTCATAAAGTAACATAATATCTATAGCAACGGTACTGTACTCTGTAGCTGCAAGTCCAACAGGGTTTGATATCATGTAATATATTTGTATACATATCTATCTGTTTTACCATGATTCTGAAGTAATCATAATAACCATGATGCTGCATAACGTACTGAAATCTGAATAATCATAACATGGAACTGGATATTCGTAATACTGGAATTCGTATAATCATGGTACTGAGATTCGTATAATCATTGTACTAATATCTGTAAAATCATGGTACTGAAGTTCACATAATCATGGTACTAATATCCGTAAAATCATGGTACTGAAATTCATAAAAATCATGAAACTACAATTTGTAAAATATATCCCCGTACTACATACATATTCACAAGCCACACCATGCTTTAATACATAATTTTTGTAAATAAACACACTGTATAATATTTAGAAATTTCCTAGCATAACATATTTCCATTACCTTAACTCTGAAAAGCCCCTACTGTACTCTAGCCTGATACCCGCAGGGCCTCCTATACAACACTCTGAAAATGATATTTTCCAGAACTAAACATCAATATTTTTCTACCTACATCATTTCCTATAATTGTCAGGAAGTCAAAAACTGGATAAAAGTCCTTACCCTAAATTTGGGATGAAATCCAACTTCGATTTCCTGACGATCCGCTCCGGCAGTCTTGTAGAGAACTCCGCCAGAAGCTTCGTAGTAGCTTCGGATCGTCGATCCAGCGACTGGTGGGGCCGAAAATGAAGAGAGAAGGGAGAGGGAGTCGTAAGAGAGAGAGAGAGAGGAGAGAGAGAGCGGCGAGAGAAATGTGTTAAAATCCCAGGTTTCCACTATTTATAGGGCCAGGTTCGTCGACGAGACACGTCACCTCGTCAATGAGCCCTTCACAAAATTCATCAACGAGGCCCTGTGTTCGTCGACGAAATTCAGAGCAGCTCGAACCATCTCTTGGTATTTTCTTGTCAACGAAACCCTGTGTTCGTCGACGAAATTTTGAAGACCTTCGTCGACGAGACCCTGTGTTCATCGACGAAGTTAGGCAATTTCCTGAAATTCTGATTATTTAATATTATCTCCAAAATGCAATGTCGTCGATGAACGCTGAAGTCTACAGCCTCCTTCTATTTTTGTATCTATTTTCTCTCCCTCTTTAATATTTAAAATGATATTATTCTTTGGGTCACTACAAGACCAATATTTTCCAATACCTCGAATAGTCCAATATACCTGGGGTTTAGTTTGCCCTTTTTCCCAAACCTCATGATTCTTTTCATTGGAACGACTTTTAAAAATTTATTATCCCCCACTTCAAACCCCAACTCACCCCAACATGGCTCTTTTGCCGAGTTTGAGCGGTTTTTATTTTGTCCCGAATGAGCTTAATTTTCTCCAAGGTCCTTTGTATAATCTCTGGACCTAAAAGTCGTCGTTCACCAACCTCATCCCAATATAATGGGGATCAGCACTTTGGACCATATAACGCTTCATATGGTGTCATTTCTATGCTGGACTAATAACTGTTGTTATAGGCAAACTCAACTAATGATAGATACTGAATCTAACTTCCTTTGAAATCCAGTACACAAGCTCTCAACATATCCTTCAATATCTGAATGGTTCTCTCCGATTGTCCATCAGTTTGAGGATGAAATGTCATGCTGAAAGTAAGTCGGGCTCCTAAGGCTCTTTGCAAACTCTTCCAGAATTGTGATGTGAATCGTAAATCTCGATTTGATACAATGAACACGGGCATGCCATGTAATCTAACTATTTCTTAAATATACAACTCTACAAGCTTGGTCATAGAGTAGTTAACTTTGATCGGAATAAAATAAGTGGTCTTCATTTAACGATCAACAACCACCCAGATGGAATTTTGTCCATGGAGTGCTAGAGGTAGCCCAATTACAAAATCCATGGAGATGTGCTCCCATTTCCACTCGGGAATGTGGAGTGGTTACAATGGTCCTACTGATCTCTGATGTTCAACCTTTACTTGTTGACAAATAAGACACTATTCCACGAATTGTGCAATCTCCCTTTTTATGTTATTCCACCAAAAAAACTCTCTCAAGTCCCAATACATCTTCATGCTTCCCAGATGCACTGTATAAAGAGATCGATGAGCTTCTTCCAAGATTGTTCTTTTAATATCTTTGTTATTGGGCACACACAATCTAGTTTGGAATCTCAAAACTCCATCGTCAAAGATGTTAAAGTCTCCTTTCAGTCCACTCTGTACCTTACCCATAATCTTCACTAGCTCTGCAACTTCCATCTGTGCAGCCTTAATCTATTACAGTAAGGTCTGTTGGATTATTAGATTAGTAATGAGAGCTTGATGATTTCCCTCCACTATTTCCACACCAAATCTTTCCAAGTCCATCATGATTTGATGTTGGGTCACCATTGCCGATACTGACGCATTCATTTACTTTCGACTTAATGCATCTGCTACCACGTTGGCTTTTTCTGGGTGATAGTTGATGGTGCAATCATAATCTTTGATTAATTCTAACCAAATTCTATGTCTCATGTTTAATTCCTTCTGCGTGAAGAAGTATTTGAGATTTTTATGATTTGTGGAAATCTCACACCTTTCACCATACAGATAGTGTCTCCAGATCTTTAGTACGAATACCATAGCTGCCAGTTCCAAATTGTGTATTGGATAATTCTTCTCGTACTCCTTAAGTTGTCAAGAAGCATATGCAATGACCTTCTCCTATCGCATTAATACACACCTGAGCCCTTTCCGAGACGCATCATTGTAAATCACAAAACCATCTTCTCCTGATGTAATTGTCAGCATTGGGGCAGTAATGATTCGTTGCTTTAATTCTTGAAAGCTTTGCTCACATTCATCAGTTCACTCATACTTCACATTCTTTCTTGTCAACCTCGTCAGAGGACCAGATATTTTAGAAAACCCTTCCACAAATTGACAATAATATCCTGCCAGACCTAAGAAACCCCTGATCTCATGAATATTCTTGGGTCTCACCCAATCCACTACTACCTCTATTTTACTCAGGTCCACATAAATACCATCCTTAGATATCACGTGCCCTAAGAATGCAACTCTTTCTAGCCAGAACTCACATTTCTTAAGCTTGACATAGAGTTTCTTTTCTCTTAGTACTTTGAGTATTAGCCTCAAATGGTTCTCATGTTCCTGGGAGCTTTTTGAATAAATCAAAATATCATTAATGAAGACCACCAAAAATTGATCTAGATATTCATGAAAGACCTTGTTCATAAGGTCCATAAATGCAATAAGAGCATTGGTCAGTCCGAATGGCATGACTAAGAATTTATGGTGACCATATCTCGTCGAAACGCGGTATTCGAAACATCTTCTCACTTGATTTTCACTTGATGGTACCCTGATCGGAGGTCGATTTTAGAGAAGACTCGTGTTCCTTGGAGTTGATCAAACAAGTCATCTATGCGAGGTATTGGGTACTTGTTCTTAATTGTTACTTTATTTATTTCCTGATAATCAATACACATTCTCATCGATCCGTCTTTATTTTTAACAAATAGTACCGGTGCTCCCCATGGTGACACATTGGATCTGATGAACCCTTTATCCATCAACTCTTGTAATTGCTCCTTCAGTTCTTTCAATTCTACTGGTGCCATTCTATATGGAGCTTTGGATATCGGTGCCGTCCCTGGTAGTAGGTCGATAACAAACTCGATTTCGTAGTTAGGAAGTAGCCCAGGTAAATCCTCAGGGAATACATCCGAGAATTCCCTTACTATTGGGATATCCTCAAGCTTTAATTCTTCCCTTGGTGCCTCCACCACACATGCTAGGTATCCCTGACATCCATTCAAGAGTAATTTATTTGCCTGGATAGCCGACAATATTTGTGGTGAAGGGCATACATGAGTATCATTGAACTTGTATTCTTGCTCTCTAGGAGGTTCAAACACCACCTCCTTATTATAGCAATTTATACTAGCATAGCTAAAAGTTAGCCAGTTCATCCCAAGAATTACGTCAAACCTGTGCATACTAAATACTACAAAGTTAGCCGGTAGTATTATTTCCTCAACATAAATTGGGTAACCTTTAAGTATTTTTCTACATACTACCGAGGTTCCCGTTGGTGTAACTACAGATAACTCAATTTCTAATGGCTGAATCTCTACCCCACATATTTTAACATAAGTCGTAGATATAAAAGAGTGTGTGGCTCCAGAATCAAATAATACTACTGCTTTCTTGGAGAATATGAGAATAATACTTGTCATCACATCATTAGCATTTTCTACATCTTCTGAAGTGAGGGCATAGACACGCCCCTGAGCGGTGTTCTATTGATTATTGTTTCGAGGTGCCCGGTTGCCTCCCCTTTGTTGATTTGGGTTGTAGGAGTTGTTTTGTGGGCATTCTCGTTGCAAGTGACCAAGTTTACCGCATTGATAACAGACCCCCTAATTCGGCCCAACACTCACCCCCATGTATTTTGTTGCATTTTAGACAAGAGGTGCTTTGTGCATTATTTGTATTTCTCGCTGTTTGCCCTTGCCCCACATTATTATTGTTGTTGCTTCTTTTCCAAGGTCCCTGATTTCTACTAGAGTGAAACCCTTGTGGCATGGACCACTTTATCTGGTCGGATATTTTCGCACTCTTTTGTAGACTTTCTTATGCCTTCGTTGCTTTGTTTACCAATTTGGAGAAATCTTCAACCTTGAATACTGCTACCAGTTCATAAATCCTTGAGTTCAAACCTTCTTCAAACTTTTGGGCTTTCTTTGATTCGTCCGGAACCAAATATGATGCAAATCGGGACAATTCAACCAATTTTTTCGCATATTATTGTACGTTCATATTTCCCTATTTTAACTCCAAAAACGCCTTGGCCTTAGCATCTCTGGTGGTTTTAGGGAAAAATCGTTTAAAGAAGACTTCCTTAAAACACTCCCACATAAGGATTGTTGGATTTGGTCCTTCTTCTAGAAGTAACTTTTTCGAGCTCCACCAGCATTTGACCTCACTAGTCATTTTATAGGCAGAATATAGCACCTTTTGTTTGTCCCTGCTACGAAGGACTCACAGTATTTCTTCCATTACTTGTATCCAATCTTCTACAGCAATTGGATCAACTTTTCCCTCAAAATTCGAAGGGTGCATTCGATTGAACTGTTCAACCGTACAACCTTAATGGGATGGTGGACCATTCTATTCCTTGGAGTTCCACAGAAATTGTAACGACCCAAAAATTACACCATTTTTTTCCATTTAAAATATAAATTACTCTGATACCCCTGTTATACCTACTATAACATCTTAGACCTCAGATGGGCACTGAGGTATCCCTGTACACAAATTGACACACCTATGCAACGAAAAACATAAAGCCATACATCCATATTTACAATACCAAAATTCAGTGTTTCCAAACCATATATACATATTTACACATCACCCCAGTACCATTTTCTCAAAAACATAATGCCCTGAATACACTTACCCTAAGGAGGGCAAAATAAAAGATCTCTCTATCTGCGAGCCTGATCTACTCGCCTAACTGGATCACCTAAAAAATGTTAAACCACTAGGATGAGACATCGCTTAGTAAGAGGAAATATGCTATTACTAGTGTGTGGCGACCAAGTTGCATAAATACTATAATGACAATATCTGAAATTGTATAAGTTGGTAAATCAATATAAAGTATAACTCACATTTATCATAGTTTAAAGTATGACTGTATCATCTGAGTTTTCTACTTTTCATACTTCTAGTATCATACTATATTTGCTAAAAATTCTGTAAATCTGTAAACATATACATAATTGAGATTTTTCCCTGAAAAATTATATGTCATGATTTAACCCCTCATGACAGGGTTGTGCGGCCCGTAGGCAGGACTTAATCCTGGTTGGCCTATTAGGTAAGTTAATTGTACTCTACCAATCCTCAGTTCAGTCAAACTGTGTCCTCTCCTAAGCACGGAATTGAAAACTATCTCGTCAAACTGAGCCCCCTCAACCCAAAGTACTAGGGAGACTGCAAACTCTCCAGGCACGGTTGAAAGAATCCACATACTATCTGAGATATGTGGTTGCACTCTGATTTGAAAATAGCAACGGTATCGTGCTCTGCTAATTGAATCTGTCTGAAGTAATTCATCATGGATCTGATACTATATATACTATTACTATAATTACCCTACTGTTTTCATCATGTTTCTAAAATAACCATAACACTATAAATTTGATCTGAATACTGTAATATTTGAATAAAATAACTATATGTCTGACTGTAATATCTAACTGAATAATCTGTAAAGTCTGAGTGTTATGGTTTTAGAAAATATAGCATTCTGTAAATACTGTAAAATACTGGTCTGTAAAATATCTGTAATACTTGTCTGATAAATATCTGTCTAGTAAATATTTGTCTATATATGTATATACTGTAAATCATGATATTCTGGAAAAACTACATAAATTTTGTATTAGGAAAATATCCACTTAAGCCACACAAATAATAAAACTCATATTCTGGAAAAACTGAATAATAAACTGATATATACATACATACATACATACATACATATATATATATATATATATATATATATATATATACATAATTTCCTGGTAGATTTGCTAAAATTCCTAGCAGAGCATATCTCCCTTACCTAACTGTCTGGGAGGCTCACCTCCAACTTAATCCTCACCCTCACGACGTACTATTCCCCAAAATCCTGAAATAATACACATATGCATATTTCCAATAAATCAACTATTTTTCCCCGAGCCTACATACTAGTAAATTTCTGAAATATAATTTATGTGGGCTTCTAAAAATACTCACTGGGGTTCCCAACCCATATCTGCAGGGTCCCGAAACACCCTATTCCTGAAAATATAATACTCGAATTTTATTCCACAAAACACTAGTATATTCCCATATAACTTAAAATCTAAACTCAAATAAAACTAATAGAACTGAAAATACTCATTTATTCAACTTACCCAAATTCTAGGATGGTACCCAAGTTGGCCTAACCAACGATCTACTCCAACAGACTTGAAAAGACTCTTCATAGGAGTAGCGTGGCGGCTTCTAATCGTCGAACTGACGAAAAACGAAACCGAAATCGTAAAGAGAAGGGAGAGGGTCGGTTTTAGAGAGAGAGAGAAGGGTTTCTACACAAATTCTCACTGAAAAATCCGATTTGGGCATATTTATATACCTGGATTCATCAACAAGACACGTCACCTCGTCGACAAGTCCAAGAAGGGAGTTCATCGCTGAGCACAAATCTCTCGTCGATGAACTTCAGGCTCCGCTAAACCCCTTTCAGTATCTTCTCGTCGACGAGACACGTGTCCACGTTGATGATCCCAAGAAGCCTGTTTGTCGACGAACGCTCCGCATTCGTTGACGAGACCTTACTGACCCTTTAAAAATTATCCTTTACTTCCTCCTTTCTTTTATTATTTAATTACCATAATTCTACGAGTCTCTACATTCTCCCCTCCTTATAAAATTTTGTCCTCGAAATTTACTATCTGTATTGATCACCATCCATTAAGAAAAATAGGCTACTTATTTTATTACTTACCCTCACTTATGGCGGAGGAATACCATGGTTACATTTAGGGTTCTAGGAGATTACAAATATATTTATAAAAGAAAATTCTCCCAAAACCAAAATACTACCTATTCTATAATCTAAAATTCAACTACACATTCGTTACCCTGTAATAAATAAAATAAAAATATCATTACTTGAACTTTACAAATCACTACTATACCCCACTAGATAGGTGTGGGTATTTCTGTCTGATTTCCTCTTTAAACTCCTAAGAAGCTTCCTCCGTCACGTGATTTCTCCACAAGACTTTTACTAGTGGTATTTTCTTACTGCGCAATTCCTGTTCTTTTTTATCTAATATCTGTACTGGATCTTCCTCATAAGTTAGAGCATCACTGAATTCCAATTCTACATAACTGATGATATGAGAAGGATCTAGGACGTATTTCCTTAACATAGAAACATGAAATACATCATGTATTCTATACAAAGTTGGTGGTAAAGCTAACCAATAGACAACTGATCCAATCTTCTCAAGTATTTCAAACAGACCAATAAACCTAGGCCTTCTTTCCAAACCTCATGACTCCCTTCAGTGGTGCTATTTTCAAAAAACACATGGTCACCCACTTTAAATTCCAGTTCCCAGCAGCGAGTATCTGCGTAGCTTTTCTGCCAACTCTATGTTGCACTGCTTCTATTTCTAATAAGTCAAACTTTATCGTACGTCTGTTACACTATTTCTGACCCCAAAACTCGCCTCTCACCTAACTCATCCCAGTATAGAGGAGAACGACACCTCCTACCATAAAGCGCCTCGTAAGGTGTCATGCTTATGCTAGCCTGATAGCTATTGTTGTAAGCAAACTCAACCAGCGGCAAATATTGGGTCCAACTACCCCCAAAGTCCAATATACATGCTTGTGGCATATCCACAAGTACCTAAATCGTTCTCTTTGCCTGATCATCTATCTGAGGACAAAAAGTGGTGTTGAATGCTAACTGAGACCCCAAAACCTCCTGTTAGCTCTTCCAAAACAGAGATGTAAAGCATGGATCACGGTCTAAGACTATAGACATTGGCACTCTATGGGGTCGAAAAATCTCCTGAATGTAAATCTCTGCTAACTTGTTCATAGGGTAGCTAACTTTAATAGGTAGAAAATGAGCTGTCTTCGTTAGCCGATCAACAATTACCCAGATGACATTCTAATCATGCGGTGTTGGCAGTAACCCAGTGACGAAGTCCATAAATATGTGGTCCCACTTCCACTCAGGGATAAAAGGTGGCTGTAAGTTCCCTCTCGGTCTCTGGTGCTCAGCCCTAACCTGATGGCACATCAAACACTACTGCACAAATTTGGCAATCTCCCTTTTCATGTCACTCCACCAGAAATACTCTCGCAGATCCTTATACATTTTAGTATTGCCAGGATGAACTGTGTATAGAGATCTGTGAGCCTTCTCTAAAATCGTTCTCCTAATATCACCATCTGCAGGCACACACAATCTGGTGCGAAACCTCAGAGCTCCGTCATCAAAGATACTGAACTCCTTTCCTCGACCATCCTATACTCTAACCATTACCTTTACTAATTCTGCGTCATCACCCTGAGCGACCTTAATCTTTTCATATAGTGTAGTCTGCACAACCAGGCTAGCAATAAATGCCTGAAGATTATCCTCTACCAACTCTACACCAAGTCTCTCCAGATCCATCAGGATCGGATGTTGAACCTCTATAATTGTTAGTGCTGGTCCCACTGATTTCTTGCTCAGAGCATCTGCTACCACATTTGCTTTCCCTGGGTGGTAACTAATAGTACAGTCATAATCTTTAATGAGTTCTATCCACCTTCTTTGCCTCATATTCAGCTCTTTCTGGGTAAAGAAATACTTTAAGCTTTTGTGGTCCGTGAAGATTTCGCATTTCCCACCGTTTAGATAATGCCTCCAGATTTTTAAAGCATAAACCACTGCAGCTAATTCTAAATCATGCATAAGATAGTTCTTCTCATACTCTTTAAGCTGTCTAGATGCATAGGCAATGACTCTTCCATGCTGCATTAACACACATCCAAGACCCTTTAAAGATGCATCACTGTAAATCACAAATTCATCCTCCCCTGATGAAATAGCCAGTACCGGTGCTGAAACTAACCGCTGCTTTAATTCCTGGAAGCTCGCTCTGCTCACAATCATCGGTCCAATAAAACTTCACATTTTTCCTCGTGAGACGTGTTACTGTGGACCTGATAATCTGGAGAAACCATCTACGAAGCATCGGTAATAGCTTGCTAAACCCAGAAAACTCCTAACCTCCTGGACATTTCCTGACCTTTCCTAACTCACCACTGCCTCTATCGTACTCGGGTCAATCGATATACCGTCCTCGGAGATCACATGCTTGAGGAAAGTAACCTTCCTTAACCAAAATTCACATTTCTTGAATTTCGCATACAACTTTCTCTCTCTCAATATATGTAACACCAGCCTAAAATGATGCTCGTGCTCTTCAAAATTTCTTGAGTAGACCAGTATATCATCAATGAAAACCACAACAAACTAGTCTAGGTACTGATGGAACACCCGATTCATTAAATTCATAAATACTGCTGGTGCATTAGTCAACCCAAACAGCATTACCAAAAATTCGTAATGCCCATATTTGGTTCGAAATGCTGTTTTCGAAATATCCTCTGCTCTAAATTTTACCTAATGATAACCCGATCACAGGTCAATTTTAGAGTAGACCTAGGTTCCCTGGAACTGATCAAATAAGTCGTCAATCCTGGGAAGAGGATATTTATTCTTGACTGTCAATTTGTTTATCTCCCTATAATCTATGCACATCCTTATGGTCCTATTTTTCTTTTTCATGAATAGGATTAGGCCCCCCTACGGTGACACACTGGGCCTAATGAATCCTTTATCCAGCAACTCCTACAACTGATCTTTCAATTTCTTTAATTCAACTAGAGCCATACGGTATGGTGCTTTAGATACCAGTGCTGACCCTGGTAGTAGATCCACGGTAAATTCAATCTCTCAGTCTGGTGCTAAGCCAGACAATTCTTTCGGAAAAATATTTGGAAATTCTCTAAATACTGATATATCAGCTTGTTTTAGTTCTTTTTTTTTTTGGCAATTCCTTTATGTAGGCAAAATACCCCTAGCAACCACCCTGTAACAGTCTTCTCACCTAAATAGCTGACACTAGCTATGGCAAGGCACACACATGTGAACCCACAAATCTATATTCTTGCTCACTCGAGGGTCTAAAAATCACTTCCTTTTGATAACAGTCTATGCTGGCGTGATTCTCCACTAGCCAATCCATACCCAGTGTTACATCAAATTCCTGCATATCTAATACCACAAGATCAGCTAGTAGTACTTTCTTCTGAATGCTTATTGGAAAGTTTCGAAGTAACTTCCTACACCTCATTACAGATCCCGTCGGTGTGACTACTGAAAGTTCCATATCTAATAGTTGTGCCTCTACCCTAGTTACTTTAACATAGCCCGCCAATATAAAGGAATGAGTGGCGTCTGTATAAAAAAAAACAATAACTTTATATGATAATACAGTAAGTGTACCTGTGACAACGTCTCCAGCAGTCTTGGCGTCTCCTGGAGTCAATGCATAGACCCTCGCCGGTGCCATATTCCTCTACTAGACTCCACGAGGCGCCTGATGACCACCCCGGTTCAGTCTAGGAATTGGTGCATAATTTGGAGGTCCTTGACATGTTCAGGCCTCCCACAACGGTAGCAGATATTCTTCCCCAACTGGCACTCACCTAGATGCCTCCATCCACATATGGGGTAGGTGGGATAAGACTGCCCACTTTGAAATCCACTGTACTTTACCATCTGCCTTTGACCCCCATCGGATCTACCTCCTCTCCAAGGGACTTAGTTGGAACCCACCTGAAAACTCGAGGGTGCGGCCCTCTTCTTTTGGCTCTGTATCTCAATCTCTCTCTGCAAACTCTCCTTTGCTATTATGGCCCTATCAACCAGCTCTGAGAAGTTCTGTATCCTCAGTACTGTCACCTGTTTATAAATATCTCGCTTCAAATTCCTCTCGAACATCCTTACCTTTTTAGCTTCATCTGGAACAATAAAAGGCCAGCGACAACTCGATAAATTTCGTTGTGTACTGCTGGACTGTCATCAATCCCTGGGACAAGCTCAAAAAATCCTATACTTTAGCCTTTCTAATCGAGGCATGATAGTATCTGTTAAAGAATATGTCCCTGAATCGGGCCGAGGTCATTGGCACTAGAATTGATCTCTACTCCTCCAATAATCTAATGGTCGTCCACCATCTCTCGGCCTCCCCTATCAGCTTATACTTGGCATAGATGACCCTCTGCTAATTGGTGCAATGAAGCACCGTCAAAATCTTCTTTATCTCCTACATCCAATTCTCCACAACTGCAGGATCAGCCGCTCCTGAAAATGTTGGTGGGTTCATTTTCATAAATTTTTCTATCATACACCCCTGAACCGTAGATGGATTTCCCTGCTCCCTGGTGCTCCGGGCAATCTCAGTCATAACTTGCTGAGCCACACTGCGTAACACAGCATCTGAATCCCCGCCTTCTATACCAAAAGACCCTGCTCCGTCGTCACCACTAGCGTGAGCGCTACTACCTCCTGAGTCCATCCTGAAATATTACAAAATTATTCTAAGAATCCGGACCTTACAATACTATACCA
The DNA here is from genome assembly GCF_029873635.1 of Malania oleifera. NCBI lineage: Eukaryota > Viridiplantae > Streptophyta > Magnoliopsida > Santalales > Ximeniaceae > Malania > Malania oleifera. The sequence goes on along the minus strand of NC_080428.1, from coordinate 80,919,268 downwards.
ACTAAAATACCCTTTACCTCTTATCACTAATTTAAGGTCTGACCCTACCATATAGAAATAGAAATCGTCGATAGTTTACTATGGTTTTCCTGAAATCGCTACCCTAGGAAAAACACACAAACCACTCTGAAATTCTATCCCCAAACCGCATAACAGAATCCTAAATTCTTATCCTAATTCCCAACTTAACTCACTATCATCCTGTTCCACTTTTCTTGAGATTCCATTTCTCTATTCTGGTATTGTTTTCCATTGTACTCTAGAGTTTACAAAACCTAACAACTTAGGCTTTGATACCAAACTGTAACGACCCAAAAATTACACCATTTTTCTTTTTCACTTAAAATATAAATTACTTTGATACCCTTGTTATACCTGCTATAACATCTCAGGCCTTAGATGAGCACTGAGGTATCCCTGTACACAAATTGACACACCTATGCAACAGAAAACATAAAGTCATACACCCATATTTACAACACCAGAATTCAGTTTTTCCAAATCATATATACATATTTACACATAACCCCATTACCATTTGCTCAAAAACATAAACCCTGAATACACTTAACCTATAAGTAGGGCAAAATAAAAGATCTCTCTATCTGCGAGCCTGATCCGCTCGCCTAGTTGGATCACCTGAAAAATGTTAAACCACTAGGATGAGACATCGCTCAGTAAGAGGAAATATGCTATTACTAGTGTGTGGCAACCGAGTTGCATAAATACTATAATGACAATATATGAAATTGTATAAGCTGGTAAATCAATATAAAGTGTAACTCACATTTATCATAGTTTAAAGTATAACTGTATCATCTGAGTTCTCTACTTTTCATACTTCTAGTATCATACTATATTTGCTGGAAATTCTGTAAATCTATATACATATACATAACTGAGATTTTTCTCTAAAAAACTGTATGTCATGATTTAACCCCTCATGACAGGGTTGTGCGGCTCGTAGGCGGGACTTAATCCTGGTTGGCCTACCAGGTAAGTCAATTTTACTCTACCAATCCTCAGCCCGACCAAACTGGCCCTCTCCTAAGCACGAAACTAGAAACTACCTCAACAAACCGGGCACCCTCAACCTAGAGTACTAGGAAGACTGCAAACTCTCCAGGCACGGTTGACGGAATCCACATACTAACTGAGATATGTGGTTGCACTCTGATTTGAAAATAGCAACGGTACCGTACTCTACTGATTGAATCTATCTGAAGTAATTCATCAGGGATCTGATACTATATATACTATTACTATAATTACCCTACTATTTTCATTATGTTTCCAAAATAACCATAACACTATAAATCTGATCTGTTAATACTATAATATCTGAATAAAATAATTGTATGTCTGACTGTAATATCTGACTAAATAATTTGTAAAGTCTGATTGTTATGGTTTTAGAAAACGTAGCATTCTGTAATTACTGTAAAATACTAGTCTGTAAAATATTTGTACTACTTGTCTGATAAATATCTATCTGGTAAATATTTGTCTATATATGTGTATACTGTAAATCATGATATTCTGGAAAAACTACATAAATTCTGTATCAGAAAAATATCCACTCAGGCCACACAAATAATAAAACTCATATTCTGGAAAAACTGAATAATAAACTAATATATATATATATATATGTATAATTTCCTGGTAAAATTGCTAAAATTCCTAGCACAGCATATCTCCCTTACCTAACTGGCTAGGAGACTCGCCTCCAACTTAATCCTCACACTCACAACGTACTATTCCCCAAAATCCTCAAATAATACACATATGCATATTTCCAATAAATCAATTATTTTTCCCCGAGCCTACATACTAGTAAATTTCTGAAATATAATTTACGTGGGCTTCTAAAAATACTCACTAGGGTTTCCAACCCATATCTGCAGGGTCCTGAAACACCCTATTCCTGAAAATATAATACTCAACTTTTATTCCACAAAACACCAGTATATGTCCATATAACATAAAATCTAAACTCAAATAAGCCTGATACGACTGAAAATACCCATTTATTCAACTTATCCAAATTCTGGGATGGTGTCCAAGTTCGCCTAACCAATGATCTACTCCAGCAGACTTGAAAAGACTCTTCCTAGGAGTAGCGTGGCGGCTTCTGATCGTCGAACTGGTGAAAAACGAAGCCGGAATCGTAAAGAGAAGGGAAGAGGGTCGGTTTTAGAGAGAGAGAAGGGTTTTTGCTCAAATTCTCGCTGAAAAATCTAATTTGGGCATATTTATAAACTTGAATTCGTCGATGAGACACATCACCTTGTCGAAGAGTCCAAGAAGGGAGTTTGTCGCCGAACCCAAATCCTTCGTTGATGAACTTTACGCTCTGCAAAACCCCTCTCAATATCTTCTCATCGATGAGACACGTGTCCACGTCGACGATCCCAAGAAGCCTGTTCGTCGACAAGACCCTACTGACCCTTTAAAAATTCTCCTTTACTTCCTCCTTTCTTTTATTATTTAATTACCATAATTCTATGGGTCTCTACAAAAGTTCCCGGCGATCTGTTTGATAACATTTTGCATAAACAAATGAATTCAAGAAATTCTAATCCACATAACTAAAAATACCCGAAATAACTTGATCAGACATATGTTGTAACTTAAAGTGCACTTCCTCTTCCCAAAACATCCAAAGTTTACCCCCTACCGATGCATTCACACACAAATTTGGAAAATTTAGAAAGTCAACCCATTGTGACATCAAACTTTCATCAGAAAGTGGCTCTGAAAGAACCAAAATAGAAGGTGAAAATTTCCTCATTAACTTTTGTAAATGGCTTTTAGAAGTGCTAAACCTCGCACGTTCCATACTAGAATTGTATTAATCATAAATCAAGTTTCTTTGGATGGGTAATAACCCATTGAGACTTCTTCTCACTTTGCCCATTATTATCCTTCAACTTAACAAGCGAAACATATAAATCATCATTCGAACAATAACCTTTTTCCAATGGGAGTTTCTCTAAAGTATTTGTCTCCACCTCCCTTGTTGGCCTTACAAGGTTTAAAATCTTGTTATCTTGTTTTGATGCTAACAAACAAGTGTAATTTAATGTATTTGTGTGAGTAATGATATTTCAGGGCTCATATATGAGAAAGCAAGGTCAAAGTGCTCACAAGGATCAAATGAAGCTTAAAAAAGTTAAAGCATGCTTTTAAAGATGATATATGAAACCTTGAAGAATATGAGGACATGAATGAGTTGTTGAAAGTCAAGGCATATTAAAGTCAAAAGAGCCAAAGAAAGACAAAGTGAGAAAGCTCAAAGAATATGGAAGTTTGAAGAAAAGATGAACTTACTTCAAGGACAAAGCATGAAGACTCAAGAACCTAAAATGAGAAAAGTCTTAAAAGTTTTCATGTAAGTACTTTAATATTTAAAATATCGTTTGAAATATTTTGAAGCTCTTAGGTTAACTTATTAGACCTAAATACCTTTTAAAATATCTGAAAAATATTTTTATAAAGTCAAAAATTATTTTAAAAAGGTTAGAATCATTTTTGGAATGAAAAGCATCAAAAAGAGTTTTTCTAATTGCTGTCAGTTTTTATACAGCCGCAATGAGATGATTTTTTCTCTATCAAAAACTCATTATTTTAAAACATTATCAACATAAAAGTTGTAGGATTTTCTCTTAGATTTCTTTTGACACCAAGAACATTTAATTTGGAGTAATACAAAAAAAGTTATGGCCAAAACACTGAAATGGGGTCACTGCTATCAAACATCTGAACACTGTTCACCGGGGGGGGGGGATTTCAGATGACTGAAAAAACGACCTCAGACATCTGAAGATTAAGTTCAGACGACTGAATTTTTTCTGGACAGAATATAAAGAAGGCAATAACAGTTCAAACGTCTGAACTCGCGACTTCAGACGTCTGAACATTGTTTAACGGGCAAATTTTTAAATTTTAATATTTTAAACATAGAAACAAGTTTGAAAGCCTATAAATACATGGTTTTGCAAATCAAAATACATCCAAAAATTGAAAAATCTGCTTGTAAAGCTGAAAGCACTCTTGTTCTTTCAAAGCTCTCTTGCTCACTCATTGCAAATCTATTTTGCTGAGATATTCTGAAGTGCTAATCCTTCCTCCTTTGAATTCCTATTACTAATCCTCTTCTAAGAAGGATATTGGTGAATTCTACACTTAAGCTTCATTGTATTTCATATTGATATTTTACATTCAAAGTATATAGTGCTAAAATTGTACTAATTTGCTCTTTGAGAGAGTATACTTGTATGCAGATTATATCTTGTTTCTTGTAGTTCTTTGACGATTCCAAGGGTTGATTGGATCGTTGGCTAAGCAAGGAAATATTGCTTAGAGAGGCGGGCTCTAGCCTATGTAAGGAGTGACCGAACGAGGGGATATCGTTTCGAGAAGGTGGGCTCTAGCTTTAACAAAGGAGTGTTGTAAAGGTTTGTTCCGCCCGTCAACGGAATAGGTTTTAGTGAATCCTTTGGTTGTTTGCCAAAGGTGAGGATGTAGGCTATGTTGAAGCCGAACCTCGTAAAAATCTCTGTCTCACTCTCTCTTTCCCTATTCTTTATTTTCAATTCATATACAACTGTGTGGATGATTTAAATATCTAAATTATACATACCACGCATATTTGGAAATCAAGTAAACTTAAAGTCCAATTTTGATTTAGGTTGCGAAAACCGAAAGGGAGTACGTTGGTTATACCATATCTTGCGGAAGCCATACGGGAGTATGTTATTTGGTTAACACCCCAAAGATAAATTTACCAAGAGTTTATCTGAGTTCTAAATATTTGGAAAGAGTGATTTGATTCATTTATACAGGGCTTTACATCAGCAAACATAAATCCTCATTCACTATAGGGCTTGGTTCAAATTTGGCAAATGTAAACAAACAACCATCTTGAGTTGTTATATTATCAAAGTGCTGAATACTTTATATCTTGGTTTGGTTGTTTGTTGTTTAACTTGTGCTTGGCAAATAAATTGATTGTTTGGTTTGAAGATTGTGTTTAATTGATTGGTTGTTTAATTGTGGTATTGATTGGATAAAAGAACTAAGTTCTTGAGTGATAAAGAATTAAACAAACATGTCAAGAATTGTTTAAAAGAAATAAAGGAAGTTTAAGGTATCTTAAAAGGAATTAAAAGAAATTTTTAGAATCCAATTCACCCCCCTCTTGGGAAGCTATTCCTAATTTCAATTAGTATCAGAGCGGGGTTATAGCAACTCTTAAACTAGAAGTTATAAAAAGATCTAAATGGCTAACTTAGGCGTAGCTCCCTTTGGAGAGGGACAATCTTCAATTAGGCCACCAATCTTTTGTCGACAAAACTATACATTTTCGAAAAAGAGAACGCAAATATACATTCAAACCATGGATTGGAAAGCTTGGGAGGTTGTCACGGATGGTAATCTAATTCCTACCACATTTGTAGATGGAAAACAAATACCAAAGGAAAAGAAAGACATGACTGAAAGAGATTATAAAATGTTGCAAAAAAACTCTAGTGCTATGAATGCTCTATATTGTGCTTTAGACGCCAATGAATTTAATTGAGTAATGACTTGTAAAACAGCTAAGGAAATATGGGATAAACTAGAAGTTACTTATGAAGAAACAACGGATGTGAGGGATAATAGGGTTGATATGCTCACAAACGAGTATGAAGCCTTTAAGATGAACCCGGATGAATCAATTACTAATATGTTTACTAGGTTCACTCACATAATCAATTCCCTAAATGCCTTAGGAAAAACTTACACTACTTATGAGATGATAAGAAAAATTTTAAGAGGTCTTCCCTCCATGTGGGAACCAAAGGCTACTGCTATCACGGAAGGTAGAATTTTGAAAATCACATCTTTAGATGAGCTTATAGATACTCTTCTTACATATAAAATGGCAATAAATGAAAAGAGTGGAAAAACTAAAGCCCAAGAAAAAATAGCCTTTAAAACCTCATAAGAAAAGTCTAATAGTGAAGAGATGGATGAAGATGAAGCAGCCTTCATATCTAAAAAGCTAGCAAGGATACTAAGAAGGAGAAACAAATTCAAGAGAATAAATCAAAAATCTAAATCAGATGAATCAGAAGAAGAAGTTACCAAGAAATCAAAGAATAAAACTCCTAAATGCTATAATTACAATAAAGCTGGACATTTAAAACCGGAATGTCCACTATTAAAGAAAGAGTCTAAAAAGAAAATCAAGAAGGCCATGAAAGCCACTACTTGGGATAGTACAAGTAGTTCGGAGAATGAAATAAGTGACCAAGAGGTTGCTTACACGTGCTTTATGGCATGGGATAACAAAGAAAGCTCCTCAACTAAATCTTCAAATAATTCTTGTAGAGATGAATCAAGTGATGAGGGTATGCCATCTTATGATGAATTTCAAAATGATCTATTCAAAGTACATAAGATGCTGATGAAAGCAAATAAACAAAACACCTCATTGAAGAATAAGAATGAAAGTTTAATGAAAGAGTTGGAATTCCTAAAGAATGCTGAAAGAGATAAAGACTCAAAACTCAAGCAATTAGAACATAAGTATGAATCAGCAATGAAAGAAATAGAATCCAAAAATATTGCTGAAAAAGAAAATAACTTGAAAATTGAGAAACTAGAAAGCAAGAATGAACAAATGATAAAAGACTTTCGATCCCTATCCTCTACCGTATATGAGAAATATATGTATATTTTTGAATTAGAGGACAGAATCAAAAAATTATCTCTAAAATTAGAGAAATCATTAAAGAAGGTTGATAACAAGAAAGACATAGAGTTAAATAATCTCAAGAATCAAATCAAAGATAAGGATAAAATTATTTACAACTTCACAGAAGGAATGGAAAACCTTAATAAGATGATTGGCTTACAAAGAATGTTTCTAAATAAAGAAGACATTGGTTTTAATGGAATTGAAAATAAAAAGAAAAAGAATTCTTACATGGGATATTTCTCGAAAGAATCCAAAGACTATACTTGTTCATCTTCTAATGCCTACACAAACACCATATGCTATCAATGCAAGAAAAAAGGACATATAAAGTTTGAATGTCCGTTTAAGAGGAAAGATGTTAAAACCAAATAAGTATGGAAAATAAAAGAATTATCCCTTGAAAAATCCTCTAGACCCAAGAAAATATGGGTACCAAAAATGAAATAATGACTTCACACATATATAAAATAGAAAAAGGCATTGTTGGCCAAAATCATAGGATGATTTTTTTTACAAGGCTTAACTTAAGGAAATATATATAGAAAATATCAAATCTGAGCTTATTATATAAGCCCCTTGATGTTACATGCTACATGCTTACTTGCCTACATGTGATGTATTGATATGCTATATACTACATGTGTATTAATTATCTTGACTTAATTTATATTGAAAAGTATGGCTCACTATATTGAAACTTGAGAATGAGATTATTGAGCTTAAGCATAAATTTTTTATATAAGGATAATTCTTGAACATGCATGATTTTAAATGAATCAAATGGATAAACATATTGTTTTTTATCTATGAGTTATGAAAGATATAGTAGTTATATTGGTATCCATGAACTACACATTATGTGATATTCAGATTTGGTATTTATAAAGTATTTTTTGTTTCACATGTTAAAAATTTCAATAGATATCAAATCTAAAAGCTCACTTGGTATCACAAAGTCAAATTATTTATGAGAATGATTACGTCTATAAGCATGATGTGTCATTGATGATCTTAACATGATATTGATATTTGATACATGATATGATTCAATATTTTTCATGGGATGATAAAAGCAAAATTAATAATAAAACTGAATGTATTGAATTCAGGGGGAGTGTCATGAATCATTAATCAATTGATATCATGAATTAAATTTTAAATTTAAATTGGTATCATAAAAATCATCAAATTAATATCAACTGGTATCTTAAATAAATGTTGTGAGCTACACACTCCACATGCTATATTGAAAAACAAAAACTTGAGTGTGTACATATGTTTGGAATACATGGTTATTGATATGCTCAAAATGATTTGTATTTGAATTTAAATCATTTCTTTTCTTTTTGATTGATGTCAAAAGGGGGTGAAGTTGTGAAGCAAAAATTGAGCATAATTGAGCATGAACATTATATCTATCCAAAAGAAGTATTTAAGTATTTAATATGGATTGAAAAAAGCTTGTAAAACCAAAAGAAAGTAATAAGCATGATAGATGAAATTAATATTTATTTTATTAATATGAAGCTTATTGAAAAGGGGAGCCTTTTTAAGGCTCACTCACATTTTTGCTCCTTATTTGTCATCATCAAAAAGGGGGAGATTGTTGGCCTTACAAGGCTTAAAATCTTGTTATCTTATTTTGATGCTAACAAACAAGTGTAATTTAATGTATTTGTGTGAGTAATGATATTTCAGGGCTCATATATGAGAAAGCAAGGTCAAAGTACTCACAAGGATCAAAAAAGAGTCAAAGCATGCTTTTAAAGATGATATATGAAACCTTGAAGAATATGAGGACATGAATGAGTTGTTGAAAGTCAAGGCATATTAAAGTTAAAAGAGCCAAATAAAGGCAAAGTGAGAAAGTTCAAAGAATATGGAAGCTTGAAGAAAAGATGAACTCAATTCAAGGACAAAGTATGATGACTCAAGAACCTAAAATGAGAAAAGTCTTAAAAGTTTTCATGTAAGTACTTTAATGTTTAAAATATCGTTTGAAATATTTTGAAGCTCTTAGATTAACTTTTTGGACCTAAATACCTTTTAAAATATCTAGAAAATATTTTTATAAAGTCAAAAATTATTTTAAAAAGGTTAGAATCATTTTGGAATGAAAAGCATCAAAAAGAGTTTTTCCAATTGCTGTCAGTTTTTATACAATCGCATTGAGGTGATTTTTTATCTATCAAAAACTCATTATTTTAAAAAATAGTCAACATGAAAATTGTAGGATTTTCTCCTAGCTTTCTTTTGACACCAATAATACCTAATTTGGAGTTATACAGTAAAACTTATGGTCAAAACACTGAAGCAGGGTCACTGCTGTCAAACATCTGAATACTGTTCACGGGAGGGACTTCAAATGACTGAACAAATGGCCTCAGACGTCTGAAGATTAAGTTCAGATGTCTGAAGTTTTTCTGGATAGAATATAAAGAAGGCAGTAGCAGTTTAGACGTCTGAACTCGCGACTTTAGACGTTTGAACACTGTTCAACGGACAAATTTTTAAATTTTAATATTTTAAAATATAGCCCCAAACTTTCTAAAAATTTGGGAAACTCTCAAAGGAAACTTTTGCAACATGGAAACAAGTTTGAAAGCCTATAAATACATGGTTTTTCAAATCAAAATACATCCAAGAATTGAAAAATCTTCTTATAAAGCTGAAAGCACTCTTGCTTTTTCTAAGGTCTCTTGCTCACTCATTGCAAATCTATTTTGCTCAGATATTCTAAAGTTCTAATCCTTCCTCCTTTGAATTCCTATTGCTAATCCTCTTTTAAGAAGGATATTGGTGAATTCTACACTTAAGTTTCATTGTATTTCATATTGATATTTTACATTCAAAGTATATAGTGCTAAAATTGTACTAACTTGCTCTTTGAGAGAGTATACTTGTACGCAGATTATATCTTGTTTCTTGCAGTTCTTTGACGATTCCAAGGGTTGATTGGATTGTTGGCTAAGCAAGAAAATATTGCTTAGAGAGGCGGACTCTAGCCTATGTAAGGAGTGACCGAATGAGGGGATATCGTTTAGAGAAGGCGGGTTCTAACCTTAACAAAGGAGTGTTGTAAAGGTTTGTTCCACCCGTCAACAGATAATGTTTTAGTGAATCTTTTGGTGGTTTGCCAAAGGCGAGGACGTAAGCTGTGTTGAAGCCAAATCTCATAAAAATCTCCGTCTCACTCTCTCTTTCCCTATTCTTTATTTTTAGTTCATATACAACTGCGTGGATGATTTAAATATCTAAATTATACATACCACGCTATTTGGAAATCAAGTAAACTTAAAGTCCAATTTTGATTTGGGTTGCGAAAACCAAAAGGGAGTACGTTGGTTACACCATATCTTGCGGAAACCATACGAGAGTATGTTATTTGGTTAACACCCCAAAGATAAATTTATCAAGAGTTTATTTGAGTTCTAAATATTTGGAAAGAGTGATTTGATTCATCTATATAGGGCTTTATATCAGCAAGCATAAATCCTTATTCACTACAGGGCTTGGTTCAAATTTGGCAAATATAAACAAACAACCATCTTGAGTTGTTATATTACCAAAGTGCTGAATATTTTATATCTTAGTTTGGTTGTTTGTTGTTTAACTTGTGCTTGACAAATAAATTGATTGTTTGGTTTGAAGATTGTGTTTAATTGTGGTATTGATTGGATAAAAGAACTAAGTTCTTGAGTGATTAAAGAATTAAACAAACAAATCAAGAATTGGTTAAAAGAAATAAAGGAAGTTTAAGGTATCTTAAAAGGAATTAAAAGAAATTTTTAGAACCTAATTCACCTCCCTCTTGGGAAGCTATTCCTAATTTCATTCCTATTCAATTCACAATTATGTAGGACATACCTAGGCATGATTGTAATGCCCCAACTTGGGTCTGCCAGGGAGCACTGCATCTCACCTTCTCCACTTGAACTAGACAACAAGGGGGCCGGCCTTATCGGACTAATGACTGGCCTTACAGACCAACATGTATCATTTTCAGTGTGTTTTGTCCTCACTTACACATTTCCTGAGAAAACTTCCCAGAAGGTCACCCATCCCAAGATTACTCCAAGTCAAGCACACTTAATCGTGGAGTTCTTATGGGAAGGCTCCCGAAAAGAAAGGTACACCTAATTGATATGGGTAGTAACATCTAATCCTTTTTAAGCCTTTCTTTCACGGGTTAACACATTCTCCCCCACTTACAGAACACAACATTCTCGTTGTGAACCCACATTTCCAAACCTAGGCGATGTGAATCTCATCACACTTCTGGCTGGGTAATGACTTTGATACCATTACGTAACGCCCTAACTTAGGTCTGCTAGGGAGCACTACGTCTCTCCTCCTTCACTTGGACCAGACAATAAGGGGTGGGCTTTATCAAACTAATTAATGGCCCCACATACCAATACATGTCATTTTCAATGTGTTTTGTCCTCACTCACACACTTCTTGAGAAAACTTCCCAGAAGGTCACCCATCCTAAGATTACTCCAAGCCAAGCACACTTAACTGTGGAGTTCTTATGGGAAGACTCTCGAAAAGAAAGGTGCACCTTTGTTGATATGGGTAGTAACATCTAATCCTTTTTAAGTCTTTCTTCCATGGGGTATCACAATGATTGTACACTCTTGTTCTAAGATTTATGAAACCATGTTACAAGATGTCATCAACTAATCATACACTACTATAGCATCTTCCACTATCAACATATTAGCATCGCGAGCACCTAGGATTGGTTCAACAATCTCCTCCCTCTGCTCAATCTCATACTATTTTGTGTTCATCTGCAAAATCTCCACTTTAGGCCTCGGTTCTTCGGGAACAAACTCACCCTCTTCCATCTCACTTTGCATAACTATCTCAACCACTGGCAAAATTTGTGATCTCATTGCACCCTCTTGAACATGATCCACCTCTAAAGGTTCTTCAACATTGCATGTATCTATCAATTCTCTTTGAACTTCTTTCCTTTTACCCAAATTCTTCACACGCCAAACTTCTTGTCGATTTTCTTGTCTAGCATTTTTCGTATCCTTATGTCTATCCCCAATTTTTTGTTTCCTTTCACCCACTCGACATACCACCTTTGAATGCCATTGTTTATGACATTTCTCATAATAAAATCCTTACTTTTCACACTTCACTTTCTACTAATTTTTTTGATTTTCAAAAACAACAATCGAGAAAGCTTCCACCTAATCTGCCAATAAATCCACCTCCACGCACATTCTTACACCTGTAGCCCTAGTTCGATTAAGCGTAGCATTGTCAGTTCCAAGATATCGACCAAACCTCGTGGCTAGAATCTATAAACAATCAGGCTTGTACATGTGCATTGGAACACCAGGGAGAAATAACCATTGAGGGGCCAAGGATGGTTCCTGCTTCAGATTGAAATCCTTTGTCCATTGAAAAAGATGAAACAGACACCCAACCAAAATCCTTCCTTCACAAGACCATCCATGAAGAAAATATTGTTCATAATTCATCTGAACCAATACATGAAAATCATCCATGAAACTAACAGAAGGGATCTCCGAAATGCTCCAAGACTTTATGATATTCAAACAGATAATGTCAATGGATGGCTTAGAGCGCAAAAATTTCAAAACTAACGTTAACCGGATCTTCTGCCACTTTGTTCATCTTAGCCTCAGAAAAAATGAATATAATATCTCCATCTACATCAACAGAATATCTCATGACTAGTTTGAAAGAGGAAGACGACAGGTTAACAACATGAGAACGTGATACTACACGGGCATACGACAAAAGTCTTGAACCACCATTCGAAAGAGGCCCCACTGGTGGAGGATCCACTAAAGGGCCGACAAGCACCGCCATCGTAGTCGCCTAACTTCATAAAAACCCTAGACCATGTGATGGTTGAAGAGAGACATACTTGATTAAGGAATTCAATGTCCTAGAGATCTTGCAGGCGACGAGATGAACGACTGACTGTGGTTGCGGCTAGTGACTCTATCGAATCGTGCACAGTAGGAGGAGGTTGGGGATGCAGGATGCGAGCGGGAGGTTCAATTTCTTAACTAGTTGGGTAGGGGTTGGATGAAACTAGAAAACTACTAAGAAGATCTCCACAGATTTGCCTACATAACAAGACGTCCGACGATGACAGGTCTGAGAAGATGTCCATAGATCGGCTTTGAGAGGAAATGAAGCTTTGAGCCTTCCATGATTCACTTTACTTGTTGGACAGAGGGTCGGAGGAATCCAGGGAACGACGAGCCGTTCGGAGATTCGCCTACGAGGAGGCGACGTCCGGCAACGGAGGCTACGAGCGGTCGTGAGTGAAAGCAAAGGCTCCTAGCACAGCTAAAATCGAAACATCTGGTGACGGAGGCTCACAAGGACGCAAGCAAGGGCAAATTCCTCGCTTGCCTCTCTCGGAATCGTCATTCGGAGATGTCTGGCGGCAGAGGCTCACAAGTACTTGCGAGCGAAAGCTAGGGCACTTTTGGCAGCAGCATTCCAGTCTTGGAGTATACCTAAGAATTCAATTTGCCACCCTTAAAATCATTAAACTCGTAAAACCTAACTCAAACTCAAATAAAATTAAAATAAAATTCAATTGAATTGAGTTATAAAAAATAATTTATACCAACTCCTTCAATAACTTAACTCGCATACTTTCCAAAAATATCAATAAAACAATTGTAGGACAACCTTATCGATCGCAAAAGAAAAAATCAAGTGTACCATTTGATTTGTTGGAAGGGAAATTGTCATGCTCCTTTTCTTTCTCTGTTTTGGATTATAATATCAATTATGATTATGGTGGCGAATCATCTATATATATATATATAGAGAGAGAGAGAGAGAGAGAGAGAGAGAGAGAGAGAGAGATAATACAGATAGAGATAAAACGAAATTTCGTGAAGAATGGACGTGGATATTTTTCTGGAATTGACAATGCTGAGGAAGGCGTAGGTCTCCCAAGCCTCTGCGATTATACTTCAATGGAGATTAATGTGGGCAGTTTTCAGCTCATCTACTTCCAACCACTCTGCCTATAGTCCATCCCAATGGCCTCTCTTTCTCTCACTCTCTCTCTCTCTCGCGCGCCGTGTGGTTTAATTTATAGCTGTCCATCCGCCACTTGCCACTCTTATTACTTAAACAACACGAAGCCCTCTGCCCTCGAAAAGTCCGTTTCTTCCCACTCTAATACCAGGATCCAGTAAGCTACCTTCACCATCCATGGCTATGCACTAGTTCCTTTCTGGATCTTCTTATTTATTTTGAATCCTTCACTGCAATAAACCCATTGAATAGATCCTTCTGCTTCCCCTCTCAGTTCAGTAAATATGGGTGCCTGTTTCTTGGACCAACTCAAAGCTCAGCCAGTTTGGGTTCTCGTGTTTTTCGCCGTGGGTTCTCTGTGCCTTCTGAAATCCTTCTTGGGCATTCTCAAGTGGGTCTACGCTTGTTTTCTCAGACCCCCCAAGAATCTCAAGAAATACGGGTCGTGGGCGGTGGTGACAGGACCTACGGACGGTATCGGTAAGGGGTTCGCCTTTGAGCTCGCTCGGAAAGGGCTCAATTTGGTCTTGGTGGGTCGGAATCCTAGTAAGCTAAAGGATGTTTCGGACTCGATTCAGTCCAAATACGGGAAGATCCAGATCAAGACTGTTGTAGTTGATTTCGCCGGCGATCTCGACGAGGGTATTAAAAGGATTGGGGAAGCAATCGAAGGTTTGGATGTTGGGGTTTTGATTAACAACGTTGGTATTTCGTACCCGTATGCGAAGTTCTTCCACGAAGTGGATGAGGAGCTTTTGAGGAATTTGATTAAAGTTAATGTTGAGGGAACCACAAAGGTTACGCATGCTGTTCTGCCTGGGATGCTGAAGAGGAAAAGAGGCGCAATTGTGAATATTGGGTCGGGTGCTGCAATTGTGATCCCCTCTGAACCGCTCTACGCTGTTTACGCTGCCACAAAATCGTGAGCATTTTAATTCTTCTTGTTGACGTTGTTTCTGTTAGTTAAGTTTTTGTGTTGAAAGTTGTAATGCTGAAATGGAGTTTTCTTGGGCGCACTCTTTGCAGGTATATTGATCAATTCTCGAGGAGCCTTTATGTTGAATATAAGAAGAGTGGGATTGATGTGCAGTGTCAGGTACTCTTGCTGGCTTTTAAGATCATTTTGAGCTATGGAATTCATGATTTCCTATATTATGCTTATCCTCCACAGCACACGCATGCGCCCACACACACACACACACACACACACACACACTTCAAGCGTGAACAAAACATGAAAGGTGTGGGGAACTGGAAATCCACATATGTTGCCGCAGTACCCTATACCCTAAAGATGATTCGTGAGCTCTCTCTCTCTCTCTCTCTATATATATATATATATGCATGAATGTTATGATCTAATCTAGATAGATCATAACCAGTAAATTGAGAGAATAGAGAGCTTAAACAGCCTGACCTGATCTACCTTGAGCTCATAACATTGCCTTTTGTTTCACAATATCCTTGTCCTCAAGGATCTAAGGCAGAATCACTAGAATAAGAATGAAGCTAAACCCCTAATCTCTTCAAGTACACTAGCTTCTCCATCAGCAGTCTCGAGAAATTGTTAAGTAATGACTATGTCTTGCATAGATTCCCTTCAATTACAAGCAGTAATGCCACCATAACATTTTCCTCCCATTAACCACATCTTTCTCTCCAAGGATGGAAGTGATGACGTTGAACTAGAAGGAAATTTTCAACTGTAGTTATTGTTTGGATCTTGCAAGAGATGACAAAAAGATAGCTAATTCCTTTCCCAGTACATTGAAAGAGCTGTGTGGTCATGCAATTTCTTATATCCTCATTGCTATTGCTAATGACTTAAAATTTTAAAGTATATCATATATGCTTCCCTTATGGAGTTATGTCAAACAGTGCCAATATTCTGCAAATTAGCATTGTCTTTTCTCCCTCCAATGAGTAGAATCCTTAATTCATTTAGACTTTATTTGGATCAAGGATTTTGTTTTGGAAAAAAGGAAAGGAAAATAATGAGGAAATTCATTTTTCCATTATATTTTTCTTCTATATTTAATATTATGACAAATGAAAAGTTGTTTTGATATGATTAAAAATTAGGAAAAAGCAAGTAGTAATGATGTGTAAAATCAAATTTTGTTCATGGATTTGGTATATATTTCTATTTTCTTTCGGACTTTCCTTGATAACCAAACGTGAAAATGTGAATTCCATAGTATATTTCTTTCTTTTCCTTAATACTTTCCGAGTTCCAAACGGGCCTTTAGCATTGGTTGAGCAAATTTCTGTTGATTCATAACCTCAACTCCCTATAATGTTGGTTGAATTGTTGAGCAGACATATCAAAGCACAATATATAAGCTCTTTCCATTTCTTTGGAGCCCTTCCTTCAACATCTCAAGATATTTTTCTTAAAGCTTCTTCCTAGATTTCGTTCTTTCTTCTCTTTGAAGCTCTTTTCAGCACATAGTTTCCTTCATTGAAACTTAGTACCCTTTTCTGCAACAAACAAACAAGGGTGTCTACTTTTAAATTTGTTTGAAAGAACACATTTCTCATAACATTTGAAGCAACCCATTTTTCCTTCCTGTTTTGAACATCCACACGATCTAGGCTTTTGTTTTTCTTGAAATTAAAGGCGTGAAACTGTTTTTGTCCCTTGTCAAGTTGATATTTGGTGTTTGGGGGTAGTAGCTGTGATTGTAGGACTTTTAATAAGGATCGAATCTGGAATTTGAAGGAAAAGCAGGTTATTTATGGGTTTGGGCACACTGTGAACATATGGAATATGAATTGGTTCATTTTTATAATCATGTCTTGAAGAATAGACTCTTGCATTGCCAGTTTTTTTACGCACAATCAATGAAGTAGGTCTAGATTGTGCATTTGAACCATAGAGCATATATTATTGGGAAGCCCACGCATGAAACTACAAATAAGGAAGGTTTTTTAGAATAACCTTGTGTAGCACTTACTAAGAAAATATGTGAGCTCCACAAATTTCTCCTGATATATCTAGTTTG
Organism: Malania oleifera; assembly: GCF_029873635.1. Taxonomy (NCBI): domain Eukaryota; kingdom Viridiplantae; phylum Streptophyta; class Magnoliopsida; order Santalales; family Ximeniaceae; genus Malania; species Malania oleifera. Next base: position 80,902,462 of record NC_080428.1, on the reverse strand, counting down.
ATGTAATTTTCAGAATTCTTCTGCAAAATCTTTGTACTCACTTTCTTCTACATATTGTCGTTGGCTTGATTACATTGTTGGCCCGCAACCTAATGGGTGAAGTGGTAGGCTAACATAGTGTCAGAGCCATGGCTGCTAGGAAGGTCCTGGCTTGTATTCTTGTTGTGTTTCTCATTCGTTTTTAAACAACAACAACAACACAACCTACCATTGTGCCAAAAACAATAACTAACTCACTCTTCCTTACATGTGCTCTACTAGGCCTGCGTCTCAAATGCCTAGATCATCTAAGTCATCCTTACCTTATCTTATCTTCGATTGGTGCTATGTCTAAATTCTTGTGCATATGCTCATTTCTTATTTTATCTTTTAATGTTATACCACTCATCCACCTTAACATTTCAACAACTTTAACTTTTTGTACATGTTGTTTTTTAGTTGCCCTACATTTTGAACATTTGTATTTCAACAACTTTTACTTTTTGTACATGTTGCCATAAAGCATAACCGACCTCATAGTTGTCTTATAAAACTTTCCTTCTAATTTTAAGGATGTTCTACAATCACACAACACACCTGACGCACTCCTCCATTTTATTCAAACTATTTTAGTTCTATGTACTACATTTTTTTCAATTTTTGTTTCTGCTTGCATAATAAATCCAAGATATCTAAATCTATTAGTACTATTAATTTCTTGATTATCAAGTTTAATCTTCTTTCTACTATTACTTCTTACATTATTGAAATTATATTTCATATATTTTGTCTTATTCCTACTTATCCTAAAACCTTTACTCTAATGCAATTCTCCAAAGTTCTAACTTAGATTCCACTTTGCTCCTATTATCTTCAATCAACACAATATCATTTGCAAGCAAGGGATCTCATTTTGAATATTCCTAGTAAGTTCATCAATCACTAAAGTAAAAGGGTAAGAACTCAAAGTAGAATTTTGATGCACACCTATTGTGATTGGAAAATCTCTAGATTCCCTTTCTATAGTTCTAATGTTAGTTACTATTCTATCATACATATCCTTAATGACCTCATTATATCTACTACATACCCCCTTCTTTTCTAAAATTTACTAAAGAACTTTCGTAGGTACTCTATCATATGCTTTCTCTAGGTCAATAAAAATCATATGCAATTCCCTCTTCTTTTGTCTAAAATTTTCTGTTAAACTTCTTAAAAGATAAATAGCTTCTATTGTTGATCTCCCAGGCATAAAACCAAATTGATCTTTTGATATCCTTATTTCAAGGCTTATTCTTTGTTCAGTTAACTTTTTCCGTAATTTCATTGTATGAATCATTATCTTAATTCCACAATATTTATTACAGTTTTGAATATCACCTTTGTTTTTATATAAAGGTATTAACGTACTTTTCCTCCATTCCTCGAGCATTTTCTTGATTTTTTATAATACTATTGAATAGATTTAGTTAAGCAAATAATTCCTTTTTCCCCTAAACGTTTCCAAAATTCAATTGGTTTTTTATTTGGTCCTATAGATTTCCCACTTTCCATTTTTTTAACCCCATCTTAATTTCAAGGACTCTAATTTTGCGAATAAAGCTCCTATTTTTAGTCTTCTCCTCATTTGTCACTTCTAAGTTCAATCATTCATTCTGGTTTTCATTAAACAATTTATCAAAGTATATTTTATCTGGTCCTATAAATTTTTCACTTTTCATTTTTTTAACGCCATTTAATTTCAAGGACTCTAATTTTGCGAATAAATCTGCTAATTTTAGTCTTCTCCTCATTTGGCAATTCCAAGTGCAATGTTTCATTTTGGTTTTCATTAAACAATTTATTTGAGTACCTTCACCACCTCTGTTTTATGTCTTCTTCTCTAGTTAAGATATTATCATTCTCTTCCTTTATACATTTTACATCACCTAAATTTTTGTTTTTTCTATCTCTTGCTCTAGCAAGTTGATAAATGTCTTTTTTTCCTTCTTTTGTATCTAGTCTGGTATATAAGGTTTCATAAGCTTTATGTTTAACTTCATTAATAGAAGTTTGCATTTTTCCTCACTTTTTTTTTCAAGATTTTTTCTTATTTCTACAATTTTTTCATATTTTATACCAATTTTTTTTTTGTCTTAACAACTTTTTAGACTTCTTAATTCTACTACCAACTTTCTTTACTACTTGAGTATCTACCTTTGGATTTACCTAAAATCTCTTTTGCTATCCTTACATTAGACTTAGCCATTTTATTTAAAATAGTATTTACATCTACCTTATTCCTTATTGTCTAATCGCATTCTTTTATCATCTTATATTTGAATTTTTACTAAATTACCTTCCTTCAAGCTCCACCACCTAGTCCTCTGGTTTTGATTTATGTTACTCATTCTCTTCCATTTTTTATTATGTATATCTAATACGAGGACTCTTTGTTGTGTAGTCAAACTTTCACCTTGGATAACTTTACAATCCTTACAAGATAGACGATCCCCTTTCCTAATTAAGAACAAATCTATTTTGCTTTTTTTTAAGTCTAACCTTCAAAGTTATTGAGTGTTCTCCTCTTTTTATAAAGCAAGTATTCATTATAATCAAATCCTACGACATGGCAAAATTTAATATTGTATCATTGGCCTTATTTTTAACTCGATAATCATGGCCTCCATGTATCCTCTCATAGCCTATATTATCCTTTCTAATGTGTCCATTTAACTCAGCTTCTATGAAAGTCTTTTCAGACATTAATATCCCTTGTAAAATACTATTCATATATTTTCAAAATTGCCTTTTAAGATTTTTTTCTAAGCCTACTTGAGGAGCATACACACTAATGACATTTACTATCTCTAGGCCTAGAGATATTCTAATTTCTATTCTTTTAACATCCACTACATTATCATTTAGAACTTTGTCTACGATAATTCTCACCCTGTTTTTATGCTTTTCTCTTCCAGTATATCAAAGTTTAAACCCTACTTTTTCAATTTCTCTAGCTTTCTCCATGATTTTGTTTCTTGAAGGTAGATTAAGTTAATTTTCCTTCTGAACATTATTTCTACTATTTCCGTACTTTTGCCTACAAATGTCCCTATATTCCAAGTTGCTAATATAATCCTAAGTTCTTGTGCTGACTTCTATGCCCTCTCCTTTCTACAGTGACCAGGTCTATTCTCTTGACTTAGGTGAATTTGGTAAGAATTCATGATGATATAAGATCTTAAAGTTTTATGATGGCTGTCAGATACCCAACATAACCCTGCTTCTTTATTTGGGCTTGGGACTAGCTATGTGTATAAAGCAAGTTCGAATATATATATATAAATATATATATATTTTTAATGCAAACTTATATTACATAGACAATTTTCTAAATCACACCCTACAACTAGTAGAAAGCACACAAACAACACAATGTATTTAAAAATCTGAAACATACAATTTTGGGTGTGAATTCAAGTTAGACTTAAAAAAAAAAAAACCCATGCAATAGTACTTTTTGGAAAACTTTGTATGCTCCAAGATTTGCAAATGGAAAGTAAAAAAGTGCATATGTTATGCCTACAAATCATAAACACAAAATCTACACTACTAACCATCTATTGGAATAATAATAATAATAATAATAATAATAATAATAATAGGAGAGGAGAAGATCTCACCAGTGGCTGAAATTAAAAGTTAATGACAACCGACTGAAAATACTATTGTAAATGCCCTTTAGCGTTGGAAATTTGATGCTTCTAGCAAAAAATCAAATCGAAGAATATTGAAGCAACGATGGATTGCAAGAATTATTTAATCTAAATTCAAGATTGGCGATGGAATTGAGTAGTATTTGGTGCTGACATAACCTCTCACTGGACTCACACCCCCTCACACATAACCTTGATCAAAGATGGATGTTCTTTTTTGACACCATCTTGAGCTAAAATGTGTAATCTTGCGTATTTTCAGTTGAAATTCTATTGACTCGATCTTTTGGAAGAACTCAGATGGCGTTTTGCTATGGGTTGATTTCGAATAAGGTAGGAGGAAGACCCGAGTGTCTTCGGAGGACGTTGGAGGCCACCTATGGTTAACAGGAGTGAGGAAGACATTGGTGCTGGGTGAACTGTGTGGGTGTGGGGTGGAAATATTGTGGATCGAGATGACTCTTCATAATCTGGGAAGCGAGGCAGATTGAAGGAAACTCTGGCGTCTGCAGGAGGTGAATCAGATTGAATGGAAGCTTGCGTCCGTGCGTGCACGTGTGAGCGGAGGATAACTAGGGCTGGGCGCTGGGCCAAAGCCCATTTGAGTCCTTGTTCTAGTTAGTTTCTCTATTGTTGCTTTTGTTGCTAGTTGTTGTTATAAAACTAGGAGCAGCGGGAATAGTGGGGTGAGCTAGAGAATTGGGAATTTGTTTTGTTTCTTTGTTTCTTTGGAGAGTGGCTCTCTCGAACCAGCCAACCTGTAACTTCATTTCCATTTTTATTGCATTCAGTATTCGTTCATTCATTCCATTTTCTTATTGAAATTTATCCATTCATTTCATTCATTCCATTTTCTTATTGAAATTCATCCATTCATTTCATTCATTCCATTTTCTTATTGAAATTCATCCAATCATCTAGCTCACACTAGGAGATTCATTACACGTTTCTTGAAGAAACCAGAACGATGGAGAAAGAGGGAAGAGAACGGAGGGCGGAGAGTGGAGTCCAAGATGTCAAATTTCTTTGCTACTATGTTGAGCAACAACCGAACCAAAACGAAAACTCATACAAGAACATCGGATGAAGCATCAAGAGAACTCAAGAAACTGTAATTGCCGCTGAAAATTATCAACAAGACGGGTCTGATCTACCTCTTTTACCATGACAACGTTTGGCATTTGGGTGTTTAAGAAAATACGAACAAGTGGGTGAATTTAAAGAGAGGGAGGATGATTCCATAGGAAAATGGGGCTTAACATTTTCTAGATTGAATGGTGGATGATTGGGGAATTAGTCTAAATCTACCGTTTAGAAAAAGTGATTTTTGACTGTTTGTGAAGGAAGAAATTAGTGGAAGACCTCGCATGATTTGGCGAGAAAATTTAGGAAGACAATTGAGGCTGTCTGGAAGATTGATGGATCAGTAGTGTCTCCAAGGCCAAGACTTCTGGTCTGATTGGATTACCAATTGCAATTAGTATTACCAATGAAACATTGTGGGTGTTATTCATTATCTGTTTTCCTCTGCAGCTTCATATGGAATCGGGCTGCATGCGCATGGGAATGTGAAGGCTTGATATGCATTGAAGCTTAAGCTTTAAGGTAAAGCAGTGATTTAACAACTGCTATGGAAAATTTGTTCTATGTGCAATTCTTGTTATTCTTCTGAGATAAATAATATCATATCTCTATCCATCCTTCAAATTACATGGCAACAAGCTCAACCTTTTTTGACTTGGGCACCTCACTCAGTTGGAAGTATTCTTTGCACTTCCTAATCCAACCCCTTGGTTTGTCACCAACTCACCATTAAAAAATGGAAATCAATCCTTGGAGAGTTCGTAATCCAATTCCTTGGTTTTTCCCAACTTATTATTAAAAAATGAAAATCAATCCTTGGAGACTCAATGATATCCCATTGTTTGTTGGTTTCGCTTTGGTGGCTGAATTCCCCAATCCTCATGTCTCTTGGATTGGCAAGACACCCCTTTTAAGCTTCTTACACTATACCTTTCATGATCACCACTTCAGCCCAGATCACGTACTGCTCTGATACCAGCTGATCATGTAACCAGTGAACCGAGAGAATTAAAGAACAGGGGGGAAAGAAGAAGCAGCAACTAATAGAACAGAGAGAAAATGCATTCTGATTCAGTTGTTACTTCAACCATGCAATCATCTCATACTACCCTATTTTTATATGTGCTAGATTACAACTGATTTACTAGCAACTAACATCTTAACTAACTACTATGCTGATTAATGAGTACTAACTGAACTGCCAATTGAACTAACTTAGCTAACTGACAACTGAAACATAGAACACAACTAAAAACTGAACAGAGTAATACTACAGAGTCTAAATGGCATCATCTGGCCTCTGCCTTTGATGTCAAACAGTGTGATCTGATCTTCAGTTCATAAATATTAATTTTATCATCTGCTTTTGTATCCTTTTGGATTGGAAAATAGGGCAAAGGTGGTTGCTTCACACTTTCATCCTATTGGTGGAGTCATTGTTTACTTGTTTGCTTAGTGAACATTTGTTCTATGACAACACTTACAGAGGCTGTAACATTATAACCATGAAAACTTCTGTAAATCACGTGTGAGCAAGATCTATCTGAAAAGGAAGGTGTATTTCCAAGAGGGGGTGAATTGGGTTTTTAAATTTTCTTTGATTGATTTGTTAACTTATTTTAATTTCTGCAATTGCACAAGCAAAGTAGGTTTTCAATTACAAGTTTAGTGGAAAATTAACTTTGTAAAACTTTATGAATGTATATGCCAATTTGTTTATTCTTTTCAGCAACTCAATACAATCCAATCAACACAAACTTAACACAATCCACACTAGAGAAAGAGTTCAGCAATGCTTGTCAAGATTCAGTAATTCAAAGTAGAGTTTGAGAATGTATGCTTGCTGATAAAAAGCCCTGTGTTCATGGACAATTCGAACTTCCAACAATCTTCCCAAAACTCAGACTTTAAATAAACTTTCAGTTAATTAGTCTTGGGTGCTAATCAATCAACATACTCCCTTTAAGGTTTCCGCAATTTATATTGATCAACCAACGTACTCCCTTTAGGTTTTCACAATCCCAAAATCAAATTAAATCTTGGTTTATTTAATTTCCAATCCACGTAGTGTATATGATCAAAAAAATTAAAATCCAACCATGCAGTTAATATAAATAGGAAATTAAATGAGAGTAGGGAAGAGAGTGAGACGAGTTTTTACGAGGTTCGGCTATACCCGCCTACGTCCTCGCCTTAGGCTAAACCACCCAAGGATTCCACTATAACCATTCCTTTATGGGCAGGAGCAACCTTGCAATCTCTCCTTCAATAGGCTAGAGTGTGCCTCTTGAAATGATACCCCACACTTGGTCCAACAACGATTCAAGAACCTGAACCGTTTACAAAACAAGAACAAGTTTTGGTGTACAAAGACATTCTCAACAAGAGCAGATTAGTACAATAATTCAGCACTAAAATATACTTTAATTCAAAGTACTAATTGAAAGAGTTTGAAGCCTTTGGAAGTATATCACTGTGTGCTTTCTTTCTTGATTGAAAGAATTCAATATAGACTCAGAATTGTATAAGAGATTCCCAGCAAACCTGAGTAGAGAAATTTAGAAAGTAATTGCACAAGAGAGCTTTTGAGAGTGTTGAGAGTTTTGAGAACAAGAAGCTTGTAGCTGTAATTGCTTGGTGTATTTGAATCCTTAGCCTTGCGGAGGTATTTATAGATGATTAATCAAGAGTATTTCGTATTCCCTAAGTGACTTGGAGTGTTTCCCAAGTTTTCATAATGGTTAGAATTTAAAAAATCAAATTTAGAAAGTACCCGTTATGTTTAAAATTTAAACTCTCGAAGAGTCAGTCGACTAGGAAATAGGAGTTAGTCACCTGGATGGCTGGATCCATTTAAAACTCTGAGATTTTCAAACACAGAATGAGTCAGTCGACTGGGAACACACGAGTCAGTCGACTATGTCCTCTCGGGTTGTTTCAAAATCAGTTCAAATATTTGTCAGTCGACTGGGAAAACCTTGTCAGTCGCCTGAAAAGACCAAAAACTGATTTTTCAATTTTGTTTTCAAATTCTTTTTGCTCTTTTGTTTTCCCCAAAATAATTTAAGACTTTTGAAAAGAATTTTTCGAGGTTTTTCAAAACATGGTCTCTAAGTCACTGAGATTCCTAATGAGCTACAAATCCAATCAAATTTTCATTTGAATGAAGTACTTATATAGAAACTCTCTTAAGACATTAAAACATTTTAAGCTTGGAGTCTTCATGCTTGTCTTTTGTTTTGTCCATCTTGACTTTGAGCTTCAAATTCTCTAAGCTTTTAGCAAGTCCTCTTTGATATTCACACTCTCATGATCTTCAAGCTTTCATATTCTTTTTCCACGGAGTCTTGCAATCAGCTTTTGTATTCATTTGAACTTGAGCTTAATGACTTGATTCCTGAAGTCTCATCACTTGCAACAAAACATGTTAAGTGACCTTTTCTTTATTATCATCAAAATAAGATTAGTAAGCTATGTTAGGCCAACACTATCATTCTACTTATGAGTGGGTATCTGTGGTAATTGACAAGGACAATGTAGAAAAGAGGCTGCTCTTTAGCAAGCTATTGCCATTAAAACAAAATCATTATAAGGAAAACCTTTTTATCTGATTATCCAATGGTCTCTTGACCACTCAACAATTAACATGGCCGCCTGATCAAAGAATGGTAATGTGTCTCAGCTCCAGTGCCATAGACAAGTGACTAATTAGGGCACTGGGCACATTAGAAATGGTATGTTCTTCAACAAGCATATCCTGCACAAAGAGAGCATTTAATTTGCACACAACTTCATTTCTTCGTAAGAGGCATCCAATAGGGTTTAATTATTTTTTCAAATAATTTTTTTGAGTAAATGGAAATAATCGACTTAATTTTCTTGGGAAATCATAACTAGAAGTTTATCTTCCAATTTTTTCTTTTTACTATTAGTATCTATGAAACATTGGATAACAGATTTAACCTGTTTTTTTCAGATGCCTCGTTGGTTCATCGGGGCATATTCAATGTGGTTGGATATGTAACTTTTGCAATTATTTTTACTTTTTCTGTTTGAATTTTTGAGATTGGCCGGTGGAGGTGCCATCTGTTGTGTTGACAATGTAATTTAGGTTTCACTGCTTATAATAAATTATTTACAAAAAAAAAATTATGCTTTTACCATAAAGCAAATAAGAATGCAATTTTTTTTTTTGGAGTCTATAACATAGAATAGATAAAAAATAACTATTCCCAAATTTTTCCATGTAATGTTTATTCTCATCCCTATTGCATGGATGAATAAAACAAATTTTTTGCATGGGTGACTTCTTTTAAAATTGTTATATCGATATACATTTTTTACTACATTTTTCCATTGTATTCGATCCTATATGTAGGGATAGATTCACAAACCAAATGTAACCTTAATCTTGAGGGCTTTGATGTTAGTTGTATTGTATGCTTTTGATCAAATTATGGGAGTGAAGGCCATGTCTGTTTATCACAATGCAAGATCCTAACATCCCATGTTATCTATGCAGTTTTTATTCTCCAATTTCACTCAACTGGTTTGATTTTTGAGGATCCGCCTTCCAAATATTTTTCCCCAACCCCCACTTCTCTCCCCTCGCCCACCACCACCACCATCACCACCATGACACACAGACACTCACACACAGATGGAATACAGATAAGAAGAAAACAAAAAGATATTTACTGGGTTGAAGATGTCAATTTGTTGCAAAATTTTGAAAACTATAATAGATCACATTGAAGGCTACAAAAGAGAGCAACGAATTATTATTTAGTAAATGGCATGGATGTTGCAAATTCAAAATGGTTCAATCCCACCTGCCTCAATGGCAGATTCGGTGTGAATATCCCAGCTGATCATACCTACGCAAGAAACCATGTTCTTTACCTTTTTCTGTTTTTTTTTTTTTCTTTTTTGTTTTAAAAAAAAATATGACTTGGGTTCTTGGATGCAGGTCCCATTATATGTGGCGACAAGGATGGCATCAATCAGGAAATCTTCCTTCTTTGTTCCCTCTATAGATGGGTATGCCCGGGCAGCTGTACACAGTATAGGCTATGAACCTCGATGCACACCTTACTGGCCCCATTCTCTTCTCTGGGGTTTGGCATCATTGGTGCCTGAGTCTGCTATCGATGCATGGCGTCTCGGGTTCTGCCTCAAGATTAGAAAGAGGGGACAACTGAAGGAATCCATGAAGAAGGAATAAACTGTTCTTTCTTCATCATCCAATTATGGAGGTGGACTGGTATGGGCAGTTCCATTGGCTGATCAAGTATCAGCATGCTTTCTGTTTGGAAGTCATAGATCTTTTTTTCATATTTGAGTTGTAGACTTTGCATGGTTATGTGAGTTTGTTAATTTATAATCTGCTGTACTGTTCTTCCATGAGTCTAGTAATTTGGATTTTTCCTATTTTCCTATCAATGGAGCATCTAGCAGGGTTATATATATATATATATAAAGAGAAATTCAATTATTACCATCCTTAGTCACATGACTCAACACGCATTAAAATCTTAATGTATAACTAACATCTTCTCCAAAAAAAAAAAAAAACACTATTTTTTTGACAAATGAAGGAGTGAGTTGTGTCCAAGAATTTAATTGGTGCCAAAGAACACTAATTAAAAAAAATATATGAATTATTTCATAACTTATCTTTTAGAGTTTAAGATGCATTTTATTAAGTTAGACTTGAACATGTGACCATTTGGTTACAAAGGAATAATCTTGTCGATTGGTGATCACACAAGCACAAACATAAATATTATATATGCATGAATGCTGATGCGTCAGAAGAAGAAGAAGGGTACGCATACCTCTTGGTAGAGGGCAGAAATGTTGAGGGAAGGACCAGGCATCAAGGCAGTGACAAACACAGCCGCAGCAATCTTCTCCGGAGCCTCTCCATGGCCTTGGAGATGGCTACTCCGCCGAAGCTGTGGCTGACTAGAATGACCCGCTGCCGGGGCGGGAGAGCCGCCATGAAGTCCATCAGCGGCTGGAAGTAGGCGGACATGAACCGCAAGTTGTCGGCCTGCGCCGGGTCGATGCCGGAGGCTGCGAGGTCCATGGCGGTGACGTTGTGACCAGAAGACTTTAGAAGAGGAACCAGCTTGTACCAGGACTAGGCACCGAGGCATGCACCATGCACGAGGCGCACGAGCACGAAGTGGCGCTTCATGGTTGTGGTGCGGCCAGGACCATGCACTGATGCATGCGCCATGCACGAAGTGGCGCTTCATGGTTGTGATAAAATGGCAATCTTCTGCTCCCTAGGGCAAGAAGGCAGTAAGAGGGTCCTTTTTAACCTCCTGCTTGGCTTGCTTTCTATGAGTTGTTTTCAGTATTTTTTGCTTATTGGACAACAAGGGTGCTGGGAAGGGGGTGTATTCGAGTCGACTTAATATTAATAGTAAGATACTTGAACTCTATTCAACTTGAAAATATTGAGTTGTAAACTTAACTCGGATAGATCTCAAAAGTGTTAAAAACTCAATTTGATCACAAGTGTGTCAAAATCAAACTTGACTGATTGAATAAATTGATATTAAATACGTTTATAAAGTATATTTAGTAGTGAATATATATGCAAAATATATGTTAGATGACTTTTATAAAATAAAAATAATAAAATAAAAATATTTGATTATACTTGATTAGGTTTGCGAGTAGTATTATAAAATACAATTGATTCATTAACTTACTCAAATAGTTGGAACTAGGTTTGAACATGAGTCTCGAGTTACAGATCTAGTTGCAAATGAATAGTTCACACCATATCCTAAGATGGGCCTAGTGTTCTCTCAAGATCAATGAACAAGTTGACAAAGGTGGGAGTGTTGGGGCTCGGCTTTTATGACTCCAATTTAGTTATGCTCATTTGTGTTCATATGCAAGGGAAAGTACAAAATAAATGCAAAATGAACTAATCAATGTATCATATGAACTTCCCAAGTTATAAAAAAGACTAAAGTTCAATTGTATTTGATGCTAGTGTATAAAATGGATGGTTAAAAGCTCTCATAATTACATAAATTTTGACCAATTTATCACCAATGCAAAAAGCATAAAAATTATAGGCCTTAAATTTAAATTTGAAAAAAATATAACATAATATTATATTAAAGTTTATAAAATTTTTAAAATACTTTTTGAGAATATAAAGTCTTTAGTTCTATATCTTCAAATATATTGATCCTATATTTGGAAAAATTTTGAGCTTGGAATTGCATTGAATTTAAATAAAATTTAATATAAAATTATATTAAAATTTATTCAAATCTATCTTAAGTCAAATTTAAGATCCAAAAATTATACTCTCAGACACCATCTAATACTATATTTGAAAGTGAAAGTCTACGAGTATTTAAATAAATTTTAATATAATTCTATATGAATATATACAAATTCAAATTTAATATCGAAATTTAAACTTCCCTCAAAGTTTTTTTTTTTTTTCCTTTTTCCTCTCTGTTTGTGGCAATGCCACCTGTGGTAAATGGCATTATTCTTTCTTCTTTTTTTCCCTCCAAAATTTTAACTACATTTTGTCAATAAATATATAAATAAAGGACAAAAAGAAAAAACTAAAAAAGTGAAAAACCGTACAGACGAAAGGCAATTAAATGCGCAGGGGTTTTCCAACATTTGCTCCGAAAAGGTGACACAGCGCCACTCGCGGTGCTGCGTCGTGCCTTTTCGAAAACCCTCTCTTCCTCTGTCTCAGCTGCCGCCATTGATGCATCCAAAACCCTACCAAGAGCTTCGAAGTGTCGTACCAGCTCGCTTTTGAGTCTCCTCTCCTTTCCTGCGGGAGTCAAATGGCCGATTCAGATGGGTCGGCAGTTTTCAACACAGTCTTCATCGACACCAGCCTCGACACCCACCTGGCGACTATGGTCTCCGATTCTGAGACTGTTGCCGATCTCAAAAGTAATAATCCCCTCGGCCCATTTCACGTTTCTTGAATATTCTTAAGTTAATATCTTTCACATTTTATATTGTTCGTTGTCCGATTATTTCTTTCTTCTCTATTTCCTCTGGATAAGGTTACTCATAATCATGGTGTATAGCGTTTCGGTACGTCTTTTCTGGCAGATTGTCCGCTTCTCGTTTCTATAGTTTGTGCTCGAATTATACCATTTTATGGTTGGTACTAATTGTTTTCACTCATGTCTCTGGGTAAAATTTTATTTGTGCCTACTGGCCAAAAATAGGTGAGGTTAGAATAATATCTATATCTTGAAACCCTATTTGCAGCAGTCTCGTTTATCTAGGTGGAAATTTCCATCAGCTATGTTAGATTAACAAAAAATAATTAAAATATTTTCTGTCTTCTGACAAAAAAGAAAAACAATGATAATAGTCTTTAACCAAAGCGTAGGAATTTAGACAATGTTGTTGTTCGCCATTACCTTAGAAACAGCCAAGTGGCCTTAGTACCCAGTTGGAGCCTTCGGGCCTTGTCTTCAACAATGTTGTTGTTCCTCATTACCTTAGAAACAGCCAAGTGGCCTTAGTACCCAGTTGGAGCCTTTGAACCTTGTCTTCTCTAATAAAAATCATTTGAAATAATTTTGATTGCTGTTGCTCATTATATGGTTTCTGTGGTATTGTGCTCCTTGGATTCTGGAAGTGCTCCTGAGGTTTGCCAAATTTTGACCGAGGCCAATGCCAAAGGCTGGCCTATTAAAAACTACAATTGAAATTCAGATTTCTATATATTCATCATTCATCCTTTTATTCTCTGCTTTCTTGTTTTTGCTCAACCATCTAAATGTTTTCATAGTGTTATCAGTGTTCTACTACCTCCAGCTGAATTGAGATGGTTGATAGTAACTTTCCTCTGCCCTGGTGTGTGGGCAGTGTACCTAAGGAGAACAACATCTGCATCTGATGTGTGTCAGACTGTCATTTTAATAGTATTTTCCATTATAGCTTCTTCATAGAGTCCGCTGCAAATATTTTGTTGTTTACTTTTCTTGGAGTTGTGTTGACAGATTTGCTTGCATTTCGCCATAATTCCTTTTGTTAAGAATTATCTAATGCTGGAAATATATCATAGTACAATGAAATTGTGGATTTTAAAATGATTTACTTCAGGCAGCAACATTCTCTACTTTTGTTCATGATATGTGCTTCTTTGCAGAGTGACCCCTCTATTACCTTTGTCAATTGACTTGGTAAAAGTAGCATACTTTATATAGCTTCAAAAAATTCTGTGGCCACAGGCCCAACGTATGGCCTTCAATGATGTATTAACAGTATTATCACATTTTCGGTACAGTGTTTTTGTGGATTCATAATAAGTTCACCCTAATGTATTTGGCATGAGGTATTATTATTATTATTATTATTTTTTTTTGCATTTTTTATGCTATCTTATTGGGATCATATCATCAAAATGTTAGGATGTTTTTATTTAGAATATTAATATCTTAGTTTACTTATGTTTATAAATGTTGTTTTATTACTTAAAGCTTTGTAAGCCTATATAAGGCCTCCTATGTACTATTTTTATTCAAAATTTAATTGAAATCAAATTGCATTGGACATTGGTCCTGGGTCTAGTGGTATAATCATCACATCTGCGAGTGGTTGACAAGGTTGCTTAAACCTGTTAGGTTTGCATTCCAACTTAAATCACTGTACCCTACCTCTGCCTCCATCAATATTGTTAATCCATAGACCTTTCCTTTCCATCTCTACCACCTTTTTTTTCTCTCTTCTACTACCATTTGCATCCAAAACCATTGTTAGCCCCTATTCTCCACCATCCCATCCTTTTTTCACCACTTGAGAAACTCATGCAGCCCAACCACATCAGATTTGAACAAAAAGGCTTCGCTTTAGACGAAGCCTTTTGTAGCAATCAATGCCCTTTGTCTTTTTTTGTCGTCAATTAGCCATAATCAACATCATTGACCTTAATTCATGGACTGTTATCATTGTGCAGGGCTCATCGAAGCATCTCTATCACCATCAAGTTATGCCATCATTGAAGAAACTCTCTCCTTCACCGCTCATTGAAGCTGCCATCTTGCCGTTCATCGCAGTTCAAGCCTCCAGTTGTCCAACCCTACTCTTATTTGAAGAAGCAAATCATTCATAGGTTATTACTAGTCAGTGTCCCTTTTCACTGGTCCTTACCGCCACTCATCAAAGCAATTGTGCAGTCAGTGCTGCTACTAAATAGCTGAAATCCTAGTCAGATCATTCAAAATCCACTTTTGTTTGCACACAAAGGAAGTTGACCCTCTAGAAAAGAAGAGGAAGGAAAGTTCCACTAGTCAAAGGAACCATTATGAACCTCAGTTTGACCGATGCAGTTCAGTAAAACCAAGCTTGACGAAAAAGAAAAAAAAAATTGACAAAGGATCGGTTCAATATGGGTACTCACAAAGTAGCTTAATGAATGAGTGGAAGGAATGAGTAGAAAGCAGATTCATGAATCAACCTCCCAAGTAGCTTCTATCAACTCTCAAACTGTTACTTTCCAAAATCAAATTGTCTATTAGTTCAGTAAGAAAGTTGATGCTCTGGCATCCAAAATTTCCAGTCTTTAACATTATTGATCATGATAGAAAATAGACGGGACTTGTTGGCACTGGTGTTCCTTCTAGTAGCCTAAATATTGTTCTTGTCCATAATATATGTACTCCAGGGCAAGTTTATAGCAAGCTGATGTATGGACTCAGCAGCTTGAGTTCACTCAAGAGGGAGGTCTACATATACTATTTGATTGGTTCAATCAAATCGAAAAATATCTTGGCAGATTTTACTCTTAAGGGCCCCATATGTACCTTGTAGCATAGTCGTTCACCACCCTTAACTATGGAGGCAAGCTCCAATCAATGAGTGGAATTCAATGAAGCATATGAAAGAAGAAACCAATGTTTTAAAAGGCAAAGGCGTAACGCGAGGCGTTTTACCCTCTGCGAGGTAAGGCGTAAGCCTAAGGCATTGAGGTGTAAGTTTTTTGGGACTATATACTTTTAAATAATTAATAAATAAAATAAATTTATTTATGGTATAAAAATGAGAAAAAAATTTAGAATAATGGAGAAAAAAAAAATTAAAAGCATAATTCTTAAGTATCGTATAGGCCAATTTTAGCTAACAAACTCAAATAATGCATGTTAAAAGATAAGCATGAGCCGTAACATCACAAAATGGACACCATTTTCATGCTTTAAAGTTTAAACTCTTAAATAAACATAACAAAAAGAAGAGGAAAAGTCAAATTAAAGCATCACAATGTCTAATCATCCAAGATTCCTAGAATCTAAATCTAAATTAACAAAGTTCAAAGGGAAGTATCAAGGTCTTCATCAAAGTCCTCGTATTCATCAAACTCATCTATAGTAGGGGTTCTTCCACTTATAAATTCCCCCTCTCCCACTTCAACATCATCATCTTCCTCAATTGTGACCAATTTTGGGCTCTTGCCTTTGTGTTGAGTGACTGGATATTAAATAAAGCTATACGTTGGGGCTTAGGAGAAAGGGAGAATGATACAATGATAATTTAGTAGATTCAAAAATTACTATTGATTTGTACGTACTCAAGTTCTCACAATAATCACTAGTCTTCCTTTTGCTAGGAATTATGGAATGTGAGCTACCACAAGCTTGTGTTGCTTAAGCATTATCTCCTTCAAAAGCTACCACCGGCAAAGCTCTAATAACATTAACTTCGAAGAGATTTTCATCATCAACCCAAGAAGCATCTTTTGGGAGGACAAGTTCTTCCTTCTCAGTGATCCACTCATCTTCTGAATCTACTTCCTCCACCAATATTGGATCATTATTTTGTCTTCTTCTTATAGTCTTCTCCTTCACATAAACTAGAGCATTCAATCTATTCAATCTCTTGTGCTCTAATCTATTCCCCTTCTTCGTATGAATCTACAATTGAATTTAAGCCATTTAAATTTTTAGATGTTAGAAGATATTTGCATATTTGAGTGAAATGAGAATTATATGGCATTTGTAAGAACAAAAACCTGTTCAAATGTGCTCCAATTCCTCTCACATCCACTAGCACTGCAAGTTAGGCTAAGAACACGAATAGCAAACTTTGTCAATTCTAGGGTTCTTGTCCCAAAACGCTTCCACGAATCAGATACAAAATAAGAAACACATACTTCTAAGTTATAAGAAGAAACAAGGATAGAATACTATTACCAATTGACTAATTTTTATTGAAGTATTATTTTTACATGGGCTTCTCAACATTCTAGAGTCAATAGCCACTCGAGTCCCAAATTCCCCACGTGCATTGTCAAACAAATCCAATTGGATGTTTGCAGCTAGCCTCTCCTCATATATATTATATCCATGCATTCAAATAATTCCTTTCTTCACTTCTTCACAATCAAAGAAGTTCTCCTTTTAATGCATTGGGGATTTAGATAATATCCTACAACGTGTAAAGGGTGATGTAGTTGTGGCGTCCATCTATCATATATTTTTCTCCAAATGGGTCCGTACTTCTTAGTATTTCTAGAAAAAATTGTAGCAATTTTTTCCTTTGCCGAATCCATCAACTCATAAATAAACTCCATGGCTTGTCTTTCCTCAGAATCAACTTCCCTTAGAACACACACAAGAGGGACAACACTCTTGATAACGTAAGCCACATGAGGCCAAAAATGTTGGTGAAATAGAACAATTGAGTGAGTCCTTATAACTTCATGCATTTTTGCATATATAGAAGTGCACCGCATCTCTAAAGAGAACATAGATTGAAAGCCTTGCTTTTGTTTGTAAAGGCTTTAAATTGTCAAAAATGCAGTAGCAAAGCGCATCACTGCAGGGCGGATGAGTTCTTTGTTGTTGGTGAAATGCTTCCTCATCATTGCAAGCATATAGGAATGATTATGAATAAATTTCACAACTTGCTTTGTGATGCCCTGAATTTTTCTACCATTTTATATATATACGATTTTGGGGGTCGTTACATGCTTAGCCTTTAGGATTGTGGTTGCATGGTTCTTCAATTTTGCAATATCCTCCAACGTGAGATCCAAATAATGTGCAACACGTGGAGTCCAATACAGCTTCTCCCTCTTTTCCATAAGATTCTTTCCACCATTTATCATGTTCTTCGCATTATCAATTATCACCTGCACAACATTCTCCTCACCAACATCCTCCACCATCTCATCCATATACTTAAACATCAAATCACCATTTTTTATAGAATCAAAGGCATCAATGGATTTTAAAAACCATGTACCAGCAAGACTATTCACAAGGAAATTAATCAGGACCCCTGAACACTCATTAGTCCATCCATCAACCATGATAGAACATCCATATTCCTTCCAAGCTTTTTTGTGCTCTTTCAACATGCCATCTATGTCTCTCTTCATCTTTGAGGATCCATGCCCTCATCTATTGCATAGATGGAGGCTTGAAACCTGGTCCGTAATTAGCAATACCATTTACCATAACACGCCAATATGCGTCATCCATCAAACTAAATGGTAGAGCGTTGTTGAACACACAACGACCAACTTTCCTACCCACTTCATTTTTCTCTTCTTTCTTCCATTTTGAGTTTTGAGTGGCTTGTTTGGTCAGTGAAGATGCAAGCTTATCCATTGGACCTCTAGCCCTAGGATTAAGGCTACCCCCACTCTTTTGTTGCTCAAGATCTCCAACTGATGGAGAAGAAGCATTCTCAATCCCTCCTCCTAGACCCATCCCAATCTCTTCAAGAAGATCATTTGTGGAATGACGGCCAGTAGTGTGATCGACGGCCACGGTTGGTGAATGACGACCACCTATCATGAGATCTTGCCACAAGCTAGAGGCTATAAATTGAGACACCCCCCCCCCCCCCGGGAAGTTAAACTACACATCTCAACTACAAGTTGTGTCCTCTTTTGCTTTTCCATATTTTATTCTTTGTGTACATGTTAAATAGGGACCCGAATATGTAAAGAATACACAATTGAATATACAATTGATTCATTCTCATTCTCTACATGGTATTAGAGTTCAGGTTACTTTAAAACCCTAAGCAATCCATGGCTGCCCAAAAAGGAGACGAACATAAGTCCAGCTAGTCGGCAACCCAGAAAGGAGAGTCGGAGATAACCTCCTCCATGGGCTCGGCCGGCCTATTCGAGAATTCCCCACTCCATCTTACTGTTGAAAAATTCAATGGTAAGAATTACAGAGAATGGACACAGTCAATCAAGCTCGTTATTGACGGTAAGGGAAAGCTCGGCTTTCTTACCAGCGAGACTCGGCGACCACCTCCTATCGATGCGGTGGCATCCCAGAAATTGTGGTCCGAGAGCTCCTTGATAACGTCATGCTTGATAAACTCTATGAAGCCAGCCAATGGCAAAACGTACCTGTTTCTCCCGACAGCAAAGGAAGTGTGGGATGCAGTGTGTGAGACATACTTCGATGCTGAAAATGCTTCCCAAATTTTCGAGTTGAAGACATGGCTATGGCAGACGAAGCAAGGAGATCGGGAAGTCATGTAATACTACACCGAGATGCTCGGACTTTGGCAAGAACTCGATCTCAACTACGAAGAGGAATGGGAATGCATGGGTGATGGTGTACGTTTCAAGAAGAAGATGGAGAAAGAGAGAGTATTCGAGTTTCTAGTAGGGTTGAATCGAGAGCTTGACGACATGAGGAGCAGGATTCTAGGTTGCTGGCCGCTGCCCTCCATTTGAGAAGTCTTCTCTGAGGTTTGGCGTGTGGAAAGTCGGAGGAACGTGATGTTGAAGGAGCAAAACAAGTCTGGGCCCGAGGCATCAACTCTTATAACTCATGGGCCTCATACTGGATCTAGCCCAAAACAGTCTAGAAGGCCCTATTGTGAGCATTGCAAAAAAAAGGGGCCATACTAAAGACACCTCCTGGACCTTACATGGCAAGCCTGGGGATTGGAAGCCCAAACAGCCTAATAAAGCCCATGGCCATCATTCCTCCACTGAAACCTAGGCAAAAAAAATACCCACAGAAGCCCATGGCTCGAGAGCTTCTAGTGGGGGATTTAATTCCGACCAACTTGCGAAAATATATGAGCTATTTTCCAATTTCCAAGCCTCGGGTCAATCCGCTAATACTATGTCATCTGGCTCTTTAGCCCACAAAGGTACTTTTTTGACAGCCCTTAGTACCACTCCTCATTTTACCCCTTGGATTATTAACTCTTGTGCATCTGATCATATGACCGATGCTCATCATTTATTTTCAACATACTCACCTTGTGCCGGTAATTTAAAAGTCAAAATTGCAGATGGGACCCTATCCCTTGTCGCTGGCAAAGGGAGTATTCATATTTCTGAATCTATTACTCTTGAATCTATCCTTTATGTTCCTAATTTATCATGCAATTTGCTGTCTATTAGTCAGTTAACCAAACAATCTAATTGCTCAGCTAAATTCCGATCCTCTCATTGTGTCTTTCAGGACCTATCATCGGGGAAGACGATTGGCAGTGCTAAGGAATGTGATAGGCTCAACTACTTCGACAAAGCTAATGTGAATGGACCGTGTCCTCCTATTGTTTGTGTCCTCGTGAAAGTGAACTTTTGTTAAGGCACAAAAGGATGAGACATCCTAGTTTTCAGTGTTTGCAGCACTTATTTCCTTCAATATGTTCGAATAAAATTGCCTTGGATTTTCAGTGTGAAGTGTGTGAACTTGCCAAACACCATCGTACTACTTTTCCTAGATCTCAGTATAAGCCATCCATGCCATTTAGTCTGATTCACAATGATCTATGGGGAACTTCTTAGACTCCTAGTAGGACCATACAAAATGGTTTCTTTTATTAATGATCACACTCGTCTGTGTTGGGTTTATTTATTGACTGATAAAACTGAGGTTTGATCAGTCTTCATGAATTTTCACTCTATGATACAAACCTAGTTTCAAACAAAAATCCAAATCCTTCGTACTGACAATGGTATTGAGTATTTCAATCACTCCTTGGGCATGTATTCAAGAGAATGGTATTATCCGTCAAAGCTCTTGCGTTGACACCCCTCAACAAAATGGGGCTGCTGAATGGAAAGATTGACATATCCTTGAGGTTGCTCGTGCCCTGTTGTTCACCTCTCACATGCCAACAAAATTTTGGGGTGACTTAATTTTGACAACCACATACCTCATTAACCAAATGCCTAGTAGAGTCCTATCCCTTGCAACTCTGCTCCAAAAACTCCATGTGACTTTTCCCAAATCTAGGCTCGGTTTACATCTTCTGCTTCATGCCTTTGGTCCACTGTATTTATCCATATTCACACGCCCAAGCGAAACAAATTGGATCCCAGAGCACTTAAATGTATCTTTCTTGGTTACTCTCCCACACAAGAGGTTACAAATGTTATGACCCAATCTCCTAGAAACTCTATGTTAGCCTAGATGTCACCTTCTTCGAACATACCCCCTACTACTCGCTTCAGGGGGAGTCCTTGAGTAAAGCTCGACCCTCAAACTCAGACTACTTCGATATTGCTATTTTTGAGACCACTCCATACCCTATATCCGCTCCTTCGCCTAGTACAAAAAGGAAACTTGAGCTCAGGGGGAGATGCAAAAATACAAACAAATAAGGAAACACTTGTCTACTTAAGGAGGCCAAAATCGAAGTCCAATGAGACACTCACTTCTGAAGCACCAAAAGAGTCGGAGCGGTGATAGTTCCAACTCCTCATGAGTCCGACTCCAATCCTGACCAGGTAAAACATGACTTACCCATTGCTCTTAGAAAACAATGTCGTTCATGTACTCTCCACCCCATATCAAAATTTGTATCTTACAATGTTCTTTCTGCCAAGTGTTGTGACCTTGATAGAATCCAGATTCCTAAAAATATTCAAGAAGCCTTGGAGATTCCAGAGTGGAGAGAGGCAGCGATGGAAGAGATAAGGGCACTAGAAAAGAATGGAACTTGGGAGGTGATGACTTTGCCAAGGGGGAAGAAACCAGTGGGCTGTAAGTGGGTGTTCTTAGTAAAGCACAAGGCTGATGTCACAGTAGAACGATACAAATCCTGCCTTGTGGAAAAGGGGTTCACTCAGACATACGGTATTGACTACATCGAGACGTTTGCACCAGTAGCAAAATTGAACACTATACGGGTTCTCTTGTCCCTGGCAGCAAACCTGGACTGGCCACTCCATCAGTTTGACATCAAGAATGCTTTTCTGAATGGTGAGCTAGAAGAAGTATTCATGACGTTACCACCAAGATTTTGCAAGGAGGGAGAAGAAACCAGAGTGTGTAAATTGAAGAAATCCTTGTATGGACTCAAGCAATTACCGAGGGCGTGGTTTGATAGATTTGCAAAGGTGATAAAGAATCAAGGATACCAACAGGGGCAGTCATATCACACTATGTTCTTCAAACAGTTCAATGAGGGAAGAAGGACCATCCTAATTGTGTACGTCGATGACATTATTCTCATTGAAGATGACACAAGAGAGGTGGAGAGATTGAAGAAGATCTTAGCCACAGAGTTTGAGGTAAAAGACCTGGGTCAAATGCTTCATTTCCTAGGAATGGAGGTCGCCCGATCAAGGAAGGGAATTAGCGTCTCCCAGAGAAAGTATGCACTTGACCTTTTGACTGAGATTGGCATGCTTGGTTGTGAACCAAGCGATACTCCTATCAAGGCAGGAAAAATAATGGAAAACGTAGGAAAGCCTGTGGATAAAGAGAGATATCAAAGACTAGTAGGTAGATTGATCTACCTCTCTCACACTAGACCTAAAATTGCTTTCGCTGTAAGTGTGGTCAGTCAACACATGCACTCACCAAAGGAGAGTCACCTATAAGCAGTATATAAGATTCTCAGATATCTGAAAGGCTTTCCAGGGCGAGGACTATTCTTCAAGAAAGGTGACAGTAAGAAGGTAGATATCTACACGAATGCGGATTGGGCTGGATCAGCAGAAGACAGAAGGTCTACTACCGGCTACTGTACCTATGTTTGGGAAAATCTAGTAACATGGAGGAGTAAGAAGTAGAGTGTGGTAGCCAGAAGCAGTGCCAAGGCTGAATTCAGAGCTGTTGCACAAGGGATGTGTGAAGGGCTATGGTTACAAAAACTTTTGGAAGAACTACACATCATAGTAGAGCTCCCCATCAAACTCTATTGCGAGTTGCGACAACAAAGCCGCCATTAGTATTTCTCATAATCCTATTCAGCACGACAGGACTAAACATATAGAAGTGGACAGGCATTTTATAAAGGAGAAAATTGAGAAAGGGACAATTTGCATGACCTATATCCCTACAAGAGAACAATTAGCAGATATTTTCACTAAGGGGTTACAGAGATCTAGCTTTGAAGAGTTTATTTGCAAGTTGGACATGGTCAATATCTATGATCCAACTTGAGGGGGAGTGTGGAATGACGGCCAGCAGTGTGAATGACAGCCACCTACCGTGAGATCTTGCCACAAGCTAGAGGCTATAAATTGAGACCCCCTACCGAAGCTAAACTACGCATCTCAATTGCTAGTTGTGTCCTCTTTTGTTTTTCCATATTTTATTCTCTGTGTACATGTTAAATAGGGACCCGAGTATGTAAAGAATACACAATTGAATGTACAATTGATTCATTCTCATTTTCTACATTTCTTTTGCACACTTCTCTTCTTGGAATTTTTCTACAGCGATCTTGATTCACCTTCAGGCATGTTTTTGTTTATTGAACAGGAACAATCAGCAGCTGCAGCAGGAAACTAATTTTTTTTTTTTCAGAATTGGGAGCTCTTTGTAGGAAAGGGGGAAAAGAGCAGCAGAGAATCAGAAGCTCTTCAATATTTCGTTGTGGACAATTTGGGAAAAAGTAAAAAACTAAAATAAAACAGCAAGGCCGCAAGGAAAATTTGGGGAAAACTAATGAAAATTGAAAATTGAAAAGTGAAAGTGGAACAGGCTCAAACAGCAGTAACTGAAAATTGAAATGTGAAAATTGAAAATTGGAAATTGGAACAGCAGCTCTTAAATCAGCAAAACTTTATTAGTTCATTAATTGATTTCATTCTTTCAAGATTTTCCAATTTTTCATAATTCATATGTCATATATGAAAATTGAAAAGTGAAAAGTGAAAAAAATTCAGAAGCAGCTGCAAGTGCAACTTTCCTTGATTTTTAGAGTTCAGTTGAGACTTGAGAATGAGATAGACTTGAGACACTGGCAGAGAGTCTCTTGAGACAAACAAGAATGGAGAGAGAGAGAGAGAGAGAGAGTCGAATCAGTTGGAGAAGAAACATCAGTTGGAGTCTAGAGAAGAGATCTTGAAGTAGAGAGCAACACTTTGTGAGATAGGCACACTAGAGGAGGTTGCTAAAGAGAGACGAGAGGCTATAGGGGGTTGTTGCAGAGAGATGAGAATTCGGAAGGGGACGTTGGAGAGAGACGAGAGGCCATAAGGGGTCATTCGAGAGAGACGAGAGGTCGGAGGAGGTCGTCGAAGAGAGACGAGAGGCTGGAGGGAGTCGTCGAAGAGAGACGTAAACTTGGGAGAAAGAAGAGCTCTACTCAAGACCTTTAGTCTTTAGGGGGGGTTTGATGCTCGTCAAGTTCTAATTGATCTTCTTATTTGTTTTTTTTTTTTAAATATTTTTAATATTTTTAATATTATTATGTCTGCTCCCACAAGGCGTACAAATTCCCATTTGAGGTGTAAAAATTGCGCCTCTTGGCCTGAGGCATACACATCAGCCCCCAAGACGAATACATTTGAGGAGTTTCGCCTTTTAAGTTATACCTTAGGGCATTTTATGCCCAAAACACATCAAGGCGCGCCTCAGGAACGCCTTTTAAAACACTAGAAGAAACTATCAAATATGAGCAAGAGATGTACTTTGGGCTATGTCTCATGGGGCAGTATAATCCCAAGGCCACAAGAATCACCTTTGCCTTAGTTTGCCCAATATGTGATCACGCCCTTGTGACAACAAGACAATTCTCTTCCAAAGATGTGGAAACACTCGTGGATCCAACTCAAGTCAAGTCTCATAGTAGGGCACCCCTTGTCCCGATTGACATTGTCACTAAGGGACGATGATTGAAAGAGTTAGGCTGTTGAGCTCTCATCGCACAAGCACTGAAGGTTACTCTCATCCTCGCAGCATGATCCTTTTGTGTGTGAAATTGCTGCTAAGCACCCATAAACTACAGCGAAGGGAAGTGATGTGATGTAGGATAAGAAGCAAGACTTTGGGAAGATCCATGTTGGAGACAACTTAAGAAGAATTGCATTGAGAATTTTTGGGTTTACTTAGTAGTTTATTATGTATTTAGTTTAATTAGTATGGTATTATGTGTATTTGGGGGCTTGTTTGTGATATTTATGTAATGTTGGGGCATGTTTGTAATGTAATTTAGTTTTAGGGCTATAGGGGTTTATGTGTAATTTCATGTGTTTAGAGGTTTTCTTATAAATAGTGTGTGAAGCCATGATGTAGGAGTTATTGATGAATTTGAATTGAAGTGAACGTGAGTTTCTTCCTGCTATCTCCTCTTTCCTCCCTTCCCCTTCCTTCTTCTCATCTAATTTCTCCATGGCTGCATAACCTTGATGCTGCCCCTGCAATCCTGCATCATGACACCATACATAACTTGAGATGCACAACATCCTTCAATAATACAAACGGCTATAAGATGATGTCATCTAGTAATACACCTAAGGGCCAAAACAGGTATGCATCCCAACCTTTGGGTTGAGAATGACATGTGATCTCTTTCTACAATGGGTTGTCCATGGGGCTCCCAATCCAATGTGAAGTACCTCTCCACTTGGAGCACTTCTCAGGGTATCACTTAGTACCTAAAGGACACCAGGGTGATAGGATGCTCACTTGGTGTTTCTCCTAGAGTCAAATATCTTTATGTCACATTCTTGCTTATGCATGAGTAACTATCATCTAAGAATCATGCATCATTTGTCTGAGAATGCTACGTGGTTAAGGATCCACCACAATTTCATAATGTCACTGAAATACGCCCCATGACATTTGCATAATCGAATCCATGTTTACCGTTGTTCCTTCCAAGACACATACAACATGAACACCATGCCCTTTGAAGGTTGAGTACACAATCTTCTTGCATGTGTCACAAACGTAAGAATTTAGGATCACGATATCTTCCCTCACTTCATCTTAAGAACGCTCTCATTGATTAAAAACTCTCCACAACCCACATGGTTATAAATTGTGGTCGTGAGTAACATTGCGTAACGGTTGCGGGACATGGGAAAAGCAGATGTTGTGAAATGGGAAGTGGTCGCAGCGGCCATGAATTTTTTCATGCTTGCACAACCATGTTCAAATTGAAGAATAATGATGGAATCCTAAAACATGATTTTTAATGAATTTTGACTGCTTTTATACAACCTACAAACACTTTTTAATAGGCATCATGATTTTTATATTAATTATTGCGCTGTTGGTCATATTTTTTTATAATGTCCACCACTTTTAATGACTAAAAAATTTAGAAATTTACTTGAAATTGACAACCAATTAATTAGAGACATAAATGAGTGTGTGTGTGTGTGTGTATGCACATGATTCATCAATATCAATATAAATATTACAATACAAGTAGGCAATTCAGGCCGTTAATCAAATTAATACTAAATAGATAGTAGTCTTCCTACATTGTAATCATTGTATTTAATAGTTACATATTATTTTGTATTTTTTAGCAAATTTAATTTTAAAATTTTAATATTCAAAATAACAATAACTAAGCATAGCAATTTAGGCCATTAGGCATTATGAAATTTAGGTCCATTACAAAAATTAATTAGTTAAGCTATAGGCAATATTAATCATAGTAAATTAGCAATTAAGCATCAACTTTTAACAAATAAGATATTTAAAAAATAAAAATATAACTAAGCTAACTAGAATTTTGTATTGATTATCTTAAAAACATAATTATTTGAAATAAATAAAATTCATCTTTGTCATTAAGCTTCAGCTTTCAGTTTCTTAACTTGCTTAACTTAAAAGAAGAAAAAGGAGAGGGTGTTGGTTTAAATAAATTATACATGCTGGCAGTGGACATTGAACAACCCACAAACTAATGAAGAAAAGAAGCAGCACTTGCAGCAGCCAAAAAATGGAGTATTTCATCCATCTCTTCAAGCCCACTTTGGATCCACCCAAATCCCAAGCTTTCAGCTTGATTTCCATCTGAGATCTACCCAAATCACTTCAAAACAACAAAAAAATTTCCTTCCAAATGGATAAAGTGTTTGACAGAAGGAAGGAGAAGCATGCACTCACTTCAGACAGCAATTTCAAGTACAAACTTCTATTTTTGCAGCTGTAGATCACCAGATCTAAGCTGCACAAGCTTGGGGAAAGGGAGAAATGCAGCAGAAGGCAGAAAAATTGGGAAGAAATGAGGTATTTTCGAGTAGAAAGGCTGTCGGAAGGTGCATCTGGTGTGTAACGGGGTGTAATGGCCCATTACAGCCCGTTATGGAAGTGTAAACCCATTACGGCTCATTACGGAAGCGTAATGGCCGTGAATTTTCTCCACACTGCAATAGCGGTCCAAAACGGTATCAGCAGCTTGATTTTCCGTTATGTAACAGCTGTTACGCTACATAATGGCTGTTATTTAAAACCATGATGACCCATCAATCTTTTGCTAAACTTCTGCAAAAATAAAAAGTAGGAACCCTGGAAACAACTGAGCTCTCCGAACCAAACTCTCCATGCACACTGACTTATCGCTGTGTTCGAAAAAGACATGGACCCAATTCTCCTTATAGGGCCCTTGTGGAAAGCATTCCTAAACACAAAGTCAGCACTTACACAAGACCTGAATTGATATTCAAGTTCCTATAAAGCAACATTTCCTTAATTTCTCAATGAAGTTGCACACCCTAGAACATACGTCAAGGTCATTGGCGTTCAACCATCCTTAATACCACATGTTACAACAAAAGAACACACTCATCTGCAACATCCCTACCACACTACTCCTTGATATGGATCCTTATTTCGTCCTTGTCCCTAGTAACTTGAAACTCCTTCAAAAGTTGAGTAAAAGAACAATCCTTCAATCTACCAACAGCAACACCTTCCTTATGTGTACCTCAAATCCTGAAATCAATCGAAGCCCAAGGGAACTTCATTCACAAATGCCATTCTAGTTGTTATTCCCTTCTCACAATCTACCTTTGAGACCTTTATCTGGTACCATCACTTGGAGATTGCTACCAATTCTCTTCATCTATCCAAAAGTTCATATTGAATTCCCCTCTTTATTGAATGGCTTCCGTAGAGCTTATCTATTTTCTTACCACATTTTCACCAATGGTAGATGGGGCCAAGGTCTTAAATTTCAATTTCAACTCATATTTCGAAGCTCCAAAAGTATTGAAATTTCGAAAGAAATTTCGATTTCGATGTTAATTTTGATTTGAAAAATAATGAAAATCAATAGTAAAGCATGGAATTTTTTGTGAAACTTTAGAAATGGTTAACAAGCATGATAATGTAAGTTTTATGACTAATATATTACAAGTTAAATACATCTATGTTGTGTATTAGGTGGAAAGTTGTAATATAGTATGTGTATCAAACGAATTTTGTAAGCCTATCATCCAGTACTTCTTGTCCAAATCCTTAGGTCATAGACTCCGCTGCCACTGATCACATCACAAGTATACCTAGCCTTTTCTCCACTTTTCAATATCCTGCAAATTTACCTTGTGTTACCCTTCCTAGTGGATCCGCTACTATAGTCAAGCGAATTGGGACTATAAATCCCACTTTTCCTATTTCTCTTCCTTCGGTTTTATATATTCCCAAATTTCCTTTCAATGTTATATTCGTTCCTAGTCTGAGTTTTGTGTCTAGTCTTGATTGTGAGTCTTGTTAGTTAGGAAAGCACCATCATGTTTCTTTCGCTTTCCGAGTCAATAAATGGGCGGCAAGCGCTTTTATGTTGTTTCATTCAGATGTTTGAGGTCCTAGTAGGGTTGTGTCCAACTTGGGTTTCCGGTAATTTGTAACCTTTGTGGATGATTATTCAAGAATGACTTGGTTATATTTAATAAAAGATTGTTCTGAGTTATTTCATGTATTTTGTGCCTTTTGTTATGAAATAAATACTCAATTTGGTTTGCTAGTTCAAATACTTCGAAGTGATAATTCTAAAGAGTTTTTTAGTGCACAATTCACTACTTATATGACTCAATTTGGTATTGTTCATCAACCAAATGCATGTACCTAAATTTTTTTGGAGTCATGTTGTAATTATTGCTTGTTCAATAGAATGCCATTTCTTGTTCTTAGTGGTAAAATTCCGTACTTTGTTTCATTTACTAACTCACCTTTATTTTCTCTTCCTCCTCATATGTTTGGGTGTGGCCCCTTTGTTCATCAACTAACTCTTGGGATGGATAAGTTGGATCCTAGTGCTATAAAATGTGTCTTTCTAGACTACTGATATACCCAAAAGGGATATTGTTGTTATAGTCCTGTGTTGCATCGCTTCTTTCTTTTTGCTAATGTTACCTTCTTTGTGTCCACACCTTACTACACCCAGTCACCGAGTGCTTCTAAGCTTAATGAGTCTCTTCCTTTGCCTAATCTTTCAGATTCTATGTTGTTGTCCTTGCCCAACCAACTATGTCCAAGTAGTTTGAGTCCTCATCGTCTTGATCATCCTAATTTGTAGGTGTGTTCACGACGGCAACTCCAAGGAAGAGAGTCCCCTCTAGCTTCCACTGCCACGCCTTTGGTTTTCTCGTTTGATGATCATACTCCCTATGATGTTGATCCTCCTATTGTTGTTTGAAAAGGTAAACGCACATGTACTCGACATCCTATTTCCAACTATGTTTCTTATGACTCCTTATCACCCTCCTATTATTGTTTTTTTATTGCTTTATCATCTAGCACCCTTCCTAAATATGTTTTGAAAGCCTTAGCCCATTCTAGGTGGAGGGATGCTATGGTTGAGATGAACGCTTTACATGACAATGGTCCTTGGGACTTGGTGCCTCTTCCTTCTGACAAGTCTTTGGTTGGTTGTCACTAGCTTTAAACTATGAAAGTCAGCCTTGATGGTTTTGTGGCTCGTCTTGTTGCTAAAAGATACATTCAGGTGTGTGGTATGGATTATTTTGATACTTTATCTTCGGTTGCCAAACTTACATTAGTATGTTTGTTCATCTCCTTGGCTACTACTTGCCATTGGCCTCTGCGTCAGCTAGATGTGAAAATGTCTTCTTGCATATTGACCTTGAGGAGGAGGTTTATATGGAGCAACCACTTGGGTTTGTTGCTCAGGGGGAGTTAGGTTTAGTGTGTCAGCTCAAGAAGGATTTATATGGTTTAAAACAGCCTTGCAGAGCATGGTTTGGTCGTTTCAGTGTTGTAGTACTTAAATTTGGTCTTTGATAGTGTGTTGTGGATCATTTTGTGTTTTATCATCATATTTCATTGGATAGGATCCTTCTTGTTGTTTATGTGGATGATTTTGTTATTACAGGTGATGATGATAAAGGTATTTAGAGTCTTAAACTTTTTCTACAGATTAAGTTTCAGACCAAATATTTGGGATTGTTGAAATACTTCTTGGGTATAGAAGTATCTAGATATCGTATCGGAACCGTTATGTCACAGAGGAAGTATGTTCTTTATCTATTGGATGAAACTAGCTTCTTGTGTTCTAAACCGTTTGAAACACCCATGGATCCTAATAGCAAGTTAATGTTGGATATGGGTGATTTGCTACCTAATCGTGGACAATACTGGACATTTTGTTGGAGTTGAATTATCTTACAATTTCTCGACCGGGTATAAAAGGAATGTCATAGCATAAGTTGATTCTTAAAAACTCTTGAACCCCAACCTTTCCAAAACAACTGAGTTGTATCTTAGATCTTGAAAAATAATTTGAACTTTGTAATGTTATAGCTATCTCTTGTCATGATTTACGTAATGAATTTAACTTAGCTATTTTTTTTAATGGCCAACAAGTAGTTTGCAAATTATATTTGATTTTTTTTTTATTATATTTGTGATTTTCTTAATTTTTATTCATTTTTAAACTATGTAATTTTTTTACATATTTTTAATCTAAATATAAGATCTCAAAAGGCTTACGCTCCAATGCCATGAGGCTTATGCCTTGCCTCTTAAGGGATAGAGCGCCTCACCTTACTCCTTTGCCGTCTAAAACATTGTTTTAATCAAATCTTAACAGTCTTCAAAATAGGTGTAGGAAAACAAAAAATAAAATAAAATTGAAAGAACTTAGAATATGAGCATATGTAATTTAATGAGAGAAAAAGTTGTGTTTCTTTTAATGGTAGTTATTGAAAAAATGCATAGTAAATGTCAAGGATAATAAACCCAAAAAATTAATCTCTTTTTTTTTTATAAAAAAAATCACCGACTAAATAAACCAACTTCAAATTGAGTTTAGAAGCTTCAATAAGGGGAAAAAAGAGGGGCAAATGCAAAAACGGAACTAAAAAAAACCCGTTCTAATCATTCACAGCCAGTTTGGCATTATGATGGCTTGTAATGGCTGTTATTGTATCGTAACAAACCATGACGGCCATTATGGTTGTGAATTGGCGTAACTTTGAGACGTTGCCCCATAATGGTCTTAGAAGCCATTGATACCGTTATGTAACATCCATAACGGTCATTACGCACCAATTTTTAATACTATTATTCTACTACAGCAATAAACAAAATTAAGTCATGGGATCGACTACATGAATCCTTTTCTACCAGTTTACATGATCTTAGGCGATTTCATCCTATAGTTTGAGGGCTATTAAATCTTTATGCACTATTTCATTCCATGTTATTTTAAACTTACCCATATTCCTTCTACTACCACTAAGCTTGCATGCTATGCCTAATTTGTGATGAATTAACATATTCCTTTTTGTTCATTCCTTAATTTATCTTTTAACATTATATCACTCATCCACCTTAGCATTCTCATTTTGAAAACTTTTACTTTTTGGATGTGCTTTTTCTTAGTTGCCCAAACATTGTGATCAACATAGCTTTAGTTGCCCAAACATTGTGATTGACATAGCATAGTTGGTCTTAAGGGTCTCTTAGATCACAACACGCACGAGACACTTCTCCATTTTACGAACCTACTTTAACTCTATGTATTGCATCTTTTTCAATATCTCTTTGACCTTACATATTAGATCCCAAGCTATCAAAATCTACTAGTGTTATCCATTTTTTCGACGCCAGAAACCCCTTGTGTCACATTTCCCCTGTGCAGCTTTGACTTTTGTTCCTAGCAACTCCCTTTCCTGCCCTCATCCATGGCAGGCGTGAAGCTCTTGGTGTGGATTGAGAGGAAGACTTTTGATTTGGCTAGCTCGGGAGAGTGACTAATTTATTGTCATACTTTTAGAAATTTTATGGATATATATATTTTAGTTATATTTTAAATTCACATGGTCATTTTATTTTTATTTTAATTAAAAAAGTTTATATAGAATGAATAATTTAATCCACAAAATTCAATTGTGGATATTAAAGGACTGGTGAAAACCATAAAATCGGCAAAAACTGATGACGGATTAAAAAAAAAAACCAACAAAAAAAAAAAAATGTTGTTGTAACTTGTTCCTTCACTTAACCACAACAAAAACAGAGAACAAAAACCAGTAGTCATACCAAACAGCACCTTAGTTGATCAAGCTGCTACCTTTGTTTGGACTATTGAGAAAAGGAGCAAATATTTGAAGGATGCTTGTCAGAAAATGGCATTTCCACACAAGCCACTTCTTGCCCCCAGCAAGCTGCTTGATTCAAAGCAGGTTGAAGTGTTGAACTTTTGGATTGACTACTATAATTGTGGGAAAAAGGAATGCTCTTATCATTATTGCCCTACAAAGACTTGTGTCACTGAAGTGGAGAGTACTAAGATCATGAAGCTGAGCTGGAGAGGGCTTCAATGATGATTAGATTGTGGATGCACCTGAGTATTCCAAGGTTGAAGAAGAAAATTGTAATGCTAGCTAGTGTGCATTTCCACTTTATCTCAAGGTTTAGTTCTTTTTTTTAGCTGGGGGAGATTCATGAATTCAGTTTGGGGAATCAATTTTATTTTCATTTTTTAAATATTTATGGCATTTTTTAGGATATTTTTGTTTAGAAAATTAGCATTTTGGTATATTTAGGTTTCCAGAAGTAGTTTTCTTATTTTCCAAGCATTGTAAGCCCATAAATGTACTAGTTTTATTCAGAGTTGAATTTAAATTATGTTTTTTATTGGACATTGTTCCTGCATCATACCCCTTCCATCTTTTCTTTTGCTTGCAGGCTGTGGTTGGTTGTGTAATGTACAGTTTTTCTATGTCAATCACAAAGTAATACTAAATTTTAGTTTTTTCATACTAAATTATATTTGTATCTTCATTTAGATGCTGTTCCTTTAATACATGCTTTTCCAACTCATTGCATACAGAGAAGATAATGTTTGAACACACTCAGTGCTTTCCGAACATTGCGGAGATAAACATTCATGCTTTGAAGGTATGCTTGTTGAACCAAAAGCTCTATAGCCATTCGACATGTTGATTCCGTATTTTTCCTTGACAAGGTTTTTGTTCCTTGCAGGTAAAACGCAAAGGATACTTTTATCACCTGTCAGATTCCATGATTGTTAAAAGTGCCTTTGTTGGGGTTAAAAAAAACTGGTTTCTTTGTCTTGATGCTTCTAGTCCAACAAATCCTAGTGAATGGCATTCTGGCAACCCTAACTCTAGAGGTGCAATACCCAGTTTTGGTGTTGTGAATTCAGATGATAGAAATAATCTTCTATCTGAAGGACCTTCCAGAAGGTTATCTATTCTCAATGATTCATCATTGCTGCAGCTTGAGAGCAGGCGGCATCTGAGCCAGAAAGTTCCTCATAACAGCCCGTTTGGTCCAGGAAATTCTGACTTAGCTTTGAAGGATTTGGGAATGATAGTTGAACATGATAATGATAATCACTTGAAGCCTTCATCATCTGACACCAAGGGATGTAAAGCTGAATTGCAGGAAAAATGCTACCCATGCAATGAAGATGTAAATGTCCTACAAAGACTTGCTGAAGGTGAAGAAGCCTACTCTAAAGATGGGATTGGTGATTTGTGCCACAATAATTCATTGGACGAACAGTTGAGAAGTAGGCATGTTTCAAAGAAAAAGCACAAGGTTAAGAAGAAGAATGAAGATGATGTACATGACCATGGTTTGGAAGAGAATGATTCTTCAATTTGTGCCTCCAGTAAAGACACATCACAACCAGATATGATGCCAGAGAATTCTTTGGGCAATGCAGGTAAAGGAATCTCAATCAAGATGGGGAACAAACATGTTGATGGTGGACCTGATGCCAGTAGCATGTTACATTCTGAAGTGCAGAAAAATTGTGTTCTAAGTGAAGAAAATGTTAGACACAATGGAAATTCCAAGAATGGCATTGGTGATGTGCAGTGCAACAATATATTGGGAGTAACCTCAGCATCTCGCCCTTCTGCAAAGAGAAGGCGTAAAAGTGAAAACGAAAGTGGTGCTGAATGTCTTTTGGAAGGGAAAAATGCTTTAAGTAGTAAAACTGGAATAGAGACTCCCAACCAAGAGAGTGTAATCCCCACGAGTTCTTTTGAGGACAAGCAGAAAAACATAAATATTGCCACGGATGGTGTTTCTACTGAATTTCAGGAGGATGCCCATTTGCTGAATACAAGTGCAGACAATGAGAAAGGGAAAAGGAGAAAGAAGACAAAAAGGCACCATGATCAGGTTGTCAATGCTGCTCCTTCTCCCATGAAAGTTATTGGGGAAGAGAATTCTGCGATTGAAATGCAAATAAATCACAAAGATTCATGTGCTGAGTTTGGTGCTGCAATTATTACTGGGAAAAGTGTCCAGGGTGCGGTGCTTTCTCAACCTTGTGCAATTACTCCTGAGGAAGAGCTATGTAATCTGGTCCAAGAGGTGGGAGACAAAATGCCCCATGCATCACTTGGTAAGCCCATTGTTCTTGTACCAATATGACGTACAATATAATTTGATTCCTTTTAGTTAATTTTTCTTCAGTTCAAATGATTTAAAAAAGGAATGTGAGAAAAGATGACACATGCAATCTGTTACTGATGTTTCTGTCAATCACTTTGCAGGTGGTGATTTGAGGGGAGATGGTGTTGGCAACACGGAATGCCAATTTGATGCTTCAGAAGTGATGGATTTATCTGGAGCAAAAAGATTGAGTAGCTCAAAGAAGCATCATGCTGCTGGTGAAAAAGGCCTTCCTCCACTTGTGGTTAAGGAGCCTGATAACCTGAAGAAGGATGTTATGATTTCTGGTCAGAATGATAAAAATCCAGAGGAAGGAGAACTGACTAAGAGTCCCAAAGCAATTTCATCAGAAATGTGTGAACCATTAACTCAGGTTGAGGCAGAAAAGAATGTCAAGGGAGTGGACTTCTCATCTAAGTCATCAGATGCCAACAATGTTGTGGAAACTGGGAATCCTTCTGGAAAAAGACTCAAGTCAAGAGCAAAGAAACATGTTACTCGAAAGGAGACCAAATCAGGGATGGGACATGCTAATGGTTTTGTAAGTGGCATTTCTTCAACCAAGCCCAATAAAACTTCTGATGTTGTTAGTGCTGAATGCTGTCCTCCACCTGTGGTTGAGGAACCTGAGAACCTGAAAAAGGATGTCATGTTGTCTGGTCAGACTGATGAAACTCGTGAGGAAAGAGAACTTCAACAGATCCCTAAAGTTGTTCTGTCAGAAAGGTGTGAACCATTCAACCAGGATGAGACAGAAGAGAATGTCAAGACAGTGGACATCTCTAAGTTAGGTGCCAACGGGGTTGTGGAAACTAGGAATCCTCCTGGTAAAAAATGTAAGTCGAAAGGGAATAAATCTGTTGCAAGAACAGAGACCAAATTAGGGTTGAAACAAGGTATTGAGTTTGTGGGTGGTATTTCTTCTGATGAGCCCTATAAAGCTTCCAGTGCTGTTCCTGCAGAAGGCCTTCCTCCACTGGTGTTTGAGAAACCTGAGCACCTGATAAAGGATGTTATATTTCCTGGAAAGGGTAATGAAATTGTTGAGGAAGGAGAACTGCAACGGAGTCCCGAAGTGATTTCATCAGAAAGGCCTGAAATATTAAGTCAGGATGAGACAGAAAAGAATGTCAAAGAAGTGGACATTTCCTTTAAGTTTTCAGATGCCAATGAGGTTGTGGAAACTAAGAATCCTTCTGGCAAAAAACGCAAGTCAAGAGGAAAGAAATCAGTTGCTAGAAAGGAGGTCAAATCCAGGGCGGAGCATGTTAATGATTTTGTCAGTGAGCCCAATAAAATTTCTAGTGCTGTTAGTGCAGAAGGCCTTCCCCCACTTGTGGCCAAGGAGCCAGAGAACTTAAAAAAGGATGTTATCTTTTCTGGAAAGACAGATGAAATCCTCGAGGAAATAGAACTACAACAGTGTTCCAAAGTAATCTCATCAGAAAGGTGTGAACCATTAGGTCAGGATGAAGTAGAAAAGAATGTCAAAGAAGTGGAAATCTCCAAGTTGTCAGATGCCAACAGGGTTGTGGAAACTGGGAATCCTTCTGGCAAAAAAAGTAAGTCAAGAAGAAAGAAATCTGTTATTGGAAAAGAGTCAAAATCAGGGATCGAACAAGCTAATAATTTTATGAGTGGCATTTCTTCAACTGAGCCCAATAAAACTTCAAGTGCTGTTAAAGTAAGAGGCCTTCCTCCAATTGCAGTCGAGGATCCTGATAACCTGAAAAAGGAAATTTTGCTTTCTGGAAAGACTGATGAAATTCTTGAGGAAAGAGAACCGCTACACTGTATCAAAGCTATTTTGTCAGAAAGGTGTGAACCATTAAATCAGGATGAAGCAGAAATAAGTATCAACAAAGTGGACATCCCATCTAAGTTATCAGGTCCCAGTGGAGTTATGGAAACTATTAATCCTTCTGGGAAAAGACTCAAGTCGAGAGGGAAAAAATCTGTTGCTAGAAAGCTAGCCAAATCAGGTATAGAACATGCTACTGGTTCTGTAAGTGGCTCTTTTTTGACCGGACCCGATAAAACTTCTGATGGTGATCATTCCAGTGATGAAGCCAAGAAAGAGGAATGCAACTTGTCCCAAAGTGAAATGACAGAAGTCCCTCAGATAAGGACAGTAAATATTTCTCTTGTGAATGCTGATGGGAAAGCTGACGAGGCAAGTGAAAATGAGGACGAACCGTTGCAAGTGACCCAAATCAACAAATCTCAAGAGAGCACTGAAAGAATGGATGAGGATTTAAGAAGAAAATATAAAAGGTCTAAAAATTTTGCTGCAAAAGACCTCCAAGGATCTCCAATAAAAGAGCATGATGTTCGAACTGGGAAAAAAACGAGGACCCTGGATTCTCCTTCTAAAACAGTGAGAAAAAATAGGCAAGGGGAAATAAGCTCTCTAACTGGATCGAAGTTGGAATCTGAGAGAATTACCAGGGATGAATTTGATTCTTCCCATTATCAAGATAATAACTGCAGGATGCCTGTTGAAGCTAATATTGCTGGTCATCCCATTACAAACAGCCAAATAGATGACAGAAATAATATGGATACTTCTACATGTAAAAATGATGGGGTTAACTTCAGTGACTACTTCTTGCCTAGACAGCACAGGCACGAAGATGCTTCTAGTATTGTGGTTGTTGATCAGTTGAATAATGCAAAAAAATCAGATATGGACCTGAAAACTAAAAAAAACACAAAGCATGACGTATTTTCTGTTGCTGCCCCGTCTGATTTACAAAGTTCACTCAAGTCAAATAAGGATCCAGGAAATCGTAAAAAGCCTCAGGAATTGACTGGCAGCAGTCCACTTAAAAGATTACTCTCAAAGGGTGAACATAGCGAACTTCTACCTTCCTCCAACAAAAAGTCTTCAAATGTTTCTGCAAAGGCAGTGAAAGCCTCACATTCTCATTATGTTAAAGTCAACTCCACTGCTGAAAAATCCAGAAAGCCCAATGTTGTTGGTTCTTCTGGCATCAGTAGATCTGCCAGTGCTTATTCAAAGGAAAAACCAAAGGAAGGGACTGAAGCTTCTGCTACCTCAAGCTCTTACTCAGAAAGTTCTGGGGACTTAATTCCCCCCAAAAAAAAGGGTAAAGGGAATCGCTCACATTTGGATCGCTATAGGGTGATTGCTAGAAAAGCTTCCAATAAGAATCCTGGGGAAGTTATGAACAATTCAGAACAGGACAAGAGCTTGTTAGCTATGTCAAGTGCGATTTTCAAGGATAGTGGTGAGAGTTCTGAGGATGAAGATGAGGTTGAGAATTCTGACACCAGCACCAGAACTCCTTCAGATTATTCATCTTCATCTGGCTATTCAATGGGGGCAAGCAAGGTCAATTTGGACTTTTCTCAGAATGGTACTTTTAACTCCCAAATGATGCTAGATTATTTGTATAATATTTTATCAGCTAATCTTTTATACATTTTGTGTGCTTATCAGCTAATAATTTCTATATGAGTAAACCCGTCTTCTGCTCTTGTTGATTCTCTTGACACAAAATTAAGAACACTCACTTCTGTATTTTCAAGATCTATAAATGCCACTTTGATTGTAGCGCTCTTCAAATTAGTATTATTATTTTTCTCTTTTCTCTTGAGAAATCACTGCTTAAATTCATATGAAGTTAAAATGTTAAATCACTGATGTACCTTATTTCAGCTTGCTTGGTAGATCTGTGAACTGTTTTGGTGCTTTCTATGCTCAAATGTTCAAGGGTGCTGTTGGATGCAGACGATAGTTTCTAGGGCTGTCTGTATGTTCTATTCACTTTGTGGGGAATTACAGAACATGAAGCTGAACAAAATGTGTATAAAATGGGAAATGCCATTGTCTTATACTTTGAAAAGTATAAGGAGGTGAGAAAAGATGCAAAAAAGGCCGTTAGTGAAGCTAAATACAGATCATTTAATAGTTTGAATGATAGATTAGATACAAAAAAGGGGAAAGAGATATTTAAAGCAAAAACTTGAGAAAGAGTAAGGACTTAGGAAATCTAAAATGTATAATGATATTGTCTTGGTTAAGGACGAAGACATTAAAGAAAGATGACGAAGTTTTAGTAAGTTGTTTAATGAAAACCAAATAGAAGGCTTAAACTTAGATTTGACAAATGAGGAAAAGACTATAATATGAGATTTATTCGCAAAATTAGAGTTAACGAAGTTAAGTTAACATTAAAAAAGATGAAAAATGGGAAAGCTATAGGACTGGATAACATCTCAATTGAAGTTTGGAAATGCTTAGGTGATAACGGCATTATATGGTTAACTAATTTATTTAATACAATAATAGAAACTAAGAAAATGCCAGATGAATGGAGGAAAAGCACTTTAATGCCTATATACAAAAATAAAGGAAATATTCAAAATTGTGATAACTATCATGGAATTAAACTTATGAGTTATACGAAGAAACTTTGGAAAAAGGTAGTTGAACAAAGATTAAGGTTAGAAACGAAGGTCTCAGAAAATTTATTTGGATTTATGCCTAAGAGATCTACCATAGAAGCTATATATCTTTTAAGAAGATTAATGGAAAAGTTTAGGGAAAAGAAGGACTTGCATATGGTCTGTATTGACCTAGAGAAAGCATATGATATGATACCTAGGGAAGTTCTATTGTGGGTTTTAGGAAAAAAAAAAAATAGAAGATGTATGTAGTAGGTATACTGATGTCATTAAGGATATGTACGATGGAGCAATGACTAGTGTAATGATTATAGATGGAGAACCTAGAGAATTTCCAATCACCATAGGTGTACATCAAGGATTTGCTTTGAGCCTTTTATCTTTTTGCTTTAGTTATGGACCAACTGAGTAAGAGTATTCAAAATGAGGTTCCATGGTGTATGTTGTTTGTAGATGATATTGTATTAATTGATGAATTAGGGCAGAGCAGAGGTTGAATTAAAATTATGGAGAGAAACTTTAGAATTTAGAGGCTTTAGGATAAGTAGAAATAAGACGGAATATGAAATGTAATTTTAGTAATAGTAGGAGGAATATTGGAGACAAAGTTAAACTTGATGATGAAGAAATAATAACACTTGTAGATTTCAATACCTTGGATCTATTATGCAAGTTGAAGGAGAAATTGAAGATGATGCAATGCATAAAGTTAAAGCAGGTTGGGTAAAATGGAGAAGTGCTTCAAGTGTGCTTTGTGATTGTAGAATACCCTCAAAATTAAAAGGAAAGTTTTATAAGACGGCTATAAGACCAGCTAAACTATATGGATCAGAATGTTGGGCAACGAAGAAACAAAATATCCAAAAAGTAAAAATTTCTGAGATGAGAATGCTTAGATGGATGAGTGGTATAACACTGAGAGATAAATTAAGGAATGAACATATTCGCGGTAAGTTAGGTGTAGCCCTTATAGAAGATAAGATGAGGGGGGATGACTCAGATGGTATGGACATTTGCAATGTAGGCCACATAGTGTGCCAGTGAGACTATGGGGGGCCGCCCTTGAGACTATCTCAGGTTCTCACCTTTTGGAATTCACAACCACTTTGTTCCAACCCCCGCTTCAGTCCCCGAGGTATTAGGTCTGATTTCCCTACCCCTAAACAACTGCTTCGTAGATTGACGAAACAATCAATGCTTAATACGATTATTTCAGCATCGGTATTCACTAGGGAATAAGCAGCTCTCTTGCGCCGAACTTAGGCTAAGTGTTATCCTGGTAGGGTCAGTAGAAGGAGTAGGGGTAGACCTAAAATAACTTGGAAGGAGATAATAAAAATTTAATAGCTTTGAATCTGTCAAAAGAAATGATCCATGATTGCATAAATTGACGGAAAATGATTCGTATAGCCGACCCCACCTAGTGGGACTTAAGGCTTAGTTTTGTTGTTGTGTTGTTAGTGTTTCTATTGTGTGGAAAAAGCTTTCTGATGTCTTTAATATTTAACATAAATGTGTACAATTCCTTTTAATGATATTTATTTGTGATGTACTAGTTCCTTTTATTTTATAAATACAAAACTTCCTATTCTTCCAATTCTGATATTACTCAAATGAAAAACTACAATCTAAATCTTACCTTAGATCAGACCTCTTTATATATATCGCTAAAAAGATAATTGATTTGTTGTTCAACCTGTCTATCTATCCTTAATATTTTGCAGAGTAGTTCTCTACTTCTCTTTCAAAGTCTGTAATCCCCTCTTTATCTTCTCTTAAAAATCTGCTGGCTCCCTCTTTTCTTCTCTTCCATTTCTCCAACTTTTAGTTTATTTTTTCCAAAGTTGTTGACATGATTAGCAAAGTATCTAAAAGTTCAGCATGGAAGTCTACTGTGAAATTAAACATTAGCTCTGGAGAAACAATTCCGATTTCATTATTGAGCTCAACAGTTTAATTTTATTGTAACACACCCTGGGACTCATGGCATTTTACTTTTCCACTCACCTTTCTGGTTCATACATTTTATATGTCTATCCATTATCTTGATGATTAATGGTACTGACATATAGAAGTCTACCAGATGGTACCTTTCACATCCCTTCCCTGAAAGCTTTGAATTTTTGAACTCATAATATTGCTGATGTTACTCTCATG
The DNA here is from genome assembly GCF_029873635.1 of Malania oleifera. Taxonomy (NCBI): domain Eukaryota; kingdom Viridiplantae; phylum Streptophyta; class Magnoliopsida; order Santalales; family Ximeniaceae; genus Malania; species Malania oleifera. The sequence continues at coordinate 80,861,016 of NC_080428.1, read as the reverse complement.
CCTTCTTTGCTCCTTTTCTAACTTTTTAGCAACCGTTTTGCATACAACAAGCTAATCTCTACTTTCATTAAAATTTTCCCCAGGATCTGATGGTAGGAAAAGAAAGGACGAAGGTGAAAAACCCATGATGAAGTCAATGTAAGTTCAATTTAATGTGAAATTATGCAACTTATCCACAGTTAACTATAAATTATTGAATGTGAGTTGTGTTGCTAATGCCAGAAAATATAGGACAACATGCTTATAGACATGTTTCTTGTAATGATTAATCTGGACATTTTTGTTTGATATACTTATTCTGGATTTATTAATCCTGATAATGGGTAGTATTTGTTTAATATCAACCATAAATACTGGAAGTGGAAGATCTTAAACAGAAGTTTGATTTTTGAACTTATGTAGAACTGGTGAAGGGGCAATTATTGATTATATTCCATTCTTCATATTTCCTTGAGGATATATTTTTGAAGTGCAAGATTGATTAAAGTTTAAGTTTGATAATAGCATGTATAGCCCTCGGAGCATCTTCGCACTTGAAGCTTTATTTGTTGTGTTTTTTACCTCATGAACACCTGACTAGATAATTATTTTCTTGTTTTGAAGATCTTGGGCTTGTTTAATTTTCTAGCTAAATTTCTAGGCTTATTCTTCATTTCTGAAGTCTGTATTTTTTAAATTCATAAGAAACTAAAAGTCATAAGATTGTTTTCACAAATGAAATATCAGTTACTAGGTTATGATTGTAATGCAAAAAACATTTGCTTATGTCCTGCATGCTACCCTGAAGCAATATGAACTTCCTTTGATTTTCTGTTTGAATTCACAAATTTGTCCCATTCTCAGACGGGTAAAGGCCAAGAGTTCCAGCCCCTACCCAGATCCCTCACCCACTCCAACACAAAAATAAATAAATAAATAAATTCCATGTAGTTTTAAATTTTCAACTTACACTTGAGAAAGGCAGCATTCTTTAGGCCTTGGTTCCCCCCCACCCCCCAAAATCAACTTGAGCATCCCATACCTGAGCTAAAATTTCTGTCTTCATGATGCTAAAAGAAATCATAGCAGCATTTTTTAGTTCTTTTCGTTCTTTTGTTCTCTCTCTTACTATTTCTATTGATTCTTGTTTAAGCAGCCCTTCTGGTTCAAAAGACATAACTATGAATATGATCCTGAGGAGTTCTAGCAGGTACAAGAAAGCCAAGCTCACTGCTTCCCAATCACAACTCGAGGACACCGAAAGCCAGCCTGTTGATTTTGTTCCAGATAGTCAAACAAACCTGTAAGTACCCAGTTCATGTTTTGATCTTGTGTGTGTTTTCTTCCGCCTCCTGGAAATTTTGACCTTTTTGGGAGGCAGCCTATGCACCCTGCAGTTCTCTTTTAGTGTTTTTTGGGGCTCCATAATGAAAAAGAATGGCAATTGGCATGTGGTTCTGCATGAACAATTTTGGTTTCTTGTTTGGGTATGTAAAGCTTTGTCTAACAGTGAAATGGAGTGAAACTTCACCGTGTATTATTGAAATTTTTTGAATTGGATGGGCCGTGTAGCCCCAGATTGAACCAGCCTGGTCATCCAAAAGAGATCAGGTTGTTTACAGGATATTATCCCATCCTTAAAGAAGCCACCGGCCTCCCCCCTCAAGTGTATACGGAACAAATTCTTGATGTATTACAAATTAAAGATGCCAGATATCCAACTCCAGCTCAGCATGCCCATTCTGTAACTCCAGCTCAACTCCCTAGCTCCTACCAGAAACCTGAAGAAAGAGCACCCACGTGAATGGCTCCAACAGATTGTTGTTCCTTTTTTTGTTTTTTTTTGCTTGGGCAATTATTTTCCTTGCTCATTGATTCCCTTTCTGTTATTTTTCCTTCACCCTATTTATCTTGCTCAGAGTGTACAGTTCGGTATTAGAAAAGCAAGGAAGACGAATTCTTCTTTCTCATCTTCATCTCTCTGTGTTCTGTGCTGAATTTTCTTCTTGCAGAGCTGTCCATTTCAATTTGTTTCATGGTATCAGAGCCAAGTTAGTCTCAATGGCTCAAACTGACTCTACCAATTCCGATCAAGACACCAATCAAAACCAAAACCAAAACACCAATTCAACAGCCTCAAACCATCACTCAATCCATCTTGATCCATCACAGCCCAGCAGCCCATACTTCATTAGCACCAACGACCACTCTGGAGCTTTACTCGTCACGCAAGTGTTGGATTCCAGCAATTATCATCCCTGGGCAAGATCGCCTTGCGTATTAAGAACAAGCTAGGTTTCATCGATGGCAGCATTTGTGAGCCAATTGATCCTAACAATCCCTTGATGGATCATTGGCTTCATTGCAATGACATTGTTATTACTTGGCTACAGAACTCCATGTCGGTTGACATCAAATGCAGCACCTTGCATGCAGAAACGGCACACCAGTTGTGGGTTGAGCTTGAGCATCGTCTTGCACAGCAAAATGCCCCAAGGATTTATGAAATCAAACAAGTGATTGTTGCCCTGATGCAGCAATAAGATTTGGTGAGTTGTTACTTCTCCAAGCTGAAAACACTTCTCGATGAACTGATGAACTATGAATCCATCCCTAGCTATAGTTGTGATGGCTTGAAAACAGTGATCGAAAATCAACAAAGGGACTAGGTAATGAAATTCCTAATGGGACTCAATGACTCCTACAAGGGTTTGAAGGCACAGATATTGCTCATTAAACCTTTTCCCAATTTGAATGAGGTTTACTCAATCATCCAACAGGAAGAGAAGCGTAGTGAGATATCTTTCAACCCTTCTCCCACGGAACCCCTTGCTCTCCTAGTCAAGGATAGCACCAGACAGCTCACACCTCAAAACAGCTCTCAGAGACGTGACAAATACTATTGTTCTCATTGCAAAATTCATGGTCACTCTCTGGAGAGGTGTTTCAAGGCCAATTCTAGCAAACCAGTGTGCAATCACTGCCATATTCCTGGAAATACTACAGAAAAATGTTACAAACTTCATGGCTATACTCCAATGCATAGACTTCATGGTAGAACTCCACCTATTGGCTCGTATGCTCATCAGGTTTCAGCATCTCCTCTACCTGTTCCAGAACAAGGAACTCATGGAGGTCAAAGCACTATAACTCAAGAGCAATACCAGGAACTAATGGCCATGCTTAGGCAGACCAGTCAAGCCTCGGTGCATTCTGTTCAAACTACCATTGCTTTTCCTGATGTGCACATTCCTCAGTTCTCTGGTATACCTCTCTGTCTCTGAGCCTTCACAAGCAAACCCAAGGACATTTCAACTGTTCCCTAGATAATTGACACTGGTGCAACAGATCATATGGTCTGTGCGACCTGTTTCTTCACTTCCATAACAACTAAAGTCTCCTACTTTGTAACCTTGCTTAATGGAGAAGCTGTCTCTGTGACCCACATTGGCACAGTGAAACCAACAAAAGACCTTATTCTTCACAATGTCCTGTGTGTTTCATCCTTTTCTTTTAATCTCATCTCTGCTAGAAAATTGGCTCACACCTTGAAGTGTTGTCTTTTTTTCTTATCTGAAAATTGTTTTGTTCAGGACCTTTTGACTTGGCGCACGACTGGAATGGGTGAGGTAAAGAATGGGTTATACCATTTGCTGCAGAATGAAGTTCCTCCAGCATCTTTGACTCAAGCCCTGTCCAAAGTCACCAACATATCACCACAAATAGCTGCAATTACCAACAGCCAGAACATGGACCTTTGGCATTACCGCCTAGGACGCCTTTCGTCAGTAAAATTAGATTTTCTCAATCTTGAACCTGTATGCAAAACTTCATTAACTGCTAACCCTTGCTTTGTTTGTCCCTTAGCCAAGCTTCACAAGCTTCCTTTTCCTTGTAGTCAACACAAATCTACACATTGTTTTGAACTCATTCATTGTGATCTCTGGAGGCCATGTAATGAAGTTTCTTATGATGGTTTTTGATATTTTCTTACCATTGTCGATGACTTCAGTAGGTGCACTTGAGTATATCTTTTGAAATTTAAATCCGATGCAAGTTCTACCTTAAAAGGATTTTGTGCCCTGATAGAAACTCAATTTGCAACCAAAATCAAAACCATTCGGAGTGACAATGGAGGGGAATTTGATCTGAAACAATTTTATCATGAGAAGGCATCATTCACCAAAGAACTTGTGTGGAGACGACCCCTGAACAAAATGCTAGAGTTGAAAGAAAACACCAGCACATCTTAAATGTTGCAAGAGCCTTAAGATTCCAAAGTGGGCTTGCTGTCAGATATTGGAGTGACTATGTGCTGACAGCAGTCTACCTCATTAACCGAACTCCATCTGCCATCTTAAAATCCAAAAGTCCTTTTGAACTCCTTTTTAAAGCCAAGCCTGCATATGCCCACATCAGAGTCTTTGGTTGCTTAGCCTTTGCGTTAACTCTTTCAAATAACAGACACAAATTTGATGCATGAGCAAGAAAGTGTATTTTCTTGGGATACCCCTTTGGGGTGAAAGGATACAAACTAATGGACTTGCAAACTAAAAAAATCTTCATCTCAAGGAATGTCGTTTTTCATGAAGACATTTTCCCCTTGCAATCTAGAGAAGCCACCGTTGTCCCAGCTACTCAGCCTCCTTTCCCTCAGCCTACCATCATGGATTTCTCCTATGAAGACTCTCCTACACCAACTAATGCCACTGAACCTGACAGCCCACAAAACACACCAAGTCAGCCTTCAACATCACCTCAACCTCCTAGTGAAACCTCAAACCACACTATAAACAGTCCTCATCTCCCAAGGAGATCTACTAGAACCAAGAGGCCACCACCTCACCTTGAACACTTCATTTGTCAGCAAGCTAGCTCTGCTGGCTTTCTCACCCATTCACAGGAGTTCAACAAGAAACAAGGTCCTGCAGCTCCAGGTAGTCCTTTTCCACTTTGTGCCTCTTTATCCTATCATAACATTACACCTAAACACAAGACCTTTGTCACCGCAATCACTAAAAACACTAAACCCTATTTATATCATGATGCTGTTAAGGATCCTAATTGGGAGAAAGCTATGCTGATTGAAATTGCTACTCTTGAGCAGAATAAAACCTGGACTATCACAGAACTTCCTCCTGGTAAGAAAGCCATCGGATGCAAATGGGTTTACAAGATAAAATACAATGCCAATGGGACCATTGAACGATGCAAGGCCAAATTGGTCTGCAAAGGATACACACAGGAAGAGGGCATAGACTATCATGAAACTTTTTCCCCTGTAGTTAAGATGGTATCTGTCGGAGCTTTACTAGCATTGGCAGCAATCAAAGGCCTGCATTTACATCAATTCGATGTCAACAATGCCTTCCTTCATGGTGATCTTGATGAAGAAGTGTACATGAAGCTGCCGCTTGGCTATTGCACAGCAGATGAAACAAAGGTCTGCAGGCTGCTTAAAAGTTTGTATGGCCTTAAGCAAGCCTCGAGGCAATGGTATGCTCAACTCTCCTCCTTCATCATCCAGCATGGTTACACCCAATCTAAAGGAGATTACAGCTTGTTTACCCGAATGCATAATGGTTCTTTCACAGCCATCTTAGTTTATGTTGATGACATAATTATGGCCAGCAATGACATGAGATCTATTGAAAAACTTAAGGGAGCTTTGGACGAAAGTTTAAAATCAAAGATCTTGGGCAACTCAAATACTTTCTTGGCATTGAAGTTGCACGATTAGCAAAGGGAATCCATCTTTGTCAACGAAAATATGCATTGGACATTCTATCAGATACGGGAACCATTGGGTCTACACCTACTAAAATTCCCTTGGATCAAAATCTCATGTTGTCAAGAGATGAAGGAGAACCTATTGGAGATCCCATCATTTATAGAAGACTCATTGGCCGCTTGATGTATCTGACCATCACTCGACCAGACCTCTCTTATTCTGTCCAACTCCTCAGCCATTTCATGGGAACCCCACGAGTTCCTCATTTAAATGCAGCACACAATGTTTTTAGATATATCAAGATGGCACCAGGTCAAGGACTTTTCTATCCATTAGATTCCAGTTTACAGTTAAAGGCATATAGTGACAGTGATTGGGGCTCATGTCCTGATAGCCGGAAATCCATAATTGGCTACTGTGTTTTCCTTGGTTCCTCTCTGATCTCTTGGCGACCCAAAAAACAAAACACCGTCTCTAGGTCTTCTGCAGAGGCAGAGTACAGAGCCATGGCAATGGTTTGCTGCGAATTGACTTGGATCCATTACCTCTTGAATGATCTCCAAGTGACTCATCCCCAACCTGCCACACTGTTCTGTGACAACCAGGCTGCCTTACACGTTGTTGCAAACCCAATTTTCCATGAACGCACAAAGCACATTGAGCTAGATTGTCGTCTCATTCGTGAAAAAATTCAAGATAGTAGTCTGATTACTCACCATGTCAGCAGCCACTTGCAAATGGCAGATATGTTCACCAAACCTATAGCCTCTTCTCTCTTTTATTCTCACTTGTCCAAGATGGGAGTAGAAAACATCTACTCTCCATCTTGCGGGGGGCTATTACAAATTAAAGATGCCAGATATCCAGCTCCAGCTCAGCATGCCCATTCTGTAATTCCAGCTCAGCTCCCTAGCTCCTACCAAAAACCTGAAGAAAGAGCACCCACGTGAATGGCTCCAATAGATTGTTGTTCCTTTTTTTGTTTTTTGTTTTTTTTTTCTGCTTGGGCAGTTATTTTCCCTGCTCGTTGATTCCCTTTTTGTTATTTTTCCTTCACCCTATTTATCTTGCCCAGAGTGTACAGTTCAGTATCAGAAAAGCAAGGAAGACGAATTCTTCTTTCTCATCTTCATCTCTCTGTGTTCTGTGCTCAGAGCTGTCCATTTCAATATGTTTCATGATGATGATGCCAATCAATGGCAACTACCACATCCATCCTAGGCGTGGGTAGCTGATAAGGCTCATTCCGCAAGGAGAATAGAAATGCTGAATGTTGGGGCGTGACATCATGGATTTATGTGTGTGCTGATGAGTGAAGCACTGTAGCCCTCACTTGCCACAGTTTGTGATCATCATGAACCGGCGCATGCCATTATTTTTATTACAAGTTTGGTATATAAAAAATGGAATGAGTGAATATATCACTGGATTTTATATGCATTCCTTTTAAATTTTCATCTCAATCTTTTTCTACTCATTTCAAACCGTACATGTCTTGCCTCACCCAGTGGTCCATGCCTAGTTTATTCCCAAAATGATCATTTTGCTTATATAAGTTGTGGTCTTGTGTGTTAAGCCTTTATCAAAAAAGGGGGGGAAAAGAAGTGATCTGATTTGGTTAAACATCATCTTTTTCTGTTTTTTTTTTTTTTCCTTCACGGGGGGTTTTTATGCTTCAGAATTTCCTCTCTAAATTGGGTTATAGTTGGCTTTCTTAATTTAGTAAAAAGGATTTTGAAATATTTTAGTCAAACTTAATATTATTTTATACTGGGTTTTGTTTAAATTTAAATAAATTCAAGTTTAAAAGGTGCAAACTTGGAATTCCTAAACAGTGGATTGGTGTTCTTTTATCTTGTTATAGATTTAATCTCCTTGTGATTGTGTTGGTCCTTAGATGATCAGAGGATTCAGCACCTAAATAAGAGTGATTTTGTTTCCCAACAACCATGCCTACTCATTTTACTTTTGTATGCTTGGTCGGGATCCTTTATTCCCTTCCCCCTTAATTAGCACACATCATTACTTGCTTGAATGCATTATGTAGGATGCATGTGGCAGGGCCCAAAAATTAAATGATTAAAGTTATCACTATTTTTTCATCTGGTTATTTTACTATGCACCCATGCTTTGCGTGTTTAAATATTGCCTAACAAAATTTTTTATTTTCTAAAACACCAAGGCTGAAACAACTATGAAGTGTGCTAAATTTTTCGAAACACTTAACAATATTTCTATTTTTGAAAGGGGTTTGCTAGACTTCTCGGAATATCGTTTCTCGGAACCCTATTGTTTCCTTTTTAAAATCATTTTTCAGTATTGAGAATAACTTTTTTACTAGGAGTGATCAAGGGTTAACAGCAAATGCTGCAACTTTTGATTTGCAATGCCCCCACTATCAAGAAAAACACAGAACAATTAAAAAAAGCAATGGTGCGAAACCCATTGGCCCAAAAAAAATTGAAAAAAAAAAAATGAAGATGCAAGATGCATACAACCAGCTATGGTGGAGAACAAGTAATCCCAGCATGCCATGGCACGTTGAGATGATCAGTATTTCCTTGTAGTGTGAAGAGGGGCTTTGGTCTACAGCTATTATAAAATGAGATTACACATCTTGGGGTCCTAACTTAATGCCTACTCCATACGTGAGTTAAGAGTAGGGAGTAAATTTTATTATAGAAAAAATGAGTTCAATAAATTTCATGGGTTTAGGAATATGATGTACCTTGGATTTAAATCCGAATTGTAATATAAAATTAAATGTTATATATATGTGACAAATTGATGTTTGTATCAGAATATTAAGAGACGCCATGCACATGGGAAAATTTCTCATTTAATTTTCCAAATATATGAAAGGAGTGTTTAATGCTTCTTAAAAAGAAAATCCTCAGAATCAAAACCATAAATTTGAAAGCCAACTTGAAATTTAAATAAAGCAAGTGATGGTTAATTTTGCAAAACACATTATTTTGGGTTAACCTCAAAGTCAACTTGAAAATTAAAACTGAGGAGCACCCATTAGATTTGCATTTGCATTCTATGAGTTAAGCGCATGCATAATATCAGCTTCAATTCATTTAGTGCTTACAAATTAATTTAAAAAATAATTCCTTTATATTTTCAGATTATAAGTTTAAATTTCAATGAAATAAAAAACAAAAATAAAACTCTTCCAAGTTCCAATGCCCCAAAATTCAAGAGTTTGGTTGGGATCCAACAAATTAAACGAAGCAGAGACGAGAGTCAATTTCGCCGCAAATTAACAAATGCTAATCACCTGTCACCTAACCAAAGAAGAGAATTGATTTATAAAATAAAATAAAATAAAAAATGGCCTTTTACTTTCTCCATCAACACGTACAAAGAGAAATTTTAAATTTAAAAAAAAAAAAAAAAAAAAAGGAAGAAGAAAATCATGAGCGCCGAAAGACTTTCTTCTTCCGAAACACCACCTCAGTGTCCAACCCGAACCCGTCGACGCTCCGAACGTGAACCACCTCCGACCGGCGAAACATCTTCACCAACGGCTTCACGCTGTAGAGGTCATTGGCTGAGTATCGATCCGCCCGCCGCGAAAGCGCCACGTGCAGCACGCACACCCCGCCGGGCCTCAGCGTCCGCTCTATCTCCGCCACGAACTTCTTCGGGTAAAGCGCGTGGTCGAACACGTTCGAGAACTCGAAATCGAACGTCTCGTTCGCGAACGGTTGGTTGTGAAAATCGCCCTTTATTACCAGCGGCGGGTACGGAACCAGGTCGATCCCCACCGAGTCCGACACACCGACCCGCCTCAGCGCCTCCACCTCCTGCCCTACCCGGGCTCCAATGCATAGCGCAGTGGACTTGTTCGACAGGAGCCCCCTGAGCTTCAATTCCCCGAAGAATCCGGCGAAGACCTGGATCTTCCGGTCCCAGTCTCGGGTCGTCCATATCTGCCGGAGCTTGGGGTTCAAGGTTTTGTCGAGCTGTCGCTGTATGTACGTGTCGTAGGACCTGTATCCGGGTCGGATTGTGAGGTCGCCGTCCTCAGGTCGGGAAACGGAGCCCGAGTCTTCGCCGTTGGTTGCGGTTTTGCGGTGGTTTTGGGGACGTCGGGGGGAGAGGTGGTGGAGGAGGAGGAGGAGAGGAATGAAGAGGAGGAGAGAGAAGAGGAAGCACTTGAGGATGAGTGGTTTCGACGAAGAAGGTTTCATAATTTCATGTCTGCATGGCGCATATAATGGTGTTGGATTTGAGAGGGGGAAATTATTTTCTCGCCGTCTCTGAGCAAGCGGAGGATGGATAGAAAGTGAAGGAAAATGGAAAACTAGTGGGGGCCTTTAAGTAACGGCCGGGTGGGGACTAGAGAAAGCCGGGGTGCGCGATGCGCATGCATTGGCCCAAATGGCGGTTCCTTTTTTGTATTTTATTATATGCGGAGGGCGCTAGGTGGGGGTGTACTAATCCAGTACAGCGGGGCGAATGTTATGTTCCCATTGATCATCGATCAGAACATTCAGAACCGTTGATCAGATGGAGACAAACATGTGCGTGATGGGCGGGCATTCCCAGCTGTGAAGGACCCACCTCACCTGGCAACATTCGCACTGTCCCTTCTGTTCGGTGATTTTGTTTGTGTTTTTTAATGATTCTAAAATTAATTTTTACGCAGATCGAGATAGCCCAAGCATGGTGTAAATTATTGCCAGGTCATCTAAGTAAAAGTGCATAGAATTAAATTGTAGAAGTTATAGTTCATGCCAATTTAATTACATGATTTGCAATCCTAATCATTTCTCTCAACACTTTGAACTATTTATTTATTAAATAATAATATTACATTACGGATTAATAGATCGAGTTTAGACAGAAATGGGTTCGATTTAGATTGATTCATTTATTAACGAATAATTAATAGGTAAATTCAAATCTTCCTTTTAGTTTGAAAATATAATTTATTTATTTTAAATTTTTATGAGAATATTTTTTTAAAAAAATCTACTTCATTTTATTTATTAATATTAAAATAAAAAAACTTAAAATGTAGAACGAGATTCCAAGAAGAGCAGAAGACTAGTGTGCCCTGCCGCAGCCCACAGGGGAATCGGGAGCGAAGATCATCTGAGGCTTCTGCAGTGCCGCGTGAGCTTCTGCCGAGCTGAGAGTGAGGCTTCTCCGTCGCCCGTCGGGTTTCGCCTGGGGGGTACTGCCGGGAAACGCGGGGTAGCACCATAGCTGCGTAGCAGGGTCAGGGAGAGAAGCTTCTGAGTTCAGTGGCTTCGTGAACAAATTGGTTTTGGAGGCTATGTGAGACTGTGAGCAGGTCAATTGCACATGCGTCATACACATGTCAAGTTAGTAATAGATTTTATATAGGAACCAAATTTGAAAAATAAGCTAAAACTTATATATCTCTTTTGAAAAATTAAAAATTAAAAAGCGAAAAAAATATTTTTCACAACTAAATATCGCTATTATTTTCCTTTCCAATGTTGCTTTTTAATTTTCTTGTATAAATATTAAAAAATTATAAAATGAGCCGTCATTTTTATAATTATTTAAAAATAAAAATAAAAATAAAAATAAAAATAAAAATAAAAATAAAAATAAAGCAACCCTACTTATTGTTCTTACTATTGTAATATTATGAGAACTCGTCTTAGGTAGGGTGGGGGTATTCTATCGTAGCAAGGAAGCGGCACCACGCGACACTTCATTTTCCCAACCCCACTCTTCCTCCCAACCTACCTTAGAGTTTTCTTTTTCAATGTGTTAGGGTCTAAATTTCTCGATTGGGAGTCAAGAATTTAAGTTTTACATTTCAAGTTATGTAAATTTAGATATAATAAAATATAAAATTTTATTTCAAATTTATACTCACACTAACAAGCATAATTTAAAAAATAAATAAATAAAAGCAAAGTTTAGAGTGGGTCACTCTACTGCTACTCATAGAAGTCAACTGAATACTTGACCCATGCATATGCAATAAGTATTGGGAGTCATTGGACCGTAACCGAAAAAGAGGCAAAATAATATTATAAGAAAAATAGAACAATAAAAATATGAGAAATTTAAGTAGTTCATCACTAAATCTACATTTATTGTAGATTGGCAACAACTCAATTTAGAAAAACACAAGAAGAGAGTGGACTAATCCAATGATATGACATATAGTGTGTGATCTTGACTTCTTGTTCATTGTTTATATAAATACTAACATTTCCTAAGGTCTGGTAAAAGGATAAGAACATCTTTTGAGATTTTAAAATTTTTATGGACCTTTTTAGAGGATTTAAAAATGCTACTGACTTCTTCTGACATTTGATTTTTGAGACACTTATACCAATATAAAAACTTGAGCTTGAGTTTTGAATATAAATTGTATAAATATCTCCAATTCAAATTATTAAGCCTATCTACAATGTTGGGCCACTCGTTTTTTATGTCTTGACAAACAATAAAATCCCTAAGTTGAAATAATATGCATTTAGAATTCTTCAATTGTCACTCCAAATATAAATAAAAGTAAATATTATTGATTTATCTCTTTCAACACAATCTACTATTTTCAAATTTAGCTCGGATGCAACTTGTTTCTTTGTTGATGCGAAACTAGCTTGTTAGGGTGGAAAATAATCAACATTTAACATCTTGATTTGAATAGAACCGTCATAAAATATAATGAGCCTCGAGCCTAATGATTTTGTTTGACCTAGAAGCAAGAATTTTCAAGCTCAATTTCCAATATTAATAGAGAAATGGGGTTAGATGAGACCAAAAGTATAGGTTAAAACTTTGGGACATCATTTGAAATTCAATCCCACTTTGGAGGCTTCAAAGAATAAAACAAAATTATGCCATGTTACAAATACTAACAGGACAAAAAAATTAAAAATAAAAATAAAAGCCAAAAATGAGAACAAAACAAAAGCATGGAGCTATAAAATATCTCTAATCATATAATTAAGTTTACCAATATCTTGATATAATGGTAAAATCTCTAAATTTAAATAATATGCACTCAAAATTGTAAATGCCATTGATTTATCTTTTTAACACAATTTTTCAAATTCAAATTTAAATTAGAAGCAGCTTGTTTATTTGTAATCGTAAAATTAACCTACTATGGTGACAAATAATTTACATTTAACGCCTTGATTTAAATAGGCTCCTTCTTGAATTATGACGAGCCTCGAGCCCAACGATTCATTGTCCAAACACTAAAACAAAAAAGTGTAAATTCAATTTTCAAGCTTAATTTCCAATATTAATAGAGAAATGGGTTTAGGAGGAGGGAAATCATTCAAAGTTCAATCGTACCTTTGGAAACTTCAAAGAAAAAAACAAAAATATCCAGACCTAATACAAAATAGCCATGTTACCAAACACAACCAAAATAAAAAAGAAAAAAACAAAGGCATGGAGGTATGATATGATGCATTATGTTACACAAAATGACAAAATCTACCAACACGTAGTAAAGAAACAGATGTTCAAAAGGAAAAATTAAATTCATCAACAAAACCTGCAATTAATTACAAGTTCTTCCATCGATCGGACCCCTTAATGGGATTCTTCCTAATTGATTTACTGAGACCTCATTCTGTTGATTTGGTTCAACGCCGGTTGCAGAATGTTGTAAAGCACCCAGAGAATGGCCGGAGTCACCACGAACAACAGAAGCTGTCCCCTGTTATCGCCCGCAGCGTCCGCCACCGCCGCGATTTCACCCGCCGCCGCGTTCAGTGGTGACACCAGCCCCGACGCCGCCAGTCCGCCGAGGCCGAGCCCCACGATGACCCCCTTGGTGCTGCGCATCTTGTTGATCTGGTTCAGGGCGGGTTGGAGGATGTTGAAGAGCACCCAGGCTATGGCCGGGATTATGGGCAGCAAGAGCGCGATCCCACGGTTGTCGCCGTCGGCGATCTCGGCGATTTGCTGGGCTGCGAGGGCGGAGTCGCAGGAGCTCAGGGCGGAGAACAAGGCTCCGGCGACGAGCGAAGTGGGCAAGACTGGGTTGTGATTGTCGGAGGGTCTTGGGGAGGCGCGGAGGCCATCTGGGAGGTTTTGGAGGGAGACGAGGGAGATGGGTTTTGCTGGTGGCTTGGTTTTGGGGGAATTGGGGTTCATGGTCAAGCATCTGGCGTTGAGGACGGCCATTGTTGCCATGGTTGCTGCCATTGTTTTATTTTTGGAGCTTTGGTCTTATGGTTAATTGCAGGATTCCAGAGAGAAGATTGATTGGGAGAAGCTCTGAGCTGAGAAGCAGGGCAATGGAAATGAGGAACTGGGAAGATGGACAGGGGAGAGCGAGAATCAGAGATGAGGTCCAATGGGATTGCGATTTTTAGATTATAGCCTTATCCAAAAGGGTGATTGGTGAGATTTGGACCTCACGCTGTATTTGCATATCCTACACATCCCACTTCTTATCTCTTCAAATATCTCATAGTATGTTCATGTTTCAAGTGAGAAAATAATTATAACCTTTGGAGTAAGGCTATAAGGTGCGATTGGTTTGAGGGTTTTTTTTTTTAAAGGATATTGCAGTAGTTGAAAATTTAAACTTATGTCACATAGATTTAAAATTTAAAGTTGAGAATTGGTAGAAAGAGATTTATATTATGATATATTGTGTTTTTGTGTAGTTTTGCCTTCAATGATACTCGCAATTAACTACTAAGAAGAAGCATGAGTTTAAGTTGCCTAAAACAAAACAAATAAATTGTTTATTCCCTTTTATTAAACTTTTGACACAATGTCACTATAAAATGTATGATCATTTCTTGCCCCCACGACATGGTGCGGTGGAAAGGCATCTGTTAGAGTTGGAGTCAAGAGACAGCTGGAGATGCATTTCAAGCTAGGAGTTGAGTCAGAAACGCAGTGAAATTTATCTCTCCATTAATCTCTTCATTATAATTTACATTTGTAATTATTTTTATGTTATTATGATTTAAATTCCAAGCCCTATAAATAGAGGGCTGTGAAAGATGTAATTGTGTGTGCAGAAGTGTAAGAAGCTTAGAGAGAGGAGAGAGGAAGAAGGGAGGGAGAGAGAGAGAGAGAGTGAGTGAGAGAATTGTAATATTTTCCGGCGATAGTGAATACTTGGTGTGTGCTCCGTGGACATAGGTCATTATTGACCGAACCACGTTAAAATTTTGGTGTCACTTTGATCTGGATGCTCACGAGTTCCTAACAAGTGTATCAGAGACCGGTTGGAGCAGAAAAGCCTTATCAGAAGTGATTTTTAAATTCAAAACTCTGTCCAATTGATCAAAACTGCGTTTTGAGGCCACCATAGCATTCAGCTCACCGAGACGAAGAGAAGGGTGCAAATCGGAGCTCGAAAGGAGTTCAGAAGAAGCTGCACGCGCCCTCACGCGACACGTTAGCAGAACACAGAGAATCCTCAGCAGACTACCGAGATTCCTCAGGCAGAGGAACATGTGGAGCAGATTGTTGCACCACCACCTCCTACTCCAACACCAGAGATTAGGAGATCTTCTCGACAACACATACCAAACAGGAGGTATGTGAACCATTTACTTCTTATAGATGGAGGAGAACCTGAATGCTATGTTAAAGCATGTCAGGCAGGAGATGCGAGCAAGTGGGAGCGTGTAATGAAAGACGAGATGAAGTCTTTTAACTCTAACAAAACATGGGAACTAGCTAAGTTGCCAAATGGTAAGAAGGCTCTTCACAACAAATGGGTTTATAGAATCAAAGAGGAGCATGACGGCTCCAGGAGGTACAAGACTCTGTTGGTAGTTAAAGGCTTCGAGAAGAAGAAAGGAATTGACTACACTAACATTTTTACACCAGTTGTGAAGCTGACAACCATCAGATATGTTCTGAATATTTTTGCCTCAGAGGGTTTACATCTTGAACAGTTAGACGTGAAGACAACATTTCTTCACGGTGATTTTAATGAAGAAATCTATATGCAACAGCCAAAAGGTTTCTTAGAAAAAGACAAAGAGAATCTTGTATGCAAATTGAAAAAGAATTTGTATTGTCTCAAACAATCTCCTAGACAGTGGTACAAGAAATTCAACAGTTGTATGCAGAGGAACAATTTTCAAAAATGTAATGCCGACCACTGCTGCTACTTCAAAAGGTATCATGCTAGTTATATTATTCTAATGTTATATGTCGATGATATGCTAGTCGTAGGATCAGATATATAAGAGATCAGGAAATTGAAGAAGCAACTGTCAGAGGAATTTGATATGAAAGACTTGGGTCCTGCAAAACAGATTCTTGGGATGAGAATCTCTAGAGATAAGCAACGAGGCACGTTGCAGTTATCTCAGTCAAAGTACATCAGCCGTGTTTTACAGAGGTTCAACATGAGCAGCGCCAAGGTTGTAAATACACTATTGGCAGGTCATTTCCGTCTCTCAAAGAATTAGTCTCCCCAGACAGATGAAGAGAAAGACTTCATGACTAAGGTTCCATATGCCTCAGCCGTTGGAAGTCTAATGTATGCTATGGTTAGTACCAGACTAGATATTGGCCAAGCAGTGGGAGCTGTCAGCAGGTATATGTCAAATTTAGGGAAAACACATTAGGAAGCAGTAAAGTGGATTTTGAGATATCTTCGTGGCATTATTGATAAGTGCCTATGTTTCGAAAAAAGTGATCTGAAAATCCGAGGATTTGTAGATGCTGATTTTGCAGGTGAGATTGATCATCGCAGAAGCACCACCGAATACATATTTACTAGTTGGCTCAACAACTGTTAATTGGATGTCATAGATACAAAAGATTGTTGCTTTATCCACTAAAGAAGCTAAATAGTAGCAGTGATAGAAGCCAGTAAAGAGATGATTTGGCTTCAGGGTTTGTTAACGGAGCTTGGATTAAAGCAGGAAAGGAATGTTTTGTACAGTGACAGTCAGTGTGCGATACATCTGGCGAAGAACTCAGCATTTCATTCCAGAACTAAGCATATTGGATTGCGTTACCACTTCGTCAGATCTCTAATAGAGGACGGTGTGTTGATACTTGAAAAAAATCCAAGGTAGTAGAAATCCAGCAGATATGTTAATTAAGGTGGTGACTACAGAGAAGCTGAAGTTATGTTCAACTTTAGTTGGTCTTCATGCCTGAAGATATATTTTGAGCACATCATTTATTCATGATACTGGTTGAGGAGGCGTCTCTGTATCCAAGTGGGAGATTGTTAGAGCTGGAGCCAGAAGACAGCCAGGAGACAGTTGAAGATGCTTTGCAAGCTAGGAGCTGAGTCAGAAACGCGGTGGAATTTATCTCTCCATTAATCTCTTCGTTATAACTTCCATTTGTAATTGATTTTATTTAATTATGATTTAAATTCCAAGCCTTATAAATAGAGGGTTATGGAAGATGTAATTGTGTGCAGAAGTGTGAGAAGCTCAGAGAGAGCAGAGAGGAAGAATGTAGGAAGAGAGAGAGAGGGAGAGAGAGAATTGTAATATTTTCCGGCGATAGAGAATACTTGGTGTGTGCTCCATGGACGTAGGTTGTTATTGACTGAACCACGTTAAAATTTTGGTGTCACTTTGATCTAGATGCTCACAGGTTTCTAACAGCATCAGCAAGTAAGAAGGAGCATCAATGGTTCAATTGCAGGTAGATACACTCACGAAACTAACAGTACCTGTGGATGGTGAAAGTTTATTCTGTGAGCCATTGGGGACCATGAATGGTGAGTATTCTTTTTGTGAGCCAGCGGGGACCATGAATGATAATGGAGATGTGTCCCGAGAGTCGGGTTGGTTGAACGTCCAACTGATGCACAAAAACCGTGTCTGCATCAAGAATTTACCCTGATCAGTGATACCTAGGGGCGGAGGACGTTGATCTGTAGGTTTTGTGTCGTACCAAGGGGTTCGAAGGGTTCGTTGGTGGCTGGATTTCCTATGTATATTAAAAAAAAATAAAAGAATGATCCTTTCTTAGTGATTGCAAGTATAGTCCACAGAATGGGATTAGGTTCTAATGTCAATGGTTGATTCAAGCTTAAGCTATAACTTTGGCTACGAATCAAGCAAAATAGTTTAGATAAAATGCAAAACTATAAATTGAGGTTATATATTCCACACATGTTAGCAAGGTGTACAAGGAAACACTTAACTTGAGACAATTGGTATGCCTCTACGACAAATGAAATGAATATAAACATTACAAAAATCATGAAACTAGCAAGACTTAAATACTAATTAACTTCATTCATATTGAGTCAATCAATCAACACAAAACCCCATATGCCCTTTGTTGACCCTATGAGTCATACCCTGTTTTGATTATGACAAATACTCAGGTATTTAATGTCTGCCGAGTTATTGTGCAGGTTTATCCTGACAATATCATATGATGGCCCTCGGAGACCCGGAAGAAAATGAAGACCCTAGTTGAATATTCATTGTTGTAATTTATATTAAGTTTAATTTGGGTCTGTAATAGTAAATAGGTTCTTGGATTGTAATAATTATATGCATCACCTGCATGGTATGATAGGTAAGCTCAAAACGAAAAAGGCCTAGAATGATCCTAGGACACCCATATATGCATATATATATGGTTTTGAGGAAAGGGTTATCACATATTTAAAAAGAACCGAAATGTATAAAAAAATGCAAGTTCGGTCAACCGTACTTGAATGTACAAAAACCTCCTGGTCAACCGAATCGATGCCGGATCAACACATTGACCACAGCCCGGTCGACTGTGCCCAGCCAGTTCATTCTCACCTAGTCGACTAAACTCCCTCAAAGTCAACATATTGACCTTACTGTCAACCGAACCCAAATTGCATAACAACGCCCTAATCGATCGATTCCCCACGTGTGGAACTCAATGGTCTGGTCGACCGAATTAGTTAGTTCAAAAGCTCCCGATCGACCGAATCGCGCTAAAAAGAAAAATCGCCCTAGAACCTCTTTGACCAATCGACCGAATTAGCACAGCTCGGTCAACTGAACCTGCCTTTAGTCGACCGGTGCTCTCGGGTTGCCTCAATATTTTTACCGTAGTTGAAGTTTTTAAAAGGGACTAATTATGCTAAAATATTTTTAAACAATCTTAATAATACCCTACATGTCCTGAACGGTTATATTTTTTGGGAACTCTATATATACCCTTTCATTTGAAAAAATTAGCATAAAATTAGTAAAATAATTAGCAAATATCTTCTGAATCTAAAAAAGCTAATTTTTCATATCCAAGTCATATACTACTCCTCTTACTCTTTCATATTACAAATACTTCTTTGTAAAATTATTCTTGTGTTTTATCTCATCAAGTTTAAACTCTCTCTTGCTTGTTGTAATGTCCTCAAAATTCACACCATTTTATATATATATATATATAACCATATTTACACAGCAGATATACAAGTCATACAACCATATATACTTAACAATATCATAATTCAGTACATTCAAACCATAGTCATATTCAATAATTTCCTCCAGTATCTTCTACTCCAAAAATCCAAAACTCTGTCACAAACTTATCCTACAACCAGGGTAATCAAATCAACTCTCTATCCGTAAGTCTGATCTGTTCGCCTAGTTAGTTCACTTGAAAAGTGGTAAAGTAATAGGGTGAGACGAGGCTCAGTAAGTGGAAATATGTTATTACTAGTGTGTGGCGACCGAGTCATAAAACTATAATATTAATATTTAAAACTGCATGATTTGGAAAATCTGTAAAACACATGTATAGTAGCTTAAAACATTTGTATCATCTGAACTTTCTATCATTCATACTGTTATATCATACTATATACGATAAAAGCTGTAAAACTATATATATATACACACACATAAATATGCTCTTTTCTTGAGACTCTGTATGTCATGATTTGACCCCTCATGACAGGGTTGTGCGACTCGTAGGCAGGACTTAACCTGATCGGCCCTTAAGGTAAGTCATCATACTCTCCACTACCTCAGTCCGGCCAAACTGCCTCCACTCCTAAGCTCGGGACTGGCTGCTACCTCGTCAAATTGGTCCCCAAGTTTGATTGAGATATATTTTTCATAGAGAGTAAGCTTCTAATTTTTCTAAGGGGTTTCATAAATAAGCCTTCCATAGGAAAACTTCTTCGAGCTTCTGAGTTTTGCATTTTCATTGCAATACTCAAGAGTTCATATTGTATTTTGGTTGTGAAATAATATTTTACAAATCGATTTCAAATATCTTTTGTGGTTTATTTTGAGAAAAATATTTGTTGAAGGTATTTGAAGTGTGCTTGAAGCTAAATACTATTTTACAAACCAAATTCAAATATCTCTTGTGATTTATCTTGAGAAAAATATTTTGAGATATTTGTTAGCGTGCTAAAAGATCTTTGTTGTTATACCTTTGATTGAGATTATCATTTTAATACAAAGATCAAATAAAATTTACCAAACCATTTTTGAATATCTCTTGTGGTTTATATTGAGAAAAAATATTTGTTGAGATATTTGAAGTGTGCTTGTGATCTTTGTTTGTGCATTGTGATTGAAATCATTATTTGACACAAAGATCATATCATTTACACTCTCACGCACTGATTGCAATATTTGCATAAATATTTGAGAGTAAACACTTAGACTACACTGAGTTTATCAAATCTTATCTCTTGGTAGTGCATTGATTATATTGTGTGTATTGTAATACATATTTGCTTAGCTCCGATTACTCGAAGGATTGCATAAGTTTTGTTACTTTGAGATACAAAATCAATTAGAGATTTGGTTGAGTAAGATTTCAGCATTCAAGATAATTTAGGACCACATTCATGTAAATAACTTAAATAGGCAATGATTCAAGAAGCCAAATGTAATAATGGCACAATTTGTCAAGTTAAACCATTTGATGAAAGTGTGTTAAAAGGAATTATACTAGTTGGGCAATGGAAATCAATCAAAAGGATATTCTGATCCCTAATTAATTTAGGATAATGGTTAACTAAAAATAGTATAAATAGTCATGTAATAGGCATTAATGAAAGACACCTCAAACACATTTCAATCAACACAATACGCATACAATTGGCCCCTACACAACTTTATTAGATTCATATATAAGATCGTTTAGAACTACTTATACAGAACTACTTTGTTTGGAAAACGTACTTATCTGAAAATACACACATTTAAAAGTAGTGTGAAATTACTTATTATAAGTGTTTTTTTTATATAAGTACTTTGTTATATATATATATATATATATATATATATATATATAAAATATTTATTTTCCTAAAAAAAGTATATTAGAAAAGTATTTTTTTAAATAAGTACTTATTTAAGTGTAAATCAAACACTACTTATTAGCATAAGTAATTATAAAAAAATATTTTTTTTAAGAAGTACTTATTTATTAAGATGATTCAAACGGGGGCTACACTATTCTAAACACTTTATATTCTTATCTATCATGGCCTTTAACTATTCCATTTGAGTCTACTCTCCTTCCTCCTTTCTCACCTATAATTTTTACAATTTCTAAGATTTCGATCTCTTGTTTTTTAAAGACCTCTTTGTGTAAAGGACATCTATCCCTATATGTATAACAGGAACAAGCAAAGGATACTACCACCTTTCCACGACAGTTGATCACAACATAATTGGAGGATAACCAATCCATCCCCAGTATGACATCGAACCCAGACATTTCATATACCACAAGATTCGCCGGTAGTAGTATTCCCTGAATTACCACTGGGCAGTCTTTTAACATCCTCCTACAGAACGATACACTCCCGGATAGTGTAGCTACAGACAATTCTTCATTCATGACTCGGGTCTCAACCCTACATAGTTTTACAAAGTTAGTAGATATAAGGGAATGGGACGCACCCCAATTAAATAAAACCACAACTCTATTTAAAAGTAACATCATAGTACCTGTCACCACATTCCTCGCATGCTCAGCATCCGCTGGAGTAGGCGAGTATACCCTTGTCAGAGTTGTGTAAGCCTGATAAGTTCCTCGGGATACTTGATTACTTCCCCGATTTTGACTCAAAGTAGGTGTACCCCTCTTTGGTGCGTGACAATCCCGAGCCATGTGACCTGACTGGCCACAGTTGTAGCAGTTACCCCCAAACGGCTGACATTCACCGTCATGCCATTTGTGGCACCTGATACAACGATCACGCGATTGATTCACCTAAGAACCCTAATGATCGATATTCTAACGGTAACCCAAGCTCTTTTTCTTCTTCTTCCATTCTCACTGGTGAGATCTAGACTGAGAACCAGAAGGTACTGTGTAACGACCCGAAAAATAATGGTATTTAAATAATATAGAGAGAGAGAGAGAGAGAGAGAGAGAGAAATGAAATCAGTAACAGAAGGAGGCAGTAGACTTCGTCGACGAATACAGGGGTTCGTCGACGAATACAGGGGTTTGTTGACGAATATAGCGGTTCGTCGACGAAGGTTCAACAGGACCTCATCGACGAAGGCGAGCTTCGTCAATAAGAAAATATTGAGAGAAGAATTTGGGCTACTCTAAATTTCTTCGACAAAGAGTAGGGTTCGTCGACGAATTTCCTTAAGGACTCATCGACGAGATGACGTGGCTCATCTACAAATCCCGCAGTATAAATAGACCTAAAATCATTTTAATCACAGAATATTAGCCGCAGACCCTCTCCTCTCTCTCTCTCTCCCTCCTACGGCCTTTCCCTCTTCTCTCTTTGATTCTAGCCCCGTTAGTCGCCGGATCGACGATCTGAGGCCACCACGACGCTTCTGGCGGAGTTCTCTTCAAGTCTGCCAGAGCAGATCGTTGGTGAAACGAAGTTGGAATTCATCCCAAATCTAGGGTAAGACCTTTTATTCAGTTTTTGGCTTTCTGGCAGTTATAGGAAATGATGTAGGCCAAGAAATATTGATGTTTTGTTATGAGATTTATGATTTTCAAGATGTTAAGTGGAGAACCCTGCGGGTGTTGGACCCGTTATAGAAGGAGATTTTTAGCAGGAAATAGGTAAGAGAAATATGCTATGCTAGGCAAAGTTAGTATGCTTTTCAGTATAGTAAATATATTTTTACCAGATTATTGTTCATAGCAGAAATTTATACAGTTTATCAAGTATGTTAAATATGTTTTAAAATTACTATGTGGCTTGAGTATATTGACATAGTATGGAAACATGTTTTATATTATTTTTCAGATATGTGTTTTACAGAATGTACAGACAGTAAATATATTTTACAACAATTACAGAAATACCTTGATTATACAGTTTTACAGTACCACGACATATAATTTTACAGTTCATTATAGAAACACAGTGATACAGATACAGTTTTCTACAGCGCCATGGTTTATACAGTTATTACAAAATCATGGTAAAAAAGATAGTTGTATTATAGAGATATATTATATAGTATCAGACCCCGTTGGACCATACAATTTACAGAGCACGATATTGTAGCTACATACAGTTTATAGAGTGCAACCACCTATTCAGATAATACGTTGTACAAAGGTCGATCGCATAGAGCACATGAGTGGATAGGCTCCCCATCAGATATAGGTTGAGGAGGGTTGATCAAACTATGGAGTATAGTGATTTATTCTTGGTTGGCCAGCCAGGATAAATCTCGTCTACGGGCCGCATAACCCTGTCATAAGGGGTTAAATCATGACACACAGTTATCCACAGGGAAGTTTACAATTATTATTATGTTTATACAGTTTTATAGAAACAGAAAATATATATACATATATTAGCAGTATTTTGCATAGAAACCTAAAGTATAGAAATGTTAAGCAACAGGTAAAAGATGAAGATTATATTTATAGTATTGTGCTTTACAGATTCATTGATATATAACTATATAGTAATAGATTTTCTCAGTATTGTAGCTCAATTTCCAGACACTAGTAATAGCATATTTCATCTTACTGAACTTTGACTCATCCCAATGTTGAATTATTTTTTAGGAGTCAGTTGGGTGAGCGGACCAGGCTCGCAGATAGAGGGGTCACAGTACTGCCCTATCAGAGAGAGTGAGTATATTTTTGGGAGTATTTTTGTATAGCCCTCACCAATTGAGGATATTTGGGGAACATTCATATATGTGTATTTTGGGAAACTTGTTAGCATTCTGGTATTGTATATAACTATACATGGTTATGTTTATTTGATTTCTGCTTCTCGCTGCTTAGGTTGATGATTGAGTTTAATTCAGTATGGTATTAGGGCATGTTAAATATCATAAGATGGAAAAAAAAAAGCCCATTTAAATAGCAGGTTGTCACATACTGGCCTCTTCTTCGGTTCCTGATCCCCCTCATCCTCCCAGATATCGGCCTCAATCACAGTGGCCTTATCCACCAAAATTGAAAACTCATGGATCTAAAGCATACCCACTAATCTGCAGATGTCCTTCCTCAGACCCTTCTCAAACCTCCAAGTCTTCTCGTACTCTTTCAAGATCAAACACGGTGCGAAATGGGATAGCTCTATATACCGAGCAGCATACCCCTGCACTGTTATATCTCCCTATGTCAGAGCAGAGAACTCATCCGCCTTTACATCACGTGTGGAGGTTGGGAAGTATCTCTCAAAGAACACTTCCTTGAATCGGCTCCATGTCATCTCTATAGGACCAGCTCTCTGCTTCTCCAGCAGACTCACTGCAGTCCACCATCGTCCCTATAACGACCTGCTAAATTAACTGAGGTTTTTAAAAAAAATAATAATTATTGTGAAATTCCATTTCTTTGATACCGTCATATATAAAATTAGTCATCCACCTAAGCAACAAGAAGCTAAAATCACACAACCACCACCATATATAAATATGTACAATACCAGAGAGCTACAATGTTCCTAAACTATACATATATGACTGTTTCCCAAAATACCCTCAACTGGGCTAGGGCTATACATAAATACTCCCAAAAATACTCAATCTACTGACAAGGCGGTACTGAAGCTCCTCTATCTTTGAGCTTGATATGCTCGCCTACTTGGATCACCTAAAAAATGTTAAGGTAATGGGATGAGACGACCCTCAGTAAGACGGAATATGTTATTACTAGTGTGTGGCAAATGAGTTATAATACTATGAAAATTTGTTTCTATATAATCATGTATAACTATATCTGTAAATACAATACAAATAATATAAACCACCACCCTTTTCCATGTTACTTAACACATATATTTTAGGTTTCTATACATAATACGATTAATATATATACGTATATTCCCTGTTTCTGTAAAACTATACATTCATAATAATAACTGAAAACTTCCCTGGATGGATAATAATATGTCATGATTTAACCCCTCATGACAGGGTTGTGCGGCCCGTAGGCAGGATCTACCCTGACTGGCCGACCAGGGTAAACCACTATACTCCATCAGTATGATCAACCCTCCTCAACCCATATCTAATGGGGAGCCTCTCCACACGTGGGCACAATCGACCTACTTACCATGTATTATCTAAATAGGTGGTTGCACTCTATTTTGTGTATAGCAACGGTATTGTGCTCTATAAACTGTATCTATAATGGTTCATCAGGGTATGATACTATATAATACATCTCCATATACAACTATCTGTTTTACCATGACGATGTAGTAAACTGTATTTGTATCAATTGTGTTTCTGAGATTCACTGTAAATCATGATATTCTATAATTGCTATAAAACATATCCACTGTCTGTATATTCTGTAAAACATAATTCTGAAAAAAAATATTGTAAAGCATGTTTCTATACTATATCTATATTCTCAAGCCACACACTAATTTGAAGCATATTAAGCATACTTGATAAACTGTCTAAATTTCTGCTGTGAATAATAATCTGATAAACGCATATAATTTATACTGAAAACATATTAGAATTGCCTAACATAGCATATTTCTCTTACCTGATTCTTGCTAAAAATCTTCTACTATAACGGGTTCTACACCCGCAGGGTTCTCCACTCAACACCCTGAAAATCATATATCACAGAACAAAATATTACTATTTCTACGTCTACAACATTTTCTACAGCTGCTGGAAAGTCAAATTTCAACAAAAAGACCTTACCCTGAATCTAGGATGAAATCCAACTTCGTCCCACCGACGATCCACTTTAATAGACTTGGAGACTTCCCCAAGAGTGTCATGGTGGCCCCAGATGGTTGATCTGGCGACTAACAGGGCCGAAATCGAAGAGAGGAGAGGGAGGAATTGTAGGGAGGAGAGAGAGAGAGAGAGGGTTTGTGCGTCAAAATTCTGCTAAAAAATGAAGTTTGACCTTTTTATACACTAGCCCTAGACAACGAGCCACGTCACCTCGTTGATGAGGTCAAGAGACAATTCGTCAATGAACCCTACCCTTTGTCGACAAAATTTAGAGCCGCCCAAATATCCTTTCGGTATTTTCTCGTCGACGAAACTTGTCTTCGTCGATGAGGCCCTCTTGTACCCTTGTTGACGAGGACCTGATAAATTTACTTGGATCATTGCATCCCAAAGTGCAATGTCATCGACGAAGTTAGCTGCCTCCTTATGTTACTGTTTCCATTTCCTTCCCTCTTTATTATTTAAATACCATTATTGTTCGAGTCATTACGGTACTGTCTCCCCAGACAGTTGAAAGGTAGCGTAGAGGACACTCTACTTATCTATGCAGTGTAGGACCTTCAGAATCCTCTCGGTCCTCTTGACCCAGTCCTCCACTATCATCAGATCGGGTCCCCCTGAAAATGTTGGATGGTGCATACGTGTGAACCTCTCGATGGTACACCCCGCAGTAGTAGGTGTAAGAACCTGAACCATGGTATGTGGATTTGATATTTGAAAGAAGGGTAAAGTGGTAATTTGGGCAAGCTTCGTCGACAAAGCCAGAGTTCGTCGACGAAGTCCCTTTTGTTCTCGTTGACGAAATTTAGAGGTTCGTCGACGAGGAGAAGCCGAGAGATTTTAGGAAACCGAGCATCTCAGGCTCATCAAAGAGGCCACCGCTTCGTTAACGAAGGCAATGGCATACTCATCGACGAGGATGCCAATTCGTCGAAGAGGGCGGCCGAGTCAAAGGCTATAAATATCAGTTTCCATTGCTTCTAAGCTAAGTAATCTCAAAATATCCTCTCCCTCTCTCTCTAGAACTTGAAGAACTCTCTTTCTCTTGATTTTTTCGTCGTTCGTCGCTTGATTCGTAAATTGGACGTTACTGCGATGATCAGGGAAGGATTCTCTACGTTTCTAACGAATCAAAATCTCGTTTCGAGCGATTTCGAATTTCAGGCTAAAATCAAGGTAAGGCTCGCTTTTCGTTTCTGTTTCAGAATATGTGTAGTAGTACGAATTGTAAGCATGTATTGTACTGTGGTTTGTAGGTTTTAGAGTCTCGGTTCTTAGTTTTGGGGACCGTATAGTTTGTAGTTGGAATTCAGGTTAAGGTAAGGGGATTCAGTTTATATTATTTTATTTTTGAAATTAGGATCGGTAAACTTGTAGGCTACGATCGTATGTATGTTTTGGTAACTATTGGGGAAATCTATTGGGTAAAAATACGGGATTTTTGGGTTACAGTTTTCAGGAAAATTTGGGGATTTCGGGTATCATCTCTGCTTTATATGGAAAATCATTTGTTTTGTTTAAACTGTGTTATTAAGATGACTGTTATCCATATTTGTATAAACTGTATACTTGAATTTGAAAATGATATGATTTGCCGTAAACCAAATAAGTGTGGTATGTATGGTTGTATGTAATTGTTCCAGGTATTTGTAAAACAGCTAGTGGTGGCTCATTACCGTATGTTGAAATGTATAGGAGTGTGAGTTCCAAAATAATTTCAGGTTTTGTGAAATTGGCTAGTGGCGGCTAATTACCATACGCTGCGCCATGTGCCAGTGTGAAAATCGTAGGCGAGAGTGTCCGACTCTATATCCAAGTGTGTGAAATATCACTACATATTCCGACTGGTCACCGAGGGGTGTGAGCTACACTGTATTGGCAATGTAATCACTGTAAAGTTTCGGGTTTCATGGAGTAGTTGCGTGTTGGCAATGTAATCGCTTTGGAACTTCGAATTCATGGAGTAGTTGCATACTAGTGTGAGCTACATCGTATTGGCAATGTAATTGCTGTGAAGCTTCAGGTTTCATAGCGTAGTTGCGTATCAGTTTGACGACACTGAACGTATGTTTTGGGTATCGTATGTACTGGAATGAATTTATGAAAATACTAAAACTGCATGTAACTGTATGGAATTGTATGGAAATGTTTTCGAACTGTATTGTATTGTATAGTGTGATGTTTTGCGTAAAATAACACTGGTATACCACACACTGATATAACTTGCTTTCTTCCTTACTGAGAGGTGTCTCACCCCGAATGTACGTACAATGTTTTCAGGTCCATCAGGTAACCGTAAATAGCACTCTAGCAATCGAAAGCGAGGGCGTCGTAGTAGCTATTAGTGCCTAATTAGGTACGAGTTTTTGTAACCGAGTTGTCGTGATGGTTTTGTAGACACCCGGAGTATGTACGATATTTATGGAAATGTGAACCTTAGTATTGTATGGGTATGTGTATCCTAACTTTGTACAAACTTTGGTATGGTATGTTATATAGATAGATGAAGTATTTTTCGCTGCGTAATTGATGAGTATGAATGCATATGTGTATGTGTATAGGGCATCGGTGTACCCCACAGGGTCAGACCCTCTTATTGTATTGTCTCATGTATATTTGAATTGATATAGAGACAGGTTAGATTACTATATTCACACTTGGGACCCACCTGCGGGTTCGAGGCGTGACAGCTTGGTATTAGAGCAAACTAGGTTACTAGGTTTTGTAGACTTGGTTAGGAGTATTGATGTGTACATACCAGAGTATACGATGTAGGAAATGGGTAGTGTTGGTCAAGGGTTGTTATGTTGCTAGACCGAGATGTGTCGGCTGTATTCCGTGTTTTTCCTGGGATGACGATTCCAGTAAAGGCAAGGCAAACCATTGATGGATTCGTGTCGGTGTTACAGGACAGGCTTAGACCCGTGAGAGTAATGGTTGACATGATTAGGTCTATGATTGTGTTAACTGTGTACGATATATGAATTCTAACCGATTCATATTCTGTTTTCAGAATGGATCCCAAGGATAATAACTTGGAGAGTGGCTCTGAGGAGAAGGCAAGTGATGAGTCTCCTTTTGTGTCTCGTGGTTTGGCGAGGCAGGTGATCCGAGAAATTGGGCGGAGTGTTAGGAGACGCGAGAGCTCTCCTACTGATGCGGGGTGTACCATCAAGAGGTTCACACACATGCACCCTTTGACATTTACAGGAGGACCTGATCTGATAGTGGTGGAGGACTGGGTCGAGAAGACCAAGAGGATTTGGGAAGTCCTCCACTGCACTGAGAAGCAGAAGGTCTTGTACGCTACCTTCCAGCTAACTGGGGAGGCAGGGCGTTGGTGGACAGCAGTGATTCTGCTAGAGAGGTAGAGAGCTGGTCCATTTGGTATGACGTCTTGATCTCCACTCGGGATGCAAAGGCCAATGAGTTCTCGAGCCTGACGTAGGGAACTTTGACAGTGCAGAGGTATGCTGCGAGGTTTATCAAGTTGTCTCAATTTGCGCCGTACTTGGTTTCGAAGGAGTACGAGAAGGCTCAGAAGTTTGAGAGGGGTCTGAGGAAAGACATACGTTGTCTTGTGGGGATGCTGCAGATCTGTGAATTCTCTATCCTGGTAGATAAAGCCATTATAGTTGAGACCGACCTTCGGGGAGATGAGGTAGTGCAGGATCAGGGGAAGAGGTTAGTATCTTCTGGTCCTCAGAGTGGTCCTCGACAGGGATAATGGAAGAATAAAAAGAGCTACAGTTTCAGTTATCGGTAGAACACCGAGCGACAAAGTTATCAGGGGGATCCATCCCCCGCACCGTGCGCCAAGTGCCATAAAAGGTGCGACGATGAATGTTAGTCGTTCTGGGAAAACTGCTACAACTGTGGCAAGTCGGGCCACATGTCACGGAGCTGTCAAGCACCGAGGAGAGATACACCTACACAGAGCCAAAACAGTGGGAGTAATCAAATGCCTCGGGGGAACTACCAAGCAACCACGACTCCGGCGAGGGTATATTCACTGACTCCAGCAGATGTGAAACAGGCTGGCAACGTGGTGACAGGTACCATGCTATTGCTTTCGAATAGAGCTACTATTTTATTCGATTCAGGGGCAACCCATTCGTTCATATCTACTAGTTTTGTGAAGTTGTGTGGGGTTGAAACCTGTGTGATGAATGAGATGTTTTCTGTGACTACGTCGACTAGGAGTGTAACGATCTGTAGTAAGATGTTAGGGAACTGCCTAGTGGAAATCTAGGGGAGACTATTACCAGCGAACCTTTTAGTATACGACATGTATGGTTTTGACGTCATATTAGGGATGGATTGGCTATTCTCCAGTTTTGTGGTGATTGATTGTCGTAGGAGGGTAGTAGTGTTTAGACCTTCTGGGGAGAAGGAGTACGAGTTCGTAGGAATGTGTGTGCGTTCGACGCCACAGGTTCTATCATTAGTACAGGCGAGGAGGCTACTCTTGGATGGATGTCAGGGGTACCTAACTTGCGTTAAGGAACCACCGCGGGATGAGTTGAGACTCAAGGATATTCAGGTAGTCAATGAGTTTTCGGATGTGTTTCCTGATGATTTACCAGGTTTACCTTCGGATCATGAGGTGGAGTTTGGGATAGAGTTGCTGCTTGGTAAGGCACCGATCTCTAAAGCTCCGTACCGAATGGCTATAGCAAAACTTCGAGAGTTAAAGAAGCAGTTGCAGGAATTACTGGACCAGGGTTTTATTCAATCGAATGTTTCGCCCTGGGGAGCTCCAGTTTTGTTTGTGAAGAAGAAGGATGTGTCGATGTGTATGTGCATTGACTACCGTGAGATCAACAAAGTGATGGTGAAGAATTGTTACCCTTTCCCTCGTATAGATGATCTCTTTGACTAGTTGTAGGGAATGCAGGTCATTTCAAAGATTGACCTATGGTTAGGGTATCATCAGGTGAGGGTTAGATCTGAGGATGTAGCAAAGACTGCTTTCCAAACCAGATATAACCACTATGAGTTCTTGGTTATGCTATTTGGGTTGATCAATGCGCCGGTAGTGTTCATGGATCTGATAAATAGGGTTTTCCATGAGTACCTGGATTAGTTTGAAGTGGTGTTTATTGATGACATTCTGGTATACTCAAGGAGTTTGGAAGAGCATGAAAACCATTTGAGGTTGGTGCTACAGATTTTACGAGAGAAGAAGTTGTATGCTAAGCTAAAGAAGTGTGAGTTCTGGTTGAATCAAGTTGCGTTCTTAGGCCATGTGGTGCCTAAGGG
Organism: Malania oleifera; assembly: GCF_029873635.1. Lineage (NCBI taxonomy): Eukaryota > Viridiplantae > Streptophyta > Magnoliopsida > Santalales > Ximeniaceae > Malania > Malania oleifera. The sequence goes on along the minus strand of NC_080428.1, from coordinate 80,829,960 downwards.
CGGTATCTTAGTTGATCCTAGCAAGATTGAAGCTGTGGTTGACTGGACAAGACCGAAGAGTGTGCAGGAGATTCAGAGTTTTCTAGGACTAGTGGGTTACTATCGTTGGTTTGTGGAGGGTTTCTCTAAATTTTTTGGACCTCTGACACGATTGACTAAGAAGGGGGTGAAGTTTGACTGGACTAGTGATTGCAAGCAGTGCTTTCTCAAGTTGAAACACTGGCTGGTTGATGCTCCAATATTGACCATTCCTTCGGGGGATGGGGGTTTTGTGTTCTATAGCGACGCGTCCCTGAAGGGTTTGGGATGTGTGCTTATGCAGCAGGGTAAAGTAGCAACGTATGCTTCTCGGAAACTTAAGGAGAATGAGAAGAATTACCCTATGCATGACCTGGAATTGGCTTCTGTAGTTTATACCTTAAAGATATGGTGACACTACCTGTGTGGTGTTCAGTGTGAAATTTTCACTTACCACAAAAGCCTCAGTTACTTTTTCACACAAAAGGAGATGAAAATGAGGCAGAGGCGGTGGCTAGAGTTGATCAAGGACTACGATTGCACGATCAGTTATCACTTGGGGAAGGCTAATGTGGTAGTGGATGCGTTGAGTCAGAAGTCAAAACATGCAGCGATATATGTAGTTGTAGCTCAACATCATGTTGGACGGGATCTGGAAAACCTTGGATTGGAATTGGTGTCCAGTGATCATTGGGCTTTCATTTCTAGCTTGGTGATTTAGTCGACCTTGTTTGAGCGTATTAAAGTTGCGCAGGCTAATGATGCGGAGTTAGCTGAGGTTGTGGAGAAAGTGCAGTAGGGTTTGGCTGCGAATTTTAACATCTCTGACAGAGGTGTGTTAAGGTTTGGGACCATGCTGTGTGTTCCAAACAATGATGAGTTCAAAGGGACAATTCTGGAGGAAGTGCATCGTTCTTTGTATATGGTACATCCGGGTAGTACGAAGATGTATCAGGATTTGTGCGAGTCCTTCTGGTGGAATGGTATAAAGAGGGATGTTGCCCGGTTCGTGGAGCAGTGTCTGATGTGTCAGCAGGTGAAAGCTAAACATCAGAGGCCGGTAGGGCCGTTGCAACCTTTACTTGTTCTGGTGTGGAAATGGGAGCACATTTCCATAGACTTTGTTACCGTATTGCTGCCAGCGCTTCACGGGCAGAATGTTATTTGGGTAATTGTCGACAGGTTGGCGAAATTTGCTCACTTTGTACCAACGAAGGTTAGCTACCCTTTGAGTAGGCTAGCGAACCTGTATGTGCATGAGATAGTGAGAATGCACGGAGTGCTGGTGTCCATTTTTTCAGATCGGGATTCAGGGTTTACTTCTCAATTTTGGAAGAGCTTGTAGGAAGCATTGGAGACGAAGCTTACTTTCAGTACAACGTTCGACCCCCAGATTGATGGACAGTCGAAGAGGATGATACAAATCTTGGAAGATATGTTATGGGCTTATGTACTGGACTTTGGTGATAGTTGGATTCAGTTTCTGCCACTAGTGGAGTTTGCCTATAACAACAGCTTTCAGGCTAGTATCGGAATGACACCGTTCGAGGCTTTGTATGGTCGGAGGTGTCGATCTCCTTTGTATTGGGATGAGATCGGTGAACTTCAGGTTCTAGGACTTGAACTCGTGCAGCAGGTGTCTGAGAAGGTAGGTTTAATCTGGGAGAGGATTAGATCGGCTCAGAGTCGACAGAAGAGTTACGCGGATGTTCGCCGCTGTGAGTTGGAGTTCGAGGTGGGGGGTAAGGTAATCCTTAGAATCGCTCCGATGAAGGGAGTGATGAGATTCGAAGGAAGAGCAAGTTAAGCCCGAGGTACATCAGACCATTCGAGGTTATTGAGCGAGTGGGTCTGGTAGCCTACAGAGTTGCACTACTCCTAGCACTCTCGAGGGTCCACGATGTGTTTCACGTATCCATGTTGAGAAGGTACATGTTGGATCCATCACATGTTATCAGTTATAATGAGTTGGAAATTGAGGATAATTTAGCGTATCAGGAAATACCTGTTCAGGTTCTGGACCGTAAAGTTCAGAAGCTTTGACCAAAGATATACCGTTAGTGAAGGTATTGTGGCGAAACCACGAGGTTGAGGAAGTTTCTTGGGAACTGAAAACGAAAATATGCCGGAAGTATCCGCAGTTGTTCTGAGTAGTTGGATAACAGGGTGGTATGAGTATGTATGTATGTAAGTAGTACTCTGTTATCGTATTTGTATTGGGTAGATAGTCTCCGGGAGAGTCCTATGGAATGGTAAGCTCCCGAAGCCACGTATATATGTAACCATGGTATTCCTCCACCATAAGTGAGGGAACGTATGTATGTATATATTGTATTGGGGTTACGTATAAATGGCCTCCATTTTCTCTAAAGTATGTATGTATGTATCATGACAGGGCTGTGTATAAATGGCCTCTGTTTTCTTTAGAGTATGTATGTATTGTAAAGGGCCTGCGTATAAATAGCCGCCATTTCACCTTAGAGTGTGTATGTATGTAGTAGTATGGATGTGTTTGTAATGAGAGATTGCAAATTTTGAGGACGAAATTTTTGTAAGTAGAGGAGGTTGTAAGAACCCGAAACGTGGTATGTGGATTTGATATTTGAAAGAAGGGTAATGTGGTAATTTGGGCAAGCTTCGTTGACGAAGCCAGAGTTTGTCGACAAAGTCCCTTCTGCTCTCGTCAACGAAATTTAGAGGCTCGTCAACGAGGAGAAGCCGAGAGATTTCAGGAAATCGGGGATCTCAGGCTTGTCGACAAGGCCACCGCTTTGTCGACGAAGGCAATGGCAGACTCGTCGATGAGGACACCAATTCGTCGACAAGGGCAGCCGAGTCAAAGGCTATAAATATCAGTTTTCATTGCTTCTAAGCTAAGTAATCTCAAAATATCCTCTCCCTCTCTCTCTCTAGAACTTGAAGAACTCTCTCTCTCTTAATTTCTTCGCTGTTCGTCGCCTAATTCATAAATCAGATGCTACTGCGAGGATCAGGGAAGGATTCTCTACGTTTCTAGCGGATTGAAATCTCGTTTTTTTTTATATTTCGAGTTTCAGGCTAAAATCAAGGTAAGGCTTGCTCTTCGTTTCTATTTCAAAATATGTGTAGTAGTACGAATTGTAAGCATGTACTGTACTGTGGTTTGTAGGTTTTGGAGTCTCGGTTCGTAGTTTTGGGGACCGTAGAGTTCGCAGTTGGAATTCGGGTTAAGGTAAATGGATTCAATTTATATTAGTTTATTTTCGAAATCAGGATCAATAAGCTTGTAGGCTACGATCGTATGTATGTTTTGATAACTCATTTAGGGAAATCTATCGGGTAAAAATACGGGATTTTTGGGTTACAGTTTTCGGGAAAATTTGGGGATTTCGGGTATCATCTCTGCTTTATTTGGAAAACCGTTTGTTTTGTTTAAATTGTGTTATTGAGATGACTGTTATCCATATTTGTATAAACTGTATACTTGAATTTGAAAATGATATGATTTGCCGTAAACCAAATAAGTGTGGTATGTATGGTTGTATGTAATTGTTCTAGGTATTTGTAAAACAGCTAGTGGCGGCTCATTACCATACTTTGAACTGTATAGGAGTGTGAGCTCCAAAATAATTCCAAGTTTTGTGAAATCGGCTAGTGGCGGCTAGTTACCGTACACGAAAACAACTATGTGGCGGCAAATTACCGTACGCTACGCCATGTGCCGGTGTGAAAATCGTGGGCAAGCGTGTCCAGCTTTATATCCGAGGGTGTGAAGTATCATTACGTATCTCAGTTGGTCACCGGGGGGTGTGAGCTACACTGTATTGGCAATGTAATCACTGTGAAGTTTCGGGTTTTATGGAGTAGTTGTGTGTTGGTAATGTAATTGCTGTGGAACTTCGGATTCATGGAGTCGTTGCGTGCTAGTGTGAGCTACATCGTATTGGCAATATAATCGCTGTGAAGCTTCGGGTTTCATAGCGTAGTTGCATATTAATGTGATGACACTGACCATATGTTTTGGGTATCGTATGTACTGGAATGAATTTGTGAAAATACTGAAACTGTATGGAACTGTATGGAAATGTTTTCGAACTATATCGTATTGTATAGTGTTATGTTTTGCGTAAAATAACACTGGTATACCACACACTGATATAACCTGCTTTCTTCCTTACTGAGAGATGTCTCACCCCGAATGTACGTACGATGTTTTCAGATCCATTAGGTAGCCGTAACTAGCACTCTAGCAATTGGAAGCGAGGGCATCGTAGTAGCTGTTAGTGCCTGATTAAGTACGAATTTTTGTAACCGGGTTGTCGTGATGGTTTTGTAGACACCCGGAGTATGTAAGGTATTTATGGAAATGTGAACCTTAGTATTGTATGGGTATGTGTATCCTAACTTTGTACAGACTCTAGTATGGTATGTTATATAAATAGATGAAGCATTTTCCGCTGCGTAACTAATGAGTATGGATGCATATGTGTATGTGTATAGGGCATCCGTGTACCCCACGGGGTTGGACCCTCTTATTGTATTGTATCATGTATGTTTGAATTGATACAGAGATAGGTTAGGTTACTATATTCACACTTGGGACCCACCTGCGGGTTCAGGGCGTAACTGTAGGAGAACGTTCATGTCTCCTAACACTCCGCCCGATCTCCTACATAACCTGCCTCGTCAACCCTCGAGGCACAGAAGGAGACTCATCGTTGGCAGTCTCCTCGGAGCCACATTCCAAGTTATTATCCTTAGGCTCCATTCTGAAAATACAATAGGAATCTATTAGTACTCATATGTCATATACAGTTAACACAATCATTTACAACTAATCATGTTAACCACCATCTCATGGGTCTAGGTCTGCCATATCACACCGACATGAAAATCATCAATGGTTTGTCATGATTTTACTGAAATCGTCATTCCAGGAAAAACACAGAACACCGCCAACGAGTCCCTGTCTAGCAAAAAAACAACCGTTGACCTACTCTACCCATTTCCTACATCCTATACTCTGGTATGTACACATAACTATGCCTAACCAAGTTTACAAGACCTACCAACTTGGTTAGCTCTGATACCAAGCTATCACGCCCGAAACCCGATAATGGGACTTAGGGGTGAATTAGTAACCTACTCGTCTCTGTATCATACAAAACACCAATGATACAATAATGAATAAGGGTCCAACCTCGTGGGGTTCCCGTACACCCTATATACATTCACATACATGACATATACACAGCAAAAATTGTTTTTTCTATACATACGTTGTACCATACCAGAGTCTATACAAAAGGAGTCTAATCTCCATAATACAAAACATAAACCCGAGTGCCAGCCAAAACCCAAAACGACAACCTAATATAGTCCTAGTACTTACACAAGTACTTTATGCAGTACACCGACCACTACGCTCCCAACACAAGGACACAAGTTCCGGTTACTCGAAGGACCTGAAAACATGTACCTACGATAGGGGTAAGACACCTCTTAGTAAGGAAGAATCAGGTTATATTGGTGTGTGGCATATGGGTGTTATCATGACATAAAACTTACACAGTTCAATACAGTTCCAGTATTTTCACAAAACAGTTCTAGTATACCAACAATACAAAGCAATATGATCTGGTGTCATCACACCCTTCGACTTAAGCCGGACTGTCTGGTGGTATTTCACATCCTTCGGCAAAAGTCGGTGCCCCCGGTAACCTGGCATAGCATAAGCCTATAGTTTTGAACTGGTGCAAATCTAGTGTTTTCATACATTTCGATAAAAATCGGTCGATCTAGTGGTATTGTGCACTCTTCGGCAAAAGCCAGACATCAAAGCCTAGAATAATTCGGAACCCCGTTCCTATCTCATTTCATCAAAACACAATGCATGTTCATATAACAATTCATTCCACACTCATTTGGTAATCTAAAAATCATGATTTTCCAAAATATAGTTTAAACAAGTCAAGGCATGACCATCTCCATAACACATATATAACTCAATATATATCTACGGTTTTCCAATGAAACCAGAGATGCAACACAATGCCCCCTTTTTCCCAAAACCTTAACATGAAAATACCGTAATTTTCATCGAATAGAATCCCCCAAATGAGTATTCAAAACACACACAGGACCGTGAACCACAGTTCTACTGAATCCGATTTCAAAAATAACCAACGTAAACAGCATCCCCTTACCTTTCCCCAAAAATCCAAACATGAACTCTACGGCTCCTAAACAGCGAACCGAGTTGCCAAAACCTATAAATCATAGTAAAAAACATACTTACAATTCAATTCCCTATAGAACTACCAAAATGAAAATGAAAATTGAGCCTTACCTCGATTTTGGGTTAAAACCTGAAAACGCTCAAAACGAAGATCCGTTCCACAAATCTCGTAAAGAATCCTTCCCTGATCTTCGTAGTAACGTTGGATCTTCGATTCTAACAACGTACGATGAAGAATATTCAAAGAGAGAGATAATTTTGAGTTCATAGAGAGAGAGAGTGAGTAAGAGAGAGAGAGAGAGAGAGAGAGAGAGAGAGAGAGAGAGAGAGAGAGAAACTTGATTACTTAGCTAAGAAGCAATCCAATGGATATTTATAGCACATTTGATTCGGCCAACCTTGTCGATGAGCGGCGTCTTCATCGTCGAGTCAATGAATGGAGTTCATCGATGAAGCGGTGGTCTCGTCAACGAGCCTGAGATTTCTGAATTTCCCAAAACCTCTCGGCTTCTCCTCGTCGACAAGCACCTGGGATTCGTCGCCGAACAACAAAAAGGGCCCTCGTTGACGAATTCTAGCTTCGTCGACGAAGCCTACTCAATTTATTTACCCTTCTCTTATTTATTTATTTCATATGTCACGGTTCGGGTTCTTACAAAAAAGGATTTTTTTTCAAAAGGGGATTCAGTAGGGTCTCATTGACGAGTGTAGAGTGCTCATTGACGAACATGCTTCTTAGGCTCGTCAACGTGGACGCGTGTCTAGTCGATGAGATCTTATCGAGAGAGGTTTAATGGAGCCTGAATTTTGTCGACGAGGGTTATGAGTTCGTCAACGAACTTCCTTCATGGACTCGTTAACGAGGTGACGTGTCTCGTCGACGAATCTCCACCTTATAAAAACATCAACCTCGGGATTTCAACAAAATTTTCATATAGCCAATTTCTCTCTCTCTCTCTCTCTCTCTCTCTCTCTCTCTCTCTTTAAAATCATCTCCCTCACCTTCTCTCTAAATTTTCGACTTCATTCTGCACCTTTTCAACGATCAGAATCCGCCACACTACTCCTGGGAAGATTCTCTTCAAGTTTGTTGGAGTAATTTGTTGGTTAGACCAACTTGGGCACCATCCCAAAATCTGGGTAAGTTGGTTATTTTAAGTTTTATAAGGTATTTGGTATTTCTAGACCGAGGAAAGTGTAGTAGATGGAATAATACTGAAGTTTTGTTTTGGAAAATGTAAATTTCAGGATGTAGAGTTGGGAACACCATGGGTGTAAGTTGAGATTAAATTGCGAGCATCTCAGTAAGCCAAGAAAGGGGAAAAAATTATAGCAGGTATTTTTGTGAAATATTGGATGAATTATATGTCAAATGAATTATTATATTTTTCCCTAAAATTATTATGATATGATTAATAAATGAAATTCGTGTGGCATATGATTATATGAAAATAATGAAATGTTAATTGTGATTTTTTGATAATAAGGAAACGAGATAAAAGATGTATAGAAATGGTTTCTATGAAAACAGTGAAAGTATGAAATGCTGATATTTGTGAATATAGAGAAATGTGGAAATATGTGAAATACGGAAAAGGGTTTTATGAAATGGGGAAAAATGAAATATTGATATGTGTATACTGGAAAGGATGAAACATGTGATATATTTTCATATATGCATATTGTTATGAAATGAAACTGGTATTGAAATACTGATAATTTATCGGTAGACAAATGTGAATTTGCTGGGAATATTGAAATAAGAATATTGATTGGTAAATACTGAATTATGAATAGTGATTGTGAATATTGGGAATGTGAACATTGCAACTAACAACAACAATGAATATTGAATTTGGAAATGCTGATATAAGAAAAGTAAAATAGAGAAGAGTTATATATTGCCCCCTGGATTCCGGACCAGGGAATGAGGCAGGTCATTCGTTACTATAGACAGGTATATGATATTATTTGATCTAATTGAGTTGGCCAACCGCAGTTAGATCCAGCCTTCGGGCCACACAACCTTGACCATGGGAGGAAGCATGGCATGGAGAAAAATCCTCAAGGTAGCCATGAGTTACAGACATAGGTGTATGGGTTACCGAGGATACTCATGTGCTAGATATGGAAATGGAAATGGAAAATGGAAAAGAAATGAAAATGAAAATGGAAAATGAAATTGTGTGAGTTAATAAATAATTAAAGCGAAGTAAGACACACTGCCTGAGGGCTTACTTAGTAAGGTGAGTGTTATGATAAGTATCAGTTATAGTTGAACTCGGGTTAATCGAGTTAGGCTACAACCGATTTCAGGGCAGAGGGAAGTTGCTTGTATGGGCGGGTAAGTTTCCTTATTCTCAAGAACTTCACGGGTAAACTTGGATTATGAATGAATGATTTTGGAAATGGAAGTAAAAGTTTATAAAAGATTGTGTTGTATATCTATATGATTATGGTTATGGAAATGTTATATTTTCTCAGATTATACTATCAATGATATGTTATATGCTATGAAACAATGAATCTCATATTGCCGCACACTGTAAATAATTTATTCCGTCTTACTGAGATGTGTCTCACCCAATCATTTAAATATTTTAGGAAACTGAAATCGAACTGGTGATAGAGCTCCTAGATAAGGTGGAGCTGGTACCCTGACATACAAGGTGAGTGTGTAACCTATGGATTGATGATTCCCCTAGAGTTTTGTTATTTTGGGATGTATGTTGATGTATAAACTTCTGGTTAGTTGACACTCTGTTATGTGTATTCACTGTTATGTATATATATTTTGTTACTTCCGTTGATAGGAATTCTGGTATGACTATTTTATTCGGTACCCAACTTGGGCAAAGTCGTGTTTAAATGGTATCAGGGTGGTGACGTGACCAATATGTTATGTATGTTAATATTTGAAAAAAAAAATGGTATGGAAAATTGGGGTGTCACAGATACCGGGTACACTTGCCCATAACCCAATTTATAGCCAAACAGCAGAAGTATAAAATATACAATCCCCATACACAATACCAGAGTTCTAATATCATCACAAAAGTATACATATTTTCTCCTTTTCCATACTACATCCCTGAGTACACAAAACATAACCTTGCCTCGCAAGTACTTACCCTGAACTACAATCTCTAGGTTTCTCTCTCTTTTGGAAGCTCGCTACGTCGTGCTTCCTGGATTTCCTGAAATATTTAAAGTTATTGGAGTGAGACACCTCTTAGTAAAACAGAATAGATTATTATTAGTGTGTGGTAACATGAGTTTTAATATTCCCAAAAACACATCCATTTAAATAATTACTTTAATTGATAAAGCATGTAATCTGTACTCACACTTACGTATATATGAGAAAACACATATTTCCTTTTCAAAACATACTGCATCATAATACATAATGTTCTACAATAATTAAAACATTATATACGTATATACATAAGAAATTTTTCCTTGAATGGACGATCATATAACCATCATGTAATCACCCCACATGATTGGGTTGTGTGGCTCGAAGGCGGGACTTAGCATCGGCTGACCTACCAAGTTAAGTCAAACTTTACCAGGTCTGTAGTACGATTTGCCTACCACAGCCTGGTCCGGACCCAGGGGCGATCAACATCTCTTTGCAGGCCAAATCGATTTCCATTACCAACACCCTGTTTGAGCAGTGTGGTTGCACTAACACATCATACTAGCAACGGTACCGTGCTCTCAATCTGAACAGTCCATCAAAGTTCTACTACCATATAATGCATTGCATATAGTTAAACTATAACATTATCACATTTTCATCAATTTGTATAACATCTAATATAATTACAATTCTGTATAAAATCTATCGTTTCATAACACTTTATAAAATCATTATTTCATAACTCGGCACACAACCATTTATAATCGGCACACAACCATCTGTAATCGGCACACAGCCATCTGTAATCGGCACACAACCATTTGAAATCGACACACAACCATTTATAATCGGCACACAACCATCTAAAATCATATCATAATTCCATAATTTTTACAACATTCTCTAAAATCAGTATATACTCATGCCACACAATTTGAGTAATAAGTCATAATATAATACCTATCTGGGAAAATATCACTTAGTTGAATAATAAACATACAATCATCTCTAAAATTTACTTAACTCAAATTACCCAGTTTTACCCCAATACACGCATATATATAATATCCCAAATTATCATTTTCATAAGTCTGAATGCTCAAAAAATTTTATATATATATATATATATATATTTCATATAATTAAATACTACAATTTAATCAGTTAAATTTTCTGAAATTACTAACATAATCTATTTTCCTTACTTTTTCTTAGAGTGGTGCTTAGGATCCCCAAACTATGAATCTGCTAAGAATTGGCGCCAGGATCCTAAAATGATGTTTATTTGCTGTTTTGGGCTAATATTGGAGAGGAAATTAAGGAGAGAGAGAGAAAGAGAGAGAGTGAGAGCTGCAGCCTTAGGAGAGAGAGAGAGAGAGAGAGAGAGTATGAGAGAAATTTTTTCAAAAAATGAATTCTCAGACAAAACCGTCGATGGTTTTCCTGAAACGGTCGACAATTTGGTTTTTAACCAAACCAATTTTTATTGTTTTATCCTTATTGGGCCTCAATAACTCCAAACCGTTGACGGTTTTTTCTGAACTCACCAAACCGTCGACGATTTGGTCCTACACCAAACCGATTTCCCCTTTTCCGTATTATTTTTTATTATTATCATTTTTCCTAGTCTCTACAATTAATATAATTTGGTCCATCCAAAATAAAGTTGCCAAATCTTGTACAACAATAAAAGCACTACTATATGGATCTAAAGAGAAATAGGAACTATAAAAAAAAAAAAAAAAAACCCCAATTCACAATTTTCAACATAACTAGACTCTTGAGTAGGATGAACAATATGACACTAAAATATGTTATCATGCTAATATCAAATCTTAGTGCAAGCAAATTGAGGGATAGATGCAATGCATTAAAACACTCCATAAAATTCTCAATATAATGAGGATGATCAATTCACTTAGAGAGATGTTCAATATGATTTAGGAATAAGAAGGATACAGAATTGTAGTAAGACATATTTAAATATAACATAGTAGATGAGCTCGATTGAATTCAATTATTTTTCTCTTTAAAAAAACCAATTGAATATTGACTTATAGGCCACGTACATGAAGCAACCTCGAGATGTGAAGAGATAAACATGCCACTTGTCCATTAAGCATATTGAAGGGATGTGTCCCATTCATCTTTTAACCTTTGAAGCCTTAAAAGTATCTAGTAAAGAGAAGCTTGACACTCACATCCATGCTTAAACTAAGTCGGCAATGGGGCAAACGTTGGGTGACAGAGAGCAAAACTTTAATCAACTTCACTAACCTTAACAAATGATCAAACAACATAGACTAGGAAAATTGGTGGTTGCAAACTAATGTTGCATACAACGTACAATTAAAATGTGAGTTCAACCTAACCCAAATAAGTTAGGAAGTTATGAGGAAAATGCCAAATAGACTTAACCAATGCGCCTCTTCAACTAACAAAATAAATTCAACCAAAGCAACAATCATTTGACGAGGCATAAGAAGTAATTAATTTCATTCACATAATACTAACCAATCAAGGAGGTACCAAATATGGTTTGTGCTCCATGCCTTTTCCTTGTTAGGATTTAAACAACCATAAGCATATATGCAATGAAGGGTACGCTTTTTATGGGTTCATGTAGCAAACCCCGAAAATGCTATTGCTTTCATTCAATCGCCTTATTGACTTGGTTAATAGAGACTTATTGTTATAACACTTTGTATCCATGACAAATCTTATTTTCAAATAATTTTTTAAGGCCTACACCAAACTTTATTGAGCTATTGGACTCAATTTGTATCACGTGTTAAATAACAAATGATTCAATTTTAATTTTCTACTTCACAAGCAAGTCAACAAAAAAATATTGTTAATTTGCTATCAAGTAGGGAAAAAAAATTGCAAAGGCATTTTCTTTATACTTTAAATCTTGGATATTAACTTGAGAAGCCCTCAATTGTGACAATAATTTATTTTCCCCTCTAATGTGCATATAACAAACACGACTTGAGTGTTTTTGTTTTTATTTTCTTCTTCTTTTGAAGCAAAAAAATAAAAATAAAAATAAAAATACAAAAAACTACTTTTAAACCAATTTTTTATTTTTTCTTCTATCTTTTTTTTTTTTTTTTATTACATAGGAACTCTAACTACTAACGAACCCTTTGGACCTCCTGGTGCAGCACCAAATTTACGGATCAGCATCCTCTATCCCCAGATCTTACTGATCAAGGTAAAGTCTAGATGCGGACATGACTTCTGTATATTTTTTCTTCTATCTTACTTTTATTTATTGTCAACAAAATAAAGCGTTCAAACTTTCTAAATTCATCTCATAATTAGCAATCATAAAAATAAAAAGCGAAGAAAATTTAAGATGAGAGCTTAAGAAAATCTCTAAAAAATTCATGTGTCCTAAATTTCTTTAAACTTTTAAAAATTTTCTTAAAATTAGCATTGGTCTCACACAACTTCAAATTTATCCAACAAATATCTAGAAAAGCAAAAAATTGAATTTTAGTTTTCTTTCTCCCAACCAGACGTGCCTAAAGTTTAGTTTCCTTTTCCTCTTCTCCCCATTTCTGTCCAACCAAACAGACTTTCTATTTTATTTTTATTTTTTTGAACAGCTACCCCCTTCCACATGAGGCTGCCTGCAAGCTGCAACACATGAAAAATAAGACATTTAAGGATTTTACTTTATTAATCTGTCAGTTCTATAGTGGCAGTCAAACTGGTCAAAGCCTTGGAGCCTCCTCTTTCCCCTCATCCATGATTCTCCAAACACCTCAATTCTCAGAACCATAATCACACAAACAAGCAATCTATCTTCGAATCCAGAACTAGGGTTTATACAAAACCCTACCAAGCTTTTATCCTCACAAAAATGGCCACCTTCCTCTCATACAGCCCTCACCTGGCCTTCTCCCCCTTCCCGGACCTTACCCGGAACCCGAACTCTCTCCTTCGCCGGACCCACTGTCCCCCTGGCTGCTTCCCCAACCTCACGCCGTCTCTTCGCGGCGGGAGCGCCGTCGCCAGGGTCGGGTTCAAGCCCGGTCTGTTTCCGGACCCGGATTCTGCCGAGGCCATAGCTCGGGAGCTCTTGGGCAGAGCTGAAAGCTTTCTTTTCACGGTTGCTGATGCGGCCGTGTCGACTTCAGACGGCGTCACTGGCGCCACCAAACAGAACTCTGATTGGCTTTCGGGAATCAGTACTAGCATGGAGAATGTTCTTAAGGTATGCAATTTATGTGTCTGTTTGATAAATTTGACTGGTATTTGAAAGATTTGGTGTGCTTTTTTCTTCGCATAGTTTTAATGATTGTTAGTTTCAATTTGCAGGTTTTGAAAGACGGGCTCTCTGCTTTGCATGTGCCCTATGCTTACGGCTTTGCGATTATTCTCCTTACGGTTATTGTTAAGGCTGCTACGTTTCCTTTAACCAAGAAACAGGTTTCTTCTTTCTTTTTTATGTTAATAATACATTTTTGATTTCTTTTCTCCTTGCTAATATACGACAATTTATGTTTTTCTGTTTTTTTTAAATTTTATGCTCTGATGGATCAAATGTGGAAAATAAATTCTTTCGCTCACTTTTGAATCATTTGATCATTTGAATTCTCACTCAGCTTCAAAATCTCTCTGAGTTGGTGTTATAGACTTAAACAGTATTTTATTAATGAAAACTACTATTATCCTATGTTTGGAGAGGCTTCGGATTTGGATTTGGATCAGATGTAATATAAAATTGTATTGAAATTTGTCCTAATTTATCCAAATCTAAATCCAAAATCCAAAATCCATTCTCCCAAGCGTAGCGTTATTGTTTTTCTTTGGATTCATTTCTTACTCTCTTTCTCATATTGCCACTTATCCATCTTAATGTACTTATTTCAATAATTCTTATTTTATCAGCATAGTGTTTCTCGATTGCCTGCCATTACTTACTATTATACATAGGCAGCTATGTATATGTCATGCCAGGTTTTTGTTTTAACTTGACATGCATTTTACCATCACACAACAATCTAAGAGTGCTTCTCTGCTTTATACATTCCCCCTTAATTCTATGGGACTGCCATTCCCGTTTTCCAGTTCATCCAGTAAATGATCCGAAATACTGAAAGATTGTGCTGTTTCTTATTCATCCCATTTGCCAATTCATTCATAAATGATCCAAAATACTGAATGTTTTCTGCTGGCTTAATTTTTCGAGTTTCTCTCCTTCTTTTGTTCATAACTGATCCACAATGCTGAAATTAGTCACTTTTGGTTATTTATTTATAATAACTAATATCTACTGAGTGGTTGTACCATCATATGGTCTACTTCTACTGAAGTCACCTGAGTATTGTATTTTGGTCACTGCCCTAAGACTAGTTAGATTTTGAATGCTTTTTACAATGGCCGCAACAACTGTGCCTTTATTCCAGTTATTTAGGTTGAACACATGAATATTTTCCTCTGTTCAGCATGATTTAAAGCTAGCCTTTCTCATATGTTAAATTCTTAAAAAAATTGCTTCTTCAACCCATATTTTCTTGGTATTCTCCTCATCCTAGCATACTCAAGTGGTTTCACCCTAATCAAATAATTCTTCCTTGTGCGTCTGATGGTCCTATAAACTCTTCCTTTTTTGTTATTATTGAAGCTTCTTTAACTTTAAATACTCATTTTTTTTTTTAAAAAAAAAACTAGCGTTTCTCACCTAGGCTAAATTATTTAGTTTTATATTAATTTGTGTATGTGATTTATACTTTGGAAGGATACTTTTGTAATCTTATCATTTGAACATGATTTTTCAGAAAAATGTTCTTGTTTCAGTGATGTTAACACTTTTTTTTTATAAATAATTGTGAGTAGGTAGAATCGGCAATGGCTATGCGATCCTTACAACCTCAAATAAAGGCTATTCAACAGCGGTATGCTGGGGATCAGGTATTTTTTAGCCTGCCATTATGTAATGCTTCTCCTAGGCATAAAGGATTTGAAGTCCCTGTGCACTAATCTGTAGAATTTATTTCCCCTAGTTATTCATCCACTCCCAAAAAGGGCCAGCCGAATAAAAAAAAGAAAGTATTGCAAATCTTAGGAAAACAAAACACACTTTCTTATATGAGAGAAACATCTTTTTCTTGCGAATTAATTATACCTGGATGGTTTGCGCACTTTAGGTTTTGCCTACCCCTACCCATTTGAATATTTATTTGAATGACTTAAACATGACATGATAGCTACAAACTGGAAAATTAAGCTTATCTTTCAGTTATTAGAGTGGATATGGAAATTATTTCAGTGGAGACGTCCTATGCACTTTTCATAACCAATAGTCATACTTTTGTCTACTTGTAGGAGCGAATTCAAGTTGAAACTGCCCGTTTATATAAACTTGCTGGCATAAATCCACTTGCAGGTACGAAAGTTGAATCGATCTCCACCATTTTGATATTCTTATTTTTTGTAAGCTTGTGTATGCATGCATAATGTTTGCAGAGGATAATGCATATATATGTTTTGGGGAAACTAATAGTTCTTATCTGAAAAGCTGCACTCATGAGTCTTGTCTCTTTGTACAAGAAAGTTGGACAATACTATTGGTTATGGTGTTTGATGCAAAGGGTATGATATGATTTGAAATGTAGGGGTTAATGAGCTGCTTAATGGCCGTCACCACAAACCAGAATTAGAAACTAAAAACTAAAAACTTAGTGACCTTTTGGTTGATATTTCCAAAACATAAAAAATTAAGGACCTCGTTAAACACATGTTTATTTTTGTCATCGAATCAATTAACACTTAAAGATGTTATTAGAGCAATGAAAAAAATAAGAGTGCAAATTAAATAAAATGTTATAACAAAAAATAAAAATAATTATAGTTATTTTACTCAATATTAAAATTTTAAAATCTAAATTCACTTTTTAGTACTCAAAGAAAAATCCTATTGTATATGATAATTAAAATGTTAAAACTATTTTTTCAATGACTTATTGTTCTTTTCAATATTTTGAAATTTTTTTATATTTAAATTTATATTTTAATTATATTTAAATTCATATGGACATTTTTTATTTTTTTTATAAAGATTGTGTATAGAATAACTCAATCCATAAAAGTGAATTCTAGATATTAAAGTATTGTTGCCACAATAATTAAAGATGATAAACTTGGTTTTCAATTTTTAACATAATAGTTGAAAACTGACTATAGATATAAGCAACTAGCAGCACAGAAACATTTTATGCTCACACTGCAACACAAATAGAAAATTTAAAGCAAAAATGATATTAAACAACCCCTTAGATTATGAATTTTTATGAGATCATTCATTGTCGCAAAATTTCAAAAAATAAATAATTTTCATTTATTAAACAATTTAAGTATGACCTGGGCTTGTGGTCTCAGTGGTCATGTACCCACCCACCAAGAGGTAGGGGTTCAAATCTCCTCGGTTTGTGGTGGGAGTATGGTGGGGATCAAGGGGGTTGTGTTTGAGTCGTTAGTGGTCTGCTCCTATGGGGTCTCAAGCTGCCTCTAATAGTAGAGAGGCCACAAAAACACACACACACACACACAAGCAGAATCCCATGCCATCCACTAGTAAATATATCAAATATTTTGTCCATATTTTATTGTAATACAGCTCACATTTTTTAATATTTTATTGTTATAAAATTGTTCATTTTTTAATTTAATAGAAATTATGTTTGTAGTTTCAAATTTAAAATGAATTTTTTTTTTTTTTTGTTTTTACTCTTTATAGTCTTGCTTGACTATTCCTATATTCTTCATATTTTTTGAAAAATAAAACTCTGGCACTCTACAGCCCCTAAACTTATTTCTCATTTAAAACAAATGCAAAATTCTTGATGTACACATGAATTAAATCAGACAAACTATTGCTTTTTTAAATTCCACGAATGTGTCTTAAAAAGAAATTGATTTTAGAAGACCTTTTACTTATAGAAAATGGGCAACTATATATTTTTGTCAATCATCATTGCCAACAAAGTGTGGAAAGAAATTGACATTTTTTTAAAATTGCTTGTTAGATTTATTTTTGATAGAAAAAGAAGATTTATTCCATATAGAGAAAAGAATGTGCAAAGAGGAGACAAGATCCTCCTATAAAAGAAGTAAAAAATAGGCTTGAAATCAATCAAAATAAACCTGCCTCTCAATCTCTCTAAAGATCTGAGAAGTGAGAACGCAAAAGACCAGAGAGAAGCTAATTCAATCTTTTACCAAAAAAAATGCTAGAATTCCTCTTCTTTAATAAGATATGTGCATACCTTTCTATCCAAATACCCATAAGACTGCAAAGATGCCTCAAGTGCCCAAGACTAGACCATCTCGACTTTTCCCAAATCTAGCAAAAGAGAGATGAAACGTATCCTCCACCAAGCTCGGACAAACCAATGTTGCCTAGAGCATGGAACATTTTGGTTCGTCGAATAGAAATAGGATCGTGGTCTGTCACATGCTCTAAAATGTGGAACATTAGGGGCGTACTTATATCGATATACAACAACAAAAAACTAAGCCTTAAGCCCCACTAAGTGGGGTCAGCTGTATGAATCCTTTTCTGCCAATTTATGGGATCATGGGTAATTTCCTTCGACAAATTCAGGGCAGTATACTTATATCGATATACTGGTGAAAAATGTATAATGGCCCTTGTATGTTTTGGGAGGGATTTTTGAAGTTTTTTAGAATCTAAAAAGGTTTTTTTTTTGGTGTGAAATAGATTGATAAGGACTGAAAATGATAATGCAATGAATCACCACTTAAACTAATAAAAATATGTTAATATTGACTTAGATTTTTGAATCATTAGATTTAGTGTTTCAGAATTTGGAATGTTTGTATCAATACGTGTTTTATTAGGCTGTTAGCATTTTTTGGTCACTATGGGACTAACCTGTTTCTCCCCCAAAACAGCAAATAACTTATTCTAGATCCTCCAAGAGAGAGCAATGCAAAAAATAGATGCAATGCAGATTTTGAGCTATAAAAACACAAGAGATGAACATTAGGAGATACCGCCAAAGGCCTTCTACTCTGCTAGAGATTGTTGGTGTTAACTATATTAAGAACAACCAACCAAGTAATGCCTTGGTCTCTAGAGGGGACTTTAGCTTTGAGATAAAGCCATGAAGGGCAAAGTACTTGAAGGATCTGGTCAAATGTTCAAAGAAAGATTTTGAAGAGTAGAATCCTGAAGAATCCAAAACCGAACTCCAGCTATCTTTTTTTGTGTGAAATATGACAGCTCTCCAACAAAACCAACAAAGAAGAGAGTTTTGTTGTTCCCTATCATTTGGAGGCCTATGAAAGTGATACTCTCAAGAAGTAGTAGACCCATTTGAATTAAGAAAGGAAGCAATAACAATATTATGTGTTAAAGAGAGAGGATATAAACGAGGAAAAGAAATGGAAAACACATAATTCCCCACCCAAGAGTCTTCCTAGGAAATGATTTGAGAACCATTGCCCACAACATATTTTATATAAGGAATCATCGAAGGATAAATTTGAGCAATACTCTTCCAAGGACTGTCCATTACAACATTTTAAACACCAATTAGCATCCACCATTAGAATGTAAGCCGAATTCACTTTTTATAACATTATGCCAAAGGGATTTCTCTTCAAAGGGGAATTGTCACAGTTATTTACCCAATAAGGCAGTGTTCTTAGACCCCAAATTTCTAAGACCCTTACCTCTCTCCATCTTAGATCTACACACAATCTCCCAACCAAATGAACCCTATTTTTCCCTTCCACTGACCAAAATAAATCTCTTATTACTTTCTCCAATATTCCTAGCTATACCTACTGAAATTCTAAAATTGGACAAATAATAAAGAGGGATACTGGATAGACAAGCCTGGATGAGGGTGGTGTAAAGAAAATAGTGCACCCTTCTAGCGTTCCACCCATCCAAATGCTTAGACACCCTGTCCTCTCCGCTTCTGGTTCCCAGAACCCAACCTAGGACTACCCCCTAATGGAACTTCTAAATGAGACGGGGCCACTCAAGAATGGCAGACTTAGCTAAGGGAGCTAATTCCAAAGACCTAAGTTCCTAACTTTACTGAGATTAATAGTAGCAATCCCACTTTTACCCAAACATATTTTTACACCTAAAGGCTAAAACCTTCTAAAAAAATCTGAAGAATTGCAAGAACATTCAAAGAAGAATTTCTAAGATTCTTTATGATCATCTTAGAAAAAAATTATTATATCTGCAAAATGAAGATGAGGCACAACCACCCCCTTCACTACCCACCCCAATCCCTTTCACTTAATCTCTATCCACAGCCTTACCAATCAACAACTGGAACAAAGAAAAAAAATGAGGCAAAGGATGCCTTGCTTAACCCCTCTCAAGGCCCTAAACCGCTCCTTAGGCTCCCCATTGATAATGATTCAGTAGAAAGCATTGGACAATGGACAAACACCCTTTCATCAAAACCTACCACCTCTCTCCAAAACCCTTTTTTGCAAAGATCTTGTCCAAGAAATTCCAGCTAACCATATCATAAGCCTGTTTAATCCAATTTAAATGTAAACCCCTTCTTATTTCTCCTATGAACATCTTCAACTACTTTATTTGGCACCAAAATAGCATCCAAAATTTGGCCTTCCCCCAATAAGTGCACTTTGGGCTTGAGAAATAGTATCTCCTATCACTTTACTGAACATATTTGCATTCACTTTTGCAATAATTTTATACATACTTGCAACTAAACTGATAGGTAGAAAATCAGCAATTTTTTAAGACTGATCCTTCTTATGCAATAAAGTAATGAAAGTAGAATTAATGCTTTGCCTAAGACTCCATTAAAGTAGAAGTGTAGAACTCATTAAATGCCCTCATCAGACCAGAATTAACCACATCCCAACAATACCGAAAGAAGGCCATAGTAAAACTATCTATGCCCGGAGCTTCATCCCTATCCATCTCAAGCTCTACATTCCTAATTTCTATCTCCTCGAAAGGCCTTTCCAACCTACTTATCTGATCACTGGAAAAAGGGCTCCACTTCAATCCTTCAGTCATTGGTATACTTTCATCATCCCCATAAATTGGGCAAAAAGGGTCATTGATTTCATTTGCAATCAATCAAGGATAAGAAGATGCTACTTCTCCCCTCTAGACCATTTCTCTTGCCCAATTTCTCCTCATCTTACCAATTACCATCAGCCAATCTTTGAAAAAAATTCAGTATTACAAGCAACACCTCTAACCGATTTAAAAATTTTATCTTTTTGCCTCCAACTTCTCATTTCCCTAAAATCACCTGTAGCTCATTTTTCAATGAAGCCACTTTGCCTCTTCCAACTCCGTTAAAACTCTTTCCTCTTTTCTATCCAACAAATCAATCTCTGCTGAAATGTTGTGTTTTGTAACCCTATTATCTCCAAGGACTTACACATGCCACTTCTTCAGAACTTCTTTTGAATGTTTTGAGTTTTTTCATGATCTAAAATCCTCCAACCTCTTGCAGACTCCTCAGCCCAAGAAGTTTTAACCAAAGAATGAAAAGACTTCTGATGACAGTGCAGATGGGTGTTGAAATGAGGAAAAAGTTTGAAGAAAAGTGTTTACTTCTGATGACACAGCAAATATGAAGAGAAATGTAGGAGGAAATTTAAGTGTATTGGAAAAACCAATCATTCAGAAGGATGTTACTTGTGAGAGGGTTAGTATTTGGCAGGGGAAAAAAAAATTTGGGGGATGTTTTGAGCAATAAAGTGAAGATCTTGGCCATTTTGAGTATCATGGGGTTTGCTTTTGGATGAGGTTGGGAACAATATGGTTATGATTCTGATTCATTTGTTACGCTTGGGGATTTTAGTGTACATGCTGCCTCCTCCAATGGAATGATTGGAAGGAATTAGCATTTTTGAAAATGTTGCAGGGATAAAAAGCAAATGGTAAGGATGAAATCTTGCCCACACCCATGGAGGAGAGTTCTAGGAAGAATCTTCAAGCTTAGCATTTGATGGGTAAATTGGGTTTGCAGTGTCTGATTGGGTTTGAAGAGGGCTTTCTTGGTTATATTTCTATGTTGCTATTAATAACATTGTGGAGCATTCTATTAAATTTAGATATTTTTGTAGACTTTTAGTCACAGCATTGATACTCATAGAATTTTGCTATTGGATAACTTTTGTTTAAATTTCTTGCTATGATTTAATTCTAAAATATCAAAGAATCTTGCTATAATTGGCTAACTTTGATTTAAATTTCTTGCTGTTGTTTAATTTTAATATATCATTGATTCTTGCTATAATGAGCTAGTTTTATTTTAAGTTTCTTTCTATACTTCAATTTTAATATATCACAAATTCTTGGTGTAAAGCTAAAGTTAGGCAATTATATCAAGAATATATGATATTTTATAATTGAATTGTAGCAAGAAATTTAAATTTAGCTATAATAATGCTAAATTTAGCCATTTAATTTATGATATTTTAAAATTTAATCTTTGCAAGAAATTTAAATTAAAGTTAGTTCATTATTGTAAGAATCTGTGATATTAAAATTAAAATATAGCTAGATTCTATGAGTATCAATAATGTGATAAAAAGTCGCCTAAAATATCTAAATTTAATAGAATGTTCCACAATGACATAGCAACCTATACAATACTCAAGATACACATAATATTATATTATAGAAAGAAGTTTAAAATAAGTCTAGCCAATTATTGCAGGAGTCTATGATATTTTGAAATTAAATTATGGCCCATTATACACATAAAACCCTCTTCATGCTTTGTTTCTAAGGGTAAACTATTATTTTTTGTTAAATTAGCGCCGTAGCTTTACAAAAATTGCCCTCCATATATCTTATTTCAATAGAAGATGGATTAATTTTCAATATGTTTGTTTGTTTTTTTGGCATATTGTTAGCAACAACTAAAATTGACCACCAATTTTTATTTTACTAGCTCAAATTGCCTGAATCTATTTGATGAAAGTAGAAAGTTAATTTTGCAGAATCTATATCCTTTCATATATTAGTAATACATACTTGAGCTGAAAATGTGAAAATCAAATTTATGGAGATGCACAAAAGAATCTTTAATTGATCAGTATATAGAAAAGTTTAAAATATATAAATAAAAACATGCCATTCAAAAGGCAAGGCATGAGAATGACCCATGTTGAAGAAATTGAAAATCTTGCATATTAAGGGCTTTGAGACTAATCGCCTTTGTGTATCTACAAGCATGATAGGTATAAAACTAAAACTTTACCACATTCATTGAGATAGCTAAGAAACTAATTAAGTTGGGCGATATATTCTTCTTAATATGTGAATATAAATGAATCATGGTAGATTATCAAACCTTCAGATAAAAAACTTGCTAACTAGCTAGCTTGACTGATACACAGATTATCAAAAATTAAGCTGTTGGAATAGAAGGAGACATTTGGTGGAGACTCGGGCAGAAAATCAAAATTGTGTGTGTGTGTGTGTGAGAGAGAGAGAGAGAGTGCCTGAAGGAGACATGGTGTGTGAGAGGACTCCATCGCTCCTGCTAAGCATGGTGGGAGAGATTGGTTGTTGGAGACATTAGTGTAAACATCCAATGTGAAAGAAAATAATGCGAGAGCAAAGATGGTGAGAGAGACAGGGATACTTGGTTCTTTGATATGGCTGGAGAGGAGAGAGTGTGAGGGAGAAATGATGCGGTTGGGAATTTTTTTAGAGTTTTTGGTTAAGTGAAGGGATAGGCCCACAATTTTTTTAACTAAAAAAAATATGAATTTTGAGAAACTAGGAATGGTGTTTTGTAGCTTTCTCAGGTTTGCACATGAAAAACTTTTCTGTGTATATATATAGATTATATTGTTAAATGGAGGATTATCACATAATGATTTTCTCATGAGTTATTAAACTTTATAAGTCATTATTGATCTACTTTACGAAGAAATTCTCCCTTGATTTGGGAACACATCACATCCTTTCTAAATATATATCATTACACATTTTTCGCTTTAATACATCTATTTTCTTTTTAAGCGTACTCTAGCATATGGAATTTTATTGCGTTCCTGTTCATATTTCACAACCAGAGCATTCTGTATTCTTGGATATATGCTGTTGTTGCCCAAGTGGGGATAGATATGACTTCTTAACTCCTAGACAAATTTGGTATTGAATTTGGTAATGTGGTAGCCTGCTTTCTGTCTTCTTGTGTGTGCAGCAGATGCAAATTTGCGTATGCTTATCATGGTACAGATCTTCTGGTGATTTTTTTTTCTAATATTCTTAATTTACACTTAACTCTTTGTATCCTATGCATCACAAACTTGTTATTTAATTATTACGTTTATGATATTGTATTTCAGGTTATATTCATATGCCAATAGTGTTCACTGGCTGTTGTATTCACTGTGCTCAATTAACAGTTGTTCTTTGCATCCTATGCAGCACAAACTGGTTATAAATGTTTTATTGCTTACTTTTACTTTCATTTTTTGAGCTTTCCTGCACTGCTCCATTTGAAAATCTTTACGTATTTTGAAGCTTGATCTCAACTTTTGCCCCCTTTATTTGAAGTACTGTTGTTTTTGTAATCTCCCAACTTTTTTTTTTAAATAGAAAAAAATGACCTGTTTGCCATTCTGTGTGCAAAGTTGTCATATCGTGTATTCTAACTTCATGAAGCATTCCAAAATATCATGAACATTGCAAACTAATATATTATTAATGTTTTTAATCTGTTGACATTTTGCTGGTGTGTGCTTATCATATAACTTTTCCTTCCATTGCTGCTAGTCAGAATTAATTTTGGATCTTTCTTTCTATTTATACCAGGATGCTTCCCAACCCTCTTTACAATACCAGTATGGATTGGCCTGTATAGAGCACTTTCTAATGTAGCTGATGAGGTGACTTGGAATTTATGCCACTTGACTTTATATGCTCACTGCTTCTACTATTCATTTGTTTTTTTTTTTTTTTCTTTTCCAAATATGTGCCATAGTTGTATCTGATAGAATTTTATCTTCTACTATTAAGGGCCTCCTTACAGAAGGCTTCTTCTGGATACCTTCCCTTTCTGGTCCAACTACAATTGCTGCTCGACAAAGTGGCAGCAGCATTTCTTGGCTTTTCCCTTTTGTAGTAAGTATACCTTGTTCATGTTAACCCTCTTTCTGCAAATTAAGTAAAATATAGATTGTATCAGAAATTAGCAAAAATATGAATTACATTGTATACTTGTCTTATTTTCGAAGAAGTAACTCAACCTAAGAGAGAAACTTTTCTTGTGCTACATTTTAAAATATTTGTAAAATGTAGTTGTTGCAGTGGGAGATGTCCTTTAGTTCAATTTTAAATATACTAGGTATGCTATTATGGTTGTCCTGTTTTATGTTCACTAAGAAGTTCTGATGCATCTTGTACTATAACTTTGGTTGCAATCACTGTCAAGTGTTGTGGGTTTATTTGTGGTTCTTAAATTCTTGAAATTTTCTTTTAACAGGATGGTCATCCCCCACTTGGATGGTCAGATACTTTGGCATATCTTGTCTTGCCTCTGTTGCTGATTGCTTCACAGTACATCTCAGTTCAACTCATGCAGTCATCACAGGTTAGTGATTGTGATTACCTAGTTGATTCACTTTATATACTTGTTGATATTTGAACTGTGGCCCTTTTCCATGTTCAAACTAACTACAAAGCTGAAAGAGAATTTTATGTATCATGCCTCAGAACATTTTTCAGTTCATTTTATATCTGGTGACTTGCAACGTGATTGGAGGGCTTTGATTTTTTTTGTTTTGTCCACCCTTCTTTACTTTTTTAAGAGGATGCCTCATCCTCCTTTTGTATTTCTTCTTCGCTATCTTGATTTTACTTAATTGGTATTTCTTCTTCACTGTCTTAATTAATCTTCTTTTTTTTAAAAATTGTTTTCTGTTTATTTTCAGACCTCAATCTGCATGGTTTTTTAGTTATTTCCTACTGAATCAACTACCTTTTTTAATTATTTCCTGCTGAATCAGCTTCCTTTTTCTTTTTTTTTTTTGAAGTTTTTCTGTAACATAGGATTATTGTACCAATGAGAAATTTCATAGCCGTAACATAGACACGATCATCCGGAAATGATTTCACAGCTAGCACTATAATTCTATACAAAGACAGCATGCTATGCGATTCAGCAGGGCTGCTACACTATCTTCTCTGCATGTATAAAGAAAATCTAAGAGTTGTATTTACATAAAATAAGAGTTATATTTAAATTTGAGGAGTCCTTTTTGAGTTGCACCAATATTAAGTAGAAATTTAAGTCACATATTTATGACCATGCAAGAGTAATGATAAGAATGATTATTTCAAGTTACAACCGTGTTTTGGTGGAACCTGGGTTTAGTGGGTTGACTGGGGCAATAGTTGTCCTGTCAGGTTATTCTGGTTGTTTGGAATGACCTTTTGTTGTTTGTCAACTCCGTAAGGCCCCAGCCCAGCTACTTGGGATTTGCTTTGTGAATTATTGTTGACCATTCTTGTTTCTAGTAATTCATAGGCCATCACATCTTTTCTAAAGAGCTCAAGCTACATCTTTTAGTGGCATATGTATTGTCCATCAAGCTACATAAATTTAATTTAAATTACCCAGTGATGTTGTAATCACGCATATCTTTTGCTCATTACGGAACCATTTCAGTTACCTTTCTCTTCATCTTCTCAATTAACATTATGTTGACTAGTATTGGATAAATGATTATGTCTGCAAGAAATATAATTTTTTTAAAAATAATTTTGGCTATGTAAAAAAAATAGGAAAATAATATATGATCTGATTATGCTGTTTGTTGCCAAAGAATTTCACTTATCATCATTTTTTAATTATTTATAACTGGGTTGGAGTTTTTTGTTGGCTTACTGCATGTGTCTTGAGAAGCCCATGTTTAAGTGTGAAAGGAAAGGAATTTAAAAATCTTGGATTAAAAAGTATTTTTACATGAATGTTGAAAATATAATCTCTCGAAAATGTGTTGAAATTTTTTCCGCATTTGTTGCTTCTTTTGGTCCTTTGTTTTCTTAATGGCCACTATGTTTACCAGCTATTATAAATCTTTGGAAAGCATAGAAAAATTAACATAAAATTTGTTCTCTGCAGATCGTGTTTTGATTCAAGTCATTAATTTTATTCTTCTGTTGATTTAAGTTTTTATGTGACACTTTTTTGTCCTCGCATATGTGAAGAACTGATTCTGTCCTCATCTTTCAGAGTGATGATCCGAACCTGAAAAACTCTCAAGCACTAACGAAATTCCTGCCTTTGTTGATTGGTTATTTTGCTCTTTCTGTTCCTTCTGGTTTAAGCCTATATTGGTGAGCAGCTGTTAGCTACCCTCAATTCATGTGCATTGTGGTATTTTTCTTGGAGTCCTTGTTCATTAGTAATACAAAATGTCCATTTTTTTACTCTCTTTTATATTGTACCTTGTTTTGAGAGTTATATTCTTGAACATTGATAATTCTGCCCTACAGTGTCCTCTGTACATTTTAATTGTTTTTAACATACCTATTTTGCTTTATGAAGGTTCACAAATAATATATTGAGCACAGCACAGCAAGTATGGCTTCAGAAGTTAGGCGGTGCCAAAAATCCTGCAAAGCAGTTCAGCGATGCTATTGGCAAGGAAGAGCCATCCCAGATTCAGAAGACCCTGTTTGAAACAAACTCAATGAAAGCAGTTGCCAAACAGGGAGAAAAGCTGACTCCAGAGGGACCACGCCCTGGTGAAAGGTCAACAACTGTTTCCTACTAATTCACTTCATCCTTGTTATGAGTATGGTTGTTTATGGATTTAAGCTGTTGATGTTTACCAGATTTAAACAGATAAAGGAGCAAGAAGCAAGGATAAGACGGCAAAGGGAAGAAGAAAAGAGGAGAGCTGAAGAGGCATCTGCTGACAGAATTCAAATAACAAATGAGGGACATGAGAAAGAACCCAGCTTAGTTGAGAGGGAAAATGGGGGAGTGACTAAGTTTGATGATGGTGGGAATGAAAGATTTCAGTCTGTGAATCATGAGTCTTTGAGTGGTGAGCAGCTAGTTGTGAATGGGGGCCTATCTTCTCAGGAGTCAATGGAAGATCAGAAAAAGCCATTCCTTAAGATAAAAACTGACGAAATTTCTTCTGCTTACCGGGTTGATGGCAGAGATGGTCAGCATTCCCAAGAAAACCTTGAACAGGTAGTTAATGCAATCTTGTCATGATTTAAAAAGCTTTAGTTACAGAGAAATGTGTGATTGTAGACCGCATTTATACTGTTTTCTTGTACTGTGCCTATTTATCTCCTTTTTCTAATGTATGTCATGTTTTAAATGTTTATAAATTGAGAAGATTTGCATGCTGTGAATTCTACCTCTCATTTTCTTTAGTTTTGAAGTTTGTACAGAAGAGGAACTGCATTGTGATGCTGAAAAATACCTATGATCATTAAAACAGAAAACAGATGATTGCATAAGAGAAAAATCCAAAAACATCTTCACAACTAAAGATAACAAATTCTTGACCTATGGAAGAGGTAAAAGATAGATAAAGTTCCCATTAGGAACATTCTTGAATCTGGAACAGCTGGCTATGAGATCAGCTATGTTGCTGGGAGTGAATTTATTCAGATATGACATACTGAAACCGGTTATAGAAGTTATACTTTTATGTGTCATTGCTTGCTCATGATGATTTTCTAAGTTGAGCCTCTAAAGATGTGGTTGACTCCCAATTATCAGAGATAATTCGGAAATGATGAGCTCTGAGTATTGATGTAAGATGAAGAATCTTTTAAGATGATGATTCTTATTGTGTACCATGAGCAAACTTTGGGTTTCAGGTACTACAAGAGGATTGAGAGGGGTCGGTAGTTCTATCATCATTGTGGAAGGACCTATGCACTTAAGAAAAGAGGAGCATATGATACTGTACTATGACTATATAAGTGGGAATCTGCCAGGAACTTGGAAACTCTTGCTGTATCTTCTTATTTCTTGAGATATACCTACAGTTTTTAGCTGTTACTTGATTATCAGCTACAGCAGTGGTACTTGATTTCCACTCTAGAATCTAGAATGTCTGCCTGTAATATCAAATTTAGGACTCAGTCTGCTGCTGGGAGTGAGACAAACTCTTGCCGGGCCAGTTTCTCCTTGTTAAATATAATTTTTTTTTCATAATATACATCTTACAATTGTTGAGATTTTGTGGGCCTTATCCATTTTGGTTTTGTGGTTGGGATGGTATTGAGAAAGGAAAAACTGAATGACGTTATGATCAAATTTGGTTGAATATGGATATTGATTGGGCTGGTGTTGGACTAGCTTGAGTTGGATGGGCTAGGCAATGGTTTTGTTCAGTTTTGATGAACTGAGGTTAGTTTCCTTTGCATACATATTGAGCCTTGAGTGGTTCATTTTTAGCAGCAGAGGTAATGACGCCACTCCCATACAAATATTCAGGTATATTTCAGTCTGCCCATGGAGCTTAACCATCGATAACCCTAGTGCAATCTTTTTATGCTACCATTGTTGTTGCGTATTTCTTTGTCATTCCAATTATCATTGATATGAAATACAGGTTGCCATACTGGAAGATTTGAAATTTGCTTGCAGCATACACCCATTTCAAAAGATTAGTCATTCCTTCTTGGGTTCCTGAAGGAAGAAGTCATGTATAGAGTTAAAGCAAGTTAGTTAAAATGGAGAAGTGCATCTAGTGTGCCATGTGATTGTCAGATACTTTTTAAATAAAAACAAAAATTTATGGGATAGCTATAGGACCAGTTATATTTTGTGTATCTAAATCTAACGGTGTTGGTCAACTGAAAAACAACAAAAAGTAGTTTCCGAGTATGTTGTGATGGATGAGTGCTATAACATTAAATGATTGAAGGCATCTTTGGTAAAATTGGAGTTTGCACTCAAAGAAGATAGCGATAGTGTGTTTATGATGGTTTGGATGCTTGTGTGGTATACTAAATGCTGCATTGGAGAGAAAGTGATATATTTGAGTTTAATTGTAGTGAGTGGAAGGAGGGGAGATACACCTAGAAACACTTAGGTGGTCATAATGGCCGAGAAAGATTTATTAGCTGGTTAAATTTAATGAGACCTCAGGCTTCGTTTATTTATTTATGTTTGTTGGGCTCCACCTGCAAAGGCTTCTCGATGTTGCCATACTGCTGCTAACCGTGGAGAAAGGCTTGCTAGGAAGCTAGAAGTGAAAGATACCTACGTTAGATATTATAGACCTTGAAAGGGCTGATGACAACTTCCTGTATAAACAAAGTGGTGGGATTAAGGAATGCACTTTCAATAATCATAGCAATGTAATCAAAGACACTTATTATAATTACTTTCAATAAATTTGGTGGAAAAAACATAAGTATTGTGCGATTACTACATTGGTGTATCATTGCCCAAAAACTAGGTGGTTTATTGTTGTGGCATGAAGAAGGAGCAACTGCGTGAGCAGCTGTAGGGAAAGATTTCTTGTCAAAAGGTTAGAATAATCTAAGAGTTGTGTATGTAGATTATTTATATGTTATTCTTGAGCATATGTATGAAACCGTGAAAAACAAATGCTACAAGAAGTTGCCCCATGCACTCACACACACACTCTATGATTGGGCCACTTAGCTTGAAAAAAAAACAAAACAAAAACAGGCTACCTGCTTAATCCCCAGCCGTGATTTATGAAAAAAAATAAAGACATAGGTAGTGTTGGGAACTAAAACCATGTGAAGTGGCCATGCCGCCCAATCGCATGGTGAATGTACGAAGAGAGTGCATGGAGCAACACTCCTAGCATTCCTCAACTATGAAATACAGAGAAACATATATTTTTTTGTTTTTTCAATAAAAAAATAACACATGGAGTAGAAAAGAGCATTTGTCATGCTATGTGATAGTCAAAATGCCTTTAAAATTAAAGTGTGCTAATACGTGTCATGTAGCGTGGTGAAATTTGGATTGTCTTTTACTATATTCTCTGGAAGCTCAAGGGATGTGGGTCCTTTTCTATTTATTGTTTGGGCCTGCTTGAATTATTCCTCAAATTGTGAGAGAGTATCGCACTTGCTGAAGTGGGTTGGCTGGACAGGTTTAGGAAGGTGGAATGGGGAGAGCCTCATGCAATGTGGGAAAAGAAATCGAAGAACATCTAAGGGTTAGGAGCATTCAATGCTTAGACTGGAAGGGGCCAATTTTGTGCATGTGTTTTTTGGTTCACCCATCCCAGTCCTTTTTTGGTAGAGTTTTTGGGCAATTTTTCCATTAGTAGCATTTTTTTTTTTTAAATATTTATATTTCTTTGTGTGTATGTTGACCCACCACTGTTTCGTCATCTTCTATTATTAAGCCTGTTTAACTGTTTTACTATGAGTATACCCAAGAGCTGAAACCAGGTAGCTCTTATTGTACACAGATTAGAAGAGAGGGTGGAAGAATTTATTGGAAGAATTCTGTAGTAAATTCTTCCTCAATTGCATGTGGTATGCTCATATATATCTTTTTGATGGAAAAATTGCTAATGGGATCAAAGTGTAGCTTTGTGCTTGTTGGAAAGTTGGCCTGATAGTTTTGCTTTATGCTTGAGAAGATGGGATTCCATTTGCAATTAAGCCAAGATCACCTGTGCATCAAAAGAGAAATTGTATGATAAATGTTTTGACCACTGGAGTTGGTTCTTTACTTATTTTTCCAGAACAACATGAAACATGTCGCTTGCTTCATGGTCTGCTGGAAGCTTGTTTGTCAGTTATGAAATAATAAGAACGCTATGCATGCCTTGCAAATTCTTGAATGCAAGTTGTATATAGAAGACCATTGCAAGGAAGATTGGGTTTTAGATTTTGTTGTGATTTCTCGAATTTTATGTCTCCCTTATGTGATAAATCTTCATGAATACCAGTTAAATATCATAGTAATGTTGTTTACATGGTATTTTTTATCTGTTGTCCGTAACTACTGGCTGTCCGTTGTATTGAGCTTCTGTCTAATTTTTGAAATCACTATACTCCAGGACAAAGCTGTGGAAATATACACCACCCTAACTGGTACAGATAAGAAGAATTCTTCTGGTGATGAGCCAAAGCCCAGACAGGAAGTGCACGCTGAGAAAGAGGATTAGTTGCTCTAGCAACTAGTATCACGATTGTGACAAGAAGTCCACATCCTCACTGCTACACTAACTCTTCTTTAGAGCATCTGTGGTGCATCGTAAACGATCCTGTTCACTCTTCCTGCCCCATGAGGTCCTGGGGCTGATGGTCTGTAAATTAGTTGCTGTCAGGGCTGAAATTTGGCAATAGTGATCTTTTAGAGTCAAATGCAACTGTAGGAAGAATTGGTGTAGAAGAGGTATGTATCAATGGGTCTCTCATAAGCAACTGTATTTTGTATACGAACTGAAAAAAAAAAAAGCCAATGAGCTGCTTGTTAATGTTCCCCAGTTTTGGCTGAAGAAAAGAATGCAAGAACAAGAAAAATTCAAGAAACTGTGAGCTCATATGACAGGAATTGGCACGGTTCACATTTTATACAGCTCTTGATTTGTTTGGTTCCCATTTATAGGATCTGGATGGATTTTATTTTGCCTGCTTTGATCCTCTTGAGGTTAGTCTCTTCAACACTGCTAAGATCTGTTACCTACTTGTATATTTCAATAATTATATGTAGGTGGGTTAAGTTGAAAAAAAAAAAAAAAAAACCATCAATAGATATCTTTTTTAAAAGCAAAATTAGAGGTGAAATTATTTTCTGAGTTTCTTGTCATGAATTGCACATGATTATTGTATGCATCAACAAGAAGCCTAAAATTTTAGGCTAGAATCCTTTTTTTTGGGAAGGACATCTTGGCTTCTATGAAAGCTTTAATGATTTATGGATTGGTTTTAGCATTACCTCTTTTATATGCGAATCTTTTTATTTAATCGTAGAAATATGAAAGGAAAAATACATTTTTGTTATATTTTTTTTCCTTGGCCAGCTTAAAAATGTAAACGAACACTTAAAAGAGAAAATTAGTAACATAACCAAATGTATTATAATAATTAATTTTCCCATCAAACAGCAGAACCTGAAAACAAAAAATAAGAACAGTACCAATCAGCCCCTAAAATTTTAATTTTACCTTGGACAAAATTCTTGACTAGGGGAATTTAAACCAGCTTATATATCACACTTCAAGGATCCAGCTGTTATAATTAAAATTCTAAAAAAGTAAAAACTTGACTACTATATATATGTATGCATAGAAGTGAGCGAGTGAATGATTGGTGGAAGCTTCATTTTGCCTTGGCGTGTACGTAGAAAACCCCATCCCTGTCCTCTCTGCCAGCCTATCCTCAAAAGAAGAAATAAAAATAAAAGAAAAAAGCTAGAATGAAAAGAGTATTACCTCATCAGATTATCCAATTCATAATTACTATGTCCAGGCATGATTATATAAATAAATATATCGTATGGTATGCCATGTCCTATGTAAGATTTCAGAGTCATCTGTTTCTGTACTGGAGTCATTAACGCATCACAACAGCTAACACCTACAATAATTCTAATTAGCTTCTCCCTTCCTTGCTATTATCCTTTTCTTTTTTCCTCCCCAAATGATGGCCTAAGCGACTTCCAATTGAATATGGTTTAAATATTATCTTGTAATCTTATTGTATGAACAGTCTCTTTTTAAGTATTTATGTTGGAACAATGTCTTGGCACTCGCACGAATAGACTTTACATCCCGGGTGTGAGTCTAGCTAGAACCCAACGAGTGACTTGACACTGCCGATATCATAATCAAAATGTGTAATAGAGCAAATATAATGTAATTATGGGTTAGAGCGAAGATGATGATGATTAATGCTTGTATTTGGTGGTTGTTGGTTGGCAGACAACATAGAATTAGGGTAAGGGTGACTTTGGTGTCTGCAAATAATGAGAGGGTCCTCAGCAATAAGAAATCCAATTATAAACCTAAATTAAGAAGCATGCAGCCTTCATCTCCATTGTATTAACTTGAAAACGCCGGCATCAGCATATGCAATTGAGTACTTCCGAGATATAGCCCTTATTTATTTATTTATTTATTTGTTGAAGCCACTTCTTCACACATCCTCAAATTAACATTATATATCTGTGTGTGTGTGTGTATAGCTATTATGTGTGTATAACAATTGATCTATTTGAAAGATTGGTAATTGCAAAGTTGAATCCTACCTATATCATATATGTTTGTCAACTAGTTCTTGTATGAATAGTCGGTGGGAACTCCTGCCACCGACGAGCCCTTTAGACCCCCCAGTACGGGACCAAGTTCAAGGGGCGACGATCTTTCCCCCTGATGCACCTTCCATGTTAATCCAAATGCTGTCATGATTTCCGAGCGTTGGTTAGACATTCGTCAAATCCAAGCCTAGGACCCATGTCAGGTTGCACGACCCAATCTAGTCAACTAATTTATCAGAATAATGATGGAAATCTTTTGTACACTCATATAATTTATTAGAATAATGAGCTCGCTGTTCTATGCTTCTCCACTTAAATGTTAAGATCGTCTCAAATACAAAGCTATGACCTATAATATTCAAAAATTTTTAAATATTTAATCAATTTATATTATCAAGATAACGAGTCAATCTCTTTACTCTTTCTCACTTAAATACGGTCTTACTAAAGTATAAACTCAAATGAAGAATTTGTTATATTAATTAAAACAATTTTTAATTTATCACCGGAGTCACCCATATTTTTGGAGGCTATATAAACATAAATGTTAACACGAAACATATACTCTTTTTTAAATATACATCCCAAACTACTTTGTCACATACCTAAATTTCTAGAAAACTGTGTCGCAAGAATATTTTGGAGCCCAGGCACAGAGGACATGGATGGGTCCCAGACCTGAAAGTGGGGCCTACCAAATGTGGTTCTACTTGGGTCCTCCAAATGACAATAATTTTTTAAGAGACAGTCTTTATACATGTGAATTGCAATTTTTTTTTTATCAGACTAATCTATAATTCTAGTTTTACTCCCATAAAAATAGAATGTACTCTATTTAATAACAAGACTCACCTAATCGAATTGGGCCAATTAAGAAGGCATCTGGCTCAGATTGAGCCACATAAGCCAACCAACTCGGATTGAGCATTCGGCTCGATTTGAGATTGAATTGAGCCGAATCATTCAACAACTGGCTTGGATTGAGCCAAAGAGTAAAGCAACTAGCTTTGCTTGAGCCAAAGAAGAAATATAATTGGTTCGGATTAATCCGAATCATTCAGCAACCAACTCAGGTTGAACCAAAGAGTAAGATAACTGGCTCAACTTAAGCCAAGGAGCACTATAATCGGCTTAGATTGAGCTGAATAGTTCAGTATCTAGCTCGGATTGATTCGAGGTGCTCTGCATTTGGCTTGGATTGTGTTGGAAGCTCCCAAATTGGCTTGAATGGGAACCTCGAAACACTCTCAATAAAAGAAGCTTACTTAAAAATTTTGAGAGTTATAAGGGGGCAAGTGATATACCCAAAATTAATAGGTACATTCAATGAGGGAATATGGTTATAAAACCATCATTAGCACCCTTGCATAACTAATATACCGAAAGTCAATAGGCATATTCATAAAAGGCTACGGTTATTCAACCACCACTAACACAGTAACACTCCATGTAAATGCCCTTAAATTATCCATAACCCCCCATAATTATAATAATAAGCTCATAAATACTAAATTAAAGAAGGACATGCCTCCACCACTATGAAAGAGTACTTTGAGAGTAAGTAAGCATCTCATTCTCATTCTCATTTACTTCTCTTTTTGTCACGTCCCGAACTCGCAAATGGGCCCCAGGTGTGAATTTAGTAACCTAACATGCCTCTGTATCATTTAAAACATACATGATACTACATTAAATGAGGGTCCGACCCCGTGGGGTACACGTATACCCTATACACATTCACATATATCCATACTCAT
This sequence comes from Malania oleifera, assembly GCF_029873635.1. Taxonomy (NCBI): domain Eukaryota; kingdom Viridiplantae; phylum Streptophyta; class Magnoliopsida; order Santalales; family Ximeniaceae; genus Malania; species Malania oleifera. The sequence goes on along the minus strand of NC_080428.1, from coordinate 80,794,575 downwards.
CAAATACGAAGTAGAAATGTTCTTTCTATACAAACATCATACCATACCAGAGTCTATACATAACTAGAATATATGTTCCCAAATACAGTACATACTCTGGGTGTCTACAAAACCAACAATGACAACCCGGTTACAAAACCCGTACTTACACAGGTACTAAACGTAGCTAACCGACACCCACGCTTCCAGGCGCTAGATGCTAGTTTCAGCTACTCGAAAGACTTGAAAAATATTTGTATATTCGGGGTGAGACACCTCTCAATAAGGAAGAAAGTAGGTTATATCAGTGTGTGACATCCAAGTGTTATTTCAACCTAAAACATAGCACAATACAGTTCCAATACTTTCACAATTCAGTTACAATACATACGATACCAAATATACGGTCAATGTCGTCACACTCAAGCAATTGATATCATGCAATAACCGAAACCTCATAGCGATATCATACTAATACGGTGTCCACTCACACCCATCGGTGACCATTCGGAACAAACAAGTGATATTTCACACTCTTAGATATAAAGTCGGACACTCTCGCCCACGATAATTAGCCGAGACATGGCGTCAACGTACGGTAATTAGTCGCCCCTAACTGATTTACAAAACCTGGAACAATTTCGGAACTCATGTCCTTATACTCATCAGCGTACAGTAATTAGTCGCCCCTAACTGTTTTACAAAACCCTAGAACATTTTACATACAACATTTCATTCCACACTTATTTGAGTATACAACAAATCATATCATTTTCAATTCGAGAAATACACTAAATACAAATACAGGTACGGTCATCTCATTACTACCATTTTATACAACATATGATTTTCCTTAGCAATGAAGTTTCTTAGCAATGAAGTTTCAAGTTCTATAGAGAGAGAGAGAGATAGAGAGAGTTTTAACTTTCTTAGCAATGAAGCAAGTGAAAAAGATATTTATAACCCTTTGACCCGGCTAGCCTTGTCAACGAGATAGCGTCCTTATCAACGAGCCGCAGGAGGAAGTTCTGAGATTTTAGGATTTCCCAAAATCTCTCGACATCTTCGTGTCGACGGGCTACTAAATTTCGCCACCAAGCTGCACAAGAAACTTCGCCGACGAGCAAGGAAGCCTAGTTGATGAGCTTTGCAGTTTTTACCCTTCTTAATTTTCCTCATTTATTTAATACACTTACCTTAGATTGGATTCTTACACTTTTACTCTTGCAATCTTTACCTCTCACAATCCCTAACTTAGGTATCGAAGTGATCCCCTGAAACACATCCTAGGTCCTCCAAATCATTTTTGTCTGATTCCTTTTATGTGGTCGTGACTGAAGGATGATCTACGAAAGCCATTTGATTTTTGACAATAACAAAGTCTACCTTAAACCTTGCAGGCTATCCTTTCGATTGCTTTTGGGGGTACCAATCCACACTTAAAGTTGGCCATTTTATATACAATCCTTCAAAAAAAAAAAAATCAAATGAAATTTTTTATTTGGTTGCTTCCACCTTCGTATAATTAGGAAGTATAAATACATAAGGGTTGCCCTAATAATTAGATAATAATAATTTTATAATAAAGATTTTGGATTTTACTTTTATAAGAATATGAATCGGAATGAATCGTGAATGAGATTAACTATGCATTCTTGACGAATAAGAAGGAAAAAAAAAAAAGAAAAATAAAATAGCATGCTAAAAACCAACACAAATCATTTTTTGGGGACACCCCTAAAAGTTTTCAATAAAATTTTCTTTTGTAAAGAGCTAAAAAATAAAATAACTATTTTGTAGTGCTTTTAATGAGTTAATATATTAAAATGACATTTTATAAATGGTCAATTCTGTATTTATTCAACCAGTCCGTGCTTATAATTATTTATCATTATTAAATATTAAATGCTGTGCTGCTCATCTTAAGTAGTCACTTGCCCATTTTTGGTATGAAATTAAAGGCCTGCACAAGGCACACCTACATTCCCTCATAATGGCCACATAATTAAGTATAACCATTTCTTTAAATATGCTCTTTTTTATTCTTCGTTTGTGCTAATTATTCATTTAGATAAAGGATTTTACTTCAAGAAAAGAAAAATAAGAAAAAAATTATTTTTTATTATATTTTTATTTCATATTAAATACTTTTCAAAAAATAAAGATTATTTTAAAATACTTAAAAATGAGGAAAAATTGAACATTAATGATGCATAAAATCAAAACTTTATTCATGAATTTGGTATACTTTTGATTTTTTTTTCTCCATATTTTTGATAACTAAACACGGGAATGGGAATTTTTTATATATTTTCGAGTCTCAAAAGGGGCATAAATGAAGATTGCTTTCTCTAAAATGCTAAAAGGCTTTTTAATTGTGAAAAATATTTTTATATTCATTTCAAATTTGTTTAAAAGACACAAAGATGACACATTATCTTTAAAATTTGAATAAAATACATTTGTATGAAGAATGTGAAAAATATAAAAAATTATATATTTGAAGTTCTTGTACAAATAACAAAAAAATGGAAAAAAAAAGGTTCAATTTTCTAATATTTTAAAGTAAAAATTATTTGACACCATTAAGCAAGCCCTAATAATTAGGACATGTGGGGGATTTGAGATTAATCTCTATATATGGAAGTTGAGTTCCATCCAGATATTAATACTGCTCCTGTTATTTTCAATGCCCAACCACACATCATATCAAATCATGAAATGCTGGCACGCTGCTTCTCCCAAATCCCAAATCCCAAAAACAAAGTGCAAAGAGGACTTGGAAATACCGATTTAGCTTTCGTTCAATAAAAATACATCAAATAGTGAGTCTTACGTGATAGAATTCATGTATAATTTAATAAAATATAACAAACAATAATAACAGGCTTTACATTCCATTAGATGAAATTAGTTACATAAATTTTTTTGATAAAATATAGTATTTAAAGTACTTCCATTGGGTAAGAAGATTTGATAGAAGGATAGCATCAATTCTCCCGTAAAAATTAATTTTTTTTACTTCTGTATTGTATTTTTTTTCCCTTCATAGAAAGTGCCAGAACCCAAAAGATAAATTTTATGTCACGACTCATGTATGGATACCCATTAGAGGTGGTGATCAATGCTGCATAAGGAGAGTACGTGTGGTGGTATAGCTTAAAATCAATGTGTAATTATGCAGATGTCATTCATGAAAAGTAGTATTAGGTAAGTAGTAATGAGGGGGACATACAGATACAGTTTACTAGGTACAGCTTTAAGATTCAAGTATATATATATATATATGTTCTTTGTGTATGAAAAGAAAAGCAAAGCAAAAGGATTGGGACATTGGGTTGGTTAATCATCGTGAACTAATGAACTTTATTATGACATTTTGCTTTAATAGCCATGTGGATGTGTTCCCTGTCTCCCCTAGCTTATTTTCTCAGTTAAGCTTCATTAGTCTAGTCGTAGTTTGCAAAATCTTCTAATCATAGAGTAACAAGTACGGTGAGGTTCGGCTCTTATATATATATATGTATATGTTAGTTGATGACTTTATGAAATCTCATACCCATAATATATATTTAAGTTAATGGCTCATTTTAGAGCTTGCCTTTATTATTGGACTATTTTTAAGAGGATTTCTCATTTAGCTCCCCTCTTTGTTGAGGTTTAATGCTCTAACAGTCTGCCGAATCTCTCTAGGATAGAAATCGAGTAAGTAAATAGACTAATAATCTCCGAAACACCTACTACAGTATTTTTCATTTAGATGCCCACTCAAATGCACATTATAAAATAATTTCATAAAAAATCGAACCGTGCCGTCTCTAAGTTAAACACTTATTTCGGACACCTGCGAGAGGTCGGTCTTCTCTCTTTTTTTCCCTAAAGCAAGGGAAGGTACAGTGTGTTTTTTGGAAAAGCATATATACATCTAATGGATTGATGTAAACTCTGAGCTGTTTGGTAAAATACAGCAAAAGCTGTGTGGTATGGAACTGATAGATCATGGCGATTAGTGAGAGGGGCAATTAGGGTTTGCATGCCCAAACTAATTAATTGCTTGAAATGGCTAGCTAAGCATAAGCATATCCTCGCATGTTGAAAAAGAGGAGCAGCACTGATGATTGCATTCACCCAATTTTTACAGAGGGAAAGGAAGCAGCCATGAAAACCAAGAAATGATTGTGACCAAAAACCTGCCAGGAATTCAATACCCCCTGCCTTATATTTCACCCTCAGCTTCCTGACATTATGTTCTTCTTGTTTGCCCATTTGATTCATTATGCCCTACCCATAATTTGGTATTGACCAACCCTGCAAATGGGCACAGTGTCCCTTTCATGCCCGCCTTCCATTTGAAGCCACCTAGTTTTCATAGTTGAATTAGGAGAATTAGAATTTTCTGTTCGGTGTTTAAGGTCTAGAAAAATAGGAAAAAATAAACGAACCGATGCATTGTGTGTTACAAATGGGTTATTCATTTTTATACTATTTGATGTCACAAATGGGTTACAATATACATGATTGATTATAGCATTCAAGTTCTTAGTGCAAATCAAATGGTTATGACTTCATTATCGGTTGTAATTTTAGCTTTATTACCTTCATTAGCAACTATATATTTGGTGATAAAATAAAAAAAACCATGAGGATGAAGCACTCCACTCCTGCACGTGTGAAGGGCGTCGTGCGTGCAGGCGTGGGATTAGTCTCTCTCGCCGGTCCCATCAGGTTGTGTGTCCCGAAGGGGAGTGTCCGCCGGTGGTGATAGGGATGAGAGAAACCTGACGTAATAATAAATAAAAAAAAAAAATCTTTAGAAAGATCGAAGAAGAGTCCTATCTTTTTTGTGTTTTGAGAACTCTAACAAAACTTCAAAGTGTTTTAGATTTACGGGAACATTTAAATATGCCTCTCAAAGGCCAAAACACATGAATGGATATTAAATATCTGATATTAAATTGGATCAGCCACTTGATTTGACTTTGTCATTCCACTTCACTCATTTTAACCCAAATCAATCATGGTTCAATTTAAAAGTTTTTGCATGAAAAATATTGGTTTAGGTATGAAATTTACCTCAAAGCAGACTCTACTAATCTCATCATAATTCAAAGTAATTTTTAGATGGTCGTCATCCGTTTTAGCCAAATTATCCAACAAGCAATAGTTTCAAAAAGCTAGTTAACTTTATAACTTTGGTTTTTAAATTTAACAATTTGTAAAACTTTGTTTGCAATTAAGTTAAGCTTGTAGAAATCAAAGGAAGAATAAGAAGACCATAATCCATTGTGGTTTTTATTTAACCATTCTTGAAACTAAAAGAGGGGAAAAAAAAAAAAAAACAGGAAATGGGTTAAGAATGGATGGTTAGAGGAAGAGGTATATGGTCATTCATTGAAGTTGATGAAAAACAAGAGTCTGATTTTTTTTCTTTAGCAAAGGGTATCTAATAAAGATTTCATGTGTTTTTAACCCCAAGGGCACATCGATTATTGAGGATGGGTCCTCCCCGGCGGCTCCTACATGGCCAAGTTTCCATGCCATCTTCTCATGTGGAAGGAATTTTCTTTCTTTTATTTTCTTTTTTTTTTTTAAAGTGAGAAATTATAGTGATTTTTTTATTTTTCTTGTGGCGCTCGATAATTTAAAATTTTAAAAAAAATTAAATAAATAAAAATAGAGGTTAATTATCGTCACATGATGAGTGTTTAGATATTGGGTACACAATCACATGCAAGGTCAATCCCTTTCTCGGAAGAAGTTCCAAGAAAATATATATATAAAAAAAACGTGTTAAGAAAAAAGACCCTTCCATATTTTATACGTCCATTTTTTTTTTTTTTGGAGTAAATCTGGGTGTCCAATAAAATTATGTAAAGATTATATTGGTCTACTAAAATGATATAATTATTTGGATTAAGATCATAAAGCCACTTATTTTAAATTATTTGCAATTTATCCTAATAACTTAAATTTAATACAAATAAACGCACAAAGTATCGGAATTTATGGAGTTAACATTTTTTTTCTACCGAGTTACATTTTTGTTGATAATTAAAGATCATTTTTTATGGCCTCACAAATTTCTCTAAATGCATTCGTAATTTTAAAGAACTATTTTTTTATTTTTAGAAACACATATTAAACGAAATATTATGGTATCGTGTTTTTTGTAAATTTTTGGCTAAAAAGTCATGATAATTTTATTTTCTTTTCATGCAATAAATTGTGCAAAATGTTGTTAAAATTTGATAGTTTATATATATAAAGACCATTGGTTAAGCAAATTAACCATCTTTTGCATTCCCTTTAATCTATTATCAAATAATTTTTTTTAAAAATACCTCTACCAATTGAAAATTTAAATATAAGAAAATAGATTTCTTTTTATTTTCTCTTTTTGATACTTTGTTTTTAAGAGAATCTCTTGAAATATTAGTAAATATTTGTATATATTTAGAAAAAAAATTTGTGGATTCAACAATTCTTATTTCAATTATTTTCAAATTAACTAATCGTTCATAATTGCTTTAATGATGCCAATATAATGCTAAAAAAATTTATTAATTTAATATTTTAGATTTTTTAACAAACACATTTGCAAAATAGTGATAGATATTCGTTTTAAATAATCTATATAATATCTATTTACACCTTGTAAGAAAATAAACTTTTGTTTTTTTGATTTATAAGCCAATAAATATTTATGGCAGCCTCAAAAGAAGTCATATAGTGAAATCTATACTATATATGAATTGTGAAGCATAGGGCCAATCTAGCATTGACGTGGCATTGAGTTTTTTTTTTTTTTTTTGTCGTTTTATCGATTTTTTTTTTTTCTTTTCTCTCTCTCCACTCTCTCACGAGAGAGGAAGGGGTAGCACACGGGCCCTATTATTTTCTTGAATTTAACTCTCGGACAAAAGTAGGGCTTTACACGGGCCTAACTAATTTGTTTTTTTAACATTTAGATTTTCTATCTTCCCCTTCTCTAAGTAGAGGCCGGTCGGGTGCCTCATGTAGGCCCCACTGAATTTTAATTTGCTTTAAATTTTACTCAAATTTTACATTTTAAATTCTAACTCAATATTAGTATGGTCTATATTTGTATTTTATTTTTCTCAATTAATGTTACATTTAAATTGGTCTATCTTAAATAAACTTATAAAATATGTACATGTTCATAACATTTTTATGCAATTTTTATAAATATTATATTATTCCATAAATTTATTAATATTTCACAAGTCCAAATAATGTAATATAATGCATTAAATTCTAATATTATTGTCAAAACTAATTTTCAAAGTACTGGCACAAAGCGCGAATTGATTTTATAAGTTATTTATTAAACTTGTCATATAATATATAATATGAGAGCATATTACAAAAAAAAATAATTTTATATAAAATTGATAAAAATTAGATTTCTAAAATACATATAATCTTGATATATTTTTCAATGTATTTTTAAAAATTAATAGATAGTAAGTATGTAACGACCTTAATATAAAATGAAACATAATAAATAGAAAAGTCAACCTGAACCCGTGGGTAACGAGAATACTTGTCATTCACAGCGGAAACCTACACAATAGTAAATATAAATCACATTCTCAAAACCGTAATATACATAATACCAGAGTTTATTACATCACCAAAATACTGTATTTATATACAACCTCCAAAACATCAAAATAATCTTAGGATCATACAACAAAAATCTTCTGATCCTAGAACAACGTTTACCCTTCTAGTGGGGAAGTTCAACTCACTCAACGGCGGCCTTGACTCGCCAGTCTCTCTGGGTTTCCTGAAAATCATTTAATGTTCGGGGGTGAGACACTTCTCAGTAAAGGAAAATAAACTAAATACAATTGTGTGATAACATGTATATTTAAGGCAATTATACATATACAGTACATTTCATATTTCTGTAAATGTTCATCATATCGTACTAAATAATCATATACTTTCATATTTGCTAATAAATCATATCATACATAAAACATCTGTTATAACTGATAATACTGAAAACATACCCAGGATGAATAGCTAACTGATGTCATGTATTATCCCCCATGAAGGGTTGTGCAACCCGAAGGCGGGACCCAACAATGACTGGCCGACCACTGCCGATAGGGGTGAGCAAACGGTCGGCTCGGTTAAATTCGGGTAATTAACCGAATTAACCGAAAAATTCGGTTAAATAATACCATTAACCGAACCGACCCCAACCGAATTGCCCATTCGAGTAATTCGGTTAAACGATTTTAACCGAAATCATTTAAAATTAATTGCTAAAAATATAATACAATTATAAATTTTTTTTAAAACCAAATCCAACTTAATTAAATACCTTATTTATTAATTTTATTAATGAAAATAATATTTTACCATAGAACAAAAAATCCAAATAGGTTAATTAAACTCCTCAATGCACTTGCATAAGCAAAATTTATATTCATAAATTATATTTAAAATATAATTAATTAGTAATTCGGTTAATCGGTTAACTGAAAATTTTTTTACCCTTAATCGAACCAAAATCGATTAACCAAAATTTTGTAGAATTATAACCGAATCGACCGAACCGGGATTTTTACCCGAACCGAACCGACCAATTTCAGCCGGTTAATTCGGTTTTCACTGAATTATGCTCACCCCTAATTGTCGAGTCAAAAATGTCTGTAAGTACGATGGACCCGCCACAACCTAGTCCGGACTCTTGGGTGGACGTCCATACTCTACTGAAAGCCACATCGACTATCCATCTCTCACCCCCTCGTGGGGTGGTTAGCACTAATCTGATCATAGATATCTAATCTATAAGCTACGAAACCATGCTCCTGAATAGAACTAAACTAACATTCGGGTTCTGATAACATATAATACATGAGATTATAACATTTTTCATCATTTCATAAATACGACCTCACGCCGAAATCATTTCATATATATATACGGCCTCGCGCCAAAATCATTTCATATATATCATTCTAAAAATAAATCAATTATCATGTATTTGTCAAAATCATCATAACATACTGTATCTTTTCATAATACCTGAAAACATGTTTTACTCGTAAAATTTGTCATATCATTACCTTTCATGAAAATGACGTTCATGCCACATTAAGTTAAGTAATTTTGTACATTTCATTCTAAAATCTCATTCTCCGTACAATAGCAGTATTTTCCCAATAACATACATTTTCTCAATAATATTCAAATATCATGCATATTCCCTGAACATTTCTTTGCTAATAATAATAATAATACGTGTGAAAAAATAACTGTTTTAGTTTATTCCCTTACTTGGTTACTAAGAAAAGCCCCTATAAATTCTGATCTCGCACCTATAGGATTTCCTAATCAATACTCTGAAAATGAAAACTTTCAGTACAAAATTTCAGTATTTTTACGTGAATATCATTTCCTATAACTACAGTAGGACCAAATTTGACTTAAAAACTCTTACCTCAACTCAGGGATGATTTTCAACGGAGTTCCACCGACGATCCGCTCCGGCAGATATGCAGAGAACTTCTCTAGGAGCGTCGTTGTGGCTTCAGATCATCGATCCGGCGAGCGACGGAGTTGGAATCGAAGAGAGAAGGGAGAGAAACTGAATAGAGAGAGAGTGTGTGTGAGATTTTTCTAAATTTTGACGTTTAAATCCAGGTTTTTGATATTTATAGGACTAGATTCGTCGACGAGACACATCATCTCATCAACGAGTCCTGTAGAAAGTTCGTCGACGAACCTGCACCTTTCGTCGACGAATTTTAGACTTCCCCAAAACTCTCTTAGTATCTTCTCGTCGACGAATCTTGTCTTCGTCGACGAGGTCCTCTTATACCCTTGTCGACGAATCCCCTGTGTTTGTCAACGAGGTCCTCTTATACCCTCTGTCGACGAATCTCTTATGTTCGTCGACGAGACCCTGATAATTTTCCTCGGTTATTCCTTCTAAAGTGCAATGTCATCGACGAACGTGAAGTCGACTGTTTCCTTCTGTTACTATTTCCATTTTCCTTCTTCTTTATTATTTTAAATACCATTTTTATTATTTGGATCATTACAAAGTAAATTTAATTATATAGTATTTTACAATAATCAAATTCTACTCCTCTTTTTAGCCATCTTGAGGGAAGGTAAATATAATTTTTATTTTTATTTTTCTCTTTTTAAAAATAAAAACAAGCAATAAATGCTTTTATTAGAATCCTTAATAAAAATTTAAAGATTTATTTTTTTGTGTATGTGTATGAATAATTTAAAGACCAAGGGAAGCGAGAGGAGAAGCAAAATATACTACGTCTTGTTTGGGTCCAACGGGCTTTGGATGAAACAAAAATATAAAATAGAAAAAGACCAAGAGTTTGCTCACCTTTCTATAATAATAATAATAATAATGATGATATGGCATGCTCTATTTCTTACAACCGAATAGACAAAATATTTAGGAGTTTAAAATGAATATTAAAAAAATAATAAAATGACTATAATTGATTTTTTTAATCAGGAACTTCACTCGACGTATTTTAATTTTTGTTTTATATAATTATTCAATTAATTAGCTTTTTGCTTTCACTTCCTTTGGTAACTATTGGGGATAAGTAAAATCTCTTTATGGCGGTCCAAAGAATGGAAAAAAAAAAAAAAAAAAGGATAAAGAGAAGAGACCAAATATTTTACTTTATATTGGATAATTATTATTTCAATTAATACTCCGTTAACATTCATTGGATCTGGACTATCTCTGGTCGTATAGTTAAAGTTCAATAACTACACATATTTGTTGATTTATTTTAACAAGAAGGGTAATGCATTTATTATATTATTTACTCTTTGTTCCTATTTCCTTTGTGGACTTTCATTTCTTTCATTTTTCATAAAAATTATTTATGATAAAGTCTTAATCGTTCACATTAAACTTAATTTCCAAACTCGAACCTCACCATTTTCTACATAATAATTATTTACCAATATCTAGAAGTGCATTAAAATTTTAATGGCTTTAGATATTCAAAAAGTACAATAAACTTATTAGATTATCCGTGTATGTAAGAGGTTTTTTTTAGAGTACATTGGAAGATGACTCTAAATTGTACGGCAATGCCCATCTTAATTCCATCTCTTATCTTTTTTACTCTCTCCTAAAGTTCAAAATTGAGACATTAAAAATGAAAATCTCAAACCCTAATCATTAAATATTTCGAAATGGCTTATGAAAGTATTAGAAAGAATTATTTTACCAAATTTTCTAATTTTTTCTATATATGTGAAAATTTGTTTTATACAACTTTGTTTGACACGGATTGTGGCAACAAAGATTTGGTTTACAGCATGAGTGATTTTTTCGGCAAAAAAAGTCAATTTAATTGTCATTTGCCTATTATTCCTATTTTACTTAATTAAATAAAATTTTTTTATAAAAAAGCTAATTATTTAAGGTGAAAAATGAAAATTACAAATGCAAGAGAGTGATCTCTATAAGGTTGCATTTTGATAAAAGGTTTTTCTTTTTTAAAAAAAATAAAAAAATATTTTTTTATTATATTTTCTTTTTGCACCAAATATATATTATTAAGAATAAATTTTTTAAGATCAACGACATGTAAGACGATTGTTTATTATATTTACACAATCATTTAAAAGGTGAAGGTTAGTTGATGATGGTTTTTTCGTTAATTCCAACTTATAAATATAATGGTTAAAATTAGAGTGTAATTTATGACCAATGGGTGGAGATTAAATTTAAAAGCACGAGGAATTAAAGGACTCAAAACAATAAAATAGAAAATTAATTAAAAAAAAAAGTAATCTTTCAAAGGGAGGAATGATATTGTTCAATTATACAAAAGATGTAATACCAATACTAGTTAGGAATTCGAGCAGCTCATTCAAAAATCATGGCGAACCTTAAGTTTCCAATAGCAGGGAGTCTCCAACCAAAAAGAGCGAACGCTTCTCCATCAACCTATCAAGGCTCCTTTTATATTAATGGAGCTCTTAAATTCATGTTTAAGGGTTGGTGGAGCCTTGTCATCTCTGTCCTTAGGTGTTTTTATGCTCGATCTCATAATCTTTTGTCGCTTTTTAATACTAATTTTTTCTCCTAAAAAAATAAAGTAAAAATTTTAAAAAGCTCGATATGATGGAAGTCTTGACAAAATGGTAATTACTTTCGTGCACGAGTGAAAATTCTACATTTTGATCGAATTCTTAAGTTTTACCAATTCATATCAATTACAAAAATCACATGACACGTTGGATCATCGCACTAAAAATGAAATTAATAAAATACTGACCCAATAACCCTTGGGGGGGTAAAAAATGAAAACAAAAGTGGGGTAAAATGGAGTAGGGCAGTGAGGCAATGGTGAAGCAGTAAAAACAGGGGAAGGGGGAAGGGGGGCAAATGTCAAATTCCCAATACCAATCTACAATCTTGTTGTACGAAAGCTGACCACCCTAAGTTTTCGTATAACCAAAGGATGAGGTTAGAAGGGAAACTGCAGTTAAGAATGTGAGGTGACGTGTGAAAATAGAGGGGAAGGATGAGACCTTAGAGTAGTATAAATATATTGGGTAATCCAAGGCACCGCCTTCCTTCTACCACCTCCACTGCAGACACCTCATCTCCTCCTTCCCTTTAAAAAACGCATACGATACAAGAGAGCCACCGGATGGAGAAAAAAAAGCTAAATTTTATTCACCCCCACACAAAAATTCTTCCTTTCCTCTAATGATTCACCCCCACATCTCAATCACAATCTATATATGACCCTCTTGGATCCTGTTCTTCTTCTTCTGTGGAAATCACCCAAATCGGATTCCCAACTGTTCCCTCTTCAATTTGATCCGAATTGTGCTTTTTTGGGCGTTGAAATTCCCCAATCATTGACGGATGCAGATGGGTTTTCAGCAATTCTGGGTTTCTTTGATGTGTAATCTTCGTTTCCCAACTCTTGTTTCTTGATCTGTGGCGATCATTTTGTACAGATGATGAAGTTACCCATCACCCATGAGCGATTGGATTCTGCTCCGATGACTTTGTTTTTCTTCTTTTTTGTTGAATATTTGGCGATCGATTTTACTTAGCGTGATGGATTCTTTGGTGGTGCCTTGATCTTGTGCATGTTTTCAAAAATCAACGCTTTGTGGGGGTTGGTTTGTTTCTCTACAGGAGTGTTAATGGTCACAACCCCCTGTTCTCTGCTCCGTTTGATTTTGGCGGTGCACATCCCAAATTGTGGAGTATATAGATTATCCGGGGTATATCTTTCGGTGTAGAAATTCTTTCCTTATTTTGATGTCTTTTTGGTGTGGAATATCCTTCCTGTGGGTTTCGTATTCTTCTTTTCTCAGTTTTCATCTATTTTAGTTTACTTGTTTTGAAGATATCTTGCCAGTTTTGCTACTGTTTCTGCCTTCCCGTTCCTTTGTTTGGTCTTTGATAGTTTGATTTGTATAATCTGAATTTGGTCGTTCCTGTTTTAACTGAGCGAGGTATAGAACGATCGGGTCCTGAAGTGTTTTTTATTTTCGTTTGTTTGTTTGCACATTCCTCTGGAAATGATATCTTTTTGCTAGAACTTTTGTACGTGTAGTCGAGGCACTTTCTATGCTTTGTGACCAATTATCTTTTCATCGATCATCTCAGTTCACATGTTTATTAGTTTGTCATTCTATTGAAATGGGATTTTTCTTTTAAAGAGTTAATTCAGTTCCCTTTTCGTAGTTGTTGTGAAATGAATTTTTGATAAATGCTGTGTATTTTACATGTAGGTTTGAGACCTGAAGTCTATTGATCAATACATTGAGTAAGGTAGATACCCTAACCAAATGTTCTCACCAGTAGATGATATTTGTATTGAGTTGTAAAGTTCATATCAGACCCAAGATGCTGTGAATCATTGAAGACTGTAATGTAGTAAATTTGTGGGTTCACTTTTAGTTTTTCTTTTAAATTCTCAGCAGTTCAAATCTTCTCTTTTGCTGAGGTTGGGCACTGCAAGCATTGGCAGTGCCCATGGATGCCACAACTAGTGGAACCCCTACCATACAATACCACAACATTGCTGACCAACCGATCGCCACGCTTGTTGTGTCCTCCATACCTGCATTTCAACGACAACAGCGACATTGCTTCGGGGACTTGATCCCTGGTGAATTCCCCTTGGCTGCTAATCCATCCATTGTCCTTCATGTCCTTACAGCATGCAATTTGGATCCTCAAGATCTTGCAAAATTGGAGGCAAGCGTCCTTTTCTTGCATTTTAACAATGAAACTCTAACTCATTCTTAGAATTGATAATGCTGCTGATTGGATTCCAATGTTGTGGCATTGCAGGCAACATGTTCCTTCTTCAGGCAGCCTGCGAATTTCGCCCCTGATTTTGAACTTTCTATATCGGAGCTTGCGGCTCTTGATATGTGCCAGAAGAGGGCCATATTTAAGCCAATGACTGCAGAAGAACGCCAGGCTTTAAAGCAAAGGTGTGGGGGCTCATGGAAACTGGTCCTGAGGTTTTTGCTGGCTGGAGAGGCATGTTGCAGAAGGGAGAAATCACAGGCAATTGCAGGACCTGGTCACAGCATTGCTGTGACATCAAAGGGAACTGTTTACTCATTTGGTTCCAACAGCTCTGGACAACTTGGACATGGCACCACCCAAGAGGAATGGCGGCCGCAGCAAATTAGGTTGCTAATCTTGTTTCATTCTTTCAGTATCAATGGTATTCCAGCAAGAAAAAAGAAGAGAAATTAGTTCAATTAGTAATTAATAAAATCACATTGTGTCGCAGATCTCTGCAAGGCATTCGAATTATCCAGGCAGCCGCTGGAGCTGGCAGGACAATGTTGATTAGTGATGCTGGGCAGGTTTATGCCTTTGGGAAGGACTCCTTTGGGGAAGCTGAGTATGGGGTTCAGGGATCTAAACTAGTTACAACGCCTCAGCTGGTTGAGTCTCTGAAGAATATTTTTGTGGTGCAAGCTGCAATTGGAAATTTCTTCACAGCTGTGTTATCAAGAGAAGGCACAATTTATACTTTTTCATGGGGCAGCGACGCTAAACTAGGTCACCAAACAGAACCAAGTGATATGGAGCCTCATCCTTTGTTGGGGGCTCTAGAAAACATACCAGTTGTGCAAATTGCTGCTGGATACTGCTACCTTCTTGCTTTGGCCTGTCAACCAAGTGGCATGTGAGTTTTGTCATTCATCTGCACATATTGAAATAAAGTTCTCAGACTTTAAGATGAGTTCCTAATTATTAGGGATGTTTTGAGAAAACTTTTTGAATAAGAATTTGAAGAAGGTTGTTAACTGTTTGAAATCGCCAAACTGCGCCAAGTAATTTGTCGTCATCATGATTTGCTTTTCTAAAAAATATCTTTTGTTTTCTCTCTATTTTTGTAACTTATATTGCTATTATAGCACTAAATTTGGTAATTGAAGTGCTCCATACGAGTCCAGTAGTTTCTTTTACATAATTTGCCGCTTTCCCTCTTCTTCAATTTGATGTTTCCCCTTTTTTGCTATCTTCATTATGTTTCCTGTTCTTTTACCCAATTCCAAATCTGTAATTCCTTTGTCTTGATCATTGGTTACCGTCTGTGGTATTGGATTACCTAAGAATGCTAACATCCTGGTGAATCGAACATTGGTATGATGATTTCAAAAAATGTCACTTTTTTTGTTTTGGAACACTAGATCTAGAAATCCAATGTTTAATTCAATATTTTACATATGGCATATTTTTGATAATAAAAGTAGGGCATTGTTGCTGTATAATTTTATTCTTTGTCATTATTATTTTATTTAGCCAAAAAAATCTCTTTTCAAATTGAGAAGCACCTTAACCTCCTCTAACAAATGCACAAATGTCAGTAAATGTTTTTAACCAATGTATCTATACGAGTATATCCCTACCATATTACATTTTAGGGCATTTTTTGTTCCGTGATCCCATTCCTGTTCCATGAACTGGAATGCTTCTCGCTCTAGTTAACATTGATTCGCGTCATTACTGCATGCAGCTACATACATCCTGTTACTAGGGAAATGAATGTGAACGGTTAAATAACTAATTGGATATTATGGGATGCATCTTGTCATTGCTAATGGATTGAATATTAGATTTTTATATTTACTTGGATAGTGTGTTTGATGTCTTTCTTTTGAGAAACATCTCAGGTCAGTATACTCTGTTGGGTGTGGCTTGGGCGGGAAGCTTGGACATGGCACTAGAACTGATGAAAAGCACCCTCGATTGATCGAACAGTTTCAGATTTTAAATCTTCAACCCATAGTGGTTGCAGCTGGTGCATGGCATGCTGCTGTGGTAGGTAAGGATGGAAGGGTCTGTACATGGGGTTGGGGTCGTTACGGGTGTTTGGGTCATGGGAACGAGGAGTGTGAATCAGTTCCTAAGGTGGTGGAAGCATTGGGTAGGGTCAAAGCAGTCCATGTTGCTACAGGGGATTATACAACCTTTGTGGTAGCTGATGACGGTGATGTATACTCATTTGGGTGTGGAGAATCGTCTAGTCTTGGACATAATGCTGGGGCTGATGGGCAGGTGAGCCTCCCTCCTTTCTATTTTCTGCATCTTTGTTGTTCTTATAGAAAATATGCTTCATTTGCTTTGATGGTAGGAAGTGTGTCCATCTCCTTGTGTCCATCTCCTAGAAGTTGTAAATGAGCCCTGAACTATTTGCCATGTTTTAGTTGAGCCCTTGATATGATGATTTTATCACATACCATTCCATACTTTGTGAATTATCTGTGAACGCTTTGATTGGTTTCAAATTTATAACCAAATTATTTTGACTATGTTGAATTCTCTAACCTTTCTTTAACATTAGGTAAATGTATGTTCATGAAGCAGCAACTCATCATATATGTCTTGGTTGTGCTGGATGTGTCTGTTTTGTAGGGAAATAGGCATGCCAATGTGTTGAGTCCAGAGCTAGTGACATCTCTGAAGCAGGCGAAGGAGCGAGTGGTACAGATCAGCCTCACCAACTCCATATACTGGAATGCTCACACTTTTGCACTCACAGAATCGGGCAAGCTATTTGCTTTTGGGGCAGGAGACAAGGGGCAGCTGGGCACAGAGCTTGTCGCTAACCAGAGCGAGAGGGGTAATCCTGAGCGGGTTGACATTGACCTCAGTTAGACACACATGATTGATCTGTCTCAGTTGTGCTCATACCCTCTCTCCTATTTATCGTCGTCATCATCATTGTTGTCATCATTTTATCGTGCTTTGCATTTGGTGTTCAGAATTTGTGTCTAATTTGTACATAGAAAACAAAGAAAAGGATTGTTAAGGATGAAGCTAGGTAGTGGAGGATCCAAGCAACTGCTGCAGCAGCAGCAGCATTTGCCCACCTTCTCAAAGATGGTAATAGTGCTTGGGGGCCTCAAGCAGTACATAGGTGTTACATTCAAGGTTCATTTATAACTTATTTATGTTGATGGATTCATGAATCATCTCTTAGCTCAAAATTGGGAGTTCTATGGGAGTTCGGCTTCGGCATCGTCGTCGGTCTTTTTGGTTAGGGTGGATTGTGATGGGCTAGGTGTATTGGTAATGGAAATGGGGCAGATGGGATTCATGGCACATTCTGATTTTTCACTGGGATTGATCTTCGGGATCTACTCGTTTCTCTCTCTCCCTTCCCCCTCTCCCTCTCCCTCTCCATAAGCGCAGAAATTCTTATAAATGGGGATGGAGCCATTCTTGCTTGACAGCTGTCAAAGCCATGCGGTGACCATGTCATGACACTTGGCCTGTGGGACCCACCTCTTGTGGGGTCCAGATTCCATTTACGGAGGGTGAGTAATAGTGATAGTGTCATGTTTGGGTCTATTCTTAATAAGGAAAATGCCTTTCTAAAAATAGAATAAAATAAAATAATAATAAAAAATATATAATGAGATTATTAATGATTAGGAAAAGATGACTCATGTTAAATTTACATTATTTCATTAAAACATAAATATGAGCAACTATTTTATGGGGTAATTTGAAAATGGTAATTTTTAAAATCTATTATATATGATGGGCCAATAAGATTTTTTCTTAATTTGTTGTATTATTATGATTAAAATGCATTTTTTTTTATAAGTATATCGAAATAATCTACTATTGGGAAGAGGAATTCTTAAATCAAATGCAACTTATAAAAAAGTGAGACTTGTTATGTGACAAGTTGATGGAGCTTATGGTATGTGGTCGGGCAAATTTCCTTTATCTCATTTTAAAATCCAAGTTTTTAATTTTCCTTTTTATTTTTTTTAATAACCCAATGACTTTGGTCAGCATTGTGTTAATTTGGATGCTATGGTGTGACATCAAATTTAGAGGGGTGAAAGTTGCTCATTCATTGATGTATTTTTGGTAATTCATCGGGTAAACTTTTAAGAGGAAATCAAATCCGTGATTTTGGTGTCATTAAAGTTATAAGTTGTTCTTACCACTTGAGTCAATTCGGCTCTAAGGTTTCATTTTATTTGTTAGAACAGTTTCATTTTATTTGTTAGAACAAAATCTTTTGGGGGAGTGTCATCTTTTTCAATGAGAAAAAGAGTCCACATGTTCATAAATATATATATATATATTTGAAAAATAGAAGGAAAAGGTAGAAAAATATTTTCTATTTTAAATTAACTTATCACTCTGAAAAATACTCTACATTGAGGGCTTGTGTTAAAAATAGTTGTATTTTGATTTTCAAATAAATTATATAATTTATGTTTGGAGACGTCTTGGATTTGGAGTTATATTGAATTCTAATAAAATTATAATATAAAATTATGTTGAAATTTGTTCAAATCCGTTCATATTTAATTTTTAACATCTCAAATACATGCTTTCAAGTGTAACGTCGTCATTTTTAAGATTGATTTTTAAATTTTAGATAGAAAACAGAACTTGAAAATGATAAAAAAATATTTTATATTCCCATATAAAAAATTATTTTGTAAATGTTTCTTTGACAAGTTACATTAGTAAAATAAAAAATAAAGATGATAATATAGTGAAATAAGATGTGAATATGATAAAAATTGTGCAAGTATAATAATTTATAAAAGAGTTATTCACATAAAATATTATGGTATTTCTTTCAACATGAATGGGTATAGGAACATGCAAATTAAAAGAGTTATACCTTCATATCATTTACGAGTATGACGTAAAAGCCCAACAGCAAAGTAAGAAGGAATAAAGTAGGAGCATGCAAATTAAGGATCTTATAAAAGTTTGTAGAAAATATTAATATCTAATTGGTTGAAATTTGGGAATTTTAACATTTGAAGTGTCACTTTCAAAAATCGGGACGGGCAAGGAGTACGGGATGAAAAATGATTAGCATTCCGTGTATAGTCCGAGCTTAATATAGATTTGTAATGAATTAAAAACAAAAAAGAAGAAAAAAAGAAAGAAAAGAGGGGCCTATAAATTGGACTCCATACTTAATAGATTGGGGGTGGAAGCAAAATGAAGCCCATTAATGGGTCTTCATGGCTGCTCTTTTGTCTTTACTCTTATGGGCTTCATGACCAGCTGGGTAGGAGCAGAGCCCAGGAAATATGTACAACTGCAACCTGTTAGGCCCAGTTGGTTTTAGGAATATTATGGATATGGAAGAACCTCTATAAATAACAACTATAGCCAAATCTTAATACTCAGTTTGGTTTGATTAGTTATTCCTTAAAATAATATGAAATAAAGTTTAAATTTTAGAAATCAACGAAATTTTTATTCCTTAAAAAAAAAAATGACAGTCTGATGCGCAAAACTTTCACGTATGCAAGATTCAGGGAAAGGGTCGGACCACAATGGGTTTATAGTACACTGTCATATATTATATTTTTGTAAGAGACTACTTCCTTATATATTTCTAATTATTTTATTCAACATGTAATAAGAACAGAATAGATATTTCCGTCTTGTCTGTTCCTTATCATGGAATTATAAAATATTTCACATTACTAGCTTTTCAGTAACATCATAATTTCTTATGTACTAAATTGTAATTAACGTGCTAAAACTAATTTATTTTTAGGAATAGACATTCCTCAAATCAAAAATTATCTTTTCTATCTTATCTTTTATGTATATATATAAAACAAATAAATCTATATTTTGTATATAGAGGGGTGATGTGATGCAGCTTTGTTCACTTTCTAACCCTATGCTGATGTTATGGGTACCTTCTCATGGGCCATCAAATGTGGAGAATGAACAAAAGGCATAGTTGCTATTAACTTCTAAGGCACACCATTCCTTTTGCTTTTCTTTTTGGCCCATTTGGCTGTTTCAATACTTCATGTGATAATTAGGAGTGATTATTAATTACATCTGTATAATGTGTACTTTGGGACTTGAAAAGCATTAAACAAAATTGAAAGGAATTTTTGTATTATTTAATTATTATAAAGATAAAAAATATTAAATTAGTAAATGAGAATTTAATTTTATACATCACTGATATTATTTTTTGAAAAAATTTTAATCGAATTAGAATAAAATTTTATTTTTAATAGTATTAAGTTAGAAAGAAAATATAGTGGACAATGTGTTTCTCTTTATTTTCTTTTTTTTTTTCAAAACTCAAAAGGATCTTTTTTTTATGTTTGATTATCAAGATTGAGAGAAAAAAAATATGTCAAATAAAAGATTAAAAGAATTTACAAATCAGACCTATTTTTACATTTCAACTTTGAATGGATGTGAGATTAGGTTATCCCTTTGGTTCGGACATTTATTTATTTATTTGGTTCATAATTAAGAAAGACACGCCTATTTTAATTTATTTTCAGGCATTAATTTATCAATAATTAAGAATGTCCATTATAAATAAAAGCAACATATTTCTTTTTTCTTAAATTTCTGCCCATATAAATGTGGATGCCACCAACTGACTTCCTCAAATTGATTAGCAAACGATCTAATCCAACGGCCAGTTATTGATTAACTGGCTAAAGGCAGAGTGGAATTAAGAATCTCTCTCTCTCTCTCTCTCTCTCTCTCAAATCCCATTGGAAAAATCTTGGGGCAACAAGGGCACATCAGCACATGGGAAGAACATGCAGAGTCCAATAATAAAATTGGCCACGTCAACGAATTTATGGATCCGTGGCGCCTCCATGTGGCATTCATTCTGGAGGCTAACAGGTGGACGTGACAGGTGGCCACCCCCAACTATTTCTTGCCACCACAACAAATATGTTTTTGTTAATAATCTCATAATTAATTGGAGCTGTATGCAAATTAATACTTGATAAATTAATACAACTAATGATTAAGTATACGAAAATACAATCACACAGATATATAATAAGGAAAGTAATAAAACAATGACACAAGAATTAACTTGATTCGGCAGAATGCCTATATCCACGGGAGCAAGCGCGGTTGAATTTCACTATCTATCAAAAGCAGGGTTACAACATTGTATTTATACTAATCCTACACATACATAGGTATTAGAAAGTTCTCTAAATACCTCTGTATCAATCCGAGGAAGGATTTGTCTCTAAATCTCCAACCTATTGATCTTCCCAATTCAAAATTCAAAAACAGTGCCGAACAAAACCGTCGACAATTTCTTCCTGAGACCGAAACCGTCGATGTAACCGTAGATGGTCTTCAGAAAACCGTCGACGGTTTCTTCTTGACTTGGCCTCTAGAAAATATCGTCAATGCAACCGTTGAATCACTCTGTAAATAGTTGACGATTTTCTTCTGTCATCCAACTCCTTGTTTTACCTTAACATGCTTTCTTTGGACATGTATTTCACTCAATATGAGCCACATACTAACTTTCACAATTGCTAATTTGACTTTCATGGAATAACAAATAATAAATAGGCCAAACTAGTAGAGATTATAATAAAAATAAATATTAATTATAATTTTTTCATTTAGTTATTATTTTAAAGCTTATTTTTCATATTTGTAAAATTTTTGTGCCCTCTCTCTAGAGAGATTTTGAATTTAAAATTTTATTGAATTTAGATAAAATATAATATAAAATTATATTAAAATTTGTAAAAATCTATCTAAATTCAAATCTAAGACGTGACATCTATACTTCTTAATGCATTTAAAATAGATATGATTTACTGATAAATTTATTCTGCATTTCCTTTAATATTTATTTTAAATTTTCTTATTAAGAGGTAATACCTTATAAATATTTATACGGAGGTGGAGAGCAGTGAATGAATGAATAGAAAATTCCAACCTTGAAAAGTTAAAGGTATGGTAGATGGAGTCATTGTCTTCATCATTTTCCAATTTTTCAAACTACACCGACAAATTTGTCAGTCTAAGTGTCGGTGAGCATAACTATTTTTCTTTTTTAAAATATACGATCGCATTTTGTGATCAATTACATTATAAACTTAAAAAACTTATAATAATTTTTTTATATAAGAAAAACCTACCATATAATTAATTGAATAATTATGTGTAACCATTTGAATCTACATCAAAGAGGAGCTCCAACCCAGAGGCCAGAGCACAGGGTTACCCTACAAACTGAAATCCTTTCCCATATAGGTCCGAAGGTGTCGTACTTAGTTTGGCCCCCACACCCAAAAGTTTAACCCTTTATAGAGCCCATCCATCTCCTTCCCCACACCCCCTCCCCTTCTTCTCCTACCCTTAGCTGCGCTTAACAAGCTGCCACATAAAACAATGGCGCCCACCCTCCTGTCGCTTCTCCTCCTCCTTCTTCCCCTCCTCCCTCCTCCCTCCATTCTCTCTTCCCTCCTCCCCCACCCTGAGCTTGTCGTCCAAGAAGTACACATGTAATTATTATTACTATACACACACAAATTGAAGTAATATAATTTTGTATGACTAAATTAATCCAAATTATAATCTCATTTTGTGGGTTGCACTGCGTTGCATGCATGTAGGAGCATTGTTAATGCCACAAGAAGGAAGCTAGGCCTCCCCTCCTGCGGCACCGGCAACCCCATCGACGACTGCTGGCGCTGCGACCCCCACTGGGCCGACAACCGCCAGCGCCTCGCCGACTGCGCCATCGGCTTCGGCAAGCAAGCCGTGGGCGGCCGCGACGGCCCCATTTACGTCGTCTCCGATCCCACCGACGACGACCCCGTCAACCCCAAACCCGGCACTCTTCGGTACGGCGTCATCCAGGACGAGCCGCTCTGGATCGTGTTCGCCCGCGACATGGTCATCACCCTCAAGGAGGAGCTCATGGTGAACTCGTTCAAGACCATCGACGGGAGGGGAGCGAGGGTGCACGTGGCCGGCGGCGCGTGCATCACCATCCAGTACGTGACGAACGTGATCGTGCACGGCATCAGCGTGCACGACTGCCGGCTGGCGGGGAACGCGTACGTGCGGGACAGCCCGGGGCACTACGGGTGGCGGACGGTGTCGGACGGCGACGGAGTGTCGATCTTCGGGGGGAGCCACGTGTGGGTCGACCACTGCTCGCTGTCGAACTGTAACGACGGCCTGATCGACGCGATTCACGGGTCGACGGCGATCACGATTTCGAACAACTACATGTCGAACCACGACAAGGTGATGCTCTTGGGTCACAGCGACACCCTTTTGCAGGACAGGAACATGCAGGTCACCATAGCTTTCAATCATTTTGGAGAAGGGCTGGTGCAGAGGATGCCCAGGTAATTAAATTTAATTAATGAATGAATTAAAAATGTAAATGGGTTGATTAATTAGTTAATTAAGTAAGTAAATAAAGAGGAAGGTGAATGCATCAGGTGCAGGCATGGGTATTTTCATGTAGTGAACAATGACTATACGCACTGGGAGATGTATGCAATTGGTGGGAGTGCTTCTCCTACTATTAACAGCCAAGGCAATCGGTTTCTTGCTCCTGACGACATTGTCAAAAAAGAGGTCAGCTACATAAACTTTTGCGTTTTTACGTAATTTTAATGACATTGTCAACCAATTGATAATATTTTTAGAAACACAAAAATTAAAACATGTTACATATTTTAATTATCTCATAAAATTAGAATATAAAATTTTAAAATATCAATCTACTATGAAAATTTGATTAAAATTAATTTTGGTGGAAGCCTTTTCTTTTGTAACAAAGTAGGTTGTCAATTCAAATGAGGAAAAAAAGGAAAAAAAACTTTAGAGCAATGAAACTCTAAGGTCATGAGTTTGATTGCCCATTGATAGTTTATCTCGGTGAATTAGTAGGGGAGTATCAATAGGTGAGCGCCTTTCAACCCTTTATTTGGTGCCGTACCATAGTATCCAAAGCTATGATTGTTGGAGTCTCGAATTATCCAAAAAAAAAAAAAAATTACATGTCATGTTCAATGCCCATGTTAATTAATACCGTAAGTACATATATACGTACTCCTACGTATAACTTTCAAAAAGCCAAAGAGAAGAACAGAAAACCTATCAATATGTCTGCTTTTTATTATTACAACAATATTAACTTTCTGGAGTGATGTGATGTATACGCTTACCATGGTAGTCTCATTGTTCGATCCTAATAATTTCTATTGTCTTGCCAAAGCTAGAGCAACCGTCTCTATCATAACATTGCAATGCACTTTTTTTTTTTTTTTTGTACCTAAAAGATAAAATAATAAAAGCATTTTTGTGAGTTAGATATTCTCATTAATGTTAGTAGCTACTTTCATAGTTGAAGTATGTTCATTTAATGTACCACTTTGAATTTTTAGGTATCTAACCACTCCCAATTCTCAGCCAGCCTCTGACATTTTCTATCCATCCACAAAGAGTTTAAGATAAATTTAGTATAAACGCTTTAATTTCATGTGTACCGTTTATCTAATTAGTCTACCTGAATCAACTAATTATAAGAGCTTATATTAATATTTGGACCCATATCATTACATTCATAATTAAGTATTTTAAATCATAGGTAGACAAATAATTGATCCTTTTTTTTTTATATATAATTATTTCTCTATAAATTTGTTAAAATACACATAATTGGGTGTTTGAATGATCTTATTTGCAATGGTTTCAATCTTGATAAGATCACAAAGCGAGAGAATGCAACGGAGAGGGAATGGAGAGGATGGAATTGGAGGTCAGAAGGAGATATGATGTTGAATGGCGCTTTCTTCACGCCATCGGGAGCCGGGGCGGCTTCTCAGTATGCCAGGGCATCCAGCCTGGGGGCGAGACCATCCTCCCTGATCAGCTCACTCACAAGTCAAGCTGGTGTACTCAGTTGCAGGAAGGGTTCCCCTTGCTAGCTCCCTCATATTGTATTGTATACCCACAACTTGCAATCCAACTAAACATCATTTTATGATTTCGTTATTAAAATGATAAGATTCAAGTTCGAGTTTTGACTTTTCATTTGAAGCAATATCTTATTTTTTAAATAAAAAAAATACATTCATATTTCAATGAACTAACCCAGTTCTAAAGTATTGCACATTAATCAGAAAGCTATTACTCACTGGGTCGGTGGAGGGATTGGGGGATTCCCTTGCATGGGGGAAGTGGCCATGTGGGGTGTCCTTAAAAGTTGAAAAGCCAACTTGATTTTAATGGAGTAGATTTATTTGAGCTATATATATATATATATATATATATATATATATATATATATGTGTGTGTGTGTGTGTGGCCTTAATTGAAAC
The DNA here is from genome assembly GCF_029873635.1 of Malania oleifera. Taxonomy (NCBI): domain Eukaryota; kingdom Viridiplantae; phylum Streptophyta; class Magnoliopsida; order Santalales; family Ximeniaceae; genus Malania; species Malania oleifera. The sequence continues at coordinate 80,768,919 of NC_080428.1, read as the reverse complement.
TTCATCCTTTCACAAAAGTTGCACCACCATGCCACCATTCAGGATTTGAATCTTAAAACTATAATCTTTGAATTTAAATTTATACTAAATTTAAATTAGATGTAATATAAAATTATATTAAATTTGTTAAATTCATTCAAATTGAAAGTTAAGGTTTGAAATTCATATTATTTAAATCATTTAAATGCAAAATTTAATGTAAATTCATATTAAAATTTCTTTAAATTTGTACATTCTCAAACACTATGATGATGAGTTTTCATTTTGTTAAGATTACACGAGGCAGAGATATTCATTTTTAAGAATGAGAATTCTATGAAAATATTTTTGATGTGTCAAAACAAATGTTGCCCTTAAGGACTATTTGGAGTTTGAAAATTTTCAAGGAAAAGAAAGAAAAATGCAAAGGATTCATGTTTGGTTATCAAGAGAGGTAAGAAAAAAAATCCAAAAAAAAAAAAAGCAAATGAATGGACAAAATTTTCATTTTATGCATAATTAATATTTAATTTTTTCTTAGTTTCTATTCATATTAAAATAAATTTTCATTTTTTTAAAACAGTGTTTGGCTCGGCATGGTAATAACTAATAGCTTGGCTTGGGGTCGGGCGCTGCTTGAATGGAGCTACAAGATTCGGGCTCAAGCTGTGCTCAACATTTATATTTCAAAGCTTGGGCTCCAGCTTGGGCTCTACTAATCATTTTCCAGCTAATTAGGTACTATCAAGGCGTTGCAATTTCAGGAGAACCGAACCGATGAGACAAAAGAAGCATTCAATTTCCGATTTACCGGAGAAATGAGTGAAGCTTCAATCGAGCGTCGCCGGCGATGAAACTGCAGGTTTGCAGACCGATGTCCCCGTCAATGACTTCACCGGAAATTTCAAAAGACGATGAATTGAAGGCTCTGCCATAATGAACTGAAACTACCGCAATGAGGATTGAAGACGGTAGCGGTCTGAGCTGTGAGTGGCGAAGGGCATGATGTGACTTTGGGCTAATGGGCCTTGGGCTAAACAAGCCCACATTACAACCTAGCTATTTAGGATAGACAAGCCCACTAGAGCCAATTCCAAGAGGAACCAAACTCAGAATTTCACTATCTTACATCCGTTTCCAATCATTATCAAAAACTAGAAACAGTAACTTATTTGGCTTACATTTATAAAGCTAATATAAATTTAAAATTTAATTAAAAATTTTCTCATTTTTATCTTTAAATTAAAATATTATAAAAATATTATTAGAATAATAAAATTACAAATAATACACATTTTAAAGAGTACTATAATAAAAATAAAATTTATTATAATTATTTTACTTAATTGTTCTATTTTAAAATTGTACTTTCTAATAAAAATTTTATTGGACATGACAATTGAAAAATAGTAAAAGTATTTTGTTATTATCTTGATTATTATTTTTAAAAATTTATGTACATTTTTAGTTTAATTATATTTAACTTCGTATGATCATTTGATTTTGATTTTAATTTAAAAGTATGTAAAATGAACAATTTAATTCAAAAAAAAAACTATTTTTGTTTATTAAAATTTCTAACAACAAGTTGTCAAAATAACTGAAAACCTTAAAATCTAGTTTTCAATTTTTTAATGCCAACAGAAATAGAGAGTTGACAATATAAATAAATGTGTTTTTATGATATATTTTTTCACTGTGGAGAAATAAAAATAAAAATCATAAAACAGCAATGACACCAAACAAATCCTTAATTTCTCCCTATCTCAATTCTCTCTCTTTCGCGCGGAACCAACCAAATCCTTTGTATTGATAAAATGTAGAACTCAATCTTTCTCTCATAATCAAAATGCTTTCTAAAAATTCAAGTAGATATTTCAAAATTTTCCTCAAATCTTCTACATTGCAAAATGAAAATTCCAAACCATATTATTATAAAATTAATGTTTTACCTACCCCATTTACTATTAATAATAAATAACAAATAAAAATATTATTATTAGAAAATGCGAGAATGTACCTCCTCTGCATTGGAAGAGCCACAAATTAGGGTTTCTCTAAATGATTTGGCAAGACATGTTTGGGAAATCCCATAACCTATTAAAACACGAAGTTATTAATGCTTCAAGCTAATCCAAAATCGTTTCAACCTTACCCAAACTCTTTCCTAGAATCCGATGGAGGCTCAATCTGAGCCCCATTAAAGCCCAAATTTCCAAATGGAAGCACAACTAAAGCTCTATCGACCAATTTGGGCCTCAATTCACTCCATGACCAAGTCTAATTCTAAATTGAACCTCATCTCCCTTAAAGCCCAACACTTGGTTCCCCCTCCCAAGGATACGGCATCACAACCTTCTCGCCGGAAGTGATGAAATGGTGAATATAATTTAAAGTCAAAATTATTACTATTCCTCTTCTTAGCAATTTGGAATGTTTCAAATCACACGGGGCAATTAGATTTAGTAGAAAGATGATTAAAAAAAAAAAGAGTCTAGAATGGTCATTTTGGACTGTTTCTAGTCTAATCAGATTTGATAGAAAGAGGATAGAAAAACCCTGAATGACTGAGATTTTACTTTAATATATGTGTCCAAAGTTAAAATCATTGCCATACTTTTTTTTTAACCATATTAGACTGCTTCGAATCATTCGTAGCAGTTAGAATTTGTAGAGAGAGGGGATAGAAATGTCAAGAATGATAGAAATTGATAAGTGTGCATGAGGTCAAAATCACTATCGAATCCTACTTAACCATTTTGGATAGTCCCCCATATCACTCAGCAAAGTAAAAAATGTCAAAAATAATAAATCAAAAAAAAAAGATAAAAACAAAAAGTAAAAGTTAGTGATAAGTAAAAGGGTTTGTGAATCTCCATTTTGGACATTCACTCAAAATGACCATCAACAATATTAAAGGGATATGGTAAAAAAAAACTTCATAAGAATAGTCGCTAAATGTGAGGTACACACTTTAATGTGGACATAGAGACCATACATGCTAAATTAACTAATTCTAAACGTAATTAGATTTGTGGCTATTATAAATTGAACTCAAATGTTAAATTGATTGAAACCTACAAAACCTTACAAAATTTATATCAATTAGTGTTTATGTAAGTTTTCAAAAAATTAAAATTATAATACCTATTCGTAAGTTATGGTAACATAAAACATACCCAAATGATCATAGAAAATTAATATATTGATTTTTATTTGTGGGTAGAAAAATTAATAATAAAATAAAAATATATATAAATGATAAAATTTAATAACAACTGATTTTTAGTTTTTTAAGATTCATTTAAAAAGGTAAAAAAATAATTTTTTAATTGAGAAAATATTTTTTATTTTTATTTTCAAGATTGTCAAAAGAATTACAAAATAGAGAACTTGCTTTTCAACTTTTAAAAATTTATATAAGTAATTTGAAATCTGGAGAACAACCAAAAAAAAAAATGCATTCCCAACTTTCCTATACAAATTAAGAAAATTAAAAAATAAGGTAATATATTTGTAATTATTTGGAAAATTAAAAATTTTAAAAAAAATAATAATCCACACAATCTAAAGAATAGTGTCAAAATTTTTAATTATTTTTTTTTTCATTTTATATAAATACTGTAACTTTTTTTTTTTTTTAGTAAAAATTGCAATTCTTTACCTATCTTGTTAGTATTGATTAAATCACTAAGATGACATTTTTATTGTGTCAAATATTTTTCTCTTTTAAAGGGATGGGAAACCCAATAATTTTATACCATATTAAAGCACTTCTATGTTATTTATTAAGGCTCAATTTCTAATTAACTATGAGATTATAAGATTTTTAGATTGCAAATCTTATGTACATGGAATGATAGTCCAATGAAATCATATTTCAGCCCCCACGGACATGGCGCGATGGAAAGGCATCAACACGTAAGAAGGAGCATCAGGGGTTCAATTTCAGGTAAATACACTCACGGAACCAGTGGTATCTGTGGATGGTGAGAATTTACTCTGTGAACCAACGGGAACCGTGGATGGTGAAAGTTCGCTCTGTGAGCCAGCAGAGACCGTGGATGATTAGAGTTTTCTGTGAGTCAGCAAGGACCGTGGATGTTAATGGAGATGTATCTCGGGGGTCAGAGTAGCCGAACTGATGCACGAAAGTCGTGTTCGAATTTCGGACTTTACCTAATCAACGAGACCTAGGGGGAGGACGTTGATCCATAGATTTGGTGTCGCACCATGGGGTCCGAAGGGCTTGTTAGTGGTTAAAGTTCCTATGTAATCAAAAAAAAAAAAAAATCATATTTCATACCGTCAAAATTAGATGCTTACATTTTTTTTTTTAAATATGTTGACTAAGACAATCCAAAAAGCATTAATGTATAATGAATAGTCAGGAGTTTATTTTTTATGGCAATAATTTAGGAAGGTAATTTAATTAATTAAATGTTCTAATGGAGTAGAAATGGGACAAATTTAAATTAAAAATCATAATTAAATTTCCTAATCAATTAATTAATTATTATGCATAGAACTAAATTCTAGTTTTCAAGCAAAATTTATGCAAAATGAGGAGGTATTAATTTGGAGGTGCAATACTCCTTGCTTACTGCCATTAAATCATACTCTCTCAACACCTCTGTATATAATTTCCTATTCCTTGTTTCCTTTCACACTGTAATTCACACTTCTCTCCACCCTCTCTTCCATTCCTTTCCCGGAAATCAAACTAGCCAGCGGCCTCTCCCCCTCTCTCTCCAAATGGCAATTCCTTGCTTTCTTGTGCCTTGCAACTCTTTTGGTTATTCCATTGACTCTCACGGACTCTTATCCAACTTATGAAGATCTTCAGCTGGCATTGCAAGAGATACAACAGAATTTCGTTTAAAATTCTTTGATACCACCTGTAATCACCTGAATATTTCATTCAGTGAAAGACCTTAATAATAATTACTAGAGTATTGAATTATCCCAATATAACAATATTATTTTCAATATCATAATAATTAATACTCCTAAAATTCTAAATATATCAAAAATATAATTTAATAAAAATTTATTCTAAATAAAATCTTATATCCCACCCACGTTTCACTGCACTACTCTGATCACTGTTGTACTCCATGTAACCTCTGAAAAATATTAGATAATCATGGGCTAAGACACCTTTCAGTAAGAAGGAATAAGTTATTATCAGTATGCGGTAATATGAATTTTAGTGTTCCAAATATACATCCATTATTCAATTAAATTTAATTGACGAAACATGTAACTTGAACTCACACTTATATATATATATATATATATGAAAACACATATTTCCTTTTTAAAACACATCGTATTAAACACATAATTATCTGCAATAATTAAATCATCATACATATACATATACATAAGGAATTATCCTCTGAATGGACATTCATACATCATCATGTAATAACCCCACATGATCGGGTTGTGCGGCCCAAAGGCAGCACTTAACCATGGCTAACCTACCACCAGGTTAAGTCAAATTGCACGCGTCTGTAGTACGATTGGCCTACCACAACCTGGTCCAGACCCAGGGGCGGTCAACATCTCTCCGCAAGCCCAATCGACTTCCAATACCAACACCCTCCACGAGTAGTGTAATAGCACTGACTATCATTATCATAGTTATGATACTGTGCTCCAAAGATCAATAAAATAGTCCATCGGAGCTCTACTTGTAATAACCCGTAGGAGATTCGTTGATGAGGATACATGAGGATCTCGTCAACGAAGACACGTCTCGTCAACGAGAAGATACGGAGAGGGGATTTTTGGAAGTCTGAAATTCGTCGACGATGGGTGCAGGTTTGTCGACGAACTTTCTTCAGGACTCGTCAATGAGATAAGGTGTCTTGTTGACGAATTCGGGCCTATAAGTACTTCTACATTCGGATTTTGATAGAATTTTCAGCACAAAATCACCCTATCTCTCTCTCTCTTTAAAACGCTACCCTCCCCTTCTCTCTTCGATCCCGACTCCTTTTCTCGCCAGATCGAAGATCTGAGGCCACCACGATGCTCCTGGTGAAGTTCTCTACAAATTTGCTGGAGCTGATCGTTGGTGGAATTGGTTTGAAATTCATCCCAATTTCAGGGTAAGACAATTTATTTAGTATTAGCTTTCCCTGTAGTTATAAGAAATGTTGTATGCCAAGAAATATTGATATTTTGTTCTGGAGATGTTGATTTCAGGATGTTGAGTAGGGAACCCTGCAGGTATAGGACCAGAATACAGTAGGGGTTTTCCAGAGTTTAGGTAAGGGAAATATGCTATGCTAGGAAGTTTCAGAATGTATAATAGAAGATATTTATGTATATTTACGAGCATGTTGTTCAGTTTATTTTTCTAGAATATCATGAGTATTATTGTTTCAGTAAAATTACAGATATAAAGCATGAGATTTTGATTAATCAAATGTGTGGCCTGAGTTTATTACAGTATAATATATTGTGTATGCAAAGCTACAGGTAACCAGATGTACAATTTATTAGCAGAAACTGAGAATTATAGTATTTCTCAAAATAACACGATTTCTACACCATAACACTCCGACAGATATTACAGATATTACAAACAGATATTATATATATTTCAGACAGATATTATAGATATTTTAGTAAGATATTCCAGATATTACAAGTCAAATTTATAGTGTTATGGTTGTTTTTGAAATCATGTTAAAACAGCAAGATAAGTATATTTTTTATATATATAGTATTACACAGTATCGGATCCCTGTGGATATTACAGATAGAGATATACTGCAAAGCACAGTACCGTTGCTATTTCAGACACGTGCAACCACATAACTTAAATAGTATGTGGATTTCGTCTAACCATGCGAGGAGAGATTGCAGTCTCCCCAGCATGCTGGGTTGAGGTAGCTGGTTAAACGAGATAGAGGTACGATGGTCCGGAGTGATTGCAATGGGCCAGATTGAAACAGATTGGTGGATGTTACAGATATAGATTGACTTGTCTGGTAGGCCAACCAGAGTAAGTCCAGCCTACGGGCTGCACAACCCTATCATGAAGGGATATATCATGATATACAGCTCCTAAGGTATAGTAGAAGTTCCTATGTACAAATATATCACATAGTACTAGTTATATTATTATATTAGCAGTATTCACAGATAGCAAGCTTAGATACACAGTTATATTTTAATCTACATTACATGTGTTTTGTACAGTAAATTAGATTATTCATTTTACAAAATCAGTGTTATTTCAGTGTATTAAACGTACAATTCAGCTGCCACACACTAGTAATAGTATATTTCCACTTACTGAGCGTTGTCTCATCCCAGTGACTTATTATTTTTTTCAGGAGATCCAGTTAGGCGAGCAGATCAGGCTCGCGGGTAGAGGTTGTTTTGGTGCTGCCCTTTTCGAGAGGGTAGGTGTATTTTGGTGCCAGTGAGTTGGGGTAGACCCCAGGTTTTTGATGTTGTCACTGGGTAATTTGTGTTGTAAATATACTTAAGAATATTATAGTTTTTCTGGTATTATATATAGTAGTTTCCAGTTTTTGCATACCTTTGCGTAGATATGTACGAGTACAAGATTTTATCAATGCACCTTTGAGCCTAGGGTATTATCAGTAGTACTTCAGACAGATGTTACAGATGATATTTACGTTATATGTGTATAAAAAAATTAAATAAATAGTAGGTCGTTACAGTTTGGTATTAGAGCCTAGATTGCTAGGTTATGTAGACTCTAGAATGCAGCGGGAACAATACCAGAATATAAGAAAAAGATTTGAGGTTTTGTTCTGTGATCTGGATACAGGTTTTTCGTGATGGTTTCTGTGTTTACCTAGGGTGACGATTTCAGGAAAGTCATAGCAAACTATCAACGTGTCATATGTTTGGGTTGCAGGATCGGATTTTGGGGTAAGAACAGGGGATTTTTTAATAGAGGAACTGAAGTTTTAGTTGAATGAGTAGATTATATCTATGTGAGAAATAGGACACTGAAATGATGCTCTATGTATTTCATAATGGATCTAGGGAGCAATGATATGAATGCAAGAGGTGATAGACCAGGACCCTCAAGTATGAGAGGTGGAGATACAGATGTTGTATTATGCAGCGTCACTCAGTAGGTGATGGTTGAGATGGCTAGGAGTAGAGGAGAGCGTGGCTGCACGATCGAGCAGTTTACGCGGATGAAGCCTCCCTCTTTTGCTGGAGGACTTGACCCGATTATAGCCGAGAATTGGGTTCAGGATGTTAAGGAGATTCTAGCAGTGCTGGCATGTATAGATGAACATAAAGTGGCATTTGCATCGTTTAAACTAATGGGAGAGGCAAAGCGCTGGTGGAGATTAGCGCGGTTGATTAAGGAGCAGAGGTCAGATCCAGTGCCAGTATCATAGAGTCGGTTCAAGCAACTATTCTTTGAGCGATATTTCCCTACTATCGTTCGGAGTGTGAAGGCAGCAGAATTCCTGCATTGGACTCAGGGGTTGATGACAGTTACACAGTATGCTGCACGATTTATCGAGTTGTACCATTTTGCCCCATATTTAGCACCAGATGAAGAGAAAAAGGCAAGGAAGTTCGAGGAAGGCCTGAAGTAGAGTTTATTTGAGCAAGTTATCAACTTTCGGGCTTAGACGTTTGTGGAGATAGTGGATAGAGCTACTATTATTAAGAGTGGTATGTAAAGAGGTGCTACAGCTCAGAATCAGAGGAAAAGGTCTGCGACTTAGGATCTACAGGCAAGCTCTAGCCGAGAGCCATGGAGAGGGGATCGATATGGAGGTGGTCAGGGACGGATGATGGGTCGCGGTGGTTCTCAGGGTGGACGAGCTATTTCTACCTATGCTAGATGTGGTCGGAGACACCCAGGTGAATGCAAATGGGAGAGGACGTCTGTTACCGTTATGGGAGACTTGGGCATAGATCTTGGTCGTGTCAGGGATTTCCAGCTCAGGCACCAGCTCCCAGACCATATCGAGGTGGTTATTAGGCGCCCCATGGAGGCTAGCAGAGGAATACTGCACCGGCGAGAGTATACGCATTGACGGCAGGTGATGCTGATGCAGTTGGAGACGTAGTTATAAGTACCCTTACTTCTTTCTCATATACAACTGTTGTTTTTATTTGATACAGGTGTCACCCACACTTTTATTTCATCGGTATATGCTAAATTAACGAGGTATAAGGCACAGTTGTTGGATGTTTGGTTAGCTGTAGCTACGCCGACTGGATTAGTAGTGAAATGTAATGACCCGAAGAATATTGGTATTTAAATAATAGAGAGAGAGAGAGAGAGGAAATGGAAACAGAAACGGAAGGAGGCAGCAGCCTTCGTCGACAAACACTTCACGTTTGTCGACGTTGTTGCACTGTGGGCTCGTCGATGAGGGTACGCTTCGTCGATGAGAAGATACAGAGAGGATATTTGGGCGACTCTGAATTTCGTCGTCGAGGGGAGAGTTCATCGACGAGTAACCTTCTTGACCTCGTCGACGAGGTGATGTGGCTTGTCGACGAAGGTCATGGTATAAATAGTGCAAATCTCGGATTTTTACACAAAAAAATCAAGAAAATCATTTTCTCTCTCCTCCCTACGATTTCTCTCTCCTCTCTCTTCGATTTCAGCTCCGTCGTTCACTGGATCGACGATTTGAGGCTACCACGACGCTCCTGGGGAAGTTCTCTCCAAATCTGCTGGAGCGGATTGTTGGTGGAAGCGAGTTGAAATTCGTCCCTGGTTTCAGGTAAGGCTTTTTAAGAGAAATTTGGTCTTACAGTAGTTATAGAAAATGATATTCACGAAAAAATACTGAAGTTTAGTTTTGGGAGTTATTGTTTTCAGGGAGTTGAACGGGAAACCCTGTGAGTGCAGGATCGATATTTTAGGGTGTTTCTTTTCAGTGTCAGGTAAGGGAATAAACTAAAATAGTCATTTTCCACACAAATTACTATTATTTATCAGCAAATTAATTTTCAAAAAAACATGTATTGTATCTGAATATTATTGAGTAGATGCATCTTTGGGAAAATATTGCTGTTATATAGGGATTACGCTTTTAGAATGAAATGTATGATTTTATTCAGCATTGTGTGGCATGAATATTATTTTTACATGATATATATTATATTATGGCAATTTTACGAAGAAGCATGTTTTCAGGAATGAAATAATGCAGTATGTGATGATTTTGAAATACAGGATAAATAACTTATTTACTCAGAATGATACGTATGAGATTTTCGGTACAAGGTAGTGATTGATAGCTGGCGCAAGGTCGTGTATGTTATATGTTTCTGGCACAAGGTCGTGTTTATAAAATGTTTGGCGCAAGGTTGTATTCACGAAATGTTCGGCGCAAGGCCGTATTTATGAAAGTATAAAAATGCTATCAATCCATTTATGTTAAATGTTATATTATCATGTACTATATGTTATCAGAACTTGGATGTTAGCTTAGTTCAGTTTCAGGAGTACGGTACCATAGCTATATAGATCAGATATCTATGTACAGACTTGTGCTAACCACCCCACAAGAGGGTGGGAGATGGATAGTCGATGTGGCTTTTTGTGTAGAGTTGTATACGTCCACCTGGTAGTTCGGACCAGGGTGTGGCGGGTCTATCGTACTTACAGATATTTTTGGCTCGGCAGTGGTCGGCCAACCATTGTCAGGTCCCGCCTTCGAGCTGCACAACCCGTCATGGGGGTAATACATGACATCAGTTAGCTATTCATCCTGGGTATGTTTTCAATAGTATCAGCTATACCAGACATTTTATAAACTATATGATTTATTAGAAAATACGAAAGTATTTGATTATTCAGTATGTTATGATAAATATTTCAAATATATGAAATGTACTGCATACGTATAATTGTATCAAATATTCATATTGCCACACAACTGTATTTAGTTTATTTTCCCTTACTGAGAAGTGTCTCACCCCCGAACTTAAATGATTTTCAGGAAACCCAAAAAGACCGAAGGATCGAGGCCGCCGTTGAGTTAGGTTTGTGTTACCCCGTTAGGAGGGTAAGTTTTGTGCTAGGATCAGGGGATTTTTGTCGTAGGATCCTAGATGTATTTTAGATGTTTTGAGGTTGTATATAAATACAGTATCACTGTGGATTGTAGTTGGCTCTGGTATTTTATATTTTATGGTTATAAGAATGTGATTTTCATTTACTGCTGTCTAGGTTCCGCTGTGTATGACAGGTGTCCCCGTTACCCACGGGTTCAAATTGACTATTTTATTTAATATGTTTTGTTATATGATAAGATAAGCAGGTCGTTACATGAAATGTAGGAGGGTACTCAGGGACTTTCTAGTGACTATTCAGGGAAAGATATTGCTAGCTGATCTTGTCATATTAGATATGCAGGGGTTTGATATAATTCTGGGTATGGATTGATTGACAGTTAATCATACTAGTATTGACTGTCATTTGAAAGAAGTGCTTTTCAGACCTCCAGGCAAGCAAGAATACAAATTTCTTGGTTCACGAGTACGTTCTTCACCGTAGCTTGCATAAGCTACTCTAGTAAGAAAACTGATTCAAGAAGGTTGTCAGGAATTTGTTGCCTACATTAAGGAATTGTCAAAAGAAGAATTGAAACAAGCTGATATTCTTGTGCTCAGAGAATTTTTAGACATATTTTCAGAAGAATTACCTGGCTTACCACCGGACCGTGAAATTGAGTTTACCGTGGATCTTTTGTTAGGGTCAGCACCAGTATCTAAAGCTCCTTATCGGATGGTCCCAATCGAGTTAAAAGAATTAAAAGATCAATTGCAAGAATTGTTGGATAAAGGATTTATCAGGCCCAGCGTGTCGCCCTAGGGAGCACCAGTGTTATTTATGAGAAAGAAAGATGGGACCATGAGGATGTATATACAGGGAGATAAATAAACTGATAATTAAGAATAAGTATCCTCTTCCCAGGATCAATGATTTGTTTGATCAGCTCCAGCCTCTAGAGGACCCAGGTTTATTCTAAAATCGACCTGCGGTCGGGTTATCATCAGGTGAAAGTGAGGGCAGAAGACATTTCAAAGACGGCGTTTCGAACAAGATATGGGCATTACGAGTTCCTAGTGATGTCATTTGGGTTAACTAACGCACCAACGGTGTTTATGGATTTAATGAATCGGGTGTTCCTAATCAGTACTTGGACCAATTTGTAGTTATATTCATTGATGATATACTGGTTTACTCGAGGAGTTTTGAGGAGCACGAGCATCATTTGAGGCTGGTATTGCAAACATTGTGAGAGAGAGAGAGAGAGAGAGAGAGAGAGAGAGATATGCGAAGTTCAAGAAATGTGAATTCTGGCTGAGGCAGGTTTCTTTTCTCAGCCAAGTAATCTCTGAGGCAAGTGTATCTATTGACCTGAGTAAGATAAAGGTAGTGGTAAATTGGGTGAGGCCTGGAAATGTAATAACTCCAAAAATGACTATACAAGATTAATGGGGTGATTCCCCAAAAAAATAATAATTAATTAATTAAATTTATAAAAAATAAAAAATAATAATTATTAAAATTTAGTTTTATTTTTATTAATAAAATATATTATTATTAATATTAATTAAATATTATTATTATTATTATTATCATTCCTGAAGCTTCAAAGATGAGTTTGAATATAGAGAGCTGTGCAGAAAGAGCCCCCCCTTTTCTTCTTATTTCTTCTGCACACAAGACTCTCTCTCTATCTCTCTCTCTTTCTCTCTCTCTCTCTCCTTGTTCTCTCTCCCTCTCTCCTCAATTCGGTAACGGATACTCACTCGATCATAAATCAGGGAATACCACTAGACTCCATTTTCCACTGCCGTCATTTCTACTGGAGCGGATTGGTCGTAGGAGCAGCGTAGGCGTATCTCCTGGGGTAAGCTAATTTTCACTTTTATCTCAATTTCTTGCGAATTTTAGGTCCAATCGACGATCGGACACCACCACCAGAGTCTAGGGATAATTTTCTACAAGTCGGAGCGGATTTCTCGTGGGGTCATCGTGGGCATAACCCCAAATTTGGGATAAGGGGGTAATTAAAGGGCTTATTATTATTTAATTAGTGTTGATTTAGAAATGCTAGAATATTGAGCATCTGGGGTTGAAGTGTGATTTTTGAAATTTAGGGCCCAGGTGAGCGTCGCGGGTGTAATTTCGGGACCCACACGCATAGTTCAGAAAATTAAGGGTGTTAAATATTAGTTTAAATGTTAATTTGGGGTATATAGAGCTTAGGGAAGGTTAGATGGGTATTATTTTGGGAAAATGAGTTAATTAATCTGGGAAAAATGTAAATTACAGGATTTGAGTTTCGAGCCCCGAGGGCGTAGGATTTGGGTTCTAACGAGACTCTCAGTAAGCCAGGTAAGGGGAATAAATTATAAAAGTATTTTTATAGCTACTATTTGAATTAATATGTGAAAATGAGCATATGGTATTTTGTCTGAAAATTATTATGATATAAATATCATATAAATTGTGTGGCATTTGAGTAATATTAAATTGTGATATTTGGAGTGTAAAATTAATATATTATGAATATTAGATGAAAATTGTGTGGCATATGACATATATGACATATATTGAAAAATGTGAAATATAACGTTGAGTAATTTCTGAGAAAATATTGAAATGAGAATTATTGATATGATTAGTGGAAAATAATGAAATATGGTATTTATATGTGAGTAGAAATGATTTGCATGAAAAATGAGGTTTTGACAAATTACTGATATGGGTATTTTGAGAATTATTGAAATACGTGAAACACGATATATACGATTATGAGATGTTGAAATTTGCACAGAAAATGATGAGAATAATTATATTGAGATGAATTGAGATATACTGATATAAGATTAATGATGTGTATTGATATGGAAATATTGAAATGTGAAAATGAGAACGTGAATTCTGAAACGTATATACTGAAATATGATTGATGAAATGTCAATACTGCATAATGATTACGGGTATGTGGTAGTGAACCCTGATGGATGGTTGTGGAAACCCTAATGATGAGTGGTGTAGTGCAACCACATGGGCTCTTGGAGTGTGTGACATGACAGTCGACTAAACTGTTTTGTAGAGTTGTTGTGCCCCATGAGCTTGGATCAGAACTATAGGCCGGCTAGTCATACTATAGACGCGAGATATGATCTAACCAAGTCGGCCAACCGCGGTTAGATCCAGTCTTCGGGCCGCACAACCTTGACCATGGGGGGAAGCATGGAATGGAAAGAAAGATCCTCAGGGTGGCCATGAGTTACAGGTGCGATGTTGGTACTAGATACCAAAGATACTCATGAGTTGGATAGTAAAATGGAAACGGAAGTGAAAGAATGATAAAATGGACTAAAATGAGAAATGAAAGAAATAATGGAAATTGAGAAATAGAGAATGATAAAATTGAGAAATGGAACCCTGTGAGTTAATAGTATAAATAATTGAGGCGAAATGAAACTCTCCGCCTGAGGGCTTACTGAGTAAGATGAGTGCCCTGATAGGTATCAGATGTGGCCATACCTGACTACATAACGTGTTAGGACAGAGGGAAGCTACCTGTATGGGCGGGTAATCTTCCCTATTCTCAGGAACTTCACAGGTAAATATGTGTTGGAAATCATTGAATTTGAGAAATGGTTTTAAAGCTTATAAAAGCTTGTGTTATATATTTATATGATTATGAGAATATGTTTTTCAGTGTATTTTTCTCAGATGAAATGTTGATTTGAAAAGTAAAGTGTGTTATAACTGAACTCATATGGCCACACATTATAAATAATTTATTCATTCTTACTGAGATGTGTCTCACCCAAAATTAGCTAAATTGTTTAGGGAACAGAGATAGGCCAGGCGATAGAGCTCCGAGACCTTAGGGAGCTGAAACCCTGACACACAGGGTGAGCTTTTGGACCAAAGGAGGTGTAATTCCCCTAGAGTGGAGTTGTTTTTTAGTATGGGATGGTAATTTATATATATATATATATATATATATATATATATATGTATGTTGATACTCTGGGTATTGTATTTTGGTTGTTAAGTATATATTTTTTTCTGCTGTTAGGTTGTTTAAATGAAATGATTTTTTACCCTATACCCAATGCAGGTCGGGTCGTATGAATGGTAGTAGGGTTGTTAACGTGGCCGATTTTTGAATGTTGTGGATGACGAGTGAATATTTATTTATTATTTTTTTTAAAAAAATGTATGAAAATCGGGGCGTCATAGGAAATATTCAAGAGATTAGGAGTTTTCTAGGTTTAGCGAGCTATTATCGGCACTTCGTGGATGGTTTCTCCAGTTTATCAAGTCCATTGACGCGACTTATGAGGAAAAATGTAAGATTTGAATGGACTGATGACTGTGAGCAAAACTTTCAAGAATTGAAACAGAGGTTGGTTACTGCCCCAGTATTGGCTATCCCATCAGGGGAGGACAAGTTTGTGATATACAATGATGCATCCCTGAAGGGACTTGGGTGCATATTGATGCAGCACGGTAGGGTCATTGCATATGCTTCTAAACAGCTTAAAGAATATGAGAAGAATTACCCTGTGCATGATCTAGAGTTAGCTACAGAGGTGTACGCTCTTAAAATCTGGAGACATTATCTGTATGGTGGAAAGTGCGAAATATTCACGGATCACAAGAGTTTGAAATATTTCTTTACCCAGAAAAAGCTGAATATGAGGCAAATAAGATGGCTAGAACTTATTAAAAATTATGACTGCACTATTAGTTACCACCCTGGGAAAACAAATGTGGTAGCAGATGCTCTGAACAGGAAATCAGTGGGACCAGCATTGGCAGTTATAGAGATTCAGCACCCGGCCCTAATGGATTTGGAGAGACTTAGCATAGAATTGGTAGAAGATAGTCCTTAGGCATTTGTTGACAGCTTGTTTGTACAACCTACACTATATGAGAAGATAAAGGCCGCTCAGGGTGATGACGCAGAATTGGCAGAGATAATGGTTAGAGTACATGATGGTCTGGGAGAGGAGTTCAGCATATCAGATGACAAAGCCCTGCGGTTCCATACTAGGCTATGTGTTCCTGCAGATACCGAGATAAGGAGAACTATTTTAGAGGAGGCTCACAGATCCCTATACACACTCCATCTCGGTAGTACTCAAATGTATCAGGATTTGCGGGAGTATTTCTGGTGGAGTGGGATGCAAAGGAAAATATCTGAATTTGTATAGCAGTGTTTGATGTGCCAGCAGGTTAAGGCTGAGCACCAGAGACTAGCAGGACAATTGCAGTCACTCTTTATTCCATAGTGGAAGTGGGATCACGTTTCCATGGATTTTGTTACGGGATTACCACTAGTGTGACAGGGATTGAATGCAATCTGGGTAATTGTTGATCGTCTGATGAAGACCGCCCATTTCATCCCTATTAAAGTCGGTTATTCCATGGACAGATTGGCAAAAATATGTGTTCAGGAGATAGTTCGCGTCCATGGTGTACCAGTATCCATAGTCTCAAACCGGGATCCTTGGTTTACTTCACGATTTTGAAAAAGTTTTCAGGGGGCTATGGGTACACAGTTAGCATTTAGCACTGCTTTCCATCCCCAGACAGATGGTCAGACTGAGATGAGGATCCAGATATTAGAAGATATGCTTCGTGCTTGCGTGCTAGATTTTGGGGGCAACTGGACTCAGTTTATGTCGTTGGTTGAATTTGCTTACAATAACAACTATCAGACTAGCATCGGTATGGCACCATACGAGGCATTATATAGTAGAAGAAGTCGTTCTCCTCTTTTCTGGGATGAAGTAGGCGAGAGGCGAGTTTTGGGTCCAAAGATTGTTCAACAGGCGTATGAAAAGGTCTGACTAATTAAAGAAATAATCAGTACCGCACAGAGTCGGTAGAAAAGATATGCAAACACTCGCCGCTAGGAGTTAGAATATGGCGTGGGAGACCGAGTATTCTTGAAGGTAGCTCCTCTGAGAAGGGTTATGAGGTTTGGAAAGAATGGCAAGTTGAGCCCTAGGTATATTGGCCCTTTTGAGATACTAGAAAGAGTAGGGTCAGTTGCCTACAGGCTAGCTCTGCCGCCAGTTTTATCTAGAATATACGACGTGTTTCATGTTATTATGTTGAGGAAATACATCTCAGGTCCATCCCACATAATCAGTTATGCAGAAATAGAGCTTAAGGATTCATTAGCTTATAAAGAAGCACCAGTACAGATATTAGACAGAAAGACACAAAGACTATGCACTAAATAAATTCAATTAGTAAAAGTCTTGTGGAAGAATCTCGCTATAGAGGAAGCTTCTTGGGAACTCGAGGAGCAGATAAGACAAAGATACCCGCAGTTGTTCCAAGAGGTTTAGTGGTAAACAGGTAAAGTATAATAGTTACATAATGTTTCTTTTGTAGGTACATGTATTGATTTAGTTAATAGGTAGTCTTTTAGTTTTATATGTGTAATCTCCCAGAACATAGAATGTAAACACGGTATTCCTCTGCCATAAGTGAGGGTAAGTAATAAAATAAGTAGACCATTTTCCTCAGAGGATGATGTATGGTATAGATAGTAAATTTCGAGGACGAAATTTTATAAGGAGGGGAGAATGTAATAACCCGAGAAATTAATCAAGGCCTCACCGACGAACACAGAGGATTCGTTGACGAGGATACATGAGGATTTCGTCGACGAGAAGATACCGAGAGGGGATTTTTGGAAGTCTAAAATTCATCGACAATGGGTGCAGGTTCGTCGATGGACTTTCTTAAAGACTTGTCAACGAATCCGGGCCTATAAGTACTTCTAAATTCGTATTTTGATAGAATTTTCAGCACAAAATCACCCTCTCTCTCTTTCTCTAAAACGCTCCCCTTCTCTCTTCGATCCCGGCTCCATTTCTCGCCGGATCGAAGATGTGACGACCTGCTTAATTTCCACAATTTTTTTTTACTCATAATAATAACAAAATCAATATCACATGTTCCAGCTCAGCAGATCATAGTCCACCTAGACCCGTGGGTACCAGGGATACATCAGAACACAAAACGGAAGCCTAAGCAGCAAGAAACATATAATCATAGTATTATAAACACAAAACATCCATCTCATTACACAAATACCATTGTCACTATATCCACTATATCTCAGTATATACATCCCAAAAATAAGATCTAGGGACTTTTCCCCCAAAATCTAATTATCCCTACAAAAACTTACCCTTTAAAAAGGGCAGATAAACAGCACTAGATCAGCGAGGCTTTTCCCGCTCTCCTATCTGGGGCTCCTAAAAAGTTTATAAAGTTTGGGGTGAGACACCTCTCAGTAAGGGAAATAAACCAATACTAGTGTGTCGCAACATGAGTATTTCGTGTTCTACATATACCATACATAACATATGCTGTAACTGTTTGTCAAATATGGGAAAACATATATATATATATATATATATATATATATATCAAATCATGGCAGCACATACTGCATTTTCATAAACATATCTCATCTCATATAATAATAATAACATAAAAAAATTCCTGGTAGGTTAGCTGGCTGCTGTCATGTATTACCCCCACATGACTGGGTTGTGTGGCCCGAAGGCGGGACCTGACAATGGTTAGCCGACTACTACCAAGTCAAAAGTACAGTCTGTAAGTCTGATGGGTCTACCTGACCTGGTCCGTACACCAGGGGCGATCACACACTTCTTATAAACCACATCGACCATCCAATCTCACAATACTTCGTACAGCAGCGTTAACACAGATATCATGATCACAAAGACCATGGACACATAGCAACGGTACCGTACAAGTGCTAGCCTAGACCAAGCCAACCTGGTTCTGATACCATATAACATATATTGAAATTGATATACATAGATATTTCATATCATTAATTTTCACATCAATCATATCATTTTGCATATATACGTATATCATGAAAATCATCGGCCCGTACGCCGGTATTACACATTTTATCATAGCACAGCCCGTACGCTAGCAAATCACATTATAGCACGGCCCGTACGCCCGCAAACATATCATAGCACAGTCCGTACGGTGGCAAATCACATCATTGCATGGCCCGTACGCCAGCAAACATATCATAGCACAGCCCGTACGCTAGCAAATCACATCATAGCACAACCCGTACATCGGCAAACATATCATAGCACAGCCCATACGCCGACAAACATATATAAAAAGTCTCGGCTCGTATGCCGGTTTTTCCCATTATAAAAATCCGTATCATAATCCCATTCCAGAAAAATAGTATTTCGTAACATTTTATACTCATGCCATACAAACAGATTTTTCACATATTCAACATACCATCATTTTTAACAGTATTTTCCCAAATATAAATCATATATATGTAAACATATTTACTTTCGTGCAATCAAATGCTATATATATGTATACATTTTCTCAAAATAACTAGCTTAGTTTATCCCCTTACCTGGCTACTGAGAAAGCCCCCAAAATAATCTAGTCTAACACCCATAGGATTTCCTGACTAATACCTTGAAAATGAAAACTTTCAGTATTAAACTTCAGTATTTTCATGCGTACATCATTTCCTATAACTATCGCAAAACCAAATTTGGCTTAAAAAGCCTTACCTCAACTTAGGGATGATTTCCAACTTGCTTTCACCAATGATCAGCTCTGACAGATTTGGAGAGAACTTCCCCAGGAGTGTCGTGGTGGCTTCGGATTGTCGATCCGGCGTAAATTTAGCCCGAAATCGACAAAAGAAAAAGAGAGAACCAAAGGGGAGAGAGAGAGAGAGAGAGAGAGAGAGGAGAGAGTTAGCTTCTTTAGGAAGTTAAAAATCCGAATTTTGCTATTTATAGAGCAGAGGATTCGTCGATGAGCCACGTTATTCGTCGATGAATCCTTTAATAAATTCGTCGACGAAATTCAGTACTCGTCGACGAATTCAGTCGGCTCAAAACTCTCTCGGTATCTCTTCATGAATATTATTGTTTCAGTAAAATTATAGATATGAAGCATGAGAATTTGATTAATCAAATGTGTGGCATAAGTTTATTACAGTATAATATGTTGTGTATTCAAAGCTACAGATAACCAGATATATAGTTTATCTGCTGAAAATGAGACTTATAGTATTTCTCAAAATAACACGATTTCTACACCATAACACTCAGATAGATATTACAGATATTACAAATAGATATTACAGATATTACAGACAGATATTATATATATTTCAGACGGATATTATAGATATTTCAGTTAGATATTCCAGATATTACAAGTCAGATTTATAGTGTTATGGTTGTTTTTGAAATCATGTTAAAACAGTAAGATAAGTATATTTTTATATATATAGTATTACACAGTATCAGATCCCTGTGGATATTATAGACAGAGATGTACAACAGAGCACGGTACTGTTGCTATTTCAGACACAGTCAATCACATAACTTAGATAGTATGTGGATTCTGTCTAACCGTGCGTGGAAAGATTGCAGTCTCCCCAACATGCTGAGTTGAGGTAGCCGGTTAGGCGAAATAGAGGTACGATGGTCCTAAGTGATTGCAGTGGGCCAGATTGACACAGATTGGCGGATGTTACAGATATAGATTAACTTACCTGGTAGGCCAACCAGAGTAAGTCCAGCCTACGGGCCGCACAACCCTATCATGAGGGGATATATCATGATATACAGATCTTAGGGTATAGCAGAATTTCTTATGTACTGATATATCAAACATCAATAGTTATATTATTATATTAGCGATATTCACAAATAGCAAGCTCAGATACATAGTTATATTTTAATCTATATTACATGTGTTTTGTACAGTATATTAGCTTATTCATTTTACAGGATCAGTGTTATTTTAGTGTATTAAATGTACAACTCAGCCGCCACACACTAGTAATAGCATATTTCCACTTACTGAGCGTTATCTTATCCCAATTGTTGACCTTATAGGTCACACCCTGGTTGTGATAATGACAAATACAATTGTATTTAATAAATATCTAGTTCATGTGCAGGTTCATATTAGCATATCTTCAGTGGCACGTGAAAAGCTTAAAGACTTGAAGACAATTTCATACTCTTAATTGTAATAGTTTTTAAATGAAATTTGTCTGTAATAGTAATTAGGGTTTTCGGTTTGTAATAAGCTCACACACATCACATGCATGATTTAATTTGTAAGCTCAAACCGAACTATAGAAAGACCTTAAGGTGAACCATCGGTCGACCACTGGACTTTTTCGGTGTTTCCAAATTGGACCCCAAGTGACCTTAGGACACGCACATATGCACATATGTTTATTAGGCACTTGAAATAAACTTATTTAGGTCAATTCGGGACCGAAATGCACACTTGGTGCACTTTCGATCAACCGGCCAACTCAGTTCAATCTGGCCTGGTCGACCGAAATCGGTCCGGGTCAACTGTTTGACCCAGGCCCGGTCGATCGAGCCCTTATAGGTCATTTGACCTCGGTCGACCGAACCTCCTGAGAGTCAACTTTTTGACCTTTCGGTCGACCGACCAGATTTGTACTCCATCTACCTGGTCGACCGAGGGGTCTTGGGAGAATTCCCAACTGCCTGGTCGACCGAGTCCTGTAGTTCAAAAAGGCCCCGGTCGACCGAACCTCTGAAATTTGGCAAATTGCCCTCTCCGGTCGACCGAACCACTCAGTTCAAAATTGTCTTGGTCGACCGAGCTACTTGAGTCCTGGATTTCTGGTCGACCGGACCTCTCGGGTTGCTCCTATTTTTTACCGCAGTTAATAATTTTTTAACGGGGTTAAATTATCTTAAGTGTCATTAATCTTTTCCAAAAATCCCTAATAAGTCCCCAACGGTCAAAATTTTTAGTATGTCTATATATACTCCTTCATTTGGTGATTTAAGCACGGATTAGCAAAAAGATTAAAAAATTCTCTCTCAAGCCAAAATAATCATTTTTGCCTCTCATTACTCACACTTCTTTTGAAACCTACTCAAGCTTACACTCTTCATCCATCTAAATCATTTGTAAGTGTATTGAGTACTTTTACTTAGAGGTTAGCTCTCCATATTTGTTGCATATTTGAATCGATTTTTGAGAGCATAACCTAAGTTTTCTTAGGAGGCTTTGCCAATAAGCCTGCCCTAAGAGAGACTTGTTGTGACATCCCAAGTATTGCATTCTCGTTGCAATATCTTAGGAAGTTCGTTTTTGTTTGGAGATTGCAAAAATACTTTCAAACATATCCGAATATCTTGTGGTATTCATATTGATATATTTGTGAAAAGATATTCATGTGTGTGATATATCAATCTTTGTGGTATTATTTATACAAGCATATATATCATTTGCCGAAAACAAAGATTATCTATTTTGCAATCCAAGCATATACGCATTCTATTGATTGATAATATTGAGGCTTGTTTGATATTCTGTGTGAACACTCTTGACTGAATATTTTGAAGTACACAGATTATTATTGACACTCTCACGTACTTGCTACATAGATAGAAAACATTGTTGAGAGTTGACATATTTAGACCACATAGAGCTTACACTATTAAATCATCTGTGGTGTTTGTGTTTGTGCGCACTTGTGGTACAAACCTGCTTTACTTGAAAGCACTCTTGTATTGTACCTTTGATTGTATATCTGAGAGATTCCAGGCGTGGCCTGAGGGGGCGGTAATCCAGCCTGGTAAGGATTGGTGTAAAGGTTGAGGTCAGCCCTGTGTTAATTTGACCTGGTTTGTATAGGTGCCGCTCCACCCTTTAAGTGAGCAAGGTATTGTGATAATCCTTGTGCTGGTTAGCCAAGGCGGGGACGTAGGCAGTTGGCCGAACCTCGATAACATATCTGCGTGTCATCCTCTCTTTACTACTTTTTGGTGCTTGTATGGTTGTTTAAACTGCTTCATTTAATTTCTGGTATATTTACATTATTTGCACTAAATTGAACCTAAGCTTGTGAACATACTGCTGCTAGGAGGAATGCCTAGGAGATAAAATTTAAAAATACCAATTCACTCCCCCTCTTGGGATCACGGTAAAGCTAACACCAATGACTTATTATTTTTTTTCAGGAGATCCAGTTAGGCGAGCAAATCAGGCTCGCGAGTAGAGGTTGTTTTGGTGCTGCCCTTTTCGAGAGGGTAGGTGTATTTTGGTGCCAGTGAGTTGGGGTAGACCCCAGGTTTTTGATGTTGTCACTAGGTAATTTGTGTTGTAAATATACTTAAGAATATTATAGTTTTTCTGGTATTGTATATAGTAGTTCCCAGTTTTTGCATACCGTTACGTAGATATGTGCGAGTACAGGGTTTTATCAGTGCTCCTTTGAGCCTAGGGTATTATCAGTAGTACTTCAGACAGATGTTACAGATGATATTTACGTTATATGTGTATAAAAAAATTAAATAAATAGGAGGTTGTTACAATACTGCCTTATAGTATAATTCATATAATATAGCCGTATAAAATCTGACATGTTCTCAATTTATTTTGTATAAAATCATATCATAACATATCTCAGCGCACAACCATATGTACATCATATCTCGACACACAGCCATATGTACATCATATATCGACAAACAATCATATATATATATATATATATATATATATATATATCATATCTTGGCATATAGCCATATATCATAATTATAATAATAATAATAATCCAAAATCCAATTTCCATATATCCGAAAACCCGGAAAACATATATATCAATTTCTATAACCACATATTATAATTTAATCGGTTGAATTTTAGAACGTATCTGACATAATTTATTCCCCTTACCTGTTTACAGAGAATATGCTTGCAAGGACTTTAAACTGACACCTGCAGCGTTCGAAGTACAAAATCATGTAATCATATATTTTAGTTTAATCAGCTAAATCCTAGAATAATTACTATCCTAACATCCTTAGGCTCACACGCTCCTGTTAACCGGTTAAATTCTAAAATGATAGACATAATTCATTTTTCTTACCTTAATTTTTGAGTCATGCTTAGGATCCCTAAACCACGAATCTACTTCGATTAAAATGACAATGATTTAAGTTAGGATCCCGTGGTGGTGTCCGATCGTCGATTTGGCTGAAAATTTGAGAGAAATTGAGGAGAGAGAGTGAGTGAGAGAGAGAGAGAGAGAGAGAGAGAGAGAGGAAGGATGTAGGGAAAGAGAGTGGCGAGAGAACTAGGGGGGCCTTCTCAGGATCTAATTTGATCTTGAGCTTCCTGAGGAAGCGTCAGGATGTGTGTGTGTATATATATATATATATAATATTATATCTTATATATTATATTATATTATATTAATATATTATATTATATTATTTAATTAATAATTAATTATTTAATTTAAAATTTATTTTATTTTTACATTTTCATGCATACAATTTTTGGGGTCATTACATTCTCCCCTCCTTATAAAAATTTCGTTCTCGAAATTTGCTACATATAACTTTAAATAAAATCTTTTTACATCAATACAATTCCAATCTATTCGAGCAAGTTTCTATAAATACAACATAATGATCCTCATTATTTGAAAGAGTTACTGTTGGAACTTGTAACGACCCGAATAAAATGGTAGTTAAATAATAAAAGAAAATGAATATGGAAATCAGAAACAGAAGGAGGTCGTCGACTTCGTCGACGAATACAGGGGATTCGTTGACGAAGGCTTTAAAGATTTCATCGACGAACATAGGGCTTCGTCGACGAGAAAATACCGAAAGGGGTTTTTGGAGCCGACTGAATTTCGTCGACGAGGAGTGGATTTTGTCGACGAAATGTGTGAAGGACTCGTCGACGAAGGACAGGCTCGTCAACAAAATCCCCTGCTTATAAATATGAAAATCCGAATTTTTTTAACTTATTAAGGTAGCCATCTCTTTTCTCTCTCTCTCTCCCCTTCGGTTTTCTCTTTTTCTTTCTTCGATTTTGGGTCAAATCTTCGCCGGATCGACAATCCGAAGTCACCACGACGCTCCTAGCGGAGTTCTCTTCAAATTTGCTAAAACGGATCGTAGAAGAAAGTTAGTTGGAAATCATCCCAAAGTTGAGGTAAGGCTTTTTAGGCCATATTTGGTCTTGCGCTAGTTATAAGAAATATTGTGCGCATGAAAATACTGAAGTTTAATACTGGGGGTTTTCAGTTTCAGGGTATTAGTCAGGGAATCCCTCAGATGTTAGACTTGAATATTCTTGGGTAAAAACTCTCTACTCAATATTTGGGTTTTTGACAATTGGGGAAAGTATTATATGCTTAGAAATATTGAACTTTAATACTGAGAATTTTCATTTTCAGGGTGTTGAGTTGGGAGCCCTGCGGGTACAGGGAAGATTTTCTTAAGGGCTTTGCAAGAATCAAGTAGGGGGATAAACTAAACTAGTTTTGTTTTTAGAAAATGTATGTGTGTATATATATATATATATATATATATATATATATATATATATTTAGCATCTGATTTGTGGAAAATGTATATATATTTATATATATGTTTTACATTTTCAAAATACTGTGAAAATGATCGTATGATTGAATATGTGAAAATCCGTTTGTGTGGCATGAGTATAAAACTGTTGTGAAATACTGTTTTCTGGAAATGTGGATAAGGTGGATTTTTATGATGGAAAACCGGCGTACGGGCTGTGCTATGTGGATGAGATTTGCCAGCGTACGGGCTGTGCTATGTGATTTTCCAGCGTACAGGCCGAACTATGGTAAAATGTGTAATATCGGCGTACGGGCCGATGATTTTCATGATACACGTATATATGCAAAATGATATGGTTGATATGAAAATAAATGATATGAGATATCCATGTATCACGATTTTAGTATACGTTATATGATATTAGAACCTGGTTGACTTGTTCTAGGTTAGCACTTGCACGGTACCGTTGCTATGTGTTCATGGTCCTCGTGATCATGATATCTGTGTTAACGCCGCTGTATGGAGTGGTGTGAGATTGGATGGTCTATGTGGTTTATAAGAAGTGTGTTGATCGTCCCTGGTGTACGGACCAGGTCTGGCAGACCCATCGGACCTACAGACTTCTATTTGATTTGACAGTGGTCGGCCAACCATTGTCAGGTCCCGCCTTCAGGCCACACAACCCAGTCATGTGGGGGTAATACATGGCAACAGCCAGCTAACCTACCAGGATTGTTTTATGTTATTATTATTATGATATGAGATGAGAAATGTTTATGAAAATGCAGTATGTTCTGTCATATTTTGATATACATATGTTTTTCCCAAATTTGGTAAACAGTACTGGATATGATATGTATGATATATGTAGAACACGGTATACTCATGTTGCCACACACTAGTATTAGTTTATTTTCCTTACTGAGAGGTGTCTCACCCCTAAACTTTATAAATTTTTCAGGAGTCCCTGATAGGAGAGCGGGAAAAGCCCCGCTAACATAGTGTGGTTTATCTGCCCTTTTTGAAGGGTAAGTTTTGGCAAGGATAGCATGGTTTTGTGGGAATTGTCCCTAGATTTCATTTTTGGGATGTATATATGGAAGTACAGTGATTGTAGTAACTCTGATACATTGTGATGTATGATATGATGGTATGAATATGATTGTACATTTTCTGCTGCGTAGGCTTCTGTTGTATGTTCTGATGTATCCCTGGTACCCATGGGTCCAAGTGGATTGTGACCTGCTGAGTTGGAATATGAGATGTGTAGTATTGATTTTATGAAGATATTATTAATAAAAAAAATGTGGAAAAATAAGCAGGTCGCCACAGAACTATTGTTAATCGATGTTTTAATTATTGAAACTCTCATTCACATTCTTCACTCCACACAAATTTTCTTTCCTTTCCTTGTCAACTCAACTAGTGGCACAGATATTCTTGAAAAATTCTGCACAAACCTGTGATAACACCCGGCCAAACTCAGGAAGTTATGAATTTAAGCCACATTTTTAGGGTTTCCCAACTCAATACAACATCATCATTAGAAGAAATTAATAGATAATCATTCTTTGATTATGACATGACCCAAAAATTTTGCACTAGTTGTCCAGAACTCACATCTCTTGTTTAGCATATAACTAATGCTCCCATAATGTTTGTAAAGTTAATCACCAATGTTATTGTAGATACCACCTGTAACGCCTCAGAAAATAATATGCATGGAAGTGCAAGAAAATGAATTAAATTAAATTAAATTAATTAATTAAATTAAATAACTAATTTAATTAAAGTAATATGGTGGTTATATATATGTATAAATATATATAAGGATAAATGATATATATATATATAAGTATATAATATAATAGTATTTTAATGTTAAAAGTTTATATAATAGTATAATAGAAATCTTCTCGAAGAAGCTTTAAACAATCCAAATTGAATTGGATTTCTCTCCAGCTCTCTGTGCCTCTATTTTTCTCTCACTCTTTATCTCTCTCCTCCGTCACCTCTTCCTCTCTCCTCGATTTCATTGGCCAAATGGGTGTCGATTGAAAAACGAAAAATATTGTTGGGTTTCATTCTCCGTCGCCGACATTCCTAACAAAGTGGATTTTTCGTAAGAGGGCTGTAGGTACCACTTCTGAGGTAAGGTAAACCCACTCTCTCTCCTTAATTTCTTTCAAAGCTTCAGCCTAACTGACGATCTGAAACCACCACGCGGTTCTATGAGTGTTTCTCTACAAGCCTAGCAGAGCGAATTTTTGAATTGGGTTTTCCAAACACCAATCCAAGGCTAGGGTAAGATTTAGGGAATCAAGCAACTCATTATTTTTGGGAGTTTAATTGTTTATTTGAAGTTTATGAACCTAAGAAATGTTAAAATAGTATTTTATTTAAGGTTGATTTGATTGAACTAGGGTTATTGAATCAGGATTTGGGTGAGCATTGCAGGCATCGTTTCGGGGTCCATGCAGATGTAATTCTAGAAACCAGGTAAGGGGAATAGATTAAGCCAGTAGTTTTTATGAATTTACGGATTTAAATGGAAATTATAAGTGTATATGTTGCTCTAACCAAGGCTTATGACTCTTGATTCTAATGATAACAAAGTAAGGTTATCTAATGTTCTTCAAAGTTGTGATATTTCAGATATTGAAACAAAAGCACACGTCATGAACACAAGTGATCAATTTTGAAAGCTCAAGAGACCAACATGGAAAGATTCGAAGATCACAAGAACATTGAAAGCTCATATCAACTCAAGTGATCAATATTGAAAATTCAGGAACTCAAAGCAACAATTTGATGAAGTTTTTCAAAAAGAGTTCAAGAAATGAAAAGAGTCTAATAGGACATGTTTGTAAGTACTTCAAGTATTTTCAAATTATAAAATTTCATTTTGAAGCTTATTAATAATGAAGAGACATAAAGACCTTAATTTTAAAACTTGGAACATATTTTTCAAAGAAAACAAATTAACATTCCAAGAATAGATAAGAAAAGAGAGAGAGAGAGAGAGAGAGAGAGAGAGAGAGAGAGAGAGAGAGAGAGAGAGAGAGAGAGAGAGAGAGAGAGTAACAATATTTTAAAAGTCAGATTTTTTACCTGAAAGGCACCTGACTGCACATGGTCAGTAGACCGTCGCTTTAAAGGCTTTTAAAATACACAGATAGAAGGTCATCAGGTTACTGCCTGGACCTTGACAGGTGCCTGACGAGGTTTTTTAAGAAGCATGTTCAGGTTTTATCAGGCTGCTATCACCCTTCTGCCCGTTTATTAAAACTGAGAAATTCAGTGACAGACACCCGACCACAAGGTGATAGGCGACTGTCACCCTACTGCCTGTATAATTTATTAGTGTAATACATTTACAGGTGTCTAACTAGAAGCTCTCAGGCTACTGCCACGTGGCAAATTTTAAAATTCATAATGGACATATTTTTGAAAAATCAATTACTTGGGGCTCAAACTTGTTCAAACCTTGGACACTACTCCAAGTAAACCTGGGGATCAAGTTAAATACTTTTCTAACTCTATAAATACACCCAAGATCAATTAATTCAATTACCAAGAATCAATTACAACATTCATACTCTCTCAAATTGTTCTCAAACTCTCAAGGGCTCTCTCTGTGATGACCCAAAAATATATATATATGATTAAAGTACAATAATAATAAAATAATAAAAATAGTCATTAAGTTAATATCAATACAGAAGTGTTTTTCTGTAGGATCCTTGATTCCATATTTGATGCCTAAGAAAGACCTTGTCTTAGCGAGTGCTCAGAGACCATTGCGGCTCAGTCGCTCCCTGGAGGTCGGCCTGGTCAAAATGGAATTTCATAGGATAAACAGGATAGACACTATTTGTACACGTAAATAAGTATATATACATAAAATAGTGTTTTGACAGACATAATTTGTCAAAATACATAATAAGATAATAATAATATAGGTATCATATGTGGGGCCCACAATACTATGTGGGGTCCACATGAGTCCCGGAGCCACAAGACACTGTTTATATACGTAAATAAGTACATAAAATAATGTTTTAACTGATATAATTTGTAGAGATATATGATAAAATAATAATAATATAGGTATCCTATGCGGGGCCCACAAGACTGTGTGGGGCCCACATGAGTCCCGAAACCGTATGAAGGTTTTCACAAGTCTCAAAACTATGCAGGATGCATAAAATCGTATAAGAGTTATTGGAATTACGTACGATCCATTTGGGTCTCGAAATTGTGTGGGGCCCACAAGACTACATGGGGCCCACAAGACCATGTGGGGCCCACATGAGTTTTTAAAATTTAAATTTAATTCTTGTTCAAAAATAAAATAAAATAAAATAAAATAAATACTAAATATAGTTTAAAATTAATAACAATGATAATAATAATGATTAAGAAAAATAATAAAATAATAAAATAATTAGTTAGGTAATGGATTAATTAATAAGGTAAGTAATTAATTAAAAATTTATTTAGTGAGAATGGTGGCAAGCACTCCCAAATGGCCTCCACTCAAGTTTAAAATTAATAACAATGATAATAATAATGATAATAATGATTAAGAAAAATAATAAAATAATAAAATAATTAGTTAGGTAATGGATTAATTAATTAGGAAAGTAATTAATTAAAAATTTATTTAGTGGGAATGGTGGCAAGCACTCCCAAATAGCCTCCACTCAACCCATACCTTGCCCATTCTTTAATTTTTAAAATTATAATTTCACCTATCTCCCCACACTTTTATAAATTCTATTTCTTCCCCAAAATTTTCCTATAAATAGGGAGCTCTCAACCTTCATTTTTCACAACAATTTTCCAAGGAAGAGAAGGATTAGTGAGTGAAAGAATTTGTGGTGGAGAGAGAATTTTTGAATAAATTCTTAATCACCCACTTTTTCCGATCTCATTTCTTAAAGATAATTATTGTGTTCGTAGCACACGGTAAAAGAAGAAGGTAAGTAAATTTGATTATGTTAGTATTTTTATTCAAAATTTATACCCGAGTTTATTTGTAAGTAAATTTGATTATGTTAGTATTTTTATTCAAAATTTATACCCGAGTTTATTTGTAAGTAAATTTTGATTATGTTAGTTTCTTTTTATTTTAAATTCATACCCGAGTTTATTTTGTACGTAAATTTTAATTATGTCAATTAGTTCCACAAAATTTTCATGAGTTTATTTTCACGCATATTTAATTATACCAGTTCTATCTTTAATATACTTGCATCTATTTTTGGGTTAAGAAATGTTCCAATCCCCTCGGGTAAATTTTCAGCATTTCTTTCTATTCAAAAATAAAATTATATATATTTTTAACACAAAAATTGTGTGGCATGAGTTTATTTCTACGTTACATTTTTTTTATGTAAGTATGAGTAAAGATGAGATTTTCACGATATTATTTTTAAATTGCATAAATTATAATAAGATGATTTTAAAACCCCTTATGGCAACGAAAGTTCAAAGTTACAGATGCTCGGTACCGCAGCTTAAAGTTTATACGGATCAGAGTGCACCCACACTGTTTACAGAGTGGTTATTTATGTTAGTGGATTTCTCCTGAGTGCACACCTGGTTTAAGTCCAGGACTTAATAAGGAAAATCTCACTTAAAGTTTACGTACGTTGATTTAGTTTGGTCGGCCAGCCAACTAAGTCCAGTCTTCGGACCGCACAACCCAGTCATGGGGGTAAACATGACTTATGGCAAAAAGGCCTAAGGGTGGTTTTTATAATATATGTTTATACATATTTAATTACGTATACAAGTTACTGATGATTTGAAGGAAAAGTATAAGTTTACGTGAAAAGGATCATTCTGGTGCTTAAATGACGATCTAATGAAAACGTATAAGGAAAAGTATATGTATGTTTATCATTAAATGTTTTTACAGTTTTAAAGTTAAAAGTTTAATTTAGCAGTTATAATATATGATTATAAAAATTTACTGTTGAAATTGATGACAAAAGTTTTGTGCAGAAATTTTTAAATTTATATTTATTCTAAAAGCAGTCTTGAAGTTATATTATTAAATATTGTTTTACGAAATTCTTTAAAAGCTCATTTTAGCCACACACTAATAATAATCTTATTTACTTACTGAGCGTCGTCTCACCCCAATCATATTTTATTTCAGATAACTCTGAAGGACATGTCGGAAATCAGGCTTAGCAAGCATGCGGGTGGGGATTAGAAAAATAAAGATTTATTAGAAATATAGTATGATTTCAGATATTTACGTTTGTGTAATTTTCTTCTTTTGAAATAAGTGATTGTAACATGAATAATTAGCGCTCTGGTTTGAATAAAAATTGAGTTTATTTTGCTTCCGCTGTAAATCAGAAGTAAAAAGTTAATATCCTAGGCCCCTCGGGGTCGGGGTGTTACACTCTCACTCTAAACTTGCACGAAAAATACTGAGGCTTTGCTGACTCTCAAATCTTTAGTATTGTGATACAATTCTAAATTCTTTCATCCATTGAAAGGATCATATGGTGATATACAGCGGAATATATATATATATTCCATTAACATTAGTATTATTATTATTATTATTATTAGATCAAATAAATGTTGGGCATGTTTAGCCGATTGATGATTTGACATTGGTTAGTTATTTGAAGGAAATTAGTAAATTTTTATATTGCTTTCATTAAAAATATATATATATATATATATTTTTTTTTATATAGAAAATTTTAAGTTGTATTAACTTTTATAAAGTTATACAAAATTAAAAATTTCATCAAAATTTGTACTCCTAAATTAAACTTGGATACTTGATGGAAATTGAATATATAATGGGAAAAAAAAAAAAATAGATATACATATTTAACTTGCACATGCTAAGGGATTATATATATATTGAATTTAAATATAATAAGTAATATTTAAATGATATTTAATTCCTTATATACTAATACAAAATAAAAATTAAAGATTTTGTCAAAATATATATTCCTAAATTAAGCTTGAATGTTTTGTTGATAACTGAATATGTAATGTAAAAATACATATTCATATCCAACTTATACATGCAAAGAAATTTTGGGTAAATTCAGATTTCATAATAAACCGTTTGTTCATATCTATTTGTATGTGTAGCACTTCTAAATTCAGTAGGGTCTAATAGGTTATTTCTTATAAATTTAGTGAAAATAACAACAGTAAAAATAATTAAATCTCAGATATTATTATTATATTTATATAAAAAAAAATTTTAAATTATTAATTGCATTTGATAATTAATTATGAATTATCAATATGGGTACGTCTTTCTACAAACATAAATAATATATTTAAATTAATTAACGTGTCTTCAATAATACTACTATTTTTCTCAGAGAATTTATAATTATTACTTATCCTTGGGAGCCTTCACGTAAATCTCATTTCCTCCAATGCTACTATCTTTAGGATCAATTCTTAAATAATAATCAAATGTTATTTTAAAATCATAAATCTATTATTAACGTATAATAATATAACAAACTACAATAAATATTCTAAACTACCCAATCCTACCCAAATCATATTTTATACCTATGCTCTGATAAAATTTATATATTAGATTATACAGAACCTATATCCTATGCTCTGGTAAAATTATTTCTTTAAAGTCTACAGAACCTATAACCTATTTCTCTGATACCAAATGTAACACCCCGACCCCGAGGGGCCTGGGATATTAACTTTTTACTTCTGATTTACAGCGGAAGCAAAATAAACTCAATTTTTATTCAAACCAGAGCGCTAATTATTCATGTTACAATCACTTATTTCAAAAGAAGAAAATTACACAAACGTAAATATCTGAAATCATACTATATTTCTAATAAATCTTTATTTTTCTAATCCCCACCCGCATGCTTGCTAAGCCTGATTTCCGACATGTCCTTCAGAGTTATCTGAAATAAAATATGATTGGGGTGAGACGACGCTCAGTAAGTAAATAAGATTATTATTAGTGTGTGGCTAAAATGAGCTTTTAAAGAATTTCGTAAAACAATATTTAATAATATAACTTCAAGACTGCTTTTAGAATAAATATAAATTTAAAAATTTCTGCACAAAACTTTTGTCATCAATTTCAACAGTAAATTTTTATAATCATATATTATAACTGCTAAATTAAACTTTTAACTTTAAAACTGTAAAAACATTTAATGATAAACATACATATACTTTTCCTTATACGTTTTCATTAGATCGTCATTTAAGCACCAGAATGATCCTTTTCACGTAAACTTATACTTTTCCTTCAAATCATCAGTAACTTGTATACGTAATTAAATATGTATAAACATATATTATAAAAACCACCCTTAGGCCTTTTTGCCATAAGTCATGTTTACCCCCATGACTGGGTTGTGCGGTCCGAAGACTGGACTTAGTTGGCTGGCCGACCAAACTAAATCAACGTACGTAAACTTTAAGTGAGATTTTCCTTATTAAGTCCTGGACTTAAACCAGGTATGCACTCAGGAGAAATCCACTAACATAAATAACCACTCTGTAAACAGTGTGGGTGCACTCTGATCCGTATAAACTTTAAGCTGCGGTACCGAGCATCTGTAACTTTGAACTTTCGTTGCCATAAGGGGTTTTAAAATCATCTTATTATAATTTATGCAATTTAAAAATAATATCGTGAAAATCTCATCTTTACTCATACTTACATAAAAAAAATGTAACGTAGAAATAAACTCATGCCACACAATTTTTGTGTTAAAAATATATATAATTTTATTTTTGAATAGAAAGAAATGCTGAAAATTTACCCGAGGGGATTGGAACATTTCTTAACCCAAAAATAGATGCAAGTATATTAAAGATAGAACTGGTATAATTAAATATGCGTGAAAATAAACTCATGAAAATTTTGTGGAACTAATTGACATAATTAAAATTTACGTACAAAATAAACTCGGGTATGAATTTAAAATAAAAAGAAACTAACATAATCAAATTTACTTACAAATAAACTCGGGTATAAATTTTGAATAAAAATACTAACATAATCAAATTTACTTACCTTCTTCTTTTACCGTGTGCTACGAACACAATAATTATCTTTAAGAAATGAGATCGGAAAAAGTGGGTGATTAAGAATTTATTCAAAAATTCTCTCTCCACCACAAATTCTTTCACTCACTAATCCTTCTCTTCCTTGGAAAATTGTTGTGAAAAATGAAGGTTGAGAGCTCCCTATTTATAGGAAAATTTTGGGGAAGAAATAGAATTTATAAAAGTGTGGGGAGATAGGTGAAATTATAATTTTAAAAATTAAAGAATGGGCAAGGTATGGGTTGAGTGGAGGCTATTTGGGAGTGCTTGCCACCATTCCCACTAAATAAATTTTTAATTAATTACTTTCCTAATTAATTAATCCATTACCTAACTAATTATTTTATTATTTTATTATTTTTCTTAATCATTATTATCATTATTATTATCATTGTTATTAATTTTAAACTTGAGTGGAGGCCATTTGGGAGTGCTTGCCACCATTCTCACTAAATAAATTTTTAATTAATTACTTACCTTATTAATTAATCCATTACCTAACTAATTATTTTATTATTTTATTATTTTTCTTAATCATTATTATTATCATTGTTATTAATTTTAAACTATATTTAGTATTTATTTTATTTTATTTTATTTTATTTTTGAACAAGAATTAAATTTAAATTTTAAAAACTCATGTGGGCCCCACATGGTCTTATGGGCCCCATGTAGTCTTGTGGGCCCCACACAATTTCGAGACCCAAATGGATCGTACGTAATTCCAATAACTCTTATACGATTTTATGCATCCTGCATAGTTTTGAGACTTGTGAAAACCTTCATACGGTTTCGGGACTCATGTGGGCCCCACACAGTCTTGTGGGCCCCGCATAGGATACCTATATTATTATTATTTTATCATATATCTCTACAAATTATATCAGTTAAAACATTATTTTATGTACTTATTTACGTATATAAACAGTGTCTTGTGGCTCCGGGACTCATGTGGACCCCACATAGTATTGTGGGCCCCACATATGATACCTATATTATTATTATCTTATTATGTATTTCGACAAATTATGTCTGTCAAAACACTATTTTATGTATATATACTTATTTACGTGTACAAATAGTGTCTATCCTGTTTATCCTATGAAATTCCATTTTGACCAGGCCGACCTCCAGGGAGCGACTGAGCCGCAATGGTCTCTGAGCACTCGCTAAGACAAGGTCTTTCTTAGGCATCAAATATGGAATCAAGGATCCTACAGAAAAACACTTCTGTATTGATATTAACTTAATGACTATTTTTATTATTTTATTATTATTGTACTTTAATCATATATATATATTTTTGGGTCATCACAGATTTACTATGAACGGGATTGTGTGTGAATTTGTAACCTATGTGGTTAAGAAGTTTGTGTAGTAGCCTGTGTGGATGTGAGTCCTGTGTGGACAGTATTCTCGTGTGGATGTGAGTCCTATGTGGACAGTATTCTCGTGTGGATGTGAGTCCTATGTGGACATTGATTTCTCTGTGAATATGGGACCCTATGTCGATGTGAATGAAGAATTTATATATCTTGCGTGGATTGGTTGTGATATGAGTATACATGTGGATCTCTGTGAAATGACTAGCATTGGATGTGTGTAGATTTAATTACATAAGTATTTATAGTAAAGTAAAATTCTCAACCGAGGGCTTGCTGAGAAAGGTGAGTGCCTTAGTAATTTTCTATTGGTACCAGAGCAAAGAGAATCAACTTGTGTGGGTGAGTAAGCTTCCTTATTCTCAGAGACTTTGCCTTGGTACATAACCTGATGGCTTACTGAGTAAGGTGAGTGCTCTAGCATTAGAGTTAGAGCAAAGGAAATCTACTTGTATGGGTGGGTAGTCTTCCCTGTTCTGGGGAATTATCAGTAAAAATAATTATAAATGTGTATATGTTATCAGATGTCAGTGATGTAATAGATGATGTGGATTCTTTGCTGCTATTGATATTGAATAACAGATGATTATATTTTTGTATGTACTGAACTTTTTGCCACACACTGTTATAACTTTTTATTCCTTACTAAGAGGTGTCTCGGCCCGACAATGTATTACTCTTTTTAGGTCCTTTAGGTGATCGAGCTTAGAAAGCTCTGGGATAGGTTTAGTTTTGTGAGTGGTTAGAAGAATGGATATATGTACAATTTTATGTTTAATTTCTTTCCTGGATATGTAATATTGAGAATTTGGTTATATCTCTTTATGGGTTGAATATATGTATATAATACTCTGATATTTTATTTGAGGTAGTTTAATTAGTTATGCTACGTGAATGGTATTAGAGACATGTGATTGGTCTCATAACACCCTGGGCCCCACTTGACGGGTTCAGGGGCGTTACAACATCACACTCCGGGCCCTACTTGGCAGGTTCAGGGCGTAACACCACCTGTAATGACATGAATATTTCATATAGTGGAAGACCTTAATAATAATTACCAGAGTACTAAATTATCTCAATATAACAATATCATTTCCAATATCACAATTAATACCCCTAAAATTCTAAATACATCAAAAACATAATTAAATAAAGATCTATTCTAAATAAAACTTTCTATCCCACTCACCCTTCACTACGCTACTCTGATCACCGTTGTACTCCATATGGCATTTGAAAAATATTGGATAATCATGGGGTGAGACACCTCTCAGTAAGAAGGAATAAGTTATTATTAATGTGTGGTAATATAAGTTTTAGTGTTCTAAATATACATTCATTATTCAATTAAATTTAACTGACAAAACATGTAACTTGAACTCAAACCTATATATATATATATATATATATATATATATATGAAAATAGATATTTCCTTTTTAAAACACGTCGTATCGAACACATAATTCTTTGCAATAATTAAATCATCATACATATACATATACATAAGGAATTTTCCTCTAAAGGGATGCTCATACATCATCATGTAATAACCCCACATGATCGAGTTGTGTGGCCCGAAAGCGGCACTTAGCCATGACTGGCCTACCACCAAGTTAATTCAAACTGTACACTTCTATAGTATGATTGGCCTCCCACAGCCTGGTCTAGACCTAAGGGCGGTCAACATCTCTCCGCATGCCCAATCGACTTCTAATACCAACACCCTCCCAGAGTAGTGTGGTTGCATTGCCTGTCATTGTCATAGCTACGCTATCGTGCTCCAAACATCAATGAAACGGTCCATCAAGGCTCTACTACCATATAGTATAATTCATATAATATAGTCGTATAAATCTAACATGTTCTCAATTTATTCTGTATAAAATCATATCATAGCATATCTCAGCACACAACCATATGTACATCATATCTCAGCACACAACTATATATATATATATATATATATATCATATCTCGGCACACAACCATATGTACATCATACCTCGACACATAGCCATATATATATATGTATCATATCTCGGCACATAGCCATATATCATAATTCCATAATTTTTATACAACTTTTCTAAAAATCAGTATACACGCATGCCACACAATTTGAGTATTAAATCATAGTTTAATAACTGCCTGGAAGAATATACATACATTTCACAAAAACTAAAATGAATCATCTTCCTTTAGGGTTTAATCAACTCATAATAACCAAATATTATAATTTAATCGGTTAAATTTTAGAAAATATTTGACATAATTTATTCCCCTTACCTGTTTACTGAAAATGTGCCTGCAAGGATCCTAAACTGACGTCTGCAGCGTTCGGAGCACAAAATCCCATAATCATATATTTAGTTTAATCAATTAAATCCTGAAATAATTACTATCCTAACATCCCTAAGCTTACACGTTCTCGTTAATTGGTTAAATTCTAAAACGACAAACATAATTCATTTTTCTTACCTTAACTTTAGAGTGGTGTCCAAGATCCCCAAACCACGAATCAACTCCGATTAAAATGATGCGGATTGAAGTTAGGACCCCGTGATGGTGTCCGATCATCGATTTGGCTAAAAATTTGAGAGAAATTGAAGAGAGAGAGAGAGAGAGAGAGAGAGAGAGAGAGAGAGAGAGAGAGAGAGAGACGAAGGGTGCAGGGAGAGAGAGGCGAGAGAACTAGTGGGGCCGCTTCTTGAAGAAGCTTCAGGATGTGTATATATATATATATATATATATATATAATATTATATCTTATATAATTATATTATATTATATTAATATATTATCATATTATATGATTTAATTAATAATTAATAAATTAATTAATTAATTAATTAATTTTAATTTTAATTAAATTTTTTTAACATTTCCATGCATATAATTTTTGGGGTCATTACAGGCGGTGCGACCCCAACTGGGAAAAAAACCACCAACACCTTGCCAACTGTGGCCTTGGATTTGGTAAGAACGCTATCGGTGGTCGCAATGGTAGGATCTATGTGGTGACTGTTGTCGTGACGTCTCAAAGCCGCCAAACACTAGCACAGGTGCGACTGCGAACTGGGAAAAAATGAGGTGAATTTTGAAAAAGTATTTTCGTGGAAATCATGGTGTATGAAGTTACCACTAACCTTTTGAAGTGTGGTTAAGACACTTTATTACTACCCAACTAAGGGTAGAATCGGTCTGCTTTGCTAGAGTCAGGCTCAGGAGTTGGTTACGCAAGGGGAAGGTATTAGCACCCCCTACGCGCCTGTTCTTACGAAAGGTACCTAATTAATAAAAAATTATTCCAAAATAAATTTAATAAGCCTTTGAAAATTACTCCCTTTCAAGATTAAAAGAAAATGCACAAAAAATAAAATAATATATAAGTATTCCCTCATAACTGGGGCATACCGTACTCCGAAGAGCTCATGCTTCCCTTTTAAATCATAGGGATGAAAAATCAAGAAAATAGTTTACAAAAAATACACTCATGGGGTTTTGAAATTTTTATAGAATTTTCTAAGTGAAAAGTAATATTTCGGGAGGTTTTTGGAATTTGTTCGAGATGAAAATGATATTTTGGGCCTAAAAAATATTTTTGTGATTTTTATTAAGTGTGAAAACATTTTTTTGTGATTTTTTTCAATATTTTTCGTGAACTTCAAAATAACACAACTAAAATTAAGACAAAAACCATGGAAGTCAAAGTTTGAAAATATTTTTAAGATTTTTAAAAAAAATTTGTGATTTTTTCAGACATTTGTTTGTGGATTTTTGTGAACTTCTCAAACATTGAAATGATACTAAACAAATAAAATGAAGAAAACCGGTGCCAATTGGTTCGGGAGGGGTGAACCGGTCAAACATTAACCGGTCCGGGGGAAAACCAGTTTAAGGTCTTGGTCGAGACCATGTCAACACGCGGTGCCTATGGGGCGCACGAGTTAGCATGTGTTTTAGTGTGTGCATGAGATGTATGTAAATGTGTGTTTAGGTGCGTGTTGCATGCACGCTTAGAGTTTGTACGTGCATGGGTGTGTACATGTGTGCATAGGTGCGTACATGCATGAGTGGATACGTGCATGTGAGCGGGTTCGTGCATGAGTGGGTGTGTGTTGTGCATGGGTGTATGTGTGTGCGCATGGGTATGTTGTGGTGTGTAGGTGGGTGTGTGGGTTAGTGTGTGTGTGTGGAGTACCCATTGATCACTACAAAAAGTGATCAATAAATAGTGTGTAATAGTGTAATACTGTGTGCAGATGGGTGTGCAGGTTGTGCAGTGATGTGTTGTGGTGTGTATTTTAGTGTGTGTGCAAGTGTGTGTGGTAGTAGGTGTGGGAGTGGTGCACGAAACAATGTGTGTGTGTATTTTAGTGTGTGTGGCAGTAGGTGTTAGGATGTGTGGGAGTGGTGCGGGAAATAGTGTGTGTGTATGTGTGTATTTTAGTGCGTAAAATAGGGTGCGTGAGAGGGTGTTTGAGTGCATGGAGGGATAGTTGTGCACTTCCTTCATCATCTTTTCCAATTTGTCGATTTTTTTTTAACTTTTCCTCCAACTCATGGGACTCATAGATGCCCATGCCATTTACATCTTCTACCTTTTTTGTTAGATCTGAAACCTTAACAACAATTTTTGGTGGGGCTACAATCTTCCCATAAGATACAATTTCTATTTGATTAGCCTCAGGAGTATGTTCTCCATGATCCCTTTTTTGATGCAGGATCATAGTAAACATGACTTTTACTCTTTTCTCAAAAGCTAGAAATTTCCTCAGTGGTACACTGAGGTTGTCTATCGGTGTGGCATGAATTGAGGTGGCTGGTTACCCATAACTGGTTTTGACTTTGAGTTATGAGATGTGGCCATGTTCAAGGTTGGAAAAGCCTCCCAAGAGTTCCCATAAACGATGCCAATTGTTGCTGCCAAAAATTGAACAATTTTTGTGAATTGTCCTTCAACCGCGATCACCTGAAAAGAACCAAACGTAAATAGCTTGAAGGACCCAGGGTGTACTCCGGGGGAACACTCCGATGCTTAATTTAGGCATTGTGGGAGGCTTCAAATTGCAACAATGACAGAAAAAAAGAATAAGAATGAGATGCTTTCCTTCTCTCGGAGTACTCTTTTATAATGGTGGAGGTTGACCCTCTTTCAATTTGGCATTGATGGATGCATTATTGTGTTTATAGGGGTTATGAAAAATTTAAGAGCATTTATGTAAGGTTTTTAATTGTAGTTTTATAATCATTTTCCCTTATGAATGATCATATTTACTTTAATATGTCGGTTATGCATAAGTGTTAATGGTGATTTCATATCCGTTTCCCCTTATGAATGAGTATATTAATTTTGGGTATATCAGTTAACCGCAATGATTGTGTGACATCAAATGCTAAATAAATTAAAATTTTTATGTCTGTAAAATAGATATTGTCCCTACTCTGAAAAGTTGAGCTTAAACTTTAAAAATTTTGTTTTTTTCAAAGTAAAGTAAATTGAGAAACAACAAATTAGATATATAAATTTAGGATTTACTTGGGCCTTTTCCACCAAAAGGCCTAAATAAAAGTGTTAAAATATTACTTATCAATTTAAATTGATCTAATTAGAATGTAAAATGTGATGTGCATGTTAAGACCCTGTGAGCAATCAGAAAAATTGAGACACCAGAAATTTAGGTGGTTCGGTCAAGATCAACCTACATCCACGAAGCACACCACAATTCACTTAAATCGTGGGGAAAGAAAATACAATTCTCTTAGGCCTCTCTTCTCTTTTCCTCACACTCTCTTCTACCTCTTTGTTTTTCTCTGTACATACTATCTCTCAACATCTCCTCTATTTATAGGTAGCTGATAATCAATCACAATAAATCACAATATATCAAAACAAAGAAATTACATTCATCTAAAATAAATGGCCGCGGTTTACAACTTGCGAACGCGTCTCTAGCTTGCAGCTCACGCGTCTCCAACTCAGCTCATGTGTCTCCTGGCTCCAGCACAACAATCTCCCACTTGGAGACAGAGACGCTTCCTCAACCAATATCAGTATATGAATAAATGATGTGCTTAAAATATGTCTTCAGACATAAAGACCAACTGAAGTTGAACACATCTTCAGTTTCTCTATAGTCACCACCTTAGTTAACATATCTGCCAGATTTCTACTACCTTGGATTTTTTCAAGTGTAAATACGTTGTCCTCTATCAGAGATCTAACGAAGTGATAACACAATCCAATATGTTTAGTTTTGGAATGAAATGTGGAGTTCTTTGCCAAATGTATTGTACTCTGACTATCACTGTACAAAACATTCTTTTCTTGCTTTAATCCAAGCTCCGTTAACAAACCTTGAAGCCAAACCATCTCTTTACTGGCTTCTGTCACTGCTACATACTCAACTTCTGTAGTGGATAGAACAACAATCTTCTATATTTGTGACATCTAACTAACAGTTGTTGTGCCAACAGTGAATATATACTTGGTGGTGCTTCTGTGATGATCAATTTCACCTGCAAAATCAGTATCTACAAACCTTTGAATTTTCAAATCACTTTTGCCGAAACATAGGCACTTATCAACAGTTTCACGTAGATATCTCAAAATCCACTTCACTGCTTCCCAGTGTGTCTTCCGTGGATTTGACATATACCTGTTGACAGCTCCTACTGCTTGGCCAATATTTGGTCTGGTACCAACCATAACATACATTAGACTTACAACGACTGAGGCGTATGGTACCTTAGCCATGAAATCTTTTTCTTCATCTGTTTGGGGAGACTAATCCTTAGAGAGACGGAAGTGACCTGCCAATGGTGTATTTACAACTTTGGCACTGCTCATGTTGAACCTCTTTAAAACACTACTGATGTACTTTGACTGAGATAACCACAACGTTCCTCGTTGCTTATGTAACGACCTACTACTTATTTAGCATTATTTTTTTTTATCTGTAAACTATAATATCATCTGTCTAAAATACTGCTAATAACATTCCAGGCCCAAAGGAGCACTGGGGAAGACTTTGTACGTTATACAAAACTAGGCAGCGGTAAACAAAAACTGGGAACTTCTATATACAATACAATACTAGAAAACTATAGAACTCTGGAATATATTTACAATACAAAATACCCAGTGACGTCACTATAATTTGAAAATTATCCCAAAACACTGTTATCTCAAAAATACCTACCCTTCTCACAAGGACATCTCAAGTCAACCTCTACCTGTGAGCTGGATCTCTTGAAAAATGATAAGTCACTAGGATGAGACAACGCTTAATAAGTGGAAATATGCTATTACTAGTGTGTGGTGGCTGAGTTACATATTTAAAATTCTAAAATAATACTAAAATCTAGGAAAACTAATAAACTGTACAGAATATATCTATCTATCATGTAATCTTTAAAATATGACTGTGTATCTGAGTTTTCTATCTAAAGGTACTGTTCGTATAATAATATAAATTGCTACTGTGTGATATATCTGTACATAGGAACTTCTGCTATACCCTGGGATCTGTATATCATGATATAACCCCTCATGATAGGGTCGTGCGGCCCGTAAGCTGGACTTACACTAGTTGGCCTACCAGGCAAGTCAATCTATATCTGTACATCTGCCAAACTAGCC
Source organism: Malania oleifera (assembly GCF_029873635.1). Lineage (NCBI taxonomy): Eukaryota > Viridiplantae > Streptophyta > Magnoliopsida > Santalales > Ximeniaceae > Malania > Malania oleifera. Next base: position 80,725,338 of record NC_080428.1, on the reverse strand, counting down.
CATTGCAATCTCTCCAGGCAATCTCCAAACTCTAACATCGTCTAACCGGCCACCTCAACCCAGCTCGCTGGGGAGAATGCAATCTCTCCTAGCTTGGCTAGACGGAATCCACATACTATCTGAGTTATATGGTTGCACTCTATTATGTACTAGCAACGGTACCGTGCTCTGCTGTATATTTATCTGTCAGTAATTTCCACAGGGTTCTATAACTGTGTAGTACTGTATACATATATAAATATATAATAATTTACTGCTTTTAACATGATCTCAAAATGAACCATAACACAATAATTCTGAACTGTATTATTTGGGATGTCTAACTGAAATATATATATATATATATATATATTATCTGTCTATAATATCTATGTTTTTTTTTTCTGTACTATCTATAATATCTGTATAAAATCTCTATATATAATATCCGTATACTTTGTATATAATATTTGTATGCTCTGTATATCTGCTGTAGCATCTTGATGCTATCACTGTATAATAATCTGTTCGAATAAATTGTCTGAGTGTTATGGTTTAGAAATCATGTTTTTCTTTGAAAATACTGTAAGTCTCATTCATTGCTAATAATATGAAATATCTAAATATCTGTTTATATGTAATACTGTAAAATCTATATATAGGGTACTGTAATAAACTCATGCATTTGAATAAACATAGTCTTATGCTCAATTTCTATAATTTTGCTATAAAAATAATATTCATAATTCTCTGAAAAATAATCTGGTATACATGCTTGTAAATACACTTTCATAATCTTCTGTATACATAATAAAAATTGCTAGTATAACATATTTCCCTTACCTTAAATATGAAAGCCCCTATAAAATTCTGGCTCTATACCCGCAGGATTCCTAACTCAACATCCTAGAAACAATACCCCCTAGAACAAAACATCAGTATTTCCTTACCTACAACATTTCTTACAACTACAAGGAATGCATAATCTGGGATTTGGGATGAATTTCAAATCAACTTTTCCCATGATCTCCTCTGGCAGACTTGCAGAGAACTTCGTCAGGAGCGTCGTGGTGGCCTCAGATCTTCAATCCGGGGAAAATGGAGCTAGGATCGAAGAGCGAAAGGAAGGGGGTCGTAGGAGAGAGAGAGGAGGGTTCTGAGCTGAATATTTTGGTTAAAAATATGAGTTTCAGCTATTTATAAGACTGGATTCGTCGACGAGACACGTCACCTTGTTGACGAGTTCTTAAGTAATTTTGTCGACAAACCCTACCTCCTCGTCGACGAAATTCAGACTGCCTAAAAACCCTCTCTCGGTATCTTCTCTTCGATGAGGTGTGGCTTTGTCGACGAGGCCTACTTATGCACTGGTCAACGAACTCCTTGTGTTCGTCGACGAGGCCCCGTGTAAAAATTTTTGAGTCATTATATTCAAAGTGCAATGTCGTCGACGAACGCCTGCTACCTCCTTCTGTTTCTGTTTCTATTTTCCTCTCTCTTTATTATTTAAATACCATTATTCTTCGGGTTATTACAACTTATCTCTAGAGTTCTGCATCCCAAGAATCTACTTTGCAGGACCAAGTCTTTCATATCAAATTCCTCTGACAATTGCTGCTTCAATTTTTTGATCTCTTCTATATCTGATCTTGCGACTAGCATATCAACAACATATAACAGTAGGATAATATAGCTAGTATGATACCTTTTGAAGTAGCAACAGTGGTCGGCATTGCACTTCCGAAAATTGTTCCTCTGTATACAACTGTCAAATTTCTTGTACCACTGCCTGGGAGCTTATTTAAGACCATACAAACTCTTCTTTAATTTGCATACATGATTCTCTTTACCTTTAACTAAGAAACCTTTTGGCTGTTGCATATAAATTTCCTCATCAAAATCACTGTGAAGAAATGTTGTCTTCACGTCCAACTGCTCAAGATGTAAACCCTCTAAGGCAACAATACTCAAAACAGATATGATGGTTATTAGCTTCACAACCGGTGCAAAAATATCAATGTAGTCAATTCTTTCTTTCTGTTCGAAACCTTTGACTACTAATCGAGCTTTATACCTTTTGGATCCATCATGCTCTTCTTTGATCCTATACACCCATTTGTTGTGAAAAGCTTTCTTACCATTGGGCAACTTAGCTAGTTCCCATGTTTTGTTGGAGTTAAGAGACTTCATCTCGTCTTTCATTGCAAGCTCCCACTTGCTCGAATCTCTTGCCTGACATGCTTCAACATAGCATTCAGGTTCTCCTCCATCTGTAAGAAGTAAATGATTCACATACCTCCTATTTGGTACATGCTGTCGAGAAGATCTCCTAAACTTTGGTACTGGAGTAGGAGGTGGTGGTGCAACAATCAGCTCCACAGGTTCCTCTGCTTGAGGATTTTCGGTATTCTGTTGAGGATTCTCGATGTTCCGCTGACGTATCCTTACACCTTTTAGAACATCATTCACATCTACAAAGGTTGTTTTAGACTCTGTAGATTCTGTTTTGTGTCTATCTTTGAACATCACCTTTTCATCAAAAATCACATCTTTGCTTCTGATCACCTTTTTGTTTTCATCATCCCAAATGCGATACCCATATTCATCTCCACCATGACCGATGAAGGTGCATTTCTGGGATTTCGGATCTAGCTTATTCCTGACATGATCATTGATATGTACATATGCAACACAACCAAAAACTTTCAAATGTGAAAGTCTTACCTCTTTATTGTTCCATACTTCTTCTAGTAGACTATAGTCCAATGGTACTAATGGACTCCTGTTAATCAAATAAGCTGCTGTGTTGACTGCTTCTGCCCAAAACATCTTTGGCAAGTCTAACTGCATATGCATACTTCTGGCTTTTTCTATCAACATTCTGTTCATATGCTCGGTTACACCATTGTGTTGAGGCGTACCTGGCACAGTTCATTTCATTCTGATACTATGCTCATAGTAGAATTTCTTGAACTCGGTGTCATCATACTCACCACCGTTATCTGTTCTTAGCTTCTTGATTTTCAAACCAGTTTTGTTTTCTACCATTACTTTCCAAATTTTAAAAGTATAAAAAACATCAAATTTATATTTCAGGAAGTAAACCCGTACCTTCCGTGAATGATCGTCAATAAATGTTACGAAGTAACGCTTCCCACCTATGGATGAAATGGTCGTTGGTCTCCATACATCTGAATGGACTAGCTCAAGTATTTCCTTCTTTGGGGTACTGATGTTTGTCTAGAAACTGTCCTTCTTCTGTTTCCTAAATATGTAATCCTCACATATGTCAATCTTCACCCATTGTAAATCACTCAACTTACCTTTTGAGTGCATCACCCTGAGTCTCTTCTCACTCGGGTGTCCTAGTCATTGATGCCATATGTTGCTATCATCATTTCTTGTAGTAACTGTAATAGACATGCATGCATTATGAGTTACATAAAGAGTACCATTTTTCTTACCTTGTGCAATCGTCAGTGCACCCTTCGAAATCTTCCATTCATCACTAATAAAAGTTGTGTTATATCCTTCATTTGCTAGTTAACCAACTGAGATCAAGTTCTTCCTTAGGTCTAGAATATACCTGACATCTCTCAGCTTCCATACTGACCCGTTCATCTTGATCTTCACTATCCCTTTGCCGGCAATGTCACAAGGTTGATCATTGCCAAGATATATTTTACCAAAATTACCTGATGTATACTCCTTTAGGCAATCTTTACTACAAGTGACATGGAATGAAGCTCCATAGTCTAACACCCAAAACTCCTTTTTGCTCTTCTTTCTTCAGACTTTTGCACTGGTTCTTGTAATGACCAATTTTTCCACAGTTCCAGCACTCAATAATTTTTGTGCTCCGAGAACCTGTGTTCTAAGAACCTCTGGAAATTTTGGATTTAGGCCGCCTGGGCCTAGATCTGCGACGGTTGTTTGATCGTCCATGCCTGTTTCCTCTGCCTCGACTTTCCATGTTTAAGGCTGAACTTGAAGTGGAACCATGGTTTGACTAGATTACAAGCTTTGATTTCCGTGCGGAGCTACTGATTGCAGTGATAACACCATTCCAAATTTTAGGCAACTGACTGAGAATAAGTAGGGCACAAATCTCACTATCAAATGTAATCTCGACTGAGACGAGTTGATCCGACAACTCGTTGAAATTATTCAAATGTTTACTAAAAATTTCACCTGCAGACATGGTCATAGTAAAAAATATTTTCATAAGATGTACCTTATTAGCGGCTGACGGCTGTTCGTACATATTAGAAAATGCATCCATCAAAGACTTGGTGGATGATATATCTTTGATATTAAATGCCACAGACTTTAACAACGTCATTCCGATGGCTCCAAGAGCTTTTCGATCAAGCAACTCCCACTCGTCCTCGTTCATAGATGTTGGCTTACCCTTCAATGGTAAGTACAAGTCCTTCCCAAATAAGTAATCTTCAATATTCATTTTCGAGAAACTGAAATTGTTGCCGTTGAACATCACGATCTTTGAGCTTTTTTCATTTAATATCTCGATTCGCTGATTTAGATATGAAATTAGTTCAAATGGATAGTACAGTTGGATCCAAAATGGTCAAAAACCTTAGAAATGGTTCAAGTCGTTCGAAAAATGGACCCAAAATAACTCCGAAAAACCCAATCAAATATTAGGTCAAACCTAATCAAATTTGGTCAATGGTTGTTGACGTGGTAGGTGTGGGGTCCACTGTTGACATGGCATCGTGGGGCCCACCTGCTGGCAGAGTCAGTGGGTCCCACTACTAACGTGGCAGATGACGTGGTAGCTGACACGATGCTGACAATACGCCGCTGACGTGGACTGGTCGGGTTAGATCGGATACGAATTCGGTCGGGTGCGGTTCGGGTCTGGAGCGGGGATCAGGTTGGTCCGAGTCTGGAGCGGGTCGCCGGGTCGGGTCAAGGTGGCCGGGTGAGGAAAACGCGTGGCCGGCAGGTCATCGGTGTGCGATGGCGCGTGAGGACACGAACCACTCCGAGAAAGTGCGTGTTGGCGTGGTCACGAACCACTCTGAACTCCTTTCGAGCTTTGGCTTGCACCGTTGGCTTTGTCTCGGCGAGGTGAACGTGATAGTGGCCTCAAATTTCAATTTTGAGCCACTGAACAGAGCTCTGATTTCGGTGAAAAACTCTAATCTGACCTTTCTACTCTAAATCAGTCTCTAATACCACTTGTTAGGACCCTGTGAGCAATCAGAAAAATTGAGACACCAGAAATTTACGTGGTTTGGTCAAATTCGACCTACGTCTTTGGAGCACACCACAATTCACTTAAACTGTTGGGAAAGAAAATACAATTCTCTCAGGCCTCTCTTATCTCTTCCTCACACTCTCTTCTACTTCTATGCTTTTCTCTGTACATACTATCTCTCAACAGTTTCTCTATTTATAGGTAACTGATAATTAATCACAATAAAGCACAATAAATCAAAACTCAGGAATTACATTCATCTAAAATAAATGGCTGCTGTTTACAGCTTGCGAACGCGTCTCCAACTTGCAGCTCACGCCTATCCAGCTCAGCTCACGTGTCTCGTGGTTCTAGCACAACTGTGCGGGTATAAATAGATGAACATAAAAAATATAAACTTTTATCATTTAAAAAATTCATGCTATAAATTATAGCCTTTTCAAAAAATATAAATTATTTTAAAGTTACATTTGAGAGTATGAATTTCAAATTTTAAATTTAGATTTGTGTAATTTTTTTTAAAAGATTAATATAATTATATATTTTATTTTATTCAAGTATAATATAATCTTATGTTTAGAGAGACATGAGATTTGGAGTTGCATTGAATTGGAATAAAATGAAATACAAAATTATCTTAAAATTTATTAAAATTTACCTAAATTCAATTCAAAGTCTGAATTCATACTCCCTAAATATAATTTGAAGGTTTTGTTCAATTTTTAAAATGATTTACGCCTAGGAAAGGCCAAACACGCAGGGGATAATCGGGTAAATGGATCAAAATCGGATCCGAGTACCTTGTTCCGGGTCTTATTAGGGCTTTGGAAGCACAGCGCCCCAGTTCGAAGACAGCTATTTACTTCTCAAAGCTTCTACGCACCTCTGTTTCATCATCACTCTATCCCTCTCTCTACTTTCCCTTCTGTCTCCGCCGTCGAATTCTTCGATCAGGTAGTTGCTGCGTGGAAAGCGAGGAAGGAAGAAGAAAGAAAGTGGAAGAAAATGGCGTTAGCGTTCGACGAGTTCGGACGACCTTTCATAATAATAAAGGAGCAGGAGCAGAAGAGCAGGTTGAGGGGTTTGGATGCTCAGAAAGCCAACATTTCCGCCGGAAAAGCCGTTGCTCGCATCCTCCGGACTTCCCTCGGTCCCAAGGGAATGGACAAGATGCTTCAAAGCCCCGACGGCGATGTCACTATCAGTTAGTTTACCATTCTCTTACTCCACGAATGTCTCGAACTTGGGCTTGTTTAGGGCTTTGATTCTTTATTTTCTTGTTGATCTATGGCTTGTGAATTGGCAATGAAGTTTTGGTGTAGATTTATTAGGGTTATTAGAGGAGGCTGTAATGATCCCAAATGTGATTTCGTTCGTTGCTTGGAAAACAGTGAAGTAGTTAAACCAGTTTATCTAGAAAATGGCATAACGAGGCTTTAAAATGTTGTAGTTGTAGCCATTGTATTCTTGAAGGTATGGGCAAGTATCTCGCATATGGATTAGTTGTTCTTTGAGATTCTTATCCGAGGTTCAAAACCGATTCATTTCTCCTAGCATCTTGCTGGTTTGTGGCGTCTTTTAGAGCTGAACAAGTCAGTTCTTATGCAAATTATTGTGATTAACCTTTCACAAACAGTACTCTTTGGCTTCTCTTTCATGGCTTGGAAAATTAAAAAAAAAATGATTTTTCCGCTACTCCATGGTTAAAAAAATTATTCCTTTTAGGATCTTTTAGCTTCTGGGTTAACTAACTTTTTACAAATGTATTGTTATCAGCAAATGATGGGGCAACAATTTTGGAGCAGATGGATGTTGACAATCAGATAGCGAAGCTAATGGTTGAACTATCTCGGAGTCAGGACTATGAAATTGGTGATGGCACAACAGGAGTAGTTGTTATGGCCGGTGCGCTTCTAGAGCAGGCTGAACGTTTATTAGAACGTGGTATTCATCCCATTCGGATTGCAGAGGGCTTTGAAATGGCTTCAAGGATAGCAGTTGAACATTTAGAGCACATAGCTCAGAAGTTTGATTTTGGAGTTACAAATATAGAGCCTTTGGTTCAAACTTGCATGACTACTTTATCCTCAAAGATGTAAGTCACCCCTTTGTAGTCCTCCAACATGCTTTCACATGGTCATTGGCATAAAAATATTTTGTGTTCTTGCCATATTTCTCTAGGAGAGTAGAATGGTATTTCATTAACATTCCACAGCATGCTAATTATCTCCTGTTTATAATGAGAATTTGTCCACAATTTGTTTCTTGCTTGATTTATTTATTTATTTGTTTGTTTCCTGTCTTATTCATTGCCATTCATTCATAGATTCGTTTTGTTTAAAGTTGAAGTTTAATGATAGCTTAGTGACAAATTCTTTATCTTTCCTTTCCATTTTCTAGAACATTTCCTGTCTCTTTTACTAGAAAAAAATTTGTCATTGGCTGCCCTCCCTGTCTTAGACATGGGTTTGTGGACTGTTTGCCCACGGTAAGTGGACATTGAGGTAGTTCTATGCTGTAGGAGTTAGTTTTCTTTATTAATTGAAGCCTAAATTTTGATGCAGAAATTGAGATCAAACAAAGAATTAGAATGCATTGATGGCTGTATGAGTTTAGGGAATGCGATGATGGGTGAAAGCTGCATTAGTTAGGGAGAGAACTCTAATTTTTTACTTTTTAGTTGATCCACACTAGTTTCTTTTCACCATAGAAATAACTCTTAGACTCAAGAGTTGGGTGAACACTGTTCACGAGCTCTTTTTGACATGGGTGAACCTGCCAATTTTATTTTGATATCCAATAGCTTTTTCTAGATTGCAATGCAGAAATTAAGATCAAACGAAGAATTATAATGCAGTGATGGCTATGTGAGCTTAGGGAGTATGATGTTGGGCGATGGCTGCATTTAATTAGGTAGAGAACCCTAACTTTTACTTTTTAGTTAATCCAAACTTATTTCTTTCCGGAAGAGAAATAGCTCCTAGAGTCAGAGTTGGGTGAACACTGTTCATGAGCTCTTTTTTGACTTTGGTGAACTGCCAATTTTATTTTGATATCCAATAGCTTTTTCTGGGATGCAAAAGTTATTGACGTGAATGGGCGGTGGATACTTTGGAAATTGGTGTATTAGGAATGGTAATGGCAATTGTAATTTTATTTTATTTTGAATTGTATGTTTTTTTTTTTGCTTGAAATTACCCATGATTAAATACATTTGCCATGATGATAATACAGCTACTTTTAGATGATTATGTAATTTACATGACTAATGACATTGTTATAGACTCATGACGACATCAGAGCAACTTTTGAAGTGATTGTACTGTTAGATGTTTTAGGTAGATGTGAATGTAAAACAGCCATTGTACTTTACATTGCAGTGTGAATCGATGCAAGCGCAGTTTGGCAGAAATTGCTGTTAAAGCTGTTCTGGCTGTTGCTGATTTAGAGAGGAAGGATGTTAACTTAGATATGATTAAAGTTGAAGGCAAAGTTGGGGGGAAGCTGGAAGATACTGAACTTATATATGGGATAATTGTTGACAAGGATATGAGCCATCCACAGATGCCAAAGCAAATTGAAGATGCAAAAATTGCTATATTGACTTGCCCTTTTGAGCCACCAAAGCCAAAGACTAAGCATAAGGTTGATATTGATACAGTTGAAAAGTTCCAGACCTTGCGTGAACAAGAGCAGCAGTACTTTGATGACATGGTTAAAAAATGCAAGGTGGGGTTAGCTGATCGCATGTATTTAATATTATATATATTTTCATATTTATGAATTTGACTCAGATAAGGGTAGCCTAGGTGCAATGGTAAAGTTGTCACCGCATGCCTTGGAGGTCATGGGTTTGAAGTGTGGAAATAGCCTCTTGCAAAAAATCAAGGTAAGGCTGCGTACTATAGACCCACTGTGGTCCGTCCCTTCTCTGAATGCCACATATGCGGGACCTTTGTGCACTAGGCTGCCCTTCTTTTATGAATTTGTCTCAGATCTGTTTCCTTTTGATTGTATGGGTAATTTTCTTCTGTGATCATTAAGCTGGGATGTAGATGTATATCTTATATACTCCTGATTCTGACTTGAGTTACAGGATGTTGGTGCCACCTTGGTCATCTGTCAATGGGGGTTTGATGATGAAGCAAATCATTTGTTAATGCATAGAAATTTGCCTGCTGTCCGTTGGGTTGGTGGTGTAGAGTTGGAGTTGATAGCAATAGCCACAGGTTTGAATGAATTCAGATTTCTATACTTATATTACTTATTACAGTTGCTATCTTTTTTACTCTGTTTTTATTCACACTACAACCTTGTTGTATCTTTGTAGGGGGGAGAATTGTGCCAAGGTTCCAAGAATTGACTCCAGAAAAGTTAGGAAAGGTATGTCTTCTACATTTATTTTCTCTTTCTTCTGTAGACAATAATATATCAAGGAAGATGTATTTTCCTTCTCTATCTAGTGAATGTAGCTGGTGACATAGTATTAATTGACAAATCGGAGTAAATGGCAGAACTCATGGAGAAATGACTTGAATAAGGTTGTAGTATAAGTTGGTTATAGATAGAAAACACGGTATGCATTGTTTATGAAATTTTGGCAGAAACAGGAATTGTAAAGATTGACAGTGGACCTTGACAAGAGCTGTCTTTGTGCTTAGAATACTGATGCTTTGCATTGTTGCTCTGTGTTGAGAAAAATCTGTCAAACAACAAAGAATGAAGAAAAAATTCATGTTTGTGCTGTAAGGCTGGTCACAAATTATGATGTAGCAAGGTTTTTGTGGTGGCTGTACAGTTGTAATCCTGCATGAGCAGTGGCCAATTAGTTTTGAAGGAAGGTAATTATGAGGGAGCTATAAGTTATCACTAAAGTCCTCTTTATTTTTGCACCATCATTCCTTGTAAATTTTCAATTACGCCCCAATTACACAAGTGTAAATGATTGAAATTAATGATAGCGTAAAGAAAATAGCGGTATCAAAATTGGATATGACGTAAAGGCGGTGTTGTTTAGAGGAAAATGATTTATGGGTTGATTTTTTGGAAAAGTGGGAATGTTTGCGAATCAGTTGTGTGAATGGAGTTGTTAGTTCTTACTGAAGAGAAGTTATTTGGTAGGTTGAATCTTGTATCGTAAAGTGTGCTTGTGTAACATGTCTTGAGTAAGCAAAATGAGTGATGGATGCATGGGGTTACTGTAGAGTTGAGTTTAGCTGGAATAAGGATGCTGGGATGGATACGTATATATTGAGAAGAAAATTCAAGATAGAAATAAATGCATCAAGGACCCATATTGTAAATGATAGTACTGACTGAGGACGAATGGGTTAGGATGAGACCATGGTTCGAAATCGCGGTCGCGGGTAACGTCGCGAAACGGTCGCGGGTCGTGGGAGACGCGGGTGTTACGTAACAGGAAGCGGGCGTAACAGTCGTAAATTTTTTTCATGCATGCACAACCATGCCAAAATTTAAAAATAAGCATGAAATCCATTAATACATGATTTTTAATGAATTTTGAAGGCTTTCATTCAACCTACAAATGCTTTTTAATAGGCATTATGATTTTTATATTAATTTTAGTGCGCTGTTTACAAAAAAAAGCATATTTTTTTTATAGTTTACATTACTTTAATGAGTAAAAGGATGTAGAAATGTAAGAATCAATTAATTAAAGTCATAAAGTTACTAAAAATGAATCAATACTCAATAAACTTAATACTTAATATACACATTACACATACATGAATTTAAAAAGTAATTAATATCAAATATCAATAAATAGTTGAAAATACATGAATACAATATTACAAATTTATAACATAACACATGTCACCACCAAAAAGAATGACGTGGAGGGTCTTCATAATTTGCATCTGTATCTTGAGATTGGGATGGGAAATTATCTCCCCATCCTTGTGGAAATACATAGTTGAATGAACCCAAGTTTGCGTCATTTTGTTGTTGCTCTTGAAAATGTACTGGTGATGAAAATTCTCCTGAATAATGTCTATAAGTTGGGGCAGGGGCTGGCTCTGGGTAGTGTGTAGAAGAAGACTCACTAGATCCTGAGATTCCTGATCCACTGGGATAAAAATGTGAGTCACGAGATGCATAATGTGGATATGCTGGATGAGATCCATATGATTGTGATGATGAACCATCTAAACCAAACTACGAACCACACCATATGAATCTTTAGTAGAATCGCTAGGGTCACCACGAGCATTCCTTCTCCTGGGTTGTGAAGATTGGTTCCCTGGAGGAATACCCAAGTCATAATTTTCAGGTATGTCATGTAGTCCATAAGGATCAGAAGGATATATATCCCTTCCAAATGATGTCCCTGTATCATATCCATAATTATATTCTACACCGCCGCCTCCACCACCACCACTTCCACCCCCCCCAACCCCAGCTCTAGCACCACTATTACCATCATCATCACTTGGTGGGCTCAAACCAAGATTGTCATCACTTTGTGTACGTTCAGGGCTTGAACTTGAATCATCATGCGCGTTTATTGGTGGTTGATCATCTCCTTCTGTAGTACCACCAACCTCTTCATTTAACCAATTTGAATTGTCCTGACCGTCGAGTAGTGGTGTCTCTCTCTCCTCTAACCATTGACTTAAAGGATCATCTTCTTCGAAAATGTAGTCCAAATTGATAGGATTGAAACCCTCTTCAATTTCTCGTTGGCTTTTTCTCATTGTACGTCTTAACTTTAACCTCATGTTGTAATGTACGAAAACAAGTTTTTGTAGTCTCATGTACTTTAATCTATTTCTTGTTTTCCTATGGATGAGGCTAAAGGTGCTCCAATTACGCTCACAGTTCGAAGCTGATGTGGTCTGGCTAAGAACTCTAATTGCTATTCTTTGGAGCTTAGGAGCACACAAGCCATAATGAATCCACCATTCAGCTGCATAAATAATTAAAAAGAGTTTTATGTTAGTATAGCGTATTTCAAAAGTCAAATTTGAACACAAAGAGAGAAAATAGAGTAATTCTCCATTATTTAGCTATATAGCCATATTTACTAGGATTTGTTTGTTTCATTGTCCTTTGAGCCAACGGGGTTCCAAAAGTCTTCTGCCTATCTCGATATAGCAACAACTAAAAAAGGATGATTGTGAAATATAATTAATTAATTAAATGTATTAATAATTATTCTTAAAAGTATTACAGAATACTAGAACAATTCATTATTCAATTTAATGGAACCAATACTTACTTGATTAATAGCCCGAATTTGAGTATCTATATCGGGTACCAACTTGGTTATCACTTTTTTAACTCCATCCATGACTTCTCTAGCAACTTTAGGGGAGGGTGGGGCACCATAAAGAAATTGTGGGTTCAAAAAATACCCTACAATTAAATTTAGAAACATATTAATCAATAGTTTTCTAATGCAACTATGCATAATTTAAAAGTTAAAATAATAAGAAATTGTATTTGATTTACACTTACCAGCAGCGTGCAAATCTTGGTGCAACTGAAAACTCCACCGGTTGTCAATAATTTTCCAATAGTCTTTGTAAAACCGGCGATCTTTTTGAATGGCCAACTTTGCCCTATCAATTGTCTCGTATATGAAGCCCATGGTTGGTTTTTCATCACCATCAACCAATTTAAGAACTTTCACCAAGGGTTCTTGCACTTTAATTATATTAGAGGCGTTTTGCCAAAACTCTTTGCCTAAGATAATTTTCTTTTAATCATATGCTGGGTCTGATTTTGCCATTCCAAACCTTGAGTTTTTCCAAGCATCAGATGTAAACATTTCCCTTAGTGCTTGTTTATGCCTGACAATAGTCTCCAAAGCAATGAAATTTGTGGCAAATCGAGTGATGGCAGGGCGAAGTAACTCTCTATTATTTGTGAATTTCTTCATGAAATTCACTGTTCATGTGTGGTTGTAAATAAATGAGGTTATTGTTCTTGCATCTTCTAACACCTTCTTCACGTTACTTTTCTTACCAATATCTTCAAGAATAAGGTTTATGCAATGAGCTGCACATGCTGTCCAGTAGAGATTGGGCCTCTTCTGCATTAATAATTTTCCTCATGCCTTCATTGCAGCTTCATTATCAGTCACTATTTGGATAACATTCTCCTCTCCAATTTCTTCAACCACCTCGTCCATTAATCTGAAATGAAATTATAGATTCAATAATTACTACTATTTAATTAAAAACATGCAAGTCCATAATACTATTTGCATATACAATTAAAATTAGAAAATTACTTGAAATAATGTTCAGCTGTTCTGCTTGGCACATTAGAGGCATCAATTGATTTGTGAAACACGGTGCCTCTTGCAATAAACTAAAAAGTTTATAATGTGTTTTTTAGTTGGTCTTGACCAACCATCACACATAAGTGTTACACCTCTCTCCTTTCAAATTCCAGCAAAAAAGCTATATAATTTTTCATTTCTTGATACTCTTGCTCCAAATAAATTTCAGATATCTCATAGGGTGATGGACCCTTCACCCCCTTTCCAACCTTTGCAGCAATATCAAGCATAGGCTGGAATCCGATTATAAATTAGGAATTTTCCAACTGCTTTTCCTAATTTACTTCTTAAACCTTTCAGTAACTCTGTGTTGATTTTTGGTTGTTTCGCACTCTTGCTTCTTTCTAAAATAGGATCCATTGCCTTTAGTCTAGCTTCAGGGGCATCAGGATTGATCCATTGTCGTCCACTACCTCCAGCTTCTCGATCACTATAAGATCGAGCTCCTGCTCTATTGAAACCATTGGTAGCACCACTGCAGAGCCACCTCCCTCTTCATAAATATTACCCCTTCCAGTTGTTCTTGCTCGAAATCTTTGTCTCTCTTCCCATTGTTGTTGTGATCGCATGCTTTCTTGTCGAGCAAATCTCATACTTTCTTCTTCCAAATCTTCTTCATCGCTCAAATTCTCAAAATCTCCTCTAATTTGGGCTTCTGCTTCTTCTTGCCTTTTTTTTTTATCTCTTTTCTTCTCAGCATACTGTTGTAGATGTTTCATCATTTGTTCACTTACTTGTGTGGTCACATTTGAGCATCCAGCTACTTGACCCTTTTTATGTGCCAAGTGTTGTTTCAAGCGTGTAATGCCCCCTTTGATTATCTTCTCACTTAACTTACACATAATAACATGTCTATTACCGTCCACCGCAGTACCAAAATGCCATCCAATATCCTTACTAGGTAAGTTTTTATTTCCTCTATCACGTGACATATTGATAGACTTAATTTGATGATCTCTACACAAAATATAAAGAAAATACAAAGTTACAACCTTCCTACAATGGCAGGAATAATATAATTAGTAATTTAGTAAATATTAAATAATAAGTACTAAATAGTCCTAATTTTAAATACTTATTACGTAAAAATAAAGTATAATATTTGATTAAAAATAATAAGTAATGTTTATTATTTTTATATTTAAATAAACAAAATTATAAAATATTAGATATTTTATTACAAAAAAAATATATTCCTTTATCTTTAAAAAGATATTTTCATTATTTTTTATAGCTTGATTTTATTTTCATTTATAACTATAAGAAATTAACATTGTAATTTTAAAAGTGAAAAATATTTTTGCTCTACTTTCATATACATCACAGCATCACAAATAGAGATCCATATATTACAAATTGACTATTTAATATTTTAAGCATTTTCTCAGTATATGGATTAAAATTAAAATTTTCTACAAATTCCAATAGTAATTAGTAAAAATCAGATTTATTAATGTATTAACTATTAGGTTAATTTTTTTTTTATTAAGTTATCAATTTTTATTTTATTTGATAACTAAAAACAAAAAATAGATGTAAACATTTATTTTACCTAATTTTAAATTTAAGGTCAAAATGATGTTTTAAAACTTAAAAAATATTAATAAACAGGGTCACCCTACTCAAGAAATGGCAAGTATACACATGTAACATAAAATGGGTGACAGATGTTATTTAATTTTTTTTTCTTTTATAATATGAATATTATTTAATATTTTTTCAATAGATGGGAGTGAATATGATATCTTCTTTATCAAAATGACCACTTTGTCCTGCTGACATAAATAGTATGTTATCCAATTGGTGCCATGAATTAATTTTATTTCTATAAGTTTGGCAAATCCTAAGACTAAATATTATAATAATTGTGCAGAGTATTCCTTGGAATTCTTTAAGAATGGTGAAAAATAGAGCTCAATTAAGCCTAGATAATATAAAATGCCATCACATGGATGTCTTGTGTACATACATTATTTTAATGCTTTGTTTAGATGGTGAATGCAGTAGTGGATAATAGGATATTCAAATATTATTATAAAAAAGGCTTCAATTATTATTGGTAAATATTAATTATTTACTAACCTTAAAAAATATTAATTATATACTATTAATAATTGCTTGCTATGTCATGGAATTAATTTTCATAATTATCTTTCAAAAAATATAATACAATTAAAATATTTATAAATTAAGGAAATTTTATTTTACATAATTATTAATGATTTCTAATTTTTTACTCTATTAAATTACTTTTTTTTTTAAATTCAATTTAACAAACCTATTTTACAACAAAATATAATTTAAAAAAAAAAATAGAATGAAAAGTGCTGTGGGTGCAACAAAATATAATTTAAAAAAAAAAAACATAATGAAAAGTTCTGTGGGTGTTGAGTGTTAGTGTTAGAGTGTCTCATACGCTGGGGCCTGGGAGTCGAGTCAGACCGAGAGAGGGGAGGGATTCGAGGGAACTCGGAGGAGCCTCGAAGGAGCGAAGGCTGCGAAGCACGAAGCAGCGATGACTCCAAGCTCCGAAGCTGAAATCGAGAGGCTGGCTGGTGGCGACTGCGACGACTAGCGGAGGAAGGTGCCGACTGCGACGACTGGCGGAGCTGCTGCAGACCTGTCGCCGTCGCCGGTGACTCGCCAAGTTGCTGGAACTGCAAGTCTGCAATTCCTGAGTCCTGGAAGGCTGCGAAGTGCAAAGATGAGTAGATCTGCTCGGTAGCCTCGGTGTGCTCACTCTCAGGCTTCAAAGCCTTCTTTTTGCTTCGCCCAACAAATTTTCAAGGTCAGTTTGTAACTTTCCATTTTACCCTTTGAATGGCAGATGGGTGTGGGGACTGGGGAGAGGGGGAAAGCAGCGCTGCTGCCTGCTGCTTGCAGCAGAAAGCCTTCAGCGAATCTGCGACCTGTCGGCCATGTAACGGACGTTACGACGTGTAACGTTGGGGTATCGGCCGTTACGTGCCGTTACGCCTACGTAACGGCCGTTATGGCTATGAATTTTTTCCGAACCGCATTATCGGCCCGTATTGGTTTCGGGGCTTCAGATTTCCGTTATGTGTAGCGTAACGGCCGTTATTTAAAACCATGGGATGAGTAACATCTTGAATATCTGCACACATCTCTGTGTATATACAAGCCCATGTGCATGTTGAAATGTACGCAAATAAGCTAGGAAAGGGAGTCGATATCAAACAGTAAGTTTTTGAGAATCCTATACAATGTAGTGCACATTTATAACAGGTTCTACCTTGTGATTATTGTGAAGTCAAGTTTTGTATAATTGAACATAGTTGGGATGGACATCTCTTGAGAAGACATCTTGAACATTTGCACACTTCTCATTTGATATGCACATACACATTTGCTGGATACATGAATTTTTATTATATGCACATTTTCGTTGAAGTTATTTGTGCTTTTCGTATGTTTCCACATTTAGTACCAGTTCACAAAGTTTACTTCCAATTCTCAGATTATCTCTTACAAGGATGGATTCCCAAGCTGCTTTGCAAGTGAATGAAACAAATTTTTTGGGAGCTTTAGCTCACTGGCACAGCCTTCCAGGCATAAGTAGCTGCCCCCCTTCCTCTTGGTTGGTTGTGGGAAAGTTTTGACTGAGAACAAAGTTTCACCACCCCCCATTTGATGGTATCTTCCAAATGATTGTTGATTTTAGTTTTGCGTGAGGCCCTAGGAAGGTCTCTGCTTCCAACACAGAGTCTTGGACTTCTCTTCTAGAAGACAGGTCTCAAGCCGCTACCAGTCTCCCCAATAGGGACCACATTAGCCACCAAATCATCCTCCTTGATTCTATTCCCATGCCTACTAACAAACACAATAAATTTGAAAAACCCATTTTCACCATTTATGATACAGTACTTTTC
The DNA here is from genome assembly GCF_029873635.1 of Malania oleifera. Taxonomy (NCBI): domain Eukaryota; kingdom Viridiplantae; phylum Streptophyta; class Magnoliopsida; order Santalales; family Ximeniaceae; genus Malania; species Malania oleifera. The sequence continues at coordinate 80,707,937 of NC_080428.1, read as the reverse complement.
CAGAGCTGGAAACTATGGGAAATCCTAACCTCAACAGAGAACTAGCCCCCATTTGCAAGCCTAAACTACTTCACAATAACTGAGTTCCATGAAACCTCCTCTCCTTAAGCCAATAGGGCCTGATTGCAAACTGCCTCAAAACGCTGGCCTCTCCATCTCTGATTGAGGAATGCTCAAAATTCCATTCAATTGAATGGAAATGGAATTTTGTTTCCTCATTTCAACTTTCCCAATGTTGGAAGTTGATAAGCTATATAATATTTTCTTGATTAAGGTTAGCTTGTCTTCTTCTGATAGATAATGCCTCTTCCACCCCTGCAAGCCTAATCTTTCAACAACATGGCTTTGGCCTTATGTGAAGCTTTAGAATCAAGTTGCTTCAGGTTCCTTGCTTCTCAAACTGGGATAATTTTCCTTTTTCTAAACATTTTTGAAAGATTTTCCATACATCGACCACAAACCAAGCCTTAAGTACCATTAGGTCTGGTTAGCTACATGAATCTTTTTCCCCCAATTTAAGCAATCTTGGGCAATTTCTTCTGGCTATTAAAAAAATCCTCTCATTCCTACTTACTCTAGGTCTGCCCTACCCCTTCTATTGCCACTAAGGGTCACTAGCTAACTCCTCGTTGGTGCTTTATTTGGCCGACATTGCACATGCTCAAATCATCTAAGCCATCTCTCCCTCATCTTATCTTCTAGAAATTCTATGTCTAACCTATTATGAATATGTTCATTCCTTAATTTATCTTTTTACGATATACCACTCATCAACCTTAGCATTCTCATTTCAACAACCTTTACCTTTTGGATATGTTGTTTCTTAGTTGCCCAACATTTTGATCCATATAGCATAGTAGGGTCTCATAGCCATCCTATAAAATTTTCCTTTTAATTTTAAGGGTATTCTACTACACACGCCGAAGCACTTCTTATTTTACCCTCCTTGTTTAACTCTATGCATAGCATCTTCTTCAATTTCTCCTTTAACTTGCATAATAGATCCATGAGTTCAAAAATTACTAGTGCTATTAATTTCTTAACTATCGAGTTCAATATTTCTCCAATATTCCTCCTATCATTGAAATTACATTTTATATATACTGTTTTATTTTTACTTATTTTAAAACCTCTACATTCTAAAGCTTTTCTCTATAATTCTAACTTAGATTCTACTCATCCCATAGTTTCATTAATCAAGACAATATCATTTGCAATCAACCCACTGGATCTTCATTTTGGATACTCCTAGTAGGTTTGTCCGTCACTAGTGCAAAAAGATAAGTGCTGTAAGAAGATCCTTGATGTATACCTATTATGATTGGAAATTCCCTAGATTCTCCACCTATGGTCCTAAGGCTAGTCATTATTCTATTGTACATATCCTTAATGACATTAGTGTACCTTCTCCATACTCCCCGCCATATAACTTCCTTAGATGCATTATCATAAGCTTTTTATAAGTCAATGAAGACCATATTTAAGTACCTTTTCTTTTCCCTAAACTTTACCATTAGTATTCTTAAAAGATATCTAACTTTTGTGATTGATCTCCTAGGATAAAACTAAATTGATTTTTTAGAGTTTCGTTTCTAACCTTCTTCTTTATTCAATTACATTTTCGCTATAGTTTCATTGTAGGACTCATAAGGATCCCACAATAGTTATTACAATTTTGAATATCTCCTTTGTTTTCGTATATAGGTATTAAAGTGTTATTCCTCCATTCATTTGACATTTTCTTAGCTTTTATAATTGTGTTAAATCAAGTGGTTAAACATGTTATCATCTAAGCATTTCCTAAATTTGATTTGGATGTTATCCATTCCCGTAGCTTTTCCATTTTTCACTTTTTTTAATGCAAATTTAACTTCATTAGCTCTAATATGCAAATTTTATATCTAAGTTTAAGCCTTCTACGTAGTTTTCATTAAATATCTAATTGACGTAACTTCTTTGTCTTCTTTTATGTTTTCTTCTTTAACTGAGACACTATCATCCTCATTTTTTATACACTCTATATTACCTAAGTTCTTGTTCTTTATTTTTTTTAGCTCTAGCAAGTTTAAATATGTTGCTTTCCATTTTTTTTTTTTGTATCTAATCTTTTGTATAAATTACTATATGCTCTATATTTAAATTTACTAATGACTCTTTTTGCATCTTTTCTTGCCTCTTTATACTTTTAGAAGTTTTCCTTGCCATGTTTATACCAATTTTTTTGTCTTTACAAATTTTTGGACACCTTGATCCCATCACCACCTTCCTTTACTAGTTGAGAACTTTGCTCTAGATTCATCCAAAATCTCTTTTGTTATCTTTTTAATAGAGCCAATGTTTTAAATCGCGGTTGCGGGTAAAGTTGCATCACGATCGTGGGTATCGTGGGATGCGGGAGAAGCAGATGTTATGTAACATGAAGCGGTCGTAGCGGCCATGATTTTTTTCCATGCAAGCACAACCATGCCAAAATTGAAGAATAAGCATGGAATTTTTTAAAACATTATTTTTAATGAATTTTGATAACTTTTATTCGATGAACAAATTCTTTTTAATATGCAACATGATTTTTAAATTAATTTTAGTGCACTGTTTACAGGAAAAGTCATTTTTTTAATACCTTCCACTACTTTAATGATTAAAAAATTTAGAAACGTAACTGAAAATAGAAACTAATTAATTAGAGACATAAAATGAGTTAATATACAATTATACATGCACATGAAATTCATTAGCATCAGTCAGTGAAATAGTTACTTCTAATAGTTCCATATAATTTTATCATTTTCTAGAAATTTAATTTTAAATTTTTCCTATTCAAAATAGCAATAAGTCAATAATTAAGCAAGCATAAATGTTTGGGACATTAGGGGTTAGGCAATTTAGGCCCATTAAGCAATTTAAGACTAAACAGATAGCTGTTTCATTGTATTTAATACTTAGTAGTTAATACTTGGCAGTTACATATTCTTTTGTATCTTCTAACAATTTTAATTTTTAAATTCTCTAAATATCAATAGCTAAGTATAGCAATTTAGGCCATAATTTTAATTTTTAAATTCTAATATTCAAAATATCAGTAACGAAGCATCACAATCTAGGCCATTAGGGATTAGGCAATGTAGGCCCATAAAGCAAATTAATTAGTTAAGCTATTGCGTAGCAAATGAGCAATTAAAAGTATAAGTAACTAAGTACTAAGTAGGAAGTTGAAGTAGTTAAGTTATAAACATTGCATAAGCTTAAGCTGTAAGTAGCAAATTAATTAATTAAGCACTTATGCTATAAGCATTGTTTAAGCTTAAGTCATAAGTAGCAAATTAATTAGTTAAGCTAATAAGCTGCGTAACTTGCTTTAGCAAAAAAAAAGGGGGTTGGAATAAATTGAACATGCTGGCAATAGGCAAGACCACGAACAGGAAGTCGAGAACTCACGAACACAGAGCGTCTCCCATTCCTGAACCCTCTTCAAAGCTCAAACCCTCTTTGGATCTACTCAAACCCCAAGTTTCTAGCTTGATTTCTTACTCAAATCTACCCAAATCACTTCCAAACATCCACAAATTTCTTCCCAAATGGATGAAATTTCAAACAAAAGGAAGGGGATGCAGTAGATCACCTTCATATGGCGATTTCAAGCACAAATTTCTGTTTTGGCAGTCATAGATCACTGTATCTAAGGTGGACGACCTTGGGGAGAGGGAGAATTGCGGCAAAACTCGGAAAAATCAGGAATAAATGAGGTATTTTTCAGTGTATAGGGATCTTGGCAGGGAATGGTGGTGTAACTGGCCGTAACGGAAGCATTACACCGGTTATGGCCGTGATTTATTTTCCTCACCACTATAGCGGTCTGTATCGATATTGGGGCCTTGAATTTCGTTATGTGACGGCCGTTATGCTTACGGCTGTTATTTAAAACCATGAGTAGAGCTAGCTATCCTACTCGAAAGAGTGTTTGCATTGACACTATCCCCTTTTGTCCAATCACCTTCCTTGATCATTTTATTTTTAAATTTTATTATATATTCTTCCTTTAGGTACCACTACCTAGTTCTTTTGCATTGTTTTATTTTACACAGTCTCTTATGTTTTTTTAATAAATATATCTAGCACTAGAACTCTATGTTGTGTGGTTAAACTTTTACTTGGGATAATTTTTTACAATCCATGCATGCTAAACTATTTATCATCCTAGTTAAGAAAAAATCAGTTTGATTTTATTTTGTCTTATGTTTGAAGGTTATTAAGTGTTCTTCCCTTATCTTAAAGCTTTTATTCATTGTAATAAGATCAAATGACTTGGCAATGTTTAGGATCATCTCTGGTCTCGTTTTTTTATCTCCATATCCATGTCCTTCATGTATCCTCTCATAACCTTTATTGTCCTTTATAATGTATCCATTTTCATACGCTCCTATGAATATTTTCTCAGTATTTAACTCTTCCCCCAAAAAAAAAAAAAATGTTTTTAAGGATTTCTGCTAAGCCTATTTGAGGAGCATTAGCACTAATTTCATTTATTATCTATTGACCCAAGACCATCTTAATTTTTATGATATTATACCCTACTTCTTTAACATCTGCAACACTATCTTTTAGGTCTGTCTACCATGACTCCTACCCCATTCTTACCAAAGTTTTAAAATCCTGATTTTTTAGTTTCTTTAGCTTTCTTTCCTGCACACTAGTCCTTATACTCATTTGCCTCTAGGACCACATCCAAAATCTGTCTACATGGCAAAAGGTATATTGTGTTTGAGAAACCAGCTCACCAATTGTATCCTTTGTTTTGAGAAAAAACTACTAGCTTTTAATTTATAAACATGCCCTCTCAAGCTTACGGTCTGAAATCCCTGGTTTCGAATGAACACTGTGAAAGTGGTTTTAATGCATTATAGATTCTCGTAAATGATCCCTCCCAGTGGAGGTGGTCATTGAATGTTTTTAATGTGTTCCATGAGTGTTTGAAAGAACTCCATTGACATCTCATCAGGTTTTCAAGTGCTTTACCCCCTAACAAGTGTTGAGGGCAGCTTCCACTCCCTTTCAATCAAAGCCCTGTCCTTCTCACCAAATTCGAGCACATCAAGTGGCCAGGAGTTTGTTGTGTTGGTGCATAACTGCTTGTAGAAGCTAACAACCCCATCAGAAGTCTCCTAAATAGTTTATCACTTTAGATTTGGATATAAGCTTCTTGTTCTTTGTCCATGAGTGATCTTGTAGTAGAACCAGGTTATTATTAGGTTTGTAAATGGGATGTACTTAGAGCAGGAGGATATAACCGAACCTGGCCCCTCAAAGGACTCAACCCACCTGCCCAAATTCGCCTTGGAGCATAGTTGGTATACCCCATACCTGTCGCACAAGATCCTTCTGAAACTGTTGGGCCAAGAGTTAAAAAAAATTATTAAAAGTTGGCGAAGCCTTTATGCTTTTAAAAGCTTGAATATGCTTATATTGTGATGCAGGGGCAGCATCAAGATTCTGCGCCATGGGATAATTTAGAAAAAATTAGAAGAGAGGAAGGAAAGGGAAAGGGAGGAGAGAGGAGATACCAGGGGGGAACTCACGTTCAATTCCAATTCAAATTCATCAATAACTGCCTACATCATGGCTTTCACACACTATTTATAAGAAATCCTCTAAACACTTGAAATTACACACATACCCCCAAAATTACATTGCATTACAAACATACCCCTAGAATGCACAATGACTACAAACAAGCCCTCAACATAAATAATCCTAATACAAGCAAACTGCACACATACTTAAACAACTAACTAACTAAGCACATTTGGGTTTTATACCCAATAAATCATTCACCTTATTCTTTGACATAGGCCTCCTAATTGGGTCGAAATGATCCATCCAAATAGCTGCTTTTCGTACTACATCAATTCCCTCCTTCTGAAAAGAACTCGCTCCATCGAGTTCGGGAAAGCATGTAGGAGTCCATCACCATGAATAGAATCATCTTGTTTTGTAAGAAAGGAACCAACAGTACATTTCAACTTGGTGAATGGAGGAATTCGTGATGACCTCAACTTATACTCCTTGTTGTCAATAGAGAGGGAATAAGAATTCTCACATCCATCATGCTTCACCTTCCTGTCAAATAACTGAGGTTGACTCAAGGATATGACAAATTTTGAGAGGAAGGATGTCACATTGCACCGTCTCCATAGTGGAATCATTCTTGAAAGTAAGTAGCGATCATGGACCTTCAAGTTGGTATTATTCACCTAAGCAATTTTGTATGGTTCAGGATGAGGCTCAACTTCCAAATTTAACTTCTTCACAGCTTCTTCAGAAACTACATTTGTGCAACTACCAGGATCAATAATCAAAGGACACAGCTGTCTTTTGGCATATCACTTGAGTTTGAAAGATGCTAGTCCACCTCCAATCCCTTATCTCTTTAATCTTGTGGGAAGAGAGCAGATGTCAAAGCACTAAACAGGTTCTCTATTGCCATCATCGTCTAAGTCACTTGGAATTTCTATTTCAATTTCAACTACTTGAGTATCATCATCATTTTCTTCTTCTTTTTCTGCAACAACCATGAATTGGTTAGGACATTGTGCAACACGATGTCCAAAACCTTGACATTTAAAGAATTCAAGTGATAGTTGGCTCTTAGAAGTTGTTCCGGAATGCTCAGGAGTCTTTCTAGAGGTATTAGTCTGAACACCTTTACCTAATTGCTCAACTCTACTGTCTTCTTTCGTACAACTCCACTAGTACTCTTCTCAAGCCGAAGAGCTGATGTAGTTCTAGGAGGATTACGTTACATGTCCCTCCTCAATCTGAGCAGCAATCTGTGTTGCATCGCCGACTGTAATGAGACGGCATGCAGTAAGTTTGGAGGCAATAGCTGGCTTCAAACCTTCTCTGTACAAAGCTATCATAATGTCCTCTTTCCATTTTATATCGGCACGAGAATCCAAATGATAGAATCTACTAATGTACTCAATCATTGTCTTTTCTTCTTGCTTCAAATCAAAGAGCTGGAGATGAACATGCTGCTGATAATTGGGAGGCACAAATTGCTTCTATATGGCTCACTTCATCTCATCCCACGTTGTACCCTCACCAAATCTCCTCCTTTTAAAGATCTCCCTTTGTTTACTCCACCAAATTTGAGCAGTTCCCTTCATATTCAATTCAGAAAAGTACTACTTTTTAGCTTCATTCATGTCATACCATCGGAAATAATACACTAAAGAATACATACGAGCCCACAAACACAGACCCACACATATTTGCATATTAATTTGTTTATATTCGGGGCTGATTTGGAGTGGATTCTATGTTAAGCGTAGCAGCACTTAGGGTTGGGAAATACAATCCCCACTTATATCCTCGAATCAGGCTTGAATCACAAAATCAATTGCAAACCTTCGTCTCTTTAGGGAACTACACTTCTGCCCTATATCAGGGCGAAACAACCAGTATATACTCTTTTTGAGAGTCATAAACCTCTTGGTTTTCTGCCCCTACAGGTTTCTTTCTTCTAGCTTTCTCTTCCACTGAGAGATTACCTCTTTCAACCTTCACTCTTGCTCTTTAATATCATTGAAAATACTTCCCAAAAAATCCATCTCTCTTTAAATCTCCATGCAAGTTCACTTTCTTAGCATTACAGCAGTTGGTCGATCTTCCACATTGTAATAATTCCACCCTTAAATATCTCTTCTAGAGCTTCTTTGGTCATCTTTTGTCAAATCAGGAAAGACATTTCCTCTTGGATGTACCTCCACTATCCACCAGAATAAGGCAGTGATATGAAGCCGTGCTGGTCAATCAAATCTGGAGTGAATTAGGGAACATCTCATCCCACTTAACTGAGAGCAGAAACCTGTCAATTCTTGAAGGGATCACATTTTTCCAGTTATTTGATCAAGTGAAAGAGTTAGATAAAATAAATGAAAACAAATGGTACATACTACATACTACACATAGCTAAACAGTGGTATTCAAAATCTTGTCCCACACATCAGCGGTAATTGCACTTACCTTTTACTTCACTGTTGTCTTAAAACTTCTGTCTATCTCTGTTTCCCATAGGGCTGTGAACACCTGAAAAATGCCACTTGACTGACATTTCTTTGAACAGGGGAGAGAGAGAGAGAGAGAGAGAGTGACTGTGTCAGTACCTCCGATTTGTTGAAACACCTCCTCTTGGATAATGAACCCAAACCGTTGCCTGAACATTGACATGTGGCTACCTCCTGCAATTGGCTGCTGTCTGCCTAATCCATTTTCCTTATATATTGGATTAATAAAATGCAAGTTTATGCAGTTACTTGCGCATTCAAAGAATATTTTGTTCCGTCCTTGTTTATGCTATCTAGGGACTGCTGACGTATTTCATAATGTTTCCTACAAGAGAATTTGCGATATTCTTGCTGGAAAATCTTTTTGCTTGTTAAATGCCTGCAACTTACCCATTATTATTTCATGTTCTACTTGTGGACTGATGTTTTTAAGTAAATCTTCTTACTTTGTATTGGCTAATTCTAATTTTTGTTTATATCTTTTTTTCTTAGGCTGGTTTAGTTCGTGAAAAGTCCTTTGGCACAACAAAGGATCGAATGTTGTATATTGAACACTGTGCAAATTCAAGAGCTGTAACCATATTTATTCGTGGTGGTAGGGATATGATTTTTGTGCTTTTCTTTTGTCTTGATTATTTTGTTTCACCCAATATTGGTTGATAATACCTGAGTTCTTAGCATGAGAGAGGCTATTCCTTTCTGTGTTGTGTGCTTGATCTATCTCTGTGGAGTTTCTGTATTCTTGCTTTATAATTTGTGCTTTATTTTTAGCACATTCTAACTTTATGTTTATTGGATGGTGGTTCACATTCAAAATTTTTTGTAACTATTATAAGTAGAATCTCCCAACTTGTGATTCGATTCAGATGATTATTATTAATTCTACACCAAATCTATTCAAATCTTACTAGCAAATCTTAAAACAACTGAATCGTTGCCAAATCTATTGATTCACCTTGTGAATCTATGAATTGATATTTGATCCGAGTGATTCTGGGCCTATCATGTCATGATAAACTTGACTAATTAAAAATCCTTAAAACTACTATTTTTTTTTTTTTGCTTTTCTTTTTTACACAATTACCTTAAATTCCTCGTCTTCACCAGTTTTGTGCTAAAAAAAGAAGTGAATATAGTACTTGTTGCCTTCACAAAACCATTCATCATTCTAGGAGGACTATAATGTTCTTTCATTGAGAACAAGGGGCAAAACACTCATCGTCTAAGGTGGTAATTCATTATGTTGTGTTGTCAAGATTCAAATGTTGGTTTTCTTAGTTTGTTCGATTATTATCTTTTTTAAGGTTAATTAATTTTCTTCTTTTTAGTTAGAGAAGAATATGCATGAAATATTTTTTTTAGTTGTTGGTAAACACCAAAATTTCAGTGTTCTAATTTTTTTTCTTTATTCCTTCCCTTCAAATAGCATAACGTTCATTTTTTATATTAATATTTCTGAACTCATTACTTTTTCATTTGTTAAGGGAAAGCATTCACATGAAATATGATTTTTTATGGTCAAAATATGATGTATTTTACTATTTTTTTGTTGTTCATATTCCAATATATGCATGTAAAATTGATTTTGGAAATTTATACCAAATCTTATGATTTGATTCAATTCAATTTCTGATTCTCTCTTTCCTAATATTTGAATTTCGATTCCCAATTCGAATCTCAATTTGACAATTATGTTTGTAACATTAATTGTACATGCAATTTGTCTCAAACTTTGACATGGTTTAGTTCCTGATGACATGTTTTACAGTGTGATAATTTGCTGAACTTTTAGGCATGTTTATGAATTTAGCATGCTGTGGATTCTGCTGTCAGAATGGCATGGTAATTAGTATAGCATGTTTTATTGGTAAACCCTTACTTCTTTTGTGTGAAAAATTGTAATGGGTTTACAGAACCTTGCAGCATTGGCAACAATTAGGATGTCCATTTTGAGAGCATGTGCACATGCCTCATTCTGCTCTTTAGTAAACTTTAAGGATCCTTTTGGATCAAAGATTTCGTTTGAGGAAAGGGAAGGAAAGGAAAATACAAATGAAATCCATTTTCCATTCTATTTTCTCTCTATCAAATACTATTAAAAATGAATCTTTGTTCCAGTATGATAAAAAAAAAAAAAAAAAAAAAAAAAAAAAAAGATGCCCGGTGCACAAAGCTCCTGCGTATGTGGGGGTCCGGGGAAGGGGCGGGCCACAATGGGTCTATAGTACGCAGCCTTACCTTGCATTTTTGCAAGAGGCTGTTTCCACGCCTTGAACCTGTGACCTCTAGGTCCCTCGGCAACAATCTTACCGCTGCGCCTAAGCTCCCCTTCTCCTATATGATAAAAAATTAAGAAAAATCAAATGTTAGTGTGTGTAGAATCAAAATTTGTCCATTGATTTGTTCCATATTTTATTTTCTTTGATAATGGAACATGAGAAAGTGGATTCTTTCACAGTTTCCTTTCCTTTTTCTAATGTTTCCCCAAGTTCCAAATGGGCCTTAAAAGGAGATCTTCTAATATTGAATTGCTGGAAGAGTGACATGCTTCGGTTCTTTTGTATGTGAAGGGTGCTGTTTGCTTGTTCTTGATACTTTTTCTGCTTGGTTTCTGCTCCCATTGATTATTGTATCTTCCTCCCCTGTTCCTTAAAAAAAAAAAAAACAAAAGAAAGAAAAAGAGGAAAAGAGAAAGAAGAAATAAAAACAAAAAAGAAAGAACCCGAAAGAACACTTAGTTATTTTTAAAAAAATTAATGATTAAGCATTATCACCCGGAAAGTCACTTCCATTTCTATTTTATTCTCCTACAGCAGAAGTAAAAATCAAATATGATTGGCCTTGAAGGCATTCAGATGATCTTATCTAAGGTTATTGTGTTTTTGATAAATAGGTAACAAAATGATGGTTGAGGAGACAAAACGCAGCATACATGATGCTTTGTGTGTCGCTAGGAATATCATCCGTAACAATTCCATTGTTTATGGTGGTGGCTCAGCTGAGATTTCTTGCTCAATAGCTGTTGAGGCAGCTGCTGATAGATATCCTGGTGTTGAGCAGGTTTGAATTTTTTTTCCCTTAATCCTTTTATTCTGTTCTATGCAATCTCTGCTAATCCCTTTTTCTCCTTGGTGTGCAGTATGCTATCAGGGCATTTGGTGATGCTTTGGATTCTATCCCAATGGCACTTGCAGAGAACAGTGGCCTCCAACCCATTGAAACATTATCGGCAGTGAAATCTCAGCAAGTTAAGGTGAGTGGGACAAAGTATCTGCACCTTTCTCTCTCTCTCTCTCTCTCTCTCATGGGCAGGCATCCACACACATGTAGCTTAAGTGCTTAACACAGACATTTAGGGTAACTGCTTTATCAATATTATAATATAAAAGTAGAATGACCATGCATTTTTTTGCCACGTGTTCTATTTGCTTTATTTTCCCCTTTTCCTCAAAATATCTTTGTGATACGTGTCAAAATTTTTTCCTGTGTGTTAATAATTTTAAATGTCATTTAACATTTAACCTACCATTTCCTTGCTCCAAGGGCATGGAGTCAAGCACGTATCCCGTTTTCCTCTATTAGATTTAAGGGCTATTAAATCCTTCTTCACTACCTCATTCCAAGTAATTTTAGGTCTACTTCTACCCTTTTTCATGTCATAAACCATAACTAATTCACTCCTCATAGGTGCTCTACTAGGCCTGCGTTTTAAATGCCAAAACCATCTATGTCGCCCTTCTGTTATCTTGTTTTCAACTGGTGCTATGCCTAAATTTTTGCATATATGTTCATTTCTTACTTTATCTTTTAATGTTAAACCACTCATCCACCACATACGCAACTCGACAACTTTCATTCTTTGTATATGTTGTTTCTTAGTTGCCCAACATTCTAAACCATAAAGCATAGCTGACTCTTTCCTTTTAATTTTAAGGGTATTCTACAATCACGCAACACACCTGACGCGCTCCATTTTATCCAACCTGTCTTAATTTTATGTACTACATTTTCTTCAATTTCCCCTTCACCTTGCGTAATAGATCCAAGATATCTAAATCTATCAGTACTGCTAGTCTCTTGTTTATCCAATTTAATCTTCTCTCTGTTGCTACTCCTTGTATTACTGAAATTACATTTTTTATATTCAGTCTTATTCCTTCTTATCCTAAACCCTTTAGACTCTAATACGACTCTCCAAAGTTCTAGCTTAGATTCCACTCCGCCCTTACTATCATCAATCAACACAGAAAGTGGAAATGATACTGAACACACCCTTAGATTTCCCATGATTCATTATTCTTTCTTTACCTACGGCAAATTATTTTCTTTTCTACTGTCTGGTAATTTGTGCTGTTTAGACCTGGAAATTCCTTCCCCCCCTTTTTCTGCTTTGTTTTCTCTGTTAAGTGCAAAATTACCACCTCTCTATTGCTGTTATGAAAGTCAGTTGATGAAGTTATAAATTTTTTTTGTAATTCCTTTTATGATAATTATATTTCCACATGTATATACAAACATATCCCCGCATTTTGCATCTTCCTCTGCTTTGATTAGATCTCAACTGCAATTTGTTGAAAATCACAAGTGCAGCATTGCTATTCTCCCAAAAGCTTCTTCCCCTCTTCATTCCCTATTCCCTTATGTTTTATCTCATTAGTTTAATTTTTAATTATATGTTCAGTAAAATCACTAAAACTTGCTTATCGACAAGCCCGTGTATAGCACCGAAGACAATGTAGTTAATAATAAAACTTTTATGTCAAATTTACAGGAGAACAATCCCTACTGCGGGGTAGACTGCAATGATGTTGGCACGAATGACATGCGTGAGCAAAATGTGTTTGAGACTTTGATTGGGAAGCAGCAGCAGATCTTGCTGGCCACACAAGTTGTCAAGATGATCCTAAAAATTGACGATGTCATTTCCCCAATTGATTATTGATGTTATCATATATATATTTGGAGCATGAGTCAGATTTAGGCCTCCACCAGACAATTGTTCTCCGTGTTGTCTTGGTTTTGCCCACTGCTATTTTTCTCGAGGAACTTAAATAGACCCATATTTCCTGGGGATTAAGATGTGTTGCTTACAGATTTGAGCTGGACTTGTCGGGGTTTGTAGCATGGTTTCTGAAAGCATTCAGTAGATTTTTGATTTTTCTGTCGCTTTTTGAAAATTTATCAAATGCTCACTCCCGTCGTAGTTGAGGTGCAGATACCGTCTCAAGATGTTTCTCCACATAGCAATTATTGTAATAGAGTTTGCCTCTTCTAGGGTATGTATCCTGTATCCTAGGTAAATGTTACGCGCGGGAGATGTTTTGTGCACTGCACCTGGTTGTAGAGAACATGCATGAATGCAGGATCTATGTTAGTGGTTGACCAAAGAAAGTGGAGGTCTCAAACAGCGAGAAGATTTTATTTGTGTTTGGGAGTAGGATGTCAATCTTGAATTTTAACGAAGAAATTAAGTTTAGGAAGTATTGTATACTTTTCGAATTGACACAAATTTTCAAATTGCAAACTCCCAAACAAGTAGTTAAAAGATGAATGAAAGCTTCTCGAAATAAGTTGAGGAATGAATGCTAGTACAAGAAGAGATGATGGAAGGATGGTTAAGTGTTTCAAGAAAATGAGAGTGGCGGTAAGAATTATTTGGATGCTTGTAACATGGATTCAGTGATCTCATGTGGTTGTTAAAAGGCTTACAAGGAAAGGGTAGGGGTAGGCAGATATTTCGTGGACCGAAGTAAGAATTACAGCTTGAGTTTCAATGGATATAATTCTAGAAAATGGTGAAAAGGAAAAATAAAATCATAGTCAATAACTTGGTGTAGGTTTAGGGACCACTGGGCACTTATGGCAGTGTGTTTGTCAGTTGGAAAATTTTAAAAAATATATATAATTATGAAAGTAATTAAAATTAATGCTCATGCCAAGCAACAGTATTTGCCTTTGCACTTCGGCAAATTGTTTCTTTCATTTGTTAGATAAAAGATATGCATGTTTTATAATTATCAAAGTAAATAAAAAATTTTAATTAATTAGTAACACATAATCATGGTTAATATCAATTAAAAGTCTCAATTAAGATGCATGTTATAAAAAACTCTTAACTAATATATAATATCTCAATTAGAAAATATGAATATTATATGTTTAATTGATGTCAATTATTTTAAATTTTGTAACATTTTTTTATTAATAATATTGATAATCCCTTTTATTCACCTCTCAGTTTGACCATCATACTAAATTGTGCTTAAGCTCTTTTCTACGTATTTTTATTATTATTAAGTCATGCTATTGATCATAGGCTCATGTGACACGCATGAATTGGAAGATAGCTACGAGGAGTAGGACTTCCATCCAATCTCTATTCCCAATATGTGTCATCTCTAAATTTGTCCTTCCTTTCTCTTTTCTGGGTTTGAGTCTAATGTGTCAATTTGATGCATGTGCACAAATGTGGTGGCTGCTAAGAAAAGTGGAAACATCTAAAATCTTTATGCAGTGAATGGTCGGAAGCAATTTGCAAAGATCTTATTGCAACACATGCAATACTTCGTTTATAATTGTATAGGCATGTGCATAATAATTTTCTTGTGACATATGACAGATGTATGGTTTATATTTTCTCATAGTTGTTATGCATAAATCTAAACCATACATATAATAAATATTCCAATATTTCAAATATTTCAAACATTTCAAATAGTATTGCATTTAATTGTGTACCACAATTGTAAAACATTAATACATGTAATGAATATTTCAAATATTTGGTGCCATAACGCAGGATGTGCTTTCACTTCCCTGTCTTTAAAATGTTTGGGAAATTTTGATACCTTATAGAAGAAGTGCCCTCCATAATGTAGTTAGTGAAATAGAAAAACATGAATGATAATGGAATAGAAATTGTGAATCCACAGAAGACAAGTAATTACCATGTTGAGTTTTTAGGAAATTGTGATAATGATGAATGTTATAGCAACATAAAGAGAGCTAGCATTTTTATTCTAGGGAGAATTAAATTTTGACTATGGACATCAAAAGATGAATTGGACAGTCTTGAGTATGTAGGTTTAATTATAATCTGCTTGTTTCTTCTTGTTACTTGTCAACAAAGATGTTATATACTCTTCTCATGATCTCTGACAATTGCTCTCTTCATTTTTTCAATAAAAATTGTAACATTTATTTAGTTATTCATTCATATCCTATTTTAAGAGAATTTAATGTAAAGTTTAAGACCTTTATGGTGTAAGTGTCAATAAACAAGCGTATTTTTATAATAAATCAAATGCATTTTTATAGTATGTTTATTCACGCCGTAGAAATAGAAACAAAGAACAAAAAACAAAAAATCAAAAACAACAAGGATACCAAACATACCCTTAACTATTTTATATGACTATAAAAAAAGCTACTCATACCCGCAACAACACATGGTTAGTACACATGCCCTTGCAAATATAGAAAAAAAAAAAAATTAAATTTTGAAATAATTAACGACATATATTCATCATTATTAGGATAAATAAAACTACATAAGATGATATCCCAACTAGATATCAACGTTATTTTTTCGATTGGTTACAAGCCCATGATGAGTCAACTAGCTTGACCACAGACCTCCCATCGCACTACCCTTTCCTATATCTTCTAGAACTTGAGTTGGAGGCCCTCAAAATTGAAGTCCCCGGCAAGCTCACATCACTTGGATTTTATTTGCTTAGGAGATGGATACAAAAGGCGTTTCAGAATACTTTTGCCTATCACCTACTTGTTTAATCAATCCTTATTTATAATCTGTGTGTATGGAGGGAGCCTAAATTAGTTAAAGATAATCAGCAGCGTGAGCCAGTCCTGCAATTGAGTGGACCTACGTGCTGAGTTATGGAGCCAACTAGCGAGACTGGTCTTGCTCCCACGTTCGTTGTGACGTTGAAGATTGCGGATGCTTGATTGCCGGAATTTCTGAAGTCTGCGCCATTCACCAGCTTATCTCCTTTTGACTTCCAATTCCACTTCCTCCACTCACTCTCAGCTGCATTTTGACGGGCGGTAACCTAAAAATTAAAAATTCAGCAATAATATAATTAGTATAGTTTTTGAAATGTTTCCAAGACATTCCGGTGGTTGAAATCTGAAGTTTTCATATATTTTGTGAATAATCACAGATGGATTATTTCTCCTTCTCTAACCTATGCTCACGAAAGTAAAATAATTGGTAGAAAAATAATAATATATAATAGTATAGCTAATAAAAAAGTGAGAACAATGAAGGATCGATTGATTAAGGATATGATCACCTCCTTGTGGAATCTGTTGTTGGGAGCTAAAAACAAGTTTCCCTCGCTGTAAATGGTTGGTGCAGCACTCCCTCCAATTGCATACTGTCCCCATTGCTTGTAGTCATTGTTCAATATATGAAAATACCCATGCCTACACCTACATTTGCACTCATCATTTATATATAAAGTTACTCAAAATGTGATTTTAAAAAAAAAAAATTTGTTCTTTCTTAATATATACATATGTACCTTGGGATTCTTTGGCCAAGACCTTCCCCGAATCGGTTGAAAGCCACAGTCACTTGCATCTTCTTGTCCTCTGTATAGGCGTCGCTGGCACCAAAAAGCATGGCCTTGTCATGGCGGGTCATATGGTTGTTTGATATGGTAATCGCTGTTGATCCTCGAATCACGTCGATTAGGCCGTCATAGCAGTTGGAGAAGAAACAGTGGTCAATCCACACGTTGCTTCCGGTGAATATGGAAATGGCATCGCCGTCACTCACACCCCTCCAACCGTAATGGGCAGGGGAATCCCTCACCATGGTGTTCCCTCCCTGCTTACAGTCGTGGATGCTTATGCCATGGATGATGATGTTCTTCACGTTTTGAATGGTGATGCATGGTCCACCGGCAATGTGAACATTCGCTCCTCGACCATCGATAGTTTTATGGGAATTCATTATTAATTCCGCCTTTAGCTTGATGGTCATGTCACGTGCGAAGACGATCCAGAGGGGCTCCACTTGGATAACGGCATGGCGGAGAGTGCCGGGTTTGAGGTTGACGGGATGGGGGTCGGAGGAGTCGGTGACCACATAGATCCTGCCGTTGCGGCCACCGATGGCATTCCTGCCAAACCCAACGGCACAATCAGCGAGGCGCTTGCGATTCTTGTTCCAATTAGGATCACACCGCCAACAGTCGTCGATGGGATTTCCAGTGCTGCAAGAAGCAGCGGCCAAGTTGCTCCAATAAGCATTGTTTGACCCATTCGTTCTCCTACATTGATATGCGGCTTCGTTAATTAAGAATAGTTCTAGTTGGTAAAAGAAAGTTGCATTCTAATATTTATATTTGTATGATCTTAATAAAAAGAAGCATAACATGATTAAAGAGTTAATAACTGTATGCTAGTGATCAATCTATGATATCCGTGACGAATAACATAATAACATGTTATTGTCTAGCTAGTATGTTATCCTTGTGTTTGGGGACACCTTGAATTTGTATTTGTGTTTGCCGCGACGTTCTCGAACGCAAACTTGGGACGACTCAAAAAAATGATAATGAAATGAAGTGTGTAGTCTTTTAAAAATGTGATTTTTGTAAAAAATAATGTGTGATGAAGTCATTACTAATCTTTTGAAATGTGGTTGGAGCACTTGATTACTACCCAATTAAGGGTAGAATCGGTTTGCGCTACCAGAGTTGGGTTCGGGAGTTCGGTTATGTGAGAAGAAGGTATTAGCACCCTCTGCACGCCCGTTCTTTACGAACGGTACCTAATTAATCGATAATCATTTCAAAATAAATCTAATAAGCCTTATCATTTTACTTCCTAAAAAGTGTGAAGAAAATGTACAAAATAAGATACTATATAGATATTCCCTCAGAACCGAGGCATACCATACTCCGAAGAACTCAATGCCTCCCTTTTAAATCATAGGGATTGGAAAATCAAGAAAATAGTTAGGAAAATACGCTCCTGAGTTTTTGAAATTTTTTATAGAATTTTCTAAGTGAAAAATAATATCCCGGGAGTTTTGGAATTTACTTGGGGATGAAAAACGAGTTTTCCAATTCAAAAATATTTTTTTTGTATTTTTTTTATTTTCCTGAATTTTATAACAATCTTCCTTAGATTTTTCCCCAAAAATTTTGAAATAACAAAAAGGTAATTAAGCAAAAAACAACGAAAATCAAGTCAAGAGCATTTTTAGAATTTTTCTTGAATTTTTTGTATTTTTCCTGATTTTGAGGATTTTTTTATGAATTTTTGTGAATTATTTTGTGAGTTTTATGAATTATTTGAAATCCAAAATCAAAATAAAAAAGTTAAAAAGAGTAGAATCGGGTGAAAACCGGTTCAGGGGGAAGATCGGTCAAACTTTGACCAGTCCAAGGGAGACCGGTTTAAGGTTCGGGTCAGGACCAAACCACGTGTCAGCGCTGGGTTGGATGAAGGCATGCAGACTGGATTGCTCACGCGGCTCGATCCCAAGCATTCAAGGGGAAAGATGATCCAGCGGTTGAGGGGCGGCCTGCGGCAAGCATTAATGGTGATGGTCTGGGGCAGTCATGTGTCATAAGGCGTGTAGGAAGGGGTGGAACTCAAGGTGTCCTCGAACCCGGGGGCATCCTGGCCGTTGATGAGGATTAGAGATCTGACGGTGATGGGGGGTGCGTCAGGAGTGTCAACGTGGCGAAATCTGGAATGTTCCCTGAAGCGCACCATGGACGGATGAGATCTATTATTGTAAAGAATGGTGGATGCTTCGCCATGTGTTGAAATCTAATGGCTCCGAAACCCTAAAATACTTAAGCCTGAATTTTTCTCTTTGCTCTCATTTCCAACCCTGTTTTCTCGCAACTTTCTCTCTATGCTCTTCTTCCTCTCTGGCTCTTCGCAACACTAAACCCTAGCACCTTAGAAACCCTAATTCTTCTGCAGGCTTTCCTCACCCAAAGTTCCCTCTCTATCTTTCTTCTCCCTCTTCTGAGTTTCGAAGCTTTTCAGATGGTTTTCTTCGGAAACCTAAACCTCCTTCAAACTCCCTCAGAGATCTAAAATTTTTATTGTGTTTTTGAAATCATGAAACTGAACGATTTCCTCTCTTCCCACATTCGAATCACCTCTTTTTCTTTCACAGATTTGTAAAACCCCATCCTCACCATACCTCGTCTGTTAGCGGGCTACCGAACACACTAGTGTGTTCAAAACCTGATAAGGCTTGTATTGATGATGATGGGCAACCGATCGGTCGAAGGCGTTTGAGGAGTCACACGAGGAAATCCAAGAATTTTGAAGAAAAGCTGAGTACCTCTGTTCTCCCTTTATTTGATTTTTGTTAGTTTTTCTTCTTTTGAAATCTGGTATGTGTGTGATTCGAATGTGGTATGTGTGATATTGTTGGGATGATCTGAGTAGTGTTGATATTAGGTTCTGGTTTTGGGGATTAGGGTTTCAGGTTGGTTGGGGTGAGGTCAAAGATGAGCTAACTCGTCTTGACTCAATGGGTGGACACTGGGTTGACTCACATGGGTATGTTGGGTGGACTAGGTTTGGCCTGAGCGGGCTTGGTCACATGTGTGACCTAGAATGTGGGGGCTAGTTTAAGTTTCAAAATGGTCTTAAGTTAGAACAAGTTGGGCCTGGGGGTTTTCTAAAACAAAGCGGGTTTGGGTTTTAACTCCCACCGAGCTTTATATTTTTTTAAACAATGGGAGTGGGCCTCAGTTTAGAACACAAGTGGGCTTAAGGGTTTTCTAAAGCAAAGTGGGTTTGGGTTTTAACTCCAATCGGGCCTGGGTTTTTTTAAACAATGGGATTGGGCCTTAGTTTAGAACATAAGTGGGCTTGGTTGTGTTTAAAATTGAACCGGGTCTCATTTTAAAACCTGAGTGGGCTGATTTTTTCTTTTTTAAAAGTGGGAGCTGGGCTTTGGGTTTAAAATAGACTATGGGTTCGGGTTCAAAGCATCTGGACTCAGGTCTGAACCAATGAATGGTTCAGGGAATTAAAACCCGAGTTCAGGTTGGGTCACAACCTCGGGTTCGGGTTTGACATTCTGGTTTAGGGATTCTGTTCAGGGTTCAAGGGATCTGAATTCAAGCACAAGTTTAGCACATTGGGTCTGATCATTGCTGAGTCAAGGTTCGGGTTCACATGAGAACTTGGAACCAGAGGAGCACACACGCACGTGCACCTACCCCCACAACTACTATAAAAATTGAAAATGACCAGGATGAGATTTTTAGATTGTACTTGTCCCTTTTCTCCTCCTGTCTTCCCTCCTTCTCCTTTTGATGTCTTGCTGTGTTTGCTCTGAGGTCTGGTCTGATTCTTAAGATATGGTTCTCAGGTTCTCTGCTCTCTGTAATTCAGCACCTCTGCTCCCACGCCTCTGAACCTCAGTGATTCAGAGCTTTCTCTTTGCTTTCCACACTGTATAGTGTGGAGTTTCTTTCTGCACTCAACTTTAGCAGAACCAATCTATGCTTTCTTTTCTCTCAATTCTGGCAGGGTGTTTCTGTGCCTGTTTCTCTCAATTTTTGCAGAGTACTTTAGCACTCTCTGTGTGTTTGAGACTCCTTATTTATAGGAAGTCTGAGGAGTTCAATTGGTGCCAAAATACACCCCACTAACCAATTTCCCCAACTTATTCCCTGCACTGGCAGGGAATATTTCATTCCCATGTGATTTCATTTTATTTTCTTTTATTTTTTTGAATTTATGTTGCTAATTACCTGTTTTTTGTTGCCCTTTTGTGCGCAGGTGATCGGGGTAATCCTAGTTGGCAACAAGGCATTGGAGGGCATGGCATCTACTTTTTTTTTTTTTTTCACTTTTATTTTTGTAATTCCAACCCGTATGTACCGATGGGTTGCCATGTACTGCAACCATAGTTTGTACACCTCCTTTTACTGATATTTTTGTATTTTTGTATTTTCATTTTCCTTTTTGCAACTTGCATGTACCTCCGTGCAGTTTTCCCCTGCAACTATAACTTGTACAACTTTTTCTTTTTGTAAGTACTTTTCTCCCCTGCATGTTCAAACACTCACGTGTGCATGTGTACACACGTGTTCTCTCTCCTAATGCATTTCTTGATTATGACTCTAGTGTTGACCAATTTTGACCAAATAAGCACAGTTAATAGAATATGACCTTAATCTCTAAACAAAACTGGTTTTAAAAATCAAGACCCAATTTAAAGATGAAAACTCATTTTGAATGATGACAAATTCCTATAGAAAAGGATTAAGTTTTACTAAAATCGAAAAACTTAGTTTAAATGACTTAGTGAAGCTCGACTAAACCTTATTGTTTTTGTATACATATTTTTTATTTTGACAGAAATTAAAGAAACCAACTCCTAGTTCTAAGAGTACTTGATTATGGGAACTAGTACTGAAGAAAGAAAATTAACAACATTTTAGGAAAATCTAGTCTAATAGGTAGCATATACGAGCCTCAATGAAAGAAAATTGGTTTTGAAATCAACTAAGTTAGAGACACTCAGCTTAAAATGACTCAAATTTTGGGCTCCTAAGACTCAAACCCTAATACCTAAGGGGAGTTGGTTTTGGAACTACGGGGTCCTAGATAATAAAAGAGATTAATTTTGCAACTAAAATAATTAATTAAAATCAACAAAGACCCTTCCTAACAGTTTTCTTAAAAACCTAAGACTTGGACTAAACATTTACAAGACTAAACTCTAAACCCCACATTTTTGACATTTTAGAGGCTTGATTATCTGAAATTAAAAGGACTCGATTGAGGAATTAGGGTCTTAATTTTAAAACTCAGGGTCATTTAGAGTTCAAAGTCAACTCTCATTTCACCGGCCTTCTTTGGGGTGGCTTGGTTAAAATTAGGGTGTCTACAATGTTGATGCCCTGAATTTAATTTGTATCTGTGTTGATTTGGATGAAATATAATACAAAATTATATTAAATTTTATTTAGATATACACAAATTCATATTCAATGTTCAATATTCATGCTCCCAAACGCAGATCGAGAATATATTTTTTTGGGAGTGTATTGGCACATGTGCCGCTCGATCTCACAATTGCTCAATAAGTGAGGGCCTATTTTTTTTCCTTTTAGATCTTTCATTGATTTTAAAATTAACGTAACCACATGTGTATGATAAAATTTTAGTAAAAGTTATAAAAAACTTTACCTAATTCTTAGCTAGCGAAAAAAAAGGCCTTTTCTTTTAATTAATTAATTAAAAATTTTATTGGTATTATATTCTTATTGATAAGAAATGTAGCACAAAAAAATAGTTGTTAATTATATAAAGTCCATCTATGATATGAGTGCAATACTAGATATTTCTCATGATTTGACACTCTACCATTATATTGTAAAATTTTTCAATTAATAAAGAAATATTTTTTTATTCACAACCCTTTATTTTATATACTTTTCAAAGGTCTGAGACACACTCCTTTAACTTTTTGATAAGGTTTGGCAAAGTGATATGCATCAATATAATTATTTAGAAAACTAGGAAGTAGAAAATAAAATCATATTTTATACATTGCAACAAAAGCTAAAATTTAAGATAGTGTTATATACATAAATGTTAATACAAAGAAATATATATTCATAAACATACATACACTCATCGATTCATGCATACACATTGATATACATATGGAGAGAGAGAGAGAGAGAGAGAGAGAGAGAGAGAGAGAGACTTACTCTTGTGCTACAAGTTCAGTATCTTGATAAATTGGATCAGTATCTTGATAAATTGGATGAGAAGTAACGAGTGTTAATGGAACAACTAAAAGAGTCATGAGGCACATAGAAAAGAGAGGAATTGCCATTTTGTGTGAGAGAGATAGAGATAGAGAGAGTAGTCGTGAATAATAAATGGGAAGGGAAGGAAGAAGGAATCATATATAAAGGGGTTTAGGGAGGATGACTTATGGAAGTAATTAAGTAGAATAAGGTAAGTCATTAAATGAAAAACATGCAATTGTTACTAATTAATTTAATTATTAACTACTAAACATTAAACTAAAAAATATAAATTATAAATTAACTATTGGTGGTTACCGAAATTATTAATAGTAATTCAATTATTATTAGTGACTATAAATATATCAATCAATCAATCAATTTTGAGATTTTTTAAAATATTAATTGTCAAAATGGATTTAAAAAAAAGGCAAAAAATGTCTTAAATTGGTAGAAAATGGGTAGAGAGAAGGGAAAAGGAAGGTTTAATCTGTTGCAATTCTATGTACAATATTCCGAGATAGAGTTTTGATTATTAAGGCAAAATGACCATCAACGGCTGAAAAGTTTAATTATGCTATCTCAAAAACAATTCGATTCTCATTACTCATTTTTTTGAGCTTTCTAGTAGATAATATTTTAGAAACTATCTTATCTCATTTAGTTAATTTTTTTTTCTACTTTGGCCACTCATGTTAGCACCGGAGGAGTCCATGTGTGAACTTGATACATATGGGTGAATACGAACTTGACTCAAAAGCTTAAGCCTATTGGGTCTTAGACCCAACCACATATAAGCACCCATCATCTACTCAATTTTTTTAATGTGGGACAAATTCATAAGTGAAATTCTCAACAATCTCCCTCTCACTTGTGAGTTTCAACTGCTTCCCCTTGAACCGTCTCCCTTATGGGAGTAAGTCTAATTCCCCAACAGTTGCTCGAATAGACCTTACCACTGACGCTTTATGTGCCTTAGATTGCATTTCACGTGCCTCCAAACCAATTCTACCTTCCACGTCTTGACCCTATTCGGATCCATCCCTAACCTAAATGATCCTTATAGGCCGCGGTCGCACACTTTATCCTCCAACTATTAGCACGCCAGGAGAATCTCCATTCACCCCCTCCTCAATTAGTATAAAAAGAAAAAGAAAAAATAAAAGAAATAAATGTTTGACGGGAGACAAGTGCAAATATAAAAAGTTTCAGGAAAATCTATGTAGTTTACCCATTAATAATGTTGACATCATGCAATATGGTAATTGTTGAAGATTTATTTTTGAATTTACAAACTTAAATAAAAAGAATCAAAAGAATATATAAATAATGAAAAAGTGGAATGCTTCTTATTTTCCTTTCCTTTTTTCAATATTTTCTAAGTTCCAAACGAACTGTAATTAAGTAGAAAATTTAATTATGATATATAATTTATCCTCTCCCTACTTGACTAGGAAGGTTAATTAATTACATTACTTTTCTAATTAAATTATTGCCCAAGAAACTAATCTCCTAATTTTAATTAATTGTCCCCTTCAACCTCAATTAAATATTAGGAAATTTTATTCATTGTAATACTTTTTCTACTATGTTCCACCATATCCTCAAAAGATATAGCTATTTAATTTGACTAATATAAGATATTGTTAGATTGGACCATCCTCCCGTATACATAAAGTTATTTTCTAGTTTTTTTTTTAAAATTAATTTCTAGATTTTTAATTTCTTATATAATTTTTGAAAATTTGAAAAACATATTATATATATATATATATATATATATTTTAATTATGTCGAATTCTAGAAATGAATAATTAAAATTGATTTGTGCAATTAAATTCTTTTATTATTCTTTAATACAATTATTGGGAACTGAAAAATTAACTGAAAATTTTATAATCTTTGCAAACTAAATAAGAAATAGAAATTATTTTTCTACAACTAAACAAGCCCTCAAATTACCCACAATTTACGAATGACTAACAATTATTATATAAGTATCACGTTTAAAACTACAACCATTAACCAACTCGATGAGATCAATGGTCAATTGGACCGATCCAATAATATTTGCCATAATAAATATATATATATATATATATATATATATTATGGATAATATATTACAAAGATGCTACCCATAATCCTTAGTCACTTATTAATTAATCATAATAATGGAAAATACACACTAGTAACAATTTAAATAAAATTTTTATACTTTTTTTTCAAAGGTATCTTATAAACTTATCATTATACATCATACAAAATGTTAAAAGACATATGGAAGAATGTAATTCAATTAAAAAAATATCTAAAACCATGATTAATTTATTTAGATTTGAGTAGAACTACTTATTATTTGTATTAGCTATAAGTGGAGGATTCAAGCCTTCATTTTTTGCATTTTATTAGTTGTAATATTATCATATTCCACTATTAAGAAGGGCTTTCATTTTGAGTTCATAATGTACGGCCTAAAAATTTATTTCAGTATCCATTGAAGATTCAAAATGACATTCTTACCATCTAATATTGGCCAAGTCAATGGTTATTATATTCTTTTTTTTTTTTTTATAGATTTCTTATTTTATTATTAATATTTTACATTCTCGATCGATCAGATGGGCATGCTGAGTTTAAAGTACTCACGGAGAACTAATAATATATAATGATAAATTTATGTGGTTATAATTTAGAAATAAATATTGTAATTCGATAAGTTTATAGAAACATTAACTAATATTAAATTTTGTAAGATAGTCAACCTAAATCAATCAAAAATTTAAAATTTGATAAATTTACTACTCAAGAGCATACTACTTGTGTCCATCACATCAAGAAATTATCATTTTTGAGGACAATAAGGAATTGAAAAGGTAATAAAAAAAGTTCTAAACAATAATTAGTTAATTAAGTCAACTTATACCTACAAATTTAAAGTATTGTAATTTTAAAATAACTTGCAAATTGATTGCCATTTTTGAAACAAAATGATTGAAGAAGAAAATAAAAATCGCCTAAACAAAATGAAGGAATTAAAGGAGTGATTCTAAACTTTTAAAACGTGTTCATGCCACTCTGATATCCCTGGTTCCTAGAGTAAAAAATTCCACAAAATCCTTTGAGATCAGGCCTATCTATATCACACTGCAATTTATTGTATAAACTCATTTCCAAGATTTTGCCAAATAGACTTCAAAGTTGCTTGCCTTGTTTCCTCAATAACAAGTAGGCCCCTTCTTTAAAAGGAAGATCTATTCTGGTATCATCCTTCTTGCTCAGGATCTTATTTTGACTGCGTTCACTAAAGAATTTATATTTTGACTCATCATTTAATAAAATTAATAGGCTACTCAAATCCCAACCATGGTCATGCAAGCAATTGGCACACCTGCAATTTTAAGGGTTCAGAAAGGATATTTTGCTGTAAAATATTAGAGCCTTCCATTGGAAACACAAAGGGTGAATAAATTGTTAGGATGGAGGAGTCCATTGGTGGATTTGATATACTTGGGTGAATACTAACTTGACCCAAAAGGTTAAACCTATTGGGTCTGGGGTCCAATTATGTATATATGCACCCACCATCTACTCAAATTTTTCAATGTAGGACAAACTCACAGGTGAAATTCTCAACAATCTCTCCCTCACTTGTGAGTTCCAACCGCTTCCTCTTGAATGGAAACTGTCTCCCTTATGAGAGTAAGCCCAATTTCCCAAAAGTTGCTCAAGTGGTCCTTACCACTGACACCTTAGGTGTGTTGGATTGCATTCCCTGTGCTTTCGAACCAATCCTACTTCTCACATCTTGACCCTAATCGGATCCATCCCCAGCTTGGATAATCCTTATTGGCCTCGGCCATACACTTGGTCCTCCAACTATTAGCATGTCAGGAGAATTAGTTTCACGTTTTGACTTTTTACGATGTCGCTCACCCAGAGTTACGAACCATCGACTTTGATACCACTTATTAAGACTGGAGGAGCTTATGGGTGGACTTGATACACATGGATGAACACCAATTTGACCCAAAAGGTTAAGCCTATTGAGTCTTGAGTCCAACCATGAATATTAGCACCTATCATCCATTTAAATTTTTTAATGTGGGACAAACTAACAAGTAAAATTCTCAACGATGACGGTTTGTAACTCTAGCCGAGTGATATTGTAAAAAGTCGAGATGTGAAGGTAATTCTCATGATGTGCTAACAGTTGGAGAACCAAGTGTGTGGCCGAGGCCAATAAGGATCATCTAAGTTGGGGATGGATTCGAATAGGGTCAAGGTATGATTAGTTTGGAGACATGTGAAATGCAATCTGATGCAAGTAAGGCGCCAGTGATAAGACCCACTTAAGCAACTGCTGATGAATTGAGCTTACTCCCATAAAGGAGATGGATTCTATTCAATGGGGAGCAATTGAAACACAAGTGAGGGGGAGATTTTTGAGAATTCCACTTGTGAGCTTGTCCCACATTGAAAAATTTGAGTGGATGATGGGTGCTTATATACATGGTTGGGCCTAAGACTTAATAGGCTTAAGTTTTTAGGTCAAATTGGTGTTCACTCATGTGTATCAAGCCCACCCATGGGCTCCTCTTGTGTTAACATAAATTGGACTACTTGGTCGGTCTTGAGAAAATCTATGCCAAAATAAACAAATGGACTTGCTACTTTCTCTCAAATACAGGAAGGGTGCAGCTCAACAAATCAATTTTATTAAGTATCTTGGCTTATTGTGACTGTTTATTTACCATAATCTATTATTAGTGAGCTAAATTAACCAGAGACTAAAGACTTTCCATTGGAAAAAAAAATGACTGGAAAACTACTGGATGATATTAAATGGTCCAATATCTACAAGCCTTATTCAGACTAAATAATGGCTCTGCACTTAAAAGCTGAAAAAACAAACCTATTTTGAATATCAAGCCTCAACTTATATTTCTATCGTAGACACTCTATTTTGCGCGACCATTATATAACAAAATTTAAGTATTTTTGATCTTTTTTCATTTTAAAATTTTCTTGATCGAATAAGCATAATTGGGTTGATTTTCTTGTTTGACTATGTGATTTAAGTGTTTTGAATTGTTGTAAAAATAGGGAAGGCACTATCTAAGATCTTGGCCTAGCAGTTGTTCTCTTTGCGGGTGTTTCCACCACTTGCTGTCAAAGTGGTGGATTCAAGCCTTCCTTCTTTGCATTTTATTAGTTATAATATTTGTTGAAAATATAAACTTGACAAAGGTAGGAGGGTCAAATTTGGATGCAACTATCTCCACCAACCGCAACCATTTATGTCGAAATTGTTGAGCTGTGACAACTACCTCCACCAACCCATTCCATCCTTTGCTATATATATAGGAGTTGTGTGTGTGTAATGTTATGTGGTGTAGAGAGGGATAATAACTAGTGAGAAGAGAAAATTGTATTTGAGAGTTCTTTGTATTTTCTTCTAGATTATTATTGAAATTCAATAGAGTGTTTTGTGTGCAATTGTGCAATTCCTCACCGAGTTCAATCACAACCAATGATTGAGTGAATCCTCTCCGCCCATCAATATTACCATATTCCACTATTAAGAAGGGCTTTCATTTTGACTTCATAACGTACAATCTAAAAATTTATTTCAGTGTCCATTAAATATTCAAAATTACATTCTTACCATCCAAATATTGGCCAAGTCTTTATTTTTTTAGATATTTCTTATTTTGTAATTAATATTTTACATTCTTGATTGATCACATGAGCATGAGTATGAAGAATATGGGAGTAAAAAAAGAAAGTCATTGATCACTTAGTATAGCTTAACAAGGGTAGATGGTACCTAGACCTGGCAAAATGGATAAAAATCCGTTAATCCGAACCGTATCTGATTCGTTTTAACCGACTCATAATCATCCGTTTGTTAAATGAGTCGAATATGAGTTTTTATTTTCATATTCGCCCCCTTAGCGGGTCGGGTCGGGTTTATCCGGCGGATATCCGCCAACCCGCTTAATAAATATTAACCCAAACCCATAAAAGCCTGTTGCCCGCTATAGCCAACCCACTGCCCAAAGCCCAAAGGCCCAAGTGCCCACACAGCCCGCACGCAGCATGCTCCTCTCGAGTCTCGGCCCCTCCCACTCCCAGAGTCCTAGCTCTCAGCCCAGGCTAGCCCTAATGCCAGCTCCATTCGATTTCAGCCACTCGCATTCCCATTCGAAAAGAGCCCTAGCCGGCTAGCCCACCCTCGTCATCATCATTTGAGAATTGAGATTTTGAGCCTCAGCTTGAGCCGATAGAGACTCAGAGAAGGAGAACTAGTTGGCGGCCGCACGAGAGACAACAAAGAGACCCTTCTTCTTCGACAGTTCGACCCTTCGAAGCCCTCTGCCCTCCGAGTGTCCGATGACTCCGACCTTTCTTCTTCAACACTTTGAACCAGCAGGACCTTTATTCAAAACCAGCAGGTCACGATTGCGGGTGTTCTTCATCTCCTCTATCCGAGGGGGCTTCAGATCTCAGAAGGTAGTCCTGACTCCAAGCTCCACTCTTTATGCCTTTCACCATTTTGTTTGTGTCTTCACATGCCGACAACACTAATAGTCTGATATATATATATATAACAATTCCACAAACCAGTTCAGTCCCATCAGTTTGGTTCCGAAACTGGTTTGGCTTAGTTTAGTTCAAAATCTTGCCACCGAAAAAATTTGGTTTGGCTTTTGGTTATGGTCAGCAAGTTTCAGTATCAATTGAAAACCAAAATATTTTATTACTGTTTTTCTAAAAAAAAACTTTTTAACATCTATTTATATTATTCAATTCATAGTGAATACCCTTTTTTAAGTGGTCAAGAAGTACAGAAGAATAATTCAAAACTTGGAGAAGTTTTCAGGAAGTTGAGTTGGTTCAATGGTTTCCTTGCAAAGTTGGAGAAAATTAGGAGATGTCGTGAGGTGAGGTGGTTCTTAGGATTTCTAAGCCAAACCAAATTGGTTCAGTTTTCAGTTTCAAGAGTGATTCAGTTCGGTTCCTCCTCCCACAAAAATGAAAAATTTTAGTTTCTTAATTTTTTGCGGTGTTCAAACCCAACATAGTACCAAAACAAGGCCATAGAAAATTATGCACAAAACAGGTAGCCAGCCATATAAGGTAAAGGAGGACTGATTTTTGTGAGAGAGGGAGAGAGGAAGAGAGAGAATTATACATTTCAAACAGCAATATAAAGCTGATTTCTGAACAATCTTTGATTTAAAATTTTGTATATATATGTATATATATATGTATATGTATTATGTATATCAGTGTATGGTGGAATAAAGTGGAGTTGCTATGGAAATTAAAATTTTGTAGAAGACCTAACCAGTTAATTGAGCATCATAGAATACAAACAAATTTCCTACCACAAAATTCAAGACTTTCAATTTTCAAAACTTCACTGGGGAAATTTCTTCAAAATATTCTTTCTTTTATGAGGAAAAATTGTACTATCATATTTATACAAGTATTTTTGACTTTTTAAACAATTAACAAGGCAGTAATTATTTTAAATTTGGCAAAACAAACTAATGTTCAAGTTAGTGGAGTCTAGTGAAAATATGAATTTTTAGCTCTAAGCCAATACTTCTAGCAATTACATTATTTGTCATGTTAAATACTTTGACATCTCTGCATTGCTATTGCTGTAGGCCTTTGTCATTTTAAATACTTTGACATGATGAAATCTCTGCATTGCTGTTGCTGTAGTAACCAAAAAAGTTAATGCACAAACTAATCGCAAGTTATCGTATACAATTTAAATTATTGTGACAAAAAATAAATTATTAATAAAATTATATTTGAGAATGGCGGATTATCCGCCCATCCGCCATGAATTATCCAACCCGAAACCGCCTAACCCGCCACTTAAAAGAGTTGAATATAGATTATGATTTTTTCACTCGATAATCCGCCATATCCGCCACGAATAAACCTACCCGATCCACTTTGCCAGGTCTAATGGTACCCTTGTTGTTAAGGAAACAAAGCCCTTTCACTCCTTAAAAAGAATATGGGAAATTAACCCCCAGGGTGTGGTTCAGGTGGTAGTGCGGGTTGCAGGAGTGCCTCTCACGAAGTCAGATGTTCAAACCCTCCCGAGTTCGTTTCTGCCTCTGGATTCCTGAAATTTACTTCCCTTTGAAGTTGTGGGGTCGGCTTCAAGGGGCGTGGGATTAGTCACGTGGATTATAAAACGGACACGTGGAAACGCGGTGCGTAATCCAAAAAAAAAAAAAGAATATGGGAAATTATCATCAAATATAATAAAAAGATTTTGTAGTTTTATATATATATTTGCGGGGCTCTAAAGAGCAGCATTTACTTCCAAGGGCTACAGTATTCAATAAATAAAAGTTCCTAAATTGGGGTACCCTTGTTAAGGAAACAAAGCCCTTCATTCTTTAATGTGTTTCAAGGACATTTATGTACCTCCCAAACACATACAATAAATAAAATGATATATATGGGTTCATAAATTACCAGAAATTGGTGATCATGGTTTTAAAATTGGTGTTGACAGGAAATTTTTGTTTTTAAGTACAAGCATATTGATATAGTAATTGGCCTAGTTTAGATTAATTGGGAGACATTTGATGAAATAAAATATGAAATATTAAGTTGTTAGTTTAAATATGATTATAGGAATTAATTTTGAATTTCAAATTGATTTTTTAATAAAGTAAATAGCTAATTATGTTAGTTCTTTGGTATTAAATATTTAAATATTTGATTTTTTTCTTTTTAAAACCATTTGAAATGTTTAGTGCATAACTAAGTCTAAAAAGTAAAAAAAAAAAAAAAAAAATATTTAATATATATTGGAATATATATGGTTTGGGGCAGGAGAAAAGATACTGACCTACTTTGAGATTTCAAAAAACTCATAAAATCTCTTTTGAAATTTCAAAAATGTCACTCTCTTGAGATTTACCAAAAATATATATTTCTCCATAAAAGACTATCTTTTTTTGCAAAATACAGGGTAAAGTATGTGTCTTTTTGAAAAATTTCACCAAAGTTTTTGGAATTAATTTCTGAAACTTTGCTCTTCGGCAAATTGTTTCTTTTATTTTTTAGAAATAAGATCTGCCTATTTTATTATTATCAAAGTAAATAAAAATTATTAATTAATTAGTAACACATAATCGTGGTTAATATCAATTAAAAGTCTCAATTAAGATACATGTTATAAAAAAACTCTTAATTAATATATAATATCTCAATTAGAAAATATGAATAGTATATGTTTAATTGATGTTAATTATTTTAAATTTTGTTTCATTTTTTTTATTAATAATATTGATAATTCCTTTTATTCACCCTCTCAATTTGACCATCGGTTTGAGGTGGTAGCTTGTTCCGCTCAGTGCACATTTAGTTGAACAAGTGTGTCTAGAATTTACTTATAAATTTGGTGTCTTTGTTGCTCATTAACCAAAACTGGATGCTTATGAGGAATAGACAAATCATGTAGTGCATAAAGAAGCCATTGAATTTCACAAGTTGTGGAGGCAAGTGCCCTGTATTCAGCTTCAGCAGAGGACCTGCTGATAGTTGCTTGCTTTTTGCTCTTCTAGGAAATCAAGGAATCACCCAAGAAGACAGCAAAACCAGTGACACTTTGTCGAGTATCAATACAGCCTGCCCAATCACTATCGGAGAAAGCTTTAAGCTGCAGTTCTGAAGAAGCTGGAAAGAATAATCCTTGACCAGGAGTAGCTTTTAGATACCTGAGAACTCGAATGACAGCTTGGAAATGACTCACAACAGGTTTGGCCAAAAACTGACTCAGAATTTGGAATGAAAATGCAAGATTAGGTCTAGTTAAAGTTAAATACAACAATTTCCCAACCAGTCTTCTATAGGCTGAAGGATCCTCACATAAAGCAGAATCAGAAGCAGTGAGTTTCAAGTTTGAATCCATAGGAAAAGCTGTAGGCTTTGCACCAAGAACTCCAGCTTGTTCAAGCATATCGAGAATAAATTTTCTTTGGTGAAGACATATACCAGTTTTAGATCTTGCAATCTCCAAGCCAAGAAAATATTTAAGTTCTCCCAAATCTTTAATGGTAAACTTGTCATGTAAAAAGGACTTAAGTAGCTGTATTTCAAGTAAACTATCACTAGCCAGAAGAATATCATCTACATAGACTAGTAAAGCTATGAAGGATGATGTAGATTTCTTGATAAATAAAGAACAATCAGAGCTACCATGAGTAAAACCATAATCAAGTAGTGTTGTGGATAGTTTAGCAAACCATTGCCTAGAACTTCAAACCATATAAACTCTTTAAAAGTTTACAAACTTTATTTTCTCCCTTGACAACCAAACCAGGGGGCAAATCCATATAAACTTCTTCATGCAAATCACCATTTAAGAAAGCATTATTAACATCTAACTGATGAAGATGCCAATGCTTAACAACAGCTATAGCAAGTAGTAGCTGAATGGAAGTTATCTCTGCTACAGGAGAAAAAATGTCAAAAAAATCCAATCCTTCTTGTTGACCTTTAGCTACCAATCTAGCTTTGTGCCTCTCAATAGATCCATTTGCTTTATACTTGATTCGAAAAACCCACTTACAACCAATGGTCTGTTTATCTTTAGGAAGAGTAACAAGTTCCCAAGTTTTATTTAATTCTAAGGCATTTATTTCATTTTGCATTGCAGCTTGCCATTCAGGATTTTGAGCAGCTAATTTGTAAGTTTTGGGTTCTTTGGAGGTTGAAAGAGATACTAAAAAGGCTTTATGAAAAGAAGACAATCGATTATTAGAAAGAAAATCAGATATGGGATATAAAATACCTTTATTAGGAGAGTAATTAGCAATAGCAGATGAGGGAGTTGCAATTGGAACCTGTGAAGCAGTACCACAATAAAAATCCTGCAAGTAACTTGGTTTTTGTTTAATTCTTGAAGACTTTCTAAGTTGTGGTAGAATAATATTTGGG
The DNA here is from genome assembly GCF_029873635.1 of Malania oleifera. NCBI lineage: Eukaryota > Viridiplantae > Streptophyta > Magnoliopsida > Santalales > Ximeniaceae > Malania > Malania oleifera. The sequence continues at coordinate 80,674,111 of NC_080428.1, read as the reverse complement.
ATATGATCATTGGTCAAAGAAGATTGATGGTGTGAAAGATGCTGATCAGTTTGATGATGTGAAGAATGCTGATCTGAGATGAGGTGTTGAGGTGATGATAGATGTTGATTAGAAGAAATACCAGAAGAATTAGAATAGAATTCTAAAGTAGAAGGTGTAGGAGGAAATAAAAAAAATATGAGTGTCAGGATTAGATGGAAAAGCCTTGAAAGGAAAAATATTTTCAGAAAAGACTACATTTCTTGAAATGAAAATCTTATTAGTATTAAGATCCATTAATTTGTAGCCTTTGATATCAGAGGGATAACCCAAGAAAAGACATTTGGTAGCTCGTGGATCAAATTTATGTCTATGAGTTGTAAGTGTTGATGCAAAAGAAAGACAACCAAACACTTTGAGGTGAGAAAGATTAGGTGGTTTATCAAATAACATCTCAAATGTTGTTTTGTTGTTGAGAAGAGGAGTAGGAATTCTGTTTATGATATGAGCTGCTGTTAATATACAGTCACTCCAAAAAATTAAAGGCATGTTTGCTTGAAACATTAAAGCCTTGGCAGTGTTTAATAAATGTTGATGCTTTCTTTCCACAACTCTATTTTGTTGAGGAGTTTCAACATAAGTTCTTTGATGTATAATGCCATTATCACTATAAAATTGAGTCAAAATAAATTTAGGACCATTATCTGATCGTATTGTTTTGATAGGAACACTGAATTGGGTCATTATCATTTTGCAAAAAAATTTAAGGATAGAAGAAACTTCAGATTTCATCTTGAGCATGTAAACCCAAGTACAACGTGTATAGTCATCAACTATAGTAAGAAAATATTTGAAACCAGAATAAGAAACAACATTGAAAAGACCCCATATATCACAATGAATCAAATCAAACTTTTTATTTGAACAAGTTTGAGATATAGGAAATGAAAGCTTTCTTTGTTTTGCTAAATGACATACATCACAAACATTTGTAGATTGAAAAGATATGGATGAGTCCAACTGTTTAAGAAAGGGTAATCTTGAATTAGAAACATGGCCAAGTCTGTAATGCCAAGTATCTAACTGCGTTTGAGTAATGGCTGAAGCCAAGTAGGAAGAATGAAACATGGTTTGGTTATGAGAAGTAGCCTTTGAAGTAGCTTGAGATAAGTGGTACAGTCTATGTTTTTCAAACGCAATCCCAATCATCTTCTTTGTCGATTGGTCCTGTAAAAGACAATGGGAGTCAAAGAAGGAAGCACAAATATTAGATTGCTTTGTTAGTTTAGAAATAGACAGTAAATTGAATGAAAAACTGGGAACACATAAAACATCATGTAAAGAAAGTGTGTTTGAAAGACAAATTTTGCCAATGTGTGAAGCTGGAACAGAATTCCCATTTGGCAAATTTATGGAAACATTGATTTGTTTAGGAGGAGAAGAATATAATAGTGGTGAACATGTCATGTGGTCTGTTGCACCTGTATCCAGAATCCATGAGGATACATTTTGCAAAGATGAAGAGGCAGAGTAACAAAATTTTGAGGGATTACCAGAAAATTGAGAAGCAGCAATGTTGACAGCAGGTGAAGGTGTTTGGGTGAATGTTGAAGATGAAGTAGAATTTGCAAGTGCCAACAATTTATTGAATTCCTTAGAAGTAAAAGAAAACTTTTGATCTTCGTTACTATGTTGAGTAGAGATCTCAGATGTTGTTATAGCAGCATGAGCAGTGGGTGGTTTCCTCATTCCTCTTGGTCCAGTCCAACTAGGAGGGTAACCATGAAGCTGAAAACATTTTTCTATTGTATGGCCATTATATCCACAATGAGTGTAGTATAAAGAAGATCTTTTCTGTTTGTCCTTAGAAAAATTCGAAGGAACATATGGCTGAGTATTTTGTTTGGCAATCAAAGCATAAGTATTATTATTGACAACATTGTGTAGTTATCTTTGACTTTCTTCTTGAAGTAGTAAAGAAAATACTTTTGCCATACTCGGTAATGGTGAAACCATAAGTAATTGACTTCGAATTGGAGCATAGGAATCATTCAACCCAATCAAAAACTTTAACACATAATCAGATTGCTGTCTAATCAGCAAAAAATCAAACAAGTTGCAGGTACAAGTTGCCATTTTGCCACAGCTACATGTAGGAAATGGTCTGTAGTTAACATACTCATCCTATAATGATTTGAAAGAATTAAAATACTCAGTGATTGATAAAGAGCCCTGAGTAATGGAACTTGGAGATTTTTCAAGGTGGAATACTCTTGGACCATTGCTTCGTAAGTATCTTGTTTTCAGCTCGTTCCAAAGATCAACAGCAGATGTAACATAGAGAAGACTATTCCTTATTTCCTTGGAAATGGAATTCATTAACCATGAGAGAACTAGATTATTTGCACGCAGCCATGCAGTATGGAGAGAACACTGATTTATAGGAGGAGCAAGAATCGAACCATCAATGAATGCTGCCTCATTTTTTACTATTAAAGTAATGGTGATTGATCTACTCCATGCGATATAATTATCACCATTAAAGATTTCAGAAACAAGTAATGTACCAGGATTATCACTTGGATGCAAGTAATATGGACTGGATGAATCATTCGAAAGGTTGATCACGCGATAAGAAGTATGAGAGCTGGTAGAATTTTCAGCAGAAGTAATTTCTGAAATTCTTCCAAGAAATGTAAAGTAATATAAAATTTGCAGAACAGAAATCTTTCCTTGTAAAAAAAAAAAAAACACTGTCGATTCAATATTCACTGTTCAGCTTCTCTGATATAAGAATAATACCAAGAAATGTCTTTCAACTTCTCTGTTCAGCTGCAGACCTTTGTAAATATTCGTACTGAGCAGAATTTGGAGATAGATGCAAAGGCTATGGAAAGATTGTTAAAGAAAAGAAAACAGAGCACCTGTGGTTTTCTTGAAAAATTGTGGAAGAGAAGTACTTGCTTTGATACCATGTCAGGCTTTGTATTGATGAAAAATACTCTTTTTTATTCAATGCAAAATACAGAATACATGGCTGTATTTATACAACACAAGAAACAAGAAAAAGAAAATAACAACTTGACTATCTAAAACAATATTAACTAACTCAGCTGCTCCTCTTCTAACTTAGCCTTGGATTTTAGCTCCAGCTGTTCAATCCTTGAAGCAATATTCCAACAATCCTCAAGCATTCAACCACCTCTGCAGGACAAGGATGTGGTGCTAGTATGAACATTGCATACTTGGAAAATCAATCTACAATCACAAAAATAAACCGAAAATCCTTTTCCTTAAATATACCTACAATAAAATCCATAGACACATTTATCCGAGAAACTCCTTCCACGTGTTTGTGTGTCTATTTTCTTAATTTTATGCTTATTGAAAATGGGTCCCTCTTTCATATTAATGAATGTAGACCAATTTGCAATACATTTAACATTAAGGAAACATACACATAGACACGTGAAAGGGGAAGTCTCTTGTATAATTTCTCTGTAATTAGTCAACCTTTTTCTAATGGAGTTGAAAGGGGAGAATTTTAAAATAAAAATTAGAATCAGATGTCATAATTAATTAGTTAATTAATTTTCGAGCATAATTTAGGAAAAATGAGGAGATGCTGCAAATTAGTCCTACATTATGCCCGTTTCCATAAGGTTAGATATGTTGCAAATTGGTCCTACATTCATTAATATGAAAGAGGGATCCATTTAATTTCGGTAAGTATATAATTAAGGAAACAGACTTGCACACAGACACGTGGAGAGAGAGATCTCCATTATAATCTCTCCTAATTACATTACTTTTCTAAATTATTGCCCTAGAAACTAAAACCCTTGATCATTAATTATAATTTTTAATTGATTGATTAATTAATTATGAGGCAATTTTTATTGTCTTAACATATTCTCAAAAAATTTTGAACATCTAATTTGCCACATGTACGGCTCTAGTGAGGGAGACCTCTATTTTTTCTTAAAATTTTCCTTTTCTCATTATCAAAATGTAAACATATATATATTGTTGGAAATTCAATTAACAATTATATAGATATCTTAAATTTTTAATTATTTATTAACAACAACATTATAAAATTGTAGATAGTCATTAGTTAATCAATATGCTTTTTGTCCATGTTTTTTTTTTAAAAATTATATTCACATCAATAATATATGTCATTAATTAAAAACAAAATTTCTATTATTAATTGTTGTATTTAGTTAGGGAACTTTTGGTTTGCGAGATAAATAATATTTCTACTGGAAGAATTTTTTTGTGAATCTCATTCTTGCGAGTATTCGCATCATAATTTAGATCCTTAAAAATGTACACATTTTATGCTAATATTTAGTTTAACATAGACGACAAACATTTCAAGTAGATGATGTAACAACCTGCTTAATTTTCATAAATATTTTTTTAATAAAACCAATATAATATATATCCAGAAGATCATAATCCACCTGAACCCGTGGGTACCAGGGATACATCAGAAAATAGTGCGGAACCCTAAGTAGCAGGAAACATAAAATCTTAAATAACCCATAATACCATATACAATACCATCTATCAATATATCATAGTTACTACATCCATTACATTTATATACACATCGCAAAAAGAAAGTCTTAGGGACATTTCCCACAAAAATCTAATCATTCCCACCAAAACTTACCCTTCAGAGAGGACAGATCAACAATACTATCTCAGCAGAGCTTTGTCCGCTCTCCTATCAGGGGCTCCTGAAAATTTCATGTAATTTCGGGGTGAGACACCTTTCAGTTAGGGAAATAAACTAATACTAGTGTGTGACAAAATGAGTATTTTCGTGTTCTATATAAAATCATACATAAACATATCAGTGTAACTGTTTGTATCATATCTGGGAAACATATATTCTCATATCATGGCAAAACATATAAGATTTTCATAAACAAAATTTATCTCATATAATATAATTCGAAAACAACCCTGGTAGGTTAGTTGGTTGTTGTCATGTATTACCCCCACATGACTGGGTTGTGTGGCCGAAGGCGGGACCTGACAATGGTTGGCCAACCACTGTCAAGTCAAAAGTACAGTCTGTAAGTCCGATGGGTCTGCCAGACATGGTCCGTACACCAGGGGCGCTCAAACTTCTTAAAACCACATCGACCATCCAACCTCACGCCACTTCGTATAGTAACGTTAACACAAATATCATGATGAATCATGAACACATAGCAGCGGTACCGTACAAGTGCTAGCCTAAACCAAGCCAACCAGATTCTCATAACATATAGCATATATTGAAATTGTGATACATGAATATTTCATACCATTAATTACCAAATCAATATCATCATATCGTTTTGCATATATACGTATATCATGAAAACCATCGGCCCGTACGCCGACAAATATATTCATAGCTCGGCCCGTATGCCGAAAAACATATCCATAACTCGGCTCGTACGCCGGCAAACATATCCATAGCTTGGCCCGTACGCCGGCAAACATATCCATAACTCGGTCCGTACGCCGGCAAACATATCCATAGCTCGGTTCATACGCCGGTAAACATATCCATAGCTCGGCCTGTACGTCGGTAAATCATATAAAAATCTCGGCCCGTTGGCTGATTTTTCACATTATTAAAATCCATTTTTATCATATTTCCCAAAAACAATATTTCATTATAATTTCTACTCATGCCACATGAAATAGGTTTTTCGTATATTTAACATACCATAATTTTTAACAGTATTTCCCAAATATAAAACATATATAAATATATTTATTTTCCTAAAATCAGATGCTGTAATAACATACATATATTTTCATAAAATAACTAACTTAATTTATTCCTTTACCTGATTCCTAAAAAGCTCATAGGAAAAATAGTCCTGCACCCACAAGGTTCCCCGATCAACACCTTGAAAACGACATTCCCCAGAACAGAACTTCAGTATTTCTATGCGTACTATGAATTCTACAACTGTCAAAAAGCCAAATACTGAGTAGAAAACATTACCCTGGATTTGGGATGGTTTTCAACTCAGCCCCACTGACGATTCACTCCAACAGATTTGAAGAGAACTCTCACAGGAGTGTCGTGGTGGCTTCAGATCATCGAACTGATAGAAATTCGGCCTAGAAATTAAGAGAGAAGAGAGGGAAACCGAAGGAGGAGAGAGAGAGGACTTCTGTGACAAAATTTAGCCAAGAAATGACGTTTAGAACTATTTATACTGTAGCCTTCATCGACGAGCCACATCACCTCGTTGACGAGGTCATGAAGACAACTCGTCGACGAACTCTCTCCTCGTCTATGAAACGTACCCTCGTCAACGAGCCCAATTGTAACTTCGTTGACGAGGCCTGCTGCTTCTTTCCTTTCCTTTCCTTTCCATTATTATTTAAAATATTATAATTATTCGGGTTACTACAAATGATCATTATACTCTTAACATGTGTGTAAGGAAAAATATTATATTTTCAAGGCACAAATCACGTACAACTAAAAATGTGTGCTTAACTAAATCTATGCCCTAAAATATTTAACAACTATAAATATAAGAAATTTAACTCTTAAACAATGAATTAGTGAAAATAATTGGTGGCCATAAAATGCTTAGATATAAATTACTACATTTAAAATTATGTAATAAAAATAAAATTTCTCTTATTTTATTAATAATTTATTCTGTTTAGATATAGTATATAGTGTGGTAATACTATATATATATATTATAGAGACATAATTGTTGTCCGCCAGAATAGCGAGGACAAATTGGTCTAAAAAAATAAGATTATTACAAGAATGAGATTTCCATAAAATTAAGTACCTATGAAAATCTTTTCATGGGAATTTTGTCATTCTCAAGAATGTCTGAAAAAATTCCCTACATGTCAAATTCTCACGATCAAACAAATTAACTTGAAAATGAGACCTTAAAATCATCACTTTTTAAGCAATCTTGAAATTGATGTGAATCAAACGTTCGTTATTGATTGGGTAAGAAAACACCATCGCTCTCCTGAGATTTGACAAAAAGACAAGGACTTCTCTTGAGTTTTTAAAAATCTCAGAAGTCTCTATTGAGTTTTTAAAAACTTTCATAAATCACCTTTTAGATTTGTTACAAAAACAGATACTTTCTCTTATATTTAGTAAAAAGATAAACTTTTTGAGGATGTATATGTCGTGCAAATCAAATGTCAAGAGAGGTACTGAGAATTTTTGAAAATTTAAGAAAAAATTTTATGATTTTTGAAAGCATAGGTTTGTTAAAATGATACATACCTTCTTTTATATTTAGTAAAAAGATAAACCTTTTGGGGGTCATGTGTCCTAAAAATCAAATTTGAAGAGAGATATCTAGAATTTTTGAAATATTAAGGGAAATTAATGTGATTTTTAAAATTTTAGAAGAGGTTGTTTTTCTTTTTTTGTCAAATCGAAAATTAGCGTCTTTGCCCTAATTAATTTACTTTTGAACGGAGTCAAATTCTATTCTTCTCCATGGACTCGAAAGATACGGCCGACCACTAATCACATAATTAATTAATTAAGTTAGCATGCATGTACACCAACCATAAGCACCACCCAAAACCCTCGGAACCACCCATGCATGCAGGCACCACCCGCATCAACCACCGCGCGCCTACGCACTATATCAGCCCCTCCGTCGTCCATCCAAAACCACATTCCTCTCCCCATTAATTATTTTGTTGCGGGTACGTACGCACTATTCATCCCAACAGCATATCCGTCGAAATGGCCCGTCCGGTACTTCTGTTTCTCGCCCTCATATTCGCCGTTGCCGCCATCGCCTTCGCCGTGGACGGGAATAACGACGTACCGGCCCCTGATGCTAAATCTGATTCCTTTATTGGTAACACTGAGGACGACAATTCTGGTAGTGTTGCTGGGCAGTCGAATATTCCCAGAGACGAACTATTTGCCGACGGACCTCTCGGTGAGCTTGGACTAGGAGCCGACCCGCCTTCCTTCAATCCAGCTTCTGCATGATGGATCCATACCCAGTCAACAGAAGGCTGCTGCTCTCCTTCAATATCTACGGCGCCGGCTGCCCTGCTCCGTCAACATTTCCGGCTCCACCTGCTTTGCCGGAAATGTTGACATTTCCGGCCGCCCATTGTTGAATTTTTTGCTCCCGCTTGTGTGTATATATACATGTGTGTGTGGTGTTGTAAATCAGAGTGCAGAGTGTGCAGAGTGCAGTGCAGTAAGAGATAAGAGAGAGTTGAGTGAGTGCTGAGGGAATCCTCCTCCTCCTCTCTGTTTATTTTTCCCAGCAAATAATAATCCCTCGCTCCCGTGGACGTAGGCCGGAATTTGGCCGAACCACGTAACTCCTGTGTCAATTTTGTGTGTGTGCTTGTTTACTCATCTTATTCATCAATTGATTGATCGGTAAAACCCAACAAAGTGGTATCAGAGCGTCCAGGTTCGCCGGAGTTCACCAAACAGAGGTGAACAGAGGAGAAATTCTATTTTCTCCCAGTTTTTGAAGTTGCTCAAAATCCCAAATTGAGCCTTCCATTGTGCAATTCAGCTCGAGACGATTCCAACGGTGTAAACCAAGCCTCAAACGGACACCAGGGTAAGCCCCACGCGCCCCCACGCGCCGGCGAAGACTTCGGGACGGCGACACGCGCCTGCACGCGTCTTCCTCGCCCGATTGGCGAGATCCGACCCGCGTGACCGACCCGTAACCCGGCACAGTGAACCGCGACCCGGATCCACGACCGCGACCCGGATCCGTGCTCGAGATCCGACCCGCCTCCAACCCTCTCCCAGACGCCGCGTCAGCGTCCACGTCAGCGGCCGCGTCAACGCCCAGTCAGCAACCGGTCAAACGCCACGTCAGCACCCGTTGACCAATTTTGACCAAAGTTTGACCAGGCCTTTCAAGGCCATTTCAGGTCCGTTTTTCGAACAACTTAAGTCATTTCCAGGGTTTTTGACCGTTCCGGACGCAACCGTATATTCGGTTTCTTGAGATTCTACCCCAATTTTTCTGTACAAGCAAGTTAGTGCTTAAAATCAATGGAGGAATCAGACTCGGGTACTATGATCAAGCTCACAGCCTCCAATTACACTCTGTGGAGGTCTCGGATGGAGGATCTCCTTAATTGTAAGGATCTGGCAGACCCTTTGGATTATAAAGGTATGAAACCAGATTCCATCAAAGATGACGATTGGAGAAGAATGAATAGAAAGACCATTGGTCAAATCAGACAATGGATTGACCACAAGGTATATCATCATGTCGCACAAGAGACTGATGCTTATAGCCTTTGGGAGAAGCTGGAAAACATGTACCAGGCCAAGACTGCCCGCAACAAAGCCATGTTAATGAGACGGCTTGTTAATCTGAAGTTAAAAGGCGGGACCTCTATAGCTGAACATACTAGTGAGTTCCAAAATTTAGTAAATCAGCTTTCATCAGTAAAGATGGATCTTGGCGATGAAGCAGAAGCATTGTTGCTTCTTAGCTCCTTACCAGATAGCTGGGAGACATTGGTCATCACTCTCAGCAATTCAGCTCCTGACGGCAAACTTACCATGGCGATGGTAAAAGATGCTTTATTCAACGAAGAAGCCAGGAGAAAAGAAACAGGTGCAGAACAGTCACAGGCCTTTGTTACTGAAACCAGAGGCCGACCTCAAGAAAGTACCAGTACCAGAAGTCGAGGTAGAGGTAGAGGCAGAAGCAAATCTAGAGGAAGATCCCAGGATCGCAGCAGATTCAATGATGGTAAAAGTTGGCAGAGAGGGAAAATCTCGTGCTACTATTGTGGCATTGAAGGCCATATGAAGAAAGATTGTCGAAAATTTCGACGGGATCATGGTCAAAGCCACCAGCAACAAAAGAAGGAGGAAGGTGAGAACTCGGTCACCTTAACTCAAGATATATCAGTTTTCTCTATTGATGAAGATGCATGCTGTCATATTGGGAACCACGACACTGAATGGGTGGTAGACACAGCAGCCTCCTACCATGCCACTCCTCACAAAGAATTCTTCACGATGTATAAATCTGGAGATTTTGGTACAGTAAAGATGGGGAACACTAGTTCTTCTCAGATCGTGGGAATCGGAGATGTGCAGATTGTAACCAATATTGGTTGCACCATAACATTAAAGGATGTGCGACATGTCCCAGACCTTCGGCTAAACCTTATTTCTGGGGCAGCCCTTGATAAACAGGGCTATGAAAGCTACTTCGGGAAAGGTACTTGGAAATTATCAAAAGGTAATTTGACAATAGCACGAGGACGCATTTGCTGCACATTGTACAAAACGCAGGTGAAGATTTGTACTGATGCCATCAATGCAGTGGAAGATGAAGCATCACCAAACCTATGGCACAAGAGACTCGGACACGTAGGAGAAAAAGGACTCCTTACACTGGCGAAGAAGGCATTTATAAAATTCACAAAAGGTATTGCCTTAAACCCATGTGATCACTGCTTATTTGGGAAACAGCATAGAGTTTCATTTAGTTCCTCTATGAAGAGAAGGTCAAAGCCATTGAGTTTGGTACATTCTGATGTATGCGGACCCATTGAAGTAGAATCAATCGGCGGCAATAGGTATTTTGTTACCTTTATTGACGACGCTTCAAAGAAAGTGTGGGTATATTTTCTGAAAACAAAGGACCAGGTTTTTAAATATTTCAAGGAATTTCATGCTATGGTGGAGAGGCAAACAGGGAAGAAATTGAAGTGCCTCCGGACAGACAATGGAGGCGAATATACTTCCAACGAGTTCAAAGCATACTGTACTGAACGTGGTATTAGGCATGAAAAGACGGTCCCACGTACCCCACAACATAATGGTGTAGCTGAGAGAATGAATCGGACCATTATGGAAAGAGTTAGAAGCATGCTCAGTATGGCTAAATTACCTAAGCCATTCTGGGGGGAAGCTGTTCGTGCCGCATGTTACCTTATTAACAGATCACCGTCAGCACCACTTAACTTTGGAATTCCAGAGAAAGAATGGACCAGAAGAAAAGTTTCTTACACTCATCTAAGAGTGTTTGGGTGCAAAGCTTTTGCATATATATCTAATGAGCAGAGGCAAAAGCTCGACGCGAAGTCCATTCCATGTATCTTTATTGGCTATGGAGATGGTGAATTCGGCTACAGATTATGGGATCCAGAGAGGAAGCAGGTCATCAAATCGAGAGATGTGGTTTTCCATGAAAACCAGGTGTTTGAGGACTTTGAACCACAAACAAAGTCTAACCAGCCTAGTTACGGTGCTCCTGTCATTGTAACAGATCCTACACTATCATATTCTCCCACAAACCATGGAGAATTGCAGGATGATCCTTTGGAAACAGATGTAGAAGGTGTTGAGCAGGGGGAGCAACAACCCCCTTCACCAGAAATTGCAGAATCATCACAGCAGTCAGATGATGAGGTATATCCTCCTCCAGAAGAAGCTGAGCCCAGAAGATCTGAAAGAGGTCGTATTCTGATTCCGTCGAGAAGATATCCAGAATCAGAATATCTTTTACTCACTGATGAGGGGGAGCCAGAAAGTTTCCAAGAGGTCCAATCTCATACCGACAAAGCCAAATGGATAGAAGCTATGAAAGCAGAGGTGAATTCTTTACATAAGAATCAAACGTATGAGCTGGTAAGACTTCCCAAAGGGAAGAGAGCACTAAGGAACAAATGGGTGTTCAAGCTTAAGAAAGATGGCAGTGGAAAAATTGTGACGCATAAAGCCAGATTGGTCGTCAAAGGTTTCGAACAGAAGAAAGGTGTTGACTTTGACGAGATATTTTCGCCAGTAGTGAAAATGACAACAATTCGAGTCATACTCGGATTAGTAGCCAAGATGAATCTAGAGCTTGAACAAATGGATGTGAAGACAGCCTTCTTACATGGTGACTTGGAAGAAGACATCTACATGGAGCAACCAGAAGGATTTGAAGTTCCAGGGAAAGAACATCAAGTCTGCAGGTTGAAGAAAAGTCTCTACGGTCTTAAGCAAGCACCGAGACAGTGGTATAGAAAATTTGATTCTTTCATGGTGAGTCACGGATACAAGAGGACTGCAGCAGATCAGTGTGCATATGTTCAGATATTTCCTGATGGTAATCTTGTCATCCTACTACTCTATGTTGATGATATGTTGATCATTGGTCAGGATACAAGAAAGATCAACAAGCTAAAGATGGAGTTGTCTAAATCTTTTGAAATGAAGGACTTAGGCCCAGCTCAGCAGATCCTAGGCATCAGGATCAGTCGCGACAGGAAAGCCAGAAAGCTATGGTTATCACAGGAGAAGTATATTGAACGGGTAATTAAAAAGTTCAACATGGAAAGTGCCAAGCCAGTAAATACTCCACTGGCTAATCATTTCAAGCTAAGCAAGAAGTTGTCTCACTCATCAAGGGAAGAAATGTCAATAGTCCCATACTCATCAGCAGTTGGAAGCTTGATGTACGCAATGGTATGTACGAGACCAGACATTGCCCACGCTGTAGGTGTTGTGAGCAGGTTTCTTTCAAATCCAGGGAAAGACCATTGGGAAGCTGTGAAATGGGTTCTCAAGTACTTGAAAGGTACATCGGGATTGTGCTTATGTTTCGGGGAAGCTGAACCAATCTTGGAGGGTTACACTGATGCAGACATGGCTGGTGATCTTGATGGAAGAAAGTCCACATCAGGTTTTTTGTTCACCTTTGCAGGGGGAGCTGTATCATGGCAGTCAAAATTGCAAAAGTGTGTTGCCCTATCCACAACAGAAGCAGAATATATTGCCGCAGCGGAAGCTGGGAAGGAGATGTTGTGGTTAAAGAGGTTTCTTCAAGAGTTAGGTGTCAAACAGGAAGAATACAAGGTACATTGTGATAGTCAGAGTGCACTGGACTTGAGCAAGAATTCAATGTACCATTCCCGAACAAAACACATTGACATTCGCTATCACTGGATACGCGAAGTGATGGAACAACAACTGTTGAAGTTAGTCAAAATTCATACTAAAGAAAATCCGGCAGATATGTTAACAAAGGGAGTAACCTATGAGAAGCTCCAGCTATGTAGGGATATAGCTGGGATGGATGTCAATTGAAGATTAACATATTATTCTCCTCCTATGGGTATGGAGGGGGAGAATTGATGGATCCATACCCAGTCAACAGAAGGCTGCTGCTCTCCTTCAATATCTACGGCGCCGGCTGCCCTGCTCCGTCAACATTTCCGGCTCCACCTGCTTTGCCGGAAATGTTGACATTTCCGGCCGCCCATTGTTGAATTTTTTGCTCCCGCTTGTGTGTATATATACATGTGTGTGTGGTGTTGTAAATCAGAGTGCAGAGTGTGCAGAGTGCAGTGCAGTAAGAGATAAGAGAGAGTTGAGTGAGTGCTGAGGGAATCCTCCTCCTCCTCTCTGTTTATTTTTCCCAGCAAATAATAATCCCTCGCTCCCGTGGACGTAGGCCGGAATTTGGCCGAACCACGTAACTCCTGTGTCAATTTTGTGTGTGTGCTTGTTTACTCATCTTATTCATCAATTGATTGATCGGTAAAACCCAACACTGCACCCGCTCCCCATCATGCCAGCGACGCAACCGCCGTGAAGGTCTCTGGAGTAGTGGCCGGAGTCGCTGCCGTCGCCGGTTTCCTCTTCTAGGTTAATGTACACCTACGCGCACCCTGGGGCTACATGTGTTGTGTCTGATTAATTTTGTACGAGAGGAAGGGAAAAGAAGCAAAAGTAGGAAATTAATCAAGGATCTCTTAATTACACCTCCGAGTCTGAGATTTTTGTTTTATAAATGTCAGATTGTATTCTTGGAAGGGGGTGGGAAGGGTTATATATATATATATATATATATATATATATATATATTAATTTGTATAAGAAATGAAAGATTCATTGACCCCCATTTCCTGCTTGTAGAGTCAATGAGCCTCTAAAAGAAAGAAATATGGGAATTTCCGGATTGAATTAATTATCTTTTTATTGTATTTACTCTGCAGCATCAAATCGAATTAAAAATAAAAATATGTTCAATCAAATATAATTAAATATATAGATAAATTAAATAAATTAAAATAGGTTCAATCAAATATAATTAAATATTTAGATAAATTAAATTAAGGGTTGATAATATGAACAATAAAAAAATCTGTTAGTTTTTATGTATTTTATCTAATAATGAAATAAATGATCGATTTCCTTGACTATGTTTTTTTCCACTTTTTTCTAAACTCCAAATAGAGTGTTGATTATTAGACTTCAAAGAATTTTTTATGTTGTTGTATATGCTCGATCTCAAGTAGCGATGAATGTGTGATGTTATAATCTTGACTGTTGAGTTAGTTAAAGATTTTGAATTATGTAAAAGTTATAATTTGACATGCATAAAATAAGTAAGGATTATTATTAAAATTTGTTGTATTAGTTATATGATAAAGTATAGAGAGAATGGTAACATGATGCAAAAATTAATTAATTTTGATCGGAACAAACCACACCCGACCATTATATCATAGCATATATGTAGCTATATGCCTATATACACTTCAAATTTTTGATGAGAAATTATATTTAATTTGTCACACTATGACTTTTCAAGACATCCACAAGTTTTTTCATTTTTTCAATTCCGATGTTTTAATTAGGCCGCATTTGGATCAAGAGTTTTATTTAAAGAAAGGAAAGCAAAGAGAAAGGAAAATAAGAGAAAATCTTTTTTTTTTTTTTTGTTATATTTTCTCTCAATGCTAAATATTATTAAAAATAAAATTTTAATATATATGATTAAAAATTAACGATGTCAAATGTTAATCATGTGTAAAATTAATTTTTTGAAAATGTAGTTTTTTAATATTTTTTCTTTCTCTAATTTTTTCCAAACTATAAATGAGACCTTAAAAAATATTATGAAACTTACTTATTATGCAATATCTCACACGTGACATTTAAAATTTTTTTCCCTTAATTGACATATTTTGGATGAGAAATAATTAAATATATGCACACACAAAAAAAATTCACTGTATGCCCTTAATTAGCTCTCTTTCACAAATGTTTTCTACCTCCAAGTCTCCAAACAGGCCCTAGGGTTGAACGATTTCTTCTTAAATGCTTTTTGGGTACTCGCTGGCTCTCAATATATATGGCATGCAGATGGCCCAGTCATGCCAGCTTAAGTGGTAAGGGCGACTTGTGACTTTGATGACCCTAAGGTCACAGGTTCGATTTCTCCTTGAGGCATTATGCCGGTGAATTACTAAGGGTGAATCAATGGGCGAGCAGCTTTCATCCCCTGGGTTTGGTACTTTACCATAGTGCCCAAAGTGACGTGATGATGGTTGGAGTCCCGAATTATCAATATATATATATATATATATATATATACAGATGAACGTGAAATTATAACAATTGTTGAAGTAGAGATATTGATTTCAATAATCTCAAATAAACAAATAATATTATTATTTTAAATAATAAATTTCAATAACAGTTACTATGATACTATCAAAATAACAAAAACAAGTAATTATTAACAATAATAAATATTCATTGTTGGCGCATATTGAATACTAGGAAAATAAATAAAACTAACGGTACAATGATTAAAACAGCAATTTCATTCAAAACTAATAAAATGTACGTTTAATATTACCTAGAAAAGAGATGTATATATTGAATACCATGTCTTGAGGAAAAAAAATTAAAAGTAACATAAGATTTGGATCCAGCTAAAAATTAATATATTAATATTTAGATTTACTAAAATATTGTGGGTCCCATACTTAATAATATCTCATGTACAATTTTCTGACAATTGCTCAAGTGAGTTTTACCTTCATGTCTCGTCTCATATCGCATTCCACATGCTTCCAAACTAATTTTACCTTTTACATGTTTTGATCCTATTGGTATACATCTATCAAGTCTAAATGATTTTTATTGGCAACATTTGATCTTCCAATTATTAATGAGAGATATTATTAGGTTTGGGTCGCACAAAATTTCAGTAGACCCAACTATTAATCTCATGTGGGGGATCATATCTTACTATAAATATTTTTTTTAGTGACTCATTATTCTTGTGTGCATCTCATAAAGAGATGAGCAGGATGAATGAGGTCCTGCTGGCTAAATGGATCTGGAGATTTTGCAGAGACTCGGGTAGCTTATGAAATCACCTCATTTGCATTAAATATGGGATGAACATGAATAGCTGGGAGGCTAGCTGTTCCAAGTTCCAACATTGTTCGTGGAGGAAGCCATTGCCATTGGAAAGGTATTACCAGGAAAGCCTCTCTTTTTAGGAGAATAAATGGGTTGGGAAGGAATCTTTGAAAGATTATATCAGCTTTCCTCGCAACAAAAAGAGAGAGTTCATGCTTTGATGATGAACTTAGACACCAGCTGCTATGGGAATTTGACATTTGGACGACAGTTGAAGAGGAACAGGGGCTGATGAAATAACCGAGCTCCTCTTCAAAGTGATTTACAGTTTCCAACCAAAGCAATCAGAAAAAGACATATGCCGGCGGCTGCCTTCTGAATTAAGATGAGTATTCTTAGTAAGAAGCCTTTATAAACAGCTTATTATAATATCTAGCTAAATTTGGAAAAACCTCATGAGATACCTAAGTCACAAGCTTTGGAACCAATCTTTAATATTATTATAATTTACCATTATAAATATTATAACCCCAAGTTTGAGAGAGACTTGATTCAGACAATGTAATATAAAATTATATTAAATTTCGTCTAAATTCATTTAAATCTAGACCTAAGATTTAAAATTTATACTCTCGAACACAGCGTAATAGTGTATATATTTGTAAATTTATAATATCATATTTAACAGTATAAAAATTACTAATAAAACCATGCATTATAATGAATATCCTTCTAACCTTACGTAAAATCCAAGCCTCCTCTAAAATTTAGAAAGAATTCATTATTGAGAGGACTTAACCCTAATTTCTAAAATGGAAGCCACTAGTGAATCATCAAACCAAAGGGGGTATAGCCTCATTGGAGTTACTACAACAAACAATACCAGCTGATGTCTCACCCTTGCAAAGGGTTTCCAATATCCAATACAAAAAGCAATATGAACCATTTTACCAATTAAGTTGAAGCCACGCTAACATCGGAAAAGTAAACAGTATCAGTTAAAAAATAAAATAAAAAGAGGTAAAAGTATTATTGCAAGGTTCCAATTTTTTGGATCAGAAAAAGGAAATGAAATTTCTAACCAAGAAACAGAGCCAAAGGAACTACAGAGTCAACTCCACCATTGAAGAACATGGCATCATTGTCTAGCGTTGCAAACATCCTAAGATTGCAGTCGGGGAGCATTGCTTTCAGATTTTAAATTTTAATTTGAGTGAATTTAAACAAAATCCAATACAATTTTGATCTACACAAATCCAAATTCAAAGTCTTTCTCAAACATGAGGAAAGGAAAACTCAGGAAAAGCCCAATTAAAGCCTAGGGGTGAACCGTTTCTACTCTAAGGCAGTGTAGGCTATAGAATGCCCTGAATATGGTCATTTGGAATAATCACCATGTCAAATAAATGTAGTAGTTTCCCCATCAATGACACACTAAAGAGGAAGACATTCTGAATGTCATGAATCTATAATCAGAGAACATGAGCAGAATTAATAAGAAAAATGGCATTTGGCTGCTGCTCATAACCAGGAAAACATGCCCCTGCAACACAATGGAACCAAAGAAAGAGAAGACACCGTACCTGTTGCTGACAACATTTTCATGTTGCCACTAAATTTCGTAAGCTATTGAAGACCTATAAGCAGAAACTTTGGTGACCACTAACTGTCACTAACATAGATAAAGTCTTCAAAATTCTTTATTGTATTGTGATATTTATGCAGAATTTTAAACAAGCTGTCGATTCCCCCATCAGCGGAAATTGAACAAGCAAAGCAATTCAAACATGCGACAAACTGCCAGAAGAAAAATAAGGAACAAAATAAATTTATCAAGATTTAATTTTTGGTAGCAAAAGAATTACAACCTAGGAGAGAACAAGAGATCCTCATAGCAGGAATAATTTGGAATACCAACAAAAAGGGTAAGCATGAGCTAAAATTGGTTGTGACAATCCTTAAAACAAATTCTTTGCATCAGGAAACTGTAGCATTGAAATGAGCTTAGAATGACCTTGGTTCGATTGGAAAAAATTGCCCAAGGTTGCTAAATACAAGAGAAAATTATCAACTCAATAAAAGGGCATACCTTTCCTCTTTTTCTCAGAACGATTTTGTCCATCCGTGCAAAATTTATTTATGAACTAAGAAATGATCGATTCAAGCACTCAGCTAAGACCCAGATAAATTGATAGGAAAGATCAGATCGTTGGACAAACAATACTGGTCTACCAAATAAAGACACGATTAAAAAATGTACCTCAAAAGCCAGCATAAAAATACATACTGAAGGTGCCATAAGCCACATGCGACGAAGAGAAAACACATAAAACAAGATAAAATGAATACATATATCCCATTGGCATATCATCCCAAGTCTTAAATCATAACATATTGGTGCAGACATCTCTTCCTAGTGAGCAATTGGTCAAGAAACCATGGCATTTTAAACAAACAATATGCAGATATAACTCTTTGATCACTGCCTCGCCAAACAAATACCACCTCAACAGACCTACACAGTGAGGCACTGGCAATTCTGCACCTCCAGGAATGATGTCCACCCTCTTATACAAAATAATATGATTAAACAAAAAAAAATCTACAATAAATATACAGTATGATAACTCTAAATTTCACTTTCCTATTGATGTAACAGAAAAATCATCTATACAGTGAAAATTAATTGACGATAACAGGGCATAAGAAACTGCTCCCCAGGAAACTTTGAAGTTTGAACTGTCAATAAGAAGAACAAGAAGAAGCAGCAGCAGAATCAAGTCTTCATCTAGATGGGGAAAACCCTGAGGAATCAAAACTCGCCCACTGCTGACCCATTCAAAGTGCAGCTGTAGCCTACAAATCATGCACGTCTAAACCCAAGTGCAACAAACAAACCCCATCTCTCTGTTTTTGGGGGGGGGGGGGGGTGGGTTGGGAAGATTTAAAAAAAGAAAAAAAAGAAGAAGATAAAATACATCTGAAAGTTATTTATGTTTACAGTGATTCAGTGCATTACATTGTTGCAACAGAAAGGGAAATGATCACCAATTACACGTGGAATGGTGATATGCAATGTTACAATGCATTAATAGCTCGACCTTCACTCTCCTAAGACCCTGAACTAACAAAATTGTTTACAAGTCAAAGAACAATTATAAGCCTTATGAGGTCATGATTAATACAAGACTTTTCAAAGCTTGCTGACAAGCTACAGGTAAGCAGTATAAGGGACATATTACATGTCATGGACCTACCCACACAATTTTGATCTAGCAAAAGATGAATATGAACAGTATGGGCCTCATATCTACTAAAAAAATGTATGGGCCTCATAACCAATACAAGACTTTTCCAAGCTCACCGATGAGCTACAAATAAACAATAGGGACGCATCTTGAAGAACAACTACATAAATTCAGGTATGCACAAGACAACAATGCTTTGCAAGCAGTTAGACAGAAAGCCAATATAGTTAAGGCTTCTTTTGCACAATCAGAAGACCATGTCATAGCCACTATCAGGGAATCCATTGAAGGCAGCCAATCTAATACACCTTCCTCCAGGTAACCAGCATTGGCTGATTCAATCATGAAAACAAAGACTGGTCTGCTCCCTGAATATGATGATAAAGAAAATATCCATGTCAAAAGACAAAAAAGAAAATTGATTGGCTGAAGAAACATCACATGTTTTTCTCAGCACTCAATATCAAGGGCAAAATATTAAAAAGAGCATTACATCACAATGGATATCAAGTTCAAACCTAAATAGAAACTCTAGTAGTATCATCAACGAAGCTGCATCCTAGTTTGATCGAGCCCATAGTAGCCCATACATCTCCTATTCATCCTTTAATTGTGCAACTCAGTGGCCATTACACTTCTATATGATAAAATCATGCAATGACAAACTAAGTCAACTCCATACTTCCTGGTCATTCTCACAGCCTGCAGTCATATTATTCACACTAATGTACAAAACTAAAGACAAAAATGACAACCGAAAAAAAACACATCACACTATAATATAAGGTAACTAGATTTCAGTCTAAAATAACTATCACTAGACTTCAAAAGACTCTTTTAAATATTTCAAAAGACTACGAGCAACCCCATATCATCACCACAATTCTTTTTTATGCCCTTTTCTCTTTCCTGTTGCTTTGCTCTTAATTGACACTGAATTCATAAATGACAGTGCTACTCGATTAGGAGGATAATAATTAAGAAAGGTATTTCACCAGCTAATCATACGGCCTCCAACTTGCAAATGAATTCTATGTGCTTTAAGGGCAGCAATGCTAGGGATAATGATGACTAGAAGGATTTTTTTTAAAATAATAATAAAAGAAAACCATTAATGAGAGAAAGAAAGAAATACAATACTTGAAGAATGAGACGTCTTCCTACAAGAAACTAAAAGCAATTACAGAAGTGCAGCCCTCCAAATCTCCAATCCCTTTGAAAATTAGACAGAAAAATCCCCCGAAACATCCCTTAAGCAAGCACCCAAAAAGAAGACAAGATAACAACTCTATCCCATAACAAATGGGAAGACCATTGCTAAAAAATCCTCACATTCCTCTCAAACCAAAAAGTCCAAAGGATAACTAACATGGCATTAAAAAAAAAAAAAGACAAGATGCAGAGTGAGCATTCAGCAGATATGACTGAATCATCCAAGCAAACCACTATGATCAAAGTGGTAAAAGCAAACTTTGGGTATAAAAAACAGGTGTAACGTTTTCCGGCATGCTGGATAATGGACAACAACTTTGGCCCTCCAATCTCTTTGAAGGATGGGCAGTGAGATCACCCAGAAAACCCAAAAGAATAAGCCCAAAAAGAGGCAAGAAACACAACTCTATTCCATAACAAATTAGGAGAAGTTGTGTGGTCCTTGAAGATTCTCGCATTCCTCTCAATTGGCAGGGTCTATAAAAAAGCAAAAATTGTGCATCTCCATAAAGCCCTACACTTTCTGGTTTGCCCAAAACCCCAAAAGCTCATTTGCAGGAAATCCCCCACAACCTTCACAGCCACCCAAGCTTTGCCAAAACATGAGAAGAGAATGCACTAAAGATAGTTAGCCACCCAATGATGAAGGAAGAAGTGTGCATTTGTTTCACAGGACTCATGGCACATGGAGCATATATCAGGATTTAGGGCCTTTTAGGGTCTTCTGCACTGAAGAAGGTCATGCATATTAAGCCTATTCAAAGATACAGTCCAGATGATGAAAGTGTTGATCAGAAAAGGAACCTTAACTATCCAAATGATGCAACTCCAAGGAACTAGCTAGGCATAAGATTGGAGGAAAGGATTTGAAGGAGGTGGAGAACAAAAGATCTGGTGGAAAAATGCCTAAAGAATCCCCCCTCCAAACTATCTCATTTCCCCTGTTAGAAGGAACAAAAGGCTTCAAAATGCTAAGCATGGTGAGCTCATCAACCTCTTTCATGGAGATTACTAAAAAATGGACATGGCTCGCCTTTGAAAGGAAAAAATAAAAATAAAGACTTGATAGGTGCATTGTGAAGAAATAATCATAAATGACAGGGCACCAACTATTCCAACAAGCTCTCACCAATCCAAACATCCTCCCAAATCTGAACCCTACAGCCATTACCCACTCTCAAACAGGAAAAAGGAAAAAACAAACAAGCAGCTTGGGAAACAAGACTTGCATAAGAAACAAATGCCATTTCCTCCAGTGTTCCACCAATTTTGATGGGCCCATACTTACTTTTTATCACTTGTTCCAAAAGGAATTAATTTCTAAGGGAACCTCCACAACCATTTTCCAGTTAAAGAGATGTTTATAGAAACCACGTAGCCAAGACGTGGGCTCCCTTCCACTTTGGGTCTCCTAAAAAACTCCCAACCAAGTGATCTCTCTTATTCTCCCCAACCCCAGACCAAAGAAAGTCACTCATCAACCTTTCAAGAATCCTAGTGACACTCTTGGGAGCTCTGAAAAGAGATAAGAAAAAAATGGGCATATTGGAAAGAGTGGCACGAATGAGAGCAATATGACCTCCAATAGGAAAGGACGCCCTCTTCCACCCCTCCAGCCTCCTACCAACCCTCTCACTAACAAGCTCCCCAAAAGTCATGGAATTAGGATTGCCTTTGAGAGGGAGAACAAGATAGGACAGTGGTCCCTCTAAATTGATGCAACCCACCAGGAGAGCCACTTGGAGAGACTTATTTTATGATTTGACCACTGAACTATGAGTTTGAAAATAAGCCATATCATTGAGTCAAGGCTTGCCATCATCTTTTAGAAAGTCCAGAGGATAAAATGTAGAAATGAGAGAAAAACTTCTTAATGATAGTTTTATGCAGTTATGGGTTTACCTCCTTGCCCAACCTGCCTATTCCAATACAAAGTCCCACATGCATAATCAAAAGGACCTCAGGCTACTAAGCCACATTTGACTGCATGGATTGTCCAAGTGAAACATCACACACACACACGCGCACACACACACACACACAACAAACACACGCACACACACAACACACATACGGATAGGAAATTCTTGCTTACAAAACTTCATGAGTAGGTTAGCATCATACTCACATTCACCATTATGTCAAAAAGTGACCCTATGTTTTCTTTAAAATTTTGGGCGATTTTGCATTTATTGAAAATTCCCAAAAACTTCACTTGTTATTGAAAGTGTTCTGAACTAGGCTTGAGCAGGCAAAAGCAATTTCACTATTATCTACAGGTGGCAGTTTGAAGCAGTCATTTACCAAATGTTTCCAACAAGGCAATAGGCGCAGCATTGCAGAGGGTTGAAGGGAAGGGAGTGCAGGTTGGGCTTGGAGGATTTTATTGGGAAAATGTAAGCAGAAGGAGAAGAATAGAGGATGAAGGACTTGATGGGCTTTTGAGATGTATGAAGGATTTGATAGGCTCTTGGATTTTATCACACCCAATAGATTGCAGATGATGATGCTTAGTCAATCGGGCAAATTAAAATAAGTGGATGCATGTAAGATGATGATAAGGCACTTTGATTTAATAGAATGCTTCAGAATAAACTTTTCGAGAATGCATCAGATGAAGAAAGCTTCAACTCTCATGTCTCTTCCCAATTTTTTGGGGTTCTTGGAAGAAAAGAAATAGGACAGCCTTCAAAGGATCAGTTATGCCCCTTCAGGTTTAGTAAAGATCAGTGGGTGGCTCCTCTTACCAGCTGGCACAGTGGGCATTTTTTTGAATAATCATAATGTAGTTCTTGATTATTGTGACACCCCGTAGGGTGGGAGATCCATGTTCTGTTTGTGAATCAGGCTGGCATCCCCTTGATGCCCTGTTAATAAAGTTCTTTTTGCTGATTAAAAGAAAGAACCGAAAGCCAGAATCCCTTCTGCTCATTGCTGAAGATGAGAATAGAAAGAGAGTTTGGGCACATTCCTCAAATAGACAAATGGAGGATGCTTACTTCCCAACTTATAACGCAGAGCAAAAACATAGGAAGATATTGAATAAGTTTAGGCATCGTGAAAATGGCTGGAATTTTAGGCTCATGAAAATTGAAAGTTGTCCTCAACTTTAAGAATGGAAATATATATTTGAACTTTAATTAAAATTTCGTTTTTTATTTATTTATGATATTTTTTTATTGAGATCATATCTTTAATATTCTAGGGCATTCTTAATTAAGGAACTAGTATTTTTATAAAACTAGGTTTCCTCAATTAGTTTCCTTTTATTGGCATCCTAGGCCTATAAAAAAAAAGCCCCTTTTAGTTTTATTCAAACTTGAATTGAGAATTAAGTTGTTGGACATTGGCCCTGCATCAAGTGGCATCAGTCTACCAGAGTGGACTCCATATATGTTCTTGCAAGGGTTTGCCAGTGTTTGATATGGTCCTCTACAAGTTTCAATTCAAACATGTACAGTTCGGGACTTTGACTTAAAGCTGGCATCAACACCATCTCTACCACCATCCTTGTCAACAACCAAACCAACACTTCCCCAAATCTCCCAGATCAACTTTCATTCACAATTGCTCAAAATAAATAAATCTAAGCTGCAGCGACCAAGTAGGCGTGTGGTGCATCTCTAGTTGAAGGACAAAC
Organism: Malania oleifera; assembly: GCF_029873635.1. Lineage (NCBI taxonomy): Eukaryota > Viridiplantae > Streptophyta > Magnoliopsida > Santalales > Ximeniaceae > Malania > Malania oleifera. The sequence continues at coordinate 80,649,849 of NC_080428.1, read as the reverse complement.
AATATCACTATAGAACGCATTTGTTGCTAACATGTCACCATTTCCGACAAGACTTCCTAACCTTTGTGGTGTCATTGTCAGCATTGTCACCCAGCATGGTGAAAAACATGGTGTCATCTCTAGCATCCTAACCTTCTCACTAAGCCCTCATTGTCACCAAATGTGATGTCATCTCTAGTACTCAGTAGCCAAAAGACTCATCGGGGGATCTCTTCTTCACTAGACTCGAACCCTCCTCACAAGAGCCTACAAAACCTTCACTACCTTGAAAAGCCTTTCCCTTCATCCTTAACAAATAGATGCTCTTTTGTAGCCCTTTCCTTTGTGTGCAACCCACACCAATGTTAGCTCCAAGGTTTCATTAAATTGGTTTCGATGATAAAAAACTATTTTGGACTAATGACTTTGCTTTTAAGTTGTGCTTCAACAGGATTTCAAACCGTCAAGAGTTGCAAAATTGAGAGATCCTGAACATTTAATTAACTGTCTATTTGTATTTGTTTATCTCCCAATTGTAAAGTTGTTTGTACAAAAACTCCATAGAATTATCATATTAAGCCGCAAAGATTGAATATAGATGTATTGAGTAGGGGTGAGCATTCGGTCAATTCGAATAATTTCGGTTAAAAAATCTCATTAAACGAACCGAACCGAACTGAACCGAAATTCCATACTAACCAAACTCAAAACCAAGCTACCAAATTTTGGCTAAATTGGTTAACCAATTTAATATTTTAATATATATAAAATATAAATAATATATAAAATATATATAAAATTTTGGTATATATATATATAAAATATTTTAACCGAACTGAACCGGCCAAATTTACTCGATTAATTCGGTTTTAACCGAATTATGCTCACCCCTAGTAATGAGACTAATTTGTGCTACTAGACTGGTCAACCGCCCCGATCAGTCAACCAGCCTTGGTAGAAAGTTGCCCGACCCTGGGCAAGATGTGTCTAATGGCTAGTGAAGAGTCAACCCGCCAAAGGCAAAGGTTGACCATACATACTGCCAGACACATTCTAATGGGCAGAAATCAGCTAATTTTGACTCCAAACACTATATATATGCCCTCTACGCCCAAAGAAACTGAGAGACTTTCGCCATCATATTTTCCAATTCTAGTACTCTCAATCTCTCATTCTCTCTATAATCTCTAAAACTTGTACACCTTCCCCAAAGAGAGAACACCAAACTCTTGTGCCTTAGTCTAATAATCTTACTAGGGAGTTCTTGGATTCTCCACTCTTCATTTCTAAACCAATCCTAGTGAGGAAATTCTTCTTCATATTCAACTTTTGTGGTGTCCTTGCCTCTGTCAAAGTAAAGGGTGTCTTGGTGTCCTTGCCTCTGTACAAATCAAGGGGACACTAGAATAGTGTCCCCTAAAAATTTTTTTAAAGGGGTCCTGTTCTCTGTATATCATCCTTGATATTAGAGGTGTAGGGGATTGGTGGTTCACTTCTGTTTATGAGCTGAATGGTGTCTCTTTCAGAAGTCTGTTCCTTGAGGAGCTTGCAGACGTTTTTGTTTTGTGTAGCCCTTACTGAGTCGGGGGAGGGAGCATTAATGAGTCTCACAGATCTAAAGAGATCTTAGGGATCCCTAGGACCTCTACCAGTATAAGAAAATTTGACTTCTTTATTTGAGATTGTGGGCTAAGAGATATCCCTATTGATAATGGCAGCTTCACCTGGGGGGCTTTTGGTGATAGACATGCCTGCTCCTGCATCAACAGATTCCTGTCACAAATGAGGAGGACAAGTTTCCTCATCTAGTTCAGCAAATCCTCCCTACACCCACTTCCAACCACTACCCTCTCTTTTAGACTCTAACCCTATGAAGTGGGGGCCCATTTCCTTCCATTTTGAGAACATGTGGTTAACTCATCATTCAGGAAGAGGCTTAGAGGTAGGTGGAGCGAGCACCAGGTGGAAGGGTTTTTTATCCATGAAGGAGCCAAAATTCCTAAAGTTCTAAGTTGAAAGATTGGAATAAAGAGACATTTGGGAATGTCACAATTGCTAAAAACAATATCCTCTCTAAAATTTCTGAAATGGATAGGTTAGAAGAGTGCAACCTTCTCAAGGAGGAGGATATAAGCAGGAGGGCCTAGCTTAGCAACAGGTTAGAAATCCTCTTATTGAGAGAGGGCATGTGTTGGCATCAAAAGTCGAGGGCAAAATAAGTGAAGGAGGTGTCTGGTTATTTCCACACACTGGCAAATAAGAGGAGAAAAGGATACATCAAGGAGCTGATCCTAGATTCAGACCAAGGAGTTAGGGATCAATCTCATATTAGAGTTGGAATTAAAAAAATTTCCTAAAATTCTATAAAACTCTATTTTCTATAGAGATCCCCAAAGGCCTGGATTGGAGTCCCATCTAAGAGAGTTTTGCTAGGTGGTTGGAAAGGCCTTTTGAGGTCGAATAAGTTAGAAAATCCATCTTTGACGTGTGTAGAGACAAGGCCCCTGGCCCTGACAACTTCTCAGTGATGTTTTTTCCAAGAAAATTGAAGTGTTTGAAGTTGATATCCTAATTTTTTTTTTTAACTTCCATTGCAATGGTGTGGTCAATGTTAGTGCAAACTAAACTATTGTCGCCATCATTCTGAAAAAGAGGAGAGCTAGAAAAGTCAAGGATTTTAGACTGATAAGCCTAGTTACTAGCCTGTACAAAATCATGTTAGAAGTCCTTGCCAACAGACTTAGACTTGCCTTGGGGGATACCGTCACCACGTCAGTTCACATTATTTAGACCGATAAGCCTAGTTACTAGCCTGTACAAAATCATATTAGAAGTTCTTGCCAACAAACTTAGACTTGCCTTGGGGAACACTGTCACCACATCAGTTCGCATTCATCCATGATAGACAAATCCTCCACGCAGTACAGGTGACTAAGGAGGTGCTTGACGATGTGAGGAGCAAGTGTAGGATGGGTATTCTCATTAAAATTTTGAGAAAGCTTACAACAAGGTCAACTAGGGTTTTTTAGAAAGATGTTGGGTAAAAAAGGCTTTGGGGACTGATGGAGAAAGTCGATCGAGGGGTCCTTAGCGCTACTCATTTCTCTGTCATCATGAATGGACAATCTAGAGAGTGGTTTAGGGCCTCTAGGGGTCTCAGACAAGGGGATCCACTCTCCCCATTCTTATTCACCCTAGTTATTGGCACTCTTAGTAGGATGCATTTCCACACTCAGGATAAGTGAGTCATCAGTTGTTTGCGTGTGCGGAGGGAGCACAACGGTTAGAATCTAACGATTCTCGATTCAATTCATACGATTCGTATCAACTCCACACCAAATCAATTCGATCTAAAACCTACTGAATCATTGCCAAATCTATCAATTCACCTTGTGAATCTAATGAATTGATCCAAATCTATTAATTCACACGATTCTAGACCTATCATATTCTAACAAACCTGAGTAGTTTAAAATCCCCAAAACAACATTTCTTTCTTTTTTCTTGCTTTTGTTTTTTACACTATTACCTTCCATTCCTTGTCTATGTTAGTTCTGTGCTAAAAAAGAGAACAAATAGAACTTCACATTTATATTGCCTTCACAAAACCATTCTTCACTCTAGGAGTATACTATTCTGCTATTAAGAAGAAGGTAAAGAACACTCATTGGCTAAGGTGGTACTCATGTTTCATTTTGTTGTTAAGATTCAAGACATGGTTTTTGTCGTAGTTTAATAAGTAATTATCATATTTTTCTATTAAGTTTGTGAAAGAATACACATGAAATATTATTTTTCTAAATTGTTGACAAACACCAAAAGTTCAATTTTTTTATCATTTTTTCTTGATTCCTTCCCTTAACAGCATAAAATTCATTTTTTTACCAATATTTCTTGACTCTTTCTCTTTGTTTTCATTTGCTTAGGGAAAGTATACACATGAAATATGGTTTTTTAAAAAAAAAAAAAAATTTAAATGTACTTTGCCATTTTGCTTGTTGTTTGTATATCAATATATGCACATCATTTAGAATTGATTTTGGAAATCATAATGAATCTTACGATTCAATTTGATTTGATTTGATTCTCAATTCTCAATTCTTGATTCCCAAAATTGGAATTTTGATTCACGATTCGAATCTCGATTTGACAACTATGGGAGGGAGGAAGTGGAGATCCCTCACATCTAGTTTGCTGATGACACCTTGCTTCTTCTTGAGGACAATTCTACTAAATTTCGAAATGTCTTTTTGTTGCTAAAATTTTTTGAGCAAATCTCCGTCCTTAAGATTAACTCCCAAGAGTCAAATAGCAAGCATCAACATTGGGGAGAGAGCTCTTCAAAATTTTATTTCACCAGTGGGTTGTGAATCCGTTGAGTGGTCCCTATCCTATCTCAGTCTCCCTCTAGGAGGGAACCCAAACTCTAAAGTCTTCTAGGATCCCCTAATAGACAAAGTAGCTAGGAGATTGGAGAATTCAAAGAGGGCTTATTTCTCACTTAGATGTTGAGCTACTTTAATTAATGCCTCACTCTCTAACATTCCTATTTATAAGCTATCCCTATATAGGATTCCCTTAAAACTAGCCAAATCACTAGAGAAGTTGGTGCATGATTTCCTTTGGTCGAATTCCAAGGGGGTTAGGAGAGACCACCCAACCAATTAGAATGCGGTTAGCAAACCTAGGTCTAAGGGGTTTGGGCATCAAGAATGCGGTACCCAAAAATATCTCCCTTATAGGAAAATGGCTTTGGAGATTCACTCTAGAAGTTGACTCCCTATGGCATAAGGTCATTAAGTACAAGTATGGGATTAAACAGAACATACCGGAGATGAGAGGTAATGGCATTACCTCTCACATGTGTCCATGGAAATTCGTGTTCCAGGTAGCTTGTCTTTTCTTTCCTCTTATTCGGTTTAAAGTGGGTAATGGCAAAAAAGTCCGCTTTTCGAAGGACGTGTGGGTGGGGAGTCTTAGTTGGAGTTGAAATTTCCGAGTTCATTCAAGTTTTCTTTGCTAAATAACACTCACATCAGCTCCTTCATTTCTTTTAAGGAGGTTCTTCTCAGGGTTTCCATTTCTTTAGGAATCTCAATCAAGAAGGGGTTGAAGAGCTCACTAGCCTTGTTTCTTTACTAGACCATCATGTTCCTACCATTCATGAGGACAAAAAAGTGTGAGACAATGATCCCTTAGGCACATTCACTTCTAAATCCATGCTGTCTCACCTTTTAAAACTTCCCTATCCGAACCTTTTTCCTTGGAACCACATTCTTTGGAGCTAAGGTCCTTGGGAAGATTTGAGCGTTTGGTTGTACCATGATCCTAGAAAGGATTAATAGCAGGATTTGCTTCAGATGGAAAGGCCCCATAAAGCTTTCAATACTAACATGTGCTTCATGTGTTATACAAGCAACAAAACAAAAGCCCATCTTTTTGCGAATTGCAAGGTCGCATCGGAGCTCTGGAATTCCTTTTTTCTCTTGTAGGGGAAAAGTGGATGGCCCCGAGAAAGGTGAGAGACTTGTTATTGGTCAACTTCTGGGGTTTTGGAAAGAATAGAAACAAGATAGCTCTTGGGTTTCTGGGTGTCTTCTCCAAAATTTTCACCATCTTTTGGACCCTGTGAATGCAAGGATTTTTAAGGTCACTCAACCTGTCCACAGTTACTTTGGGACAGAGACACTTTCCGCAAGGTCCTCACATCCCTTTGGGTGCACTCTGTTTTTTAGGGGATTACTACTGTCCGACATCACAAGATTGGAGGGCAGCACTCTAGTAATTGTATTGTTGCTCCTACTTCCTTCAGGTTTACACAACCAACACAAAAAAAAAAAAAAAAAAAAAAATTCAGATTTTGGAACAGCAGGAGCATTTTCGGAGGCAATCCTTTGCCATTGATTTCAGCAAACGGCTGAAGCCCTTCAAAACTCCCTTTTTTTTTATTGCACCCATACAACTTCACCATTGTTTCCTCCCCTCCACCATTGATTCTGGCTTCCATAATTTCCACTAAATCTGAGATTCCTCTGCCATTGATTCCAAGGAACACCCCCAAAATTCAATTTTTCCGGCCCTACAACTCATCCATCACTTCTGTCCATCTGCCATTGATTCTGGCCTCCATATTTTCGAGTAAATCTGAGATTCCGTTGAACTCCATATTCTCCTGTAACTCTACAAGCCACCCATCATTCCCGGAGGTTGTCCACGAAAGCAAGGACAGAGGTTGTTGTGTGTGAGTGGCCGATGCAGATGAGGGTATATGGCCCTTTGGGTGGGGATTTTCATAGAGTGGGTGTTAGGTGAGGAAGAAGGAAGGTGGAAAGTGATGAAAACTGAGAATGAAGTGCGCAGGAAAGGCGTATGCACGCTTCTTGCAGGGGAAAGCTGTTATGTGTGTGTGCGCACGCGCGTGTGCGCATTTGCTTGTGTTGATTAATTTATTTTATATTTGGTAATTAAGCATTTTGTTTTTATTTAAACCTAATTCACACCCCTGCCTAGGTTGCCAGTTAGGATAACAACCATCAACAATGATTCCAGTTGTTGCCATTGCATGAAGCTAGTTATCAAAGCCTCAACAACCCATAATAGATCTCCACATGTTGTTATCATCATCCAAACCATCGCTGTCAAGAGCCCCTAAAGCCACCAAGCAACCAAATCTACATAGGATTGAACAGTAGCTGCAGCTCGTCCACTTTGAAGAAGGCAATTGAGTTGCAATATCTTAATCTGACAATCACACGAATAAGATAATTTTAAGGGCTCAGCAAAACCTGTTCATTCAATTTGAATTGAACCAAATTAGATGTATTAGTGGAAAGAGCAGGTGGAAAAGAAAATCAATAAATTGATCCTCATGTAGTTTCTTTCAATTCTCAAGTTGTTACTTTACAAAATCCAATTGTCTAAATTTGATCAGAAGTTCAATGCTCTCAGGTTTGCAGTTTCTACTCGTCCTTTATTGATCTGGATCAAAAACAAAAGGGAGTTGTCAACCTTGATTGCAGTAACAATGTTATCCATGTCCATAATAATGTAACTACTCCCGTACAAGCTTCTCAAAAGCCGGATTACGGAATCAAGGTCGCTTTGCCTGAGTTTGCTAGAGAGGATGATCTGGAGCAATTTTGATTCAACCAAAGTGATAACATATTTAATCATCATGGTGTCTGCCCAGGTTGGCATGGTCATTCTTTGTCTCAAGGGTCTCTCATGTGCTTGGTGGCATACTCTTGCTCACAATTTTGAAGGCGAGAATTAATTACTTAATGGAATTTTATGCAGCATATGATGGAGGAAAATTCCATTCCATGCCTTCAAATTGTGTGCCCTGACCCAGCAGGATAAGGATGTTGACACATATATACTTGAGTTTCAGAAATTAGTTGCCTGATATTCTTTTGATGAAGATGAATAAGATCGTATCATTCAGTGCATTGGGGGACTTTGTCATTACACATTCAGCTACAGTACTATGGCTTTCATTCTGTGGATCAGACCAACGCACTTGCTAGGAATGCTGAGAAAAATGATTTAGTGGAAGGATACATATAAGAAAATGCCCACTCCACATGGAACAACTCCTGCCCCTACAAGCTGCCTGAGTCCTAGCAGGTGGAATGCAAAAAGGGCACTCTTATTGCAAGTTCCTCAGAAAGACTCATATTTCTGTAGCTGAGACTGCTGAAGATCCAAAACACCGAACCCAAGCCAAGCTAGAGTTCAATCATCAGATTGTGAATGCACTGGAATATTATGGGGATAAAGATGAAGATGGTAATGTAACCTAGCATGCGTGCCTGCTCTAACTCAAGGTAGAGTTCCTTTTCCACTGAGGAGAATGACAAAGCTAACAAGGAAAAATTTTATCAATTTTTATTTTTTTTATTTATGGTATTTTTATTAGGATCATCATATCTTCAAGATTCTAAGGTATTACTCTTTTTAGTGTTTTAGTTTATTTAATTTTCCTAAATTATTCTCATTGGTTTCTTGTATTCGAAGCGTCACAAGCCTATAAAAAGGCCTCTATTAGTTTGATTCAGACTTGAATTGAGAATTAAGTGGTTGGACATGGGACCTGCATCACCTTTTCTGGCATAGTAAAAGTGGATGTAATACCAATCTACACAAAAAAATATTGTAAGTTAGCCTTTTCATTATTTGATTGGTCCATTCTATTCATCTTCCTCCTCCTTTTTCTCCTCTCTAAATTATTAAAAAAAGTTCTACTCACATCTGCCAGTATTGAGTCTCGCTACCCTAAAGGCTTAAATGATGTTAGCAACTCTCATTTTTTACCATTTTGCACACTAAAACCAAAAGTGTGACTTAGAGCATACTCTATCTAACAAAAAGTCAACTAAAAAACACTAATAAGCAACATTGCGGACTATACAAATAATATATATTAAAATCAATATACTGAACTTGCACATTTTGAGTCAACGAAATGACTAGAATCAAGGCTCAGCTCAACTCAACTAAATAAAGCTGCAACCCACATCAATCCTGTGCATGGCACAAGACCGGACCATTTTACACAAATTTTTTGCATATTGTCAATCAATTGGAGCAAGCTTTAGCACATTTTCATTTCTTGCTCTCCCTTTTTGAGAGCAATCTGAATTCGGTTTTAAAAACCAAATTACCATGAGAGCATTTAATGCTCTACAAGGTTCAAGAAATGCATGCTATCAAAATAAAAGGTTCAAGAGAGAAATGTATCACTGAATTCTAGATAAGAAGGATAAAAGACATGCATTAGACAAAACAAATCCCACAAGGCCTTCATAGTGCGCTTGTCGGTGGCAATATTCCCCTATCAAAATTTGAGTATCTAAGCAAATAAAGCCACTCAAAACATACTCTAACCAGCAAACAGTGTGAATTACCTTCAGATCTTCAATTCAGTAGAAGTTCCATACTTTTATAATGGAAATAACCATTATTTAAATATCAAGCAAACACATAATAGCATGTTTTAAGACAAATTACACTAAATCACTATATTACTCTAAACTTGAGCAGATGTCCTGAATTAGGTCATGCAAAAATTATATTTAAAAAAAAAGTGTGCTTGAGGAATAAACAAAAATTCAATTAATCAACAACATCTTAAACATTTGATAAATACAACATCAAAGAAACAAACTGATACAGCTTCTACAGCTTCATTACTCCGCATGAACTTTCGCTACATTGTAAGAGGTAAATAAATACAATAATTATGCGACAACTAACACAAAGAATGTACAAGAACTTACAAAAAATATACATAACGAACAAGTGGAAGGCCCCTGGTTGAACACGCTAATAGGAAATTCAACCAAAAGAACAGCAAGAATTAAAGAAAAACACTACAAAAGTCTACTCATCTATGTATCTAGTGTTGGCCAATGGCTTCGTTGAGGCAACAAGGCAACCATGTAGAAGATATATGGACATCTAACTCCCACAATACTATAAAACAGCAAGAAGGTCCAAGTATACAGGTCACACACCCCCAAAAGAAATTGTCTTGGAGAGAGGATCGTGTAAGATAAATATAAATAATAAAAACCAATGGGATATCCAGCTGGGGTATACCAGGAGTTCAACCCCACAAAGAAAACCCACATTGGCATGCTACTAAAAGCAAATAATTGTTTGTTACCACACAAGTATTAAGTGTTGCATCTAATGATGTTCTATGGGGTGGAATGAAAGCATCTGGGAATCTATTTCTCCCTCCTACCAACAGGAGTCGAACTTACTTTTTCCCACTAAAGGCCACACTGGCACACTCAGCATCTGGGGCCATCAGAAATCAGAAGGAATGCTGGTAGATGCATTTTAGAAACTATGCAGAGACACTGATATTTAGGTCATCGAAAACCTGCCAAAGGAGGAGAAACAGCATAATTGTGTCACTCTGACGGTAGGCGTCTTCTCTTCCCATATTCTACATCCCTTGACCGGGATCTGTGATCTTCTTCTGGCACCATTCTGGATCTGCTCCGAGATCTTGAAGAAGACTGCCCCCTATCCCAGTCATCGTCATTACCCAAGTCACGTTCTCTTTGTCGATGATCGCGGTAACCATCTTTTTCCTCCCTATATCTGTGCTCCCGATCAGACCTATCCCAATCCTGTTCCCTGTCATCACGGTACCTCCTATCAGAATTCCCCGACCATTCACGCTCAGAACCCCGATCCCTTTCCCGGGACACAGCATTTGACCTTACTCCTTTCTCATGGTTTACATCCCCATAGCCATATTCAGAAGCACCATCATCACCACCATAACTTGACTCTCTTGTCCTTCGACCATGCTCTTCCCCTCCCCATCCACCCATGCTGGTTTCAGTCCACATTCCTGCCTGATGTCCATCCATCCCGGTGGTACCCATCATTCCCATTCCATTTGCCACCATTCCCCGACCAAAGAAGGCTGGGTTGACATGCGGAGCCACCCCAGCAAGTCCCATTGTATTAACAGCCGGAAATGAAGGAAGCATACCCGGAAAAGCAGGACCTGAAAACCCTCCATAACCGCCTCCACGACCCATATATGTTGGATCAAATCCAGCACCCATCATACTCTGAGGATGCATCAAACCACCACTAGGTCCCCCAAAAGCCGGCCCTGCAATGCCCTGTCCATAACCTCCTCCACTGGCACCACTTCCAACCCCAACTGCGTTCCCAACCATGTTCTTTGCCCCCATAGCCCCTCTTCCCCTCATTGGTCCACCTCCAGGGCCTCTGTTGAGTATCCCCTGTCCTCCTCGTCCCCATCCCCCTCTTCCATAATTCCTCCCTGCATCTCCACCTGAGTAATTCATGCCACCTCCTCTCCCCGCCCCATCATTCATAGGCCTCCTTCCCTGGGACTGAGACTGGGTCTGGCCTTGCGTTTTGCTCAAATAAGAGGCTCCCATCTGCTTCAAAGTTTGTGGAGAAGCAAATGCTACCACGCAAGCTCGCCCATTGAAAACATGACCATTCATTCTTTCTTTACATGCTGCTGCAGCTGCAAGGTCATAGAATTCAACTTGACAATAGCCCTTGGATTTACCACTAGCTCTCTCATCAAAAAACTTAATCTCCTTGACTCTCCCATATTGAGACAACACACTCTCAAGCTCTGCATCAGTTGTCCACCAATGTAGTTCTCCCACAAATAGCATTGTCCCACCATTCTCTACAGCTGGCTGGATCGAATTTTCATTTGCCACTGGGCGGTTCATATTAACATTAGTACCCATTTGATTAGTTGGCAACTGCGGAACACCTCTAGAACCAGCAGCACCGGTATTCAGCAACGGTACAGGCTCACTGGCACTTTTTGTCGACATATTAGTGGGACCAATACCAGCTTTCTGAGGCACGGGCACCGATCCATGAAGACTTATATTTCTCACTTGAGCATCATGAGTCATCTCCAAAACCTTACCTTTCTGTGAGACTGAAGCCCCATCCCGGTAATCAACTGATCCCATTTCTAGTCTCGTCACAGCTGTCAGCCCATCCTTCTGCTGCTCAGGATAAGGACCTCCTGGAAGAGAGTATTTTCCATCGATTTTTACCCCTGGAACACTTGGTCCCTGTGAGCCACCTGCTTCCAATCTTGGCTCAGGAACATCAGTTTTCTGAGCTTGAACTTCCCCATTGACTCCAACTGGTGGAACTGGTGCCTCAGGCCGATGCAACTGCAGGAAACCCTCTCCAACATTGACATCATTGTAAAGATCATCATATTCCTCATCTTCCCCCATCAGCTCATCATCTGCTAGCGCAGAAATGGCTCCACCTCCCTGAAACTGCATCTTTTGAGCCCCACCATACTCCTCATCTTCATAATCTAGTTGCTCATCAGCCAATGGATCCATTTATGCTGGGACCAAACAAATCAAAGCAAGATAATTTATTTCATCCGAGACATTAACAAAAATGAAGCACAACAATAACTTACATTATCTTATGCCCTGAATAAATTTCTGTGAGAATGAGATAAAAGAATCAAAGAAAGAGATCCATCTAGGGTTTAACATAAACATAAACATATTCCCACGCAGGATAACACTCAAAATACTATTTTAAAAACAACAACTAAAAACGTTAGGAAATTTTGAAGAACTAACACATTCATGGCAAAAATAGATGAATAATCAAAATAGGAAAATAAACATGTGCTGATCAACTGCGAATTTTAAGAATCTTGACAGCAAGATAAAGGCAGAGATCTGCGCCTGCCAGTCGAAGACATGAATGAAAGATCTTTCTACAAACAAGGAACCAAACCAGTAAAAATATCCACAACCATCGAAAAAAAAAAACCAGTATCAACCTAGCCAAAACACGAACAATCATAAAAAAATATCAGTTGCCAACGTTCCAAAATCACGAAAATAGATTAAATCCCCACATACCCTTCATAAATTTCAGTATAAAGAGGTCAAAAAACCACGTCTTAAATTCCTAAAAAATACGAACAAGCATCAAACACTCAACTCCTAAAAAATACAAGAAAACAAACAAATCTCGGATACCCACATCGTGAATTCCAGAAAACAGACGAAGAGTACGCCCAACAGCAAAGAAAATTGGAGTATCTGATATCAGCGTTGCATTTGCACTCCCAACTTACGAAGTAACAGAAGGACAGAAATCAGTGCAGCAGTAATCCAATTACGCTTACCCAACAGGAAGATTTCAATGTGGAGTAGAGCTTCCTCTCTCTTCTGCTTCGTCTTAGGGCCTTATTTACCGGGGTCAGACTAAAACACCAGAAGGTCTTCCTTTTCTCAACTTCTCATGGGCAGCAGCTGCTGCTACAGTGATACCCTTATTGGATCAAATCCGAGTCTTCATCCATACTTGATTCTACCTGAAGCAAAAAATATTTTTTAAATCTAATATTTTAATTAATAATGCTTATAATCAAAGCTCCATCATAATCATTTCAGCTTTCTCGCAAATTTCACCCTACTGTTCAGTACTTCACAAACTTGACCTGTTCTCTCTCTCTCTAGTTCTGTTTTTTAATCCAAGTTTGTCAGAATGGCGTCTGCGCGTATTCACATTTCTGAGTTTTTTCCGATTTTAATTTTATTTTAATTGAAATTATTTAAAAAGAGTTTGATAGAACTTAGTTTCTAAATTAATTCGTTGCAATTTCCGAAAAACCTTTGGATGTTATAACGTTTTTAAACATAAGATGTTGGACTATTTAGCATTTTTAGTCTCGATTCAAAGCATGGGAGGCATGTGTCCATTAAAACACGCTATATCAATATTTTTGATTAAAAAAATCAAATAGCGTTTTCTACATGTCCGTACAAAGGAAAATACTATTCCACCCAATTTTTTTATGTGAAGAATAACATTTTGAGCTAAAAATGTTGGATGGAAAAGTGTTTTTCCTAATACTAAATAATGAAAAAAAAAATTGTCTCTATCCCAAAGTGATAATCCAATGATGAGCATTTTTAATATTTATTTCATTATTTTGATTGCACATAATTTGCTTTATAGGAGTAAGTTGATTGATGTGCCTTAAACATATATAGGAGGGTTTTGCCTTTTTTGACATTCTCGTGTATCTCTTTTTCTTTGTCTCTAGGTGTTTGGTTTTCACTTCTTTAGGAAGATATCTTGTTTTTCACCCCTGCAAATGCTCCTTTTTTGTTTATAAAATTTTATTATATTATTTAAATAAGATTTTCCTATTTATTCAAATTAGGAGATAAGATCTTATTAGGAGCACAAGAGAAATAAACCGACATAATTAATTTAGACTTCATTTCATTAGCAATTTACTTGAATCATAAGTCACGTAAATTACGAGCATAGATTACTATAAAACTTTGTAAGTATAAGAAATAGTTTGTATATTTGAATTGTTGATGCATGCTTTACGATAACTTTACTATCATATTTTTCTACATATATAGGGTTTATTCTAATTCAATAGAGAATGAATTTTTAGTTTCCAATTGGGGGGTAATTGTCAGGTTGGCCCCTAATGAGTTGCAATGTATTACGTGCTAAGAATGGAACCACATTTATGGATCCTACCAGACTAGTTGTAATGACCTGCTTATAAAAATAAAATTCTCCTCTACTATTTTAAATTAAAACAATTTTCTACACAACGGAAAGCAAATAACATGATACACAACCTTATACATATATAATACCAGAGTGTCTAAATATTCTACAAATATTACATATTTCACCGTACTCTCAAGAACTACTCTTACTAATATCAGAGCTAACAAAATTGAACCCCAAAAACACTCACCCTCAAAAAGGGCAGACTAATAGTTTATCTATCTGCGAGCCTGCTCCGTTCGCCCAATTGGCTCACCTGAAATAATTCAACACTACGATGAGTCAAAGCTCAGTGTGGATCTGTAAAAATTAATCAGAGATAAGAGTAGTACAAATAACTAAAATTGAAAATGTTGATACTACATAACATATTATAAAACCTTTAACTACATAATTTAACATGTCAAATTGTATGAAATTACTGTTCATAATAATACCACTAAAATAATTAAAACTGAAAATACTGATACTACATAACATATTATAAAATCTTTAACTACAGAATTTAACATGTCAAATTGTATGAAATTACTTTTCATAATAATACTACTATTTCAGAAAATCTGATAATATTATAATATCTAATAATATTTCCCTAGATGGTTGTATGTCATGATTTAACCCCTCATGACAGGGTTGTGTAGCCTGAAGGCAGGATCTATCCTAGTTGGCTTACCAGGGTAAACCACTCTACTCCTCGGTCTAATCGACCCTCCTCAACCCATATCTGATGGGGAGTCTATCCACAACTAGACACGATCGACCTCATACCACTTACTATCTAAGTTAAGTGGTTGCACTCTGAACTGAATATCTGTATATCCGTAGCTACGATACCGTGCTCTATTATCCGATCCATCAGGGTCTGATACTATATAATACGTTTCTATATATAACTAACTGTTTTACCATGATTCTGTAATAACTGTATAAACCATGATACTGTAATATTCTGTAACTATATCAACTGTATTTCTCTAAGATAAATTGAAAATCTACCTGTTATGGTGCTGTAAAACTATAAAATCATGGTATTCTGAAAGATACTGTAACCGCATTTCACTGTCTGTATATTTTGTAAAACATATTCCTGAAAATACAGTAAAAACATGTTTCTATAGTATATTCATACTCTTATGTCACACAATAATTTAAAATATTTTTACATCAATAATAAATTGCAGAAATTTCTATTCTAAATAATAACCTAGTAAAAACATAAACTTCATACTGAAATCATACTAGGTTTTCCTAGCATAGCATGTTTCCTTTACCAAACTGTCGAAAAGCCCCTATCGTATACTGATCTTACACCCGCAGGCTTCCTGTTCCACACCCTGAAAACCACATTTGTCATAACAGAATATCAATATTTCTTTACCTACATCATTTCCTACAACTGTGAGAAGGTCAAAAACTGAATTAATTCATCATGCCATAATCATTCCAAACATCTCCACATGCAAATCCAAATACTACAGTAATTTATATTCAATTTATTAGGAAAAATTGTTCCCATCTCACACGAATTTAATATCATATGCAATTATCCCAAATATAAACCTTAAACAAAGTCATCATTTTCCAGTACTCAAACTGTTCTAAAAAAATCATATAGATAAATAATAAATTTCATATGCTCGTAAATAACCAATTCATTTTAATAAAATACTGATATAATTTTATTCCCTCTTACTTGATTTCCTGAACCACGCCTGTAGGGTTCCCAAAATTGTACCCGTGTTCACCCGAACCCTGATTCAATCAAATCAACTCCAATAAAATATTATTTTAACATTTCTTAATTTACAATAATTAAATAACAATTAATTTCTAAATAACTCATTTATCCTAGTTTTGGAGCTATGCCTACAACGACCCCACGAGAAATCCGCTCTGCTAGACTTATTAAGAATCATCCCTAAATTCTCGCGGTAGTGTCAGATCATCAATTTGACTTAAAATTTTTAAAAAAAATTGAGGTAAGAGTGAGAATTTGTCTTACCCTAGGAGATATGTTTACGTTACTCCTACGACAAATCCACTTCGGTATAAATGTCGGTAGCGGAGAATGGAGTCCAGTGGTATTCTTCGATATTCGATTGGCTGAATATTTGCTGAGAAATTGAGGAGAAAGAGAGAGAGAAGGAGAAATGGAGGAGAGAGAGACAGAGTGAGCGTGAGAGAGCCTGAGAGAAATTGAAAGGCATTGAGAGAGGAGGAGAGAAAGAGAACCTTCCAAATCTTTGGATTTCAAGATCAAAGCTAAAAAAAAAATCTATCCTGAAGCTTCTTCCACTAATATAATATAATATATTACTTACACATATACATATATATATAACTTATATTATGTATTACTTCAATCATTACATATATTATTTTAATTAATTAATTAATCAATTCAATTATTTATTTATTTATTTTAATAACATTAAAATAATTAATCTTAATTTTTTTTCCAGGTTACTACATTCTCCCCACCTTTAAAGAATTTCGTACTCAAAATTCGCTAATCAATTCTTTTACAAAACTCTAAAATTACTTAACCACCATTATACCACAAATTCAATTTACTCTACAATTCTAAGTAAACATATGAATCTAAAATTAAATCAATCTTTAATATAAAATCATAGCTGCTCCTGCACCACGAGCAGTATCCTTATTAGCCGGAACCATGGTATGCACACGCGTCGGACCACCACGAGGCAGTGGCTCATTCCTCCGGTGCTGATCAGGATCGGGTGTGTTGTTTGGCAGTCCCCAACAATCTCGGGCCATGTGGCCGTATCTGCCGCATTGATAGCACTTAATGTTCCTAACTAGGCATTCTCCCCACTGCCTCAACTTACAACAAGCACAAAAGGGAGGTGACGAATCGCTCTGACATCCTCAATCACCTCTATCAGATCTCTGTCCCCCCCCCCCAACATATATGTCCCTCTTCCATGAGCCTTATCTGGCATCATTAGAAAAATTGGGAGGCATAGGCCTTTTCCTCTGCTCTACCATCTCTGCGCTCCTCTACAGACTCAATTTTGCCATGATGGCTCTATCCACCAACTCTGAAAAACTCTGTACCTTCAGGACTGCCACTTGTTCATGAATTCTCGGTTTCAATCCCTTTAAACCACCTCACCTTCTGGAATTCATCTGGAAACCATAAAAGGTGCAAAACGGCAGAACTCCATGAACTTCGCAACGTACTGCTGCACAGTAAGTTGCCCGTGAGTCAGGTGGAAGAATTCCTCTGCCTTTGTAGCCCTGGTGGTGGCAGGGAAGTACCGATAGTAGAAAAGCTCCTCAAATCGATTCCAAGTCATATCCGTGGGTACTGCTTGCTGTTCCTCCAGCAGCTTCACTACTTGCCACCAACGCTCGACCTCCCCTGTTAACTTAAAGGTAGTGAAGAGAACCTTCTGTGCCTCAGTGCAAGACAACACTGCCAACATTTTCTCTATTTCTTATACCTTGCTTTCCGCTACAAGTGGGTAAACACCGCCCGCAAATACAGAAGGTTTCAGGTGAGTAAATTTGGTCAATCGAACAGGTTTCAATTGAATAAATTGGTTAATCGAACAGCCGTGGTTCACAAGTGGGTAGTTCTGTCCTTCAGAGTCTCACCCAATTTCTTCCTGAACCTGCCGAGCTAAACCCTGCAGTAGAATGGAGGCATCAATCTCTCCCCTGAGGTGCAGACCTTTTCCTCTGATTCTGAGTTGCTACACCCCTCTGAATACCACTCTTAATAATCGCAGCTCTATCTACAATCTCTGTGAATGTTTGAGCCCTGAAACCAATCACCTGCTCAAAAAAAATTTGCCTCAATCCCTCTTCAAACTTCCTTGCCTTTTTCTCGTCATCAGGTGCTAGATATGGAGCAAAATGCAACAACTCGATAAAACGAGTCGCGTACTAGGATACAGTTATCTGCCCCTATACCAAATGCATAAACTCTGCTGCTTTCGCACTCCAAACGATAGCAGGGAAATACCGCTTGAAGAATAGCTCCTTGAATTGGTCCTACGTCACTGGAACTAGAACCGGCCTCTGCTTCTCTATCAGACGCGCTGCTCTCCACCAGCGCTTCGCCTCCCCTATCAATTTAAATGCTGCAAATGCTACCTTCTGCTCATCCGTACATGGAAGCACCGCCAATGTCTCTTCGATATCCTGGACCTAATTCTCAACTACAATCGGGTCATCTCCTCCAGCAAAGGATGGGGGCTTCATCCGCGTAAACTGCTCAATTGAACAGTCACACTCCCTAGAGCTTTTGGTCATCTCAGAAATCACCTGCTGAGTGACGTTACGTAGTACATCATCTGTATCTCCTTCACCTATGTTGGAAGGTCCTGGCCTATCCTCCCTAGCATTCGTGCCTATAAGAACCCAAACTGTGATAAATGGGTAAAATAAATAAAAGAGGGGTAAAATTGGTATTAGAACAGGCTTCATCGACGAAGCCAAAGTTCATCAATGAAGGCCATGCGTTTCTCATCGATGAAATTCAGGGGCTCGTCAATGAGGCGAAGCTAAGGAGTTTTGGGAAAATCGGTGATCTCAGATTCATCGACAAGGCCACCGATTTGTCGACAAAGTCAGTGAAAGATTCGTCAACGAGAACACCATTTCATCGACGAATTGGGCCGGGTCAAAGGACTATAAATAGGAATTTCCTTTACTTCCTAACTAAGTAACTTCAAATATCTCTCTCTCTCTCTAAACCTCTACCTACTCTCTCTCTCTCTCTCTCTAGATTTCTTCGCTGATCGTTGCTGGAATCAAGAATAGGAAGTTACCACGAGGATTGTGGAAGGATTCTCTACAAGTTCTATGGATTGGAATCCCGTTTCAGAGATTTTCGGGTTTTGATAAAAAATCAAGGTAAGACTCGGTTTTCATTTTTGATCTGGTAGTTTTGTAGGAAACTGTTTTGTGAGTATATTCTGTACTATGATTTGTAGGTTTTGGAACTCAGTTCACTATTTAGGGGCCTTGGAGTTTGGGATTTATTATTCAGGGAAAAGGTAAGGGGAACTATGTTTATATTGGTTATTTTTGAAATCGGACTCGGTGGAACTGTGGTTCACGGTCCTGTGTGTGTTTTGGCTACTCATTTAGGGGGATCTAACGGGAAAAACTATGAGTTTTTCATTATTACAATTTTGGGAAAAAGGGGCGACGAGCTGCATCCCTAGTTTTGTTGAAAACCGAGGGTATATGTTGATTTATACTGTGCTATTGGGATGGTCGTACCTTTACTTGTTTAAACTATATTTGTTTGGAAAACCATGATTTAAATTACCAAATGGGTGTATTTTGTTTAGTTATATGAGCATGCATGTGTGTGTGATATGTTGAAATGCTAGTAGGAACGTGGTTTTGAAATTGTTTCAGGTACTAAAAGTGTCCGACTCTATATCTGAGGGCGTGTATTTTACTGCTTGCCATGTGGGCACGAATGTTGGGCTCTATATTCGAGGGAATGAGCCTATTCCGGCAGATCAGGCCGAAGGGTGTGGATCCACTAGTTATATGCCGGTATGATGCCATGGGAGTCGGGGACTAGCCATGTGTCGGTGGTGCCGTGTTCGCGGGTTGGCTATGGGCCAACACCATATATCGCGGGCCGGCTTCGGGCCAAAGGATGTGACGACACCGGGATTGCTGATCATATGTATGTGTATGTGTGCGTGTATGCATTGTGGAAATTAGTACTGGAATGCATTTAACTGCATGTATGTTGTATCATGATAACACTCAAATGCCACACACCGATATAACTTGTGTTCTTCCTTACTGAGAGGTGTCTCACCCCTTCTGTACATACATTTTTATAGGTTCTTCGGGTAACCGGAACTAGCGTCCTGGTGTAGGGAGCGTAGTGGCCGGTGTACCGCGTTTAGCGCTAGGTAAGTGCTAGGACTGTAATTTTGGTGAGTTGCCATTTTAGGATGTGATGGGCACCCGTTTATATGTTTTGATAGAGCATTGTGTCTGCTCTTGTATAGATTCTGGTATGGTACTACATATGTATGTATGGTTTTTTCGCTGCGTATATGATTGTGTTTGGATGTGCTTAGGGTGCTTAGGAACCCCACGAGGTCGGACCCTCATCCTTTGTACTGTATCTGTGATGATTTGTATGATACAGGGATAAGTTAGGTTACATTTTCACCCCTGGGTCCCATTTCGAGGTTTGGGGCGTGATAGTGCCATTGCTTCCTGGGTCCATCCTGAAATAGAAAACATACTTAAGCAACTTATCCCCTATACAGACCTATCCTATACCAATTCAAAATTAATTACCTTCCCTGACCTTACTCAATATCCAGTTCTGTTACCTAGACACACGACCCGATAGTAGTTTACTATGGTTTTTTTTAAACCGTCACCCCAAGAAAAATATAGAAACCACCATGGTAATCCTGTACCCAGACACAGAACAAACCTCAAATCCCTTTCCTATACTCTAGTTTTACTTCTGCTGCACTCTAAAGTCTACAGAACCTAGCAACCTAGGCTCTGATACCAAATTGTAACGACCTGCTTAATTTCCATTTTTTTTTTTATACAATGACATTCTACATGCTCTGATACCATACTAGGGTAAACCCAATCATTAACCTAAACAATGAGAAGCAGAAATCAAATAAACATTTCCATATACATTTATATACAATACAAGAGTGCTAATAGATTTCCCAATATATATATATATATTCCCAAAACACCCTCAACTGGCTAGGGTTATACAAAAATACTCCCACAATACTCACTTTATTGTCAGGGCAGTACTGAAGCCCCTCTATCTGCGAGCCTGGTCTACTCGCCTACCTGGATCACCTGAAAAATGGTTCAATATTGGGATGAGCCAACACTCAGTAAAACGAAATATGCTATTACTAGTGTGTGGCAAATGAGTACAATACCATGAAAATCTGTTGCTATATAATCATGTATAACTGGATATGTAAATACCGTACAAGTAATAAAATCCACCACCCTTTCCATGTTGCTTAACATAACAATATTGTAGGTTACTATTCAAAATACTTCTAATCTACATAAGCATATTCCCTGTTTCTGTAAATCTATATATATACGCAATAGTAACTGAAAATTTTCCCTGTGGATAACTGTGTATCATGATTTAACCCCTCATGATAGGGTTGTGCAGCCCGTAGGGGGGATCTAAACTGGCTGGCTGACTAGAGTAAATCACTATACTCCATCAGTCTGATCTGCCCACCTCAACCCATATCTGATGAGGAGCCTGTCCACGTCAAGGGCCTAGGTGATCGACCTACTACCACGCATTATCTAAATAGGTGGTTGCACTCATAACATAAATATCTGTAACAACGGCATCGTGCTCTGTAACTGTATGGTCCAATAGGGTCTGATACTATATAATACATCTATATACACAACTATCTAATCTACCATGATTCTGAAATAACCGTAATAACCATAATACTGAATAAACTATAACTGTATTCCATACGTCATAGTACTGAGAACTGTATAATCATAACACTGAAAACTGCATAATCATAGTACTGGAATTCGTATAATCATGGTACTAAAATTCGTATAATCATGGTACTAAAATTTGTATAATCATGGTACTGAAATTCATAAAATCATGATACTGAAATTTGTAAAACATATCCCCGTACTATATTCATATTCTCAAGTCACACCATACTTTAATACATAATATTCATAATTTAATAAACTGTATAATATTTTAAAATTACCTAACATAGCATATTTCCCTTACCTGACTACTGAAAAACCCCTATGGTATACTAGCCTAACACTCACATGACCTCCTACATAACACCCTGAAAACAATGTTTTCCAGAACAAAATATTAGTATTTCTTCGCCTACATCATTTCCTATAGCTGTCAGAAGGCCAAAAATGAACTAAAATGCCTCACTTTGAATTTAGGATGAAATCCAACTTCGTTTCACCAACGATCCGCTCCGCAGACTTGCAGAGAACTTTGCCAGGAGCGTCGTGGTGGCTTCGGATCGTCGATCCGGCAACTGGTGGGGTCGAAATTGAAGAGAGAAGGGAGAGAGACCGTAGGAGAGAAAGTGGAGAGAGAGAGAGAAGTGTTGCAATTGAATAAAAATCCAATTTTTCCACTATTTATATTGCAGCCTTCGTCGATGAGCTATGTAATCTCGTCGACGAGTCTTTCAGTAATTTCGTCGATGACCCTTACTTTCTCGTTGATGAAATTCAGATTGGCCTAAAACCCCTCTCGGTATTTTCTTGTCAACGAAGCTCATCCTTCTGTTCCTGTTTCCATTTTCCTCCCTCTTTATTATTATAATACTATTATTCTTTGGTCACTACATTTCCACACATGAGTCAAACATAACAATTCATTCATCATGTCATAATCATTCCAAACATCTCCACATGCAAATCCAAATACTACAGTAATTCATATTCAATTTATTAGGAAAAATTGTTCTCATGTCACACAAATTTAATATCATATGCAATTATCCTAAATATAAACCTTAAACAAAATTATCATTTTCCAGTACTCAAACTATTCTAAAAAAATCATATAGATAAATAATAAATTTCATATGCTCAAAATAATCAGTTCACCTTAATAAAATACTGATATAATTTTATTCCCTCTTACCTGATTTCCTGAACCACACCTGTAGGGTTCTCAAAATTGTACCCGCGACGTTCACCCAAACCCTGATTCAATCAAATCAATTCCAATAAAATATTATTTTAACCTTTCCTAATTCACAATAATTAAATAACAATTAATTTCTAAATAACTCATTTATCTTAGTTTTGAGGCTATGCCTACAACAACCCCACAAGAAATCTGCCCCGCTAGACTTGTAAAGAATCATCCCTAGATTCTCGTGGTGGTGTCTGATAGTTAATTTGACTTAAAATTTAATAAAAATTGAGGTAAGAGTGAGAATTTGCCTTACCCCATGAGATATGTTTACATTACTCCTACGACAAATCCACTTTGGTAGAAATGTTGGTGGCGGAGAATGAAGTCCAGTGGTATTCTCCGATCTTCGATTAGTCGAATATTTGCTGAGAAATTGAGAAGAGAGAGAAGGAGAAATGGAGGAGAGAGAGAGTGAGTGCGAGAGATCCTGAGAGAAATTGAGAGGTGCAAAGAGAGGAGGAGAGAAAGAGAATCGTCCAAATCTCTGGATTTCAAGATCAAAGCAAAAACAAATCTTTCGTAAAGCTTCTTCCACTAATATAATATACTATATTACTTGCATATATACATATATATATATATATATATAACTTATATTATGTATTACTTAAATCATTACATATATTATTTTAATTAATTAATTAATCAATTCAATTATTTATTTATTTATTTATTTAATTTAATAATGTTTAAATAATTAATCTTAATTTTTTCCCGGGTTACTACAATTGTTTTGCTTGATAGTTTAAAATTTGGTAAAATAAAAAATTACCTAATTGAATAGTAAAGTTGACGGTTTGGTTTGTTCATAAATCGACAGTATACAGTTTAGTTTCGATTCAGTGGTTTTAAAAATCAAAAAACTGAGCAAGTTGGTTCGGTTGATGATTTTTGCAATAATCGAACCATGTACACCCTGGGCCATGGTGGTACACGTGGCAGCCTTTATTTGTTTTTTTGTTTTTTTAAATTTACTGTAACAAGGTAACATCATCATGTCACATGTTAGTATTTGTTTTTTTTTTTTTTTGAATTTATCGTACTAGGGTGACGTTAGCATGACGTCACATGCCACATGTCAACCATCGATGATTTCTTCTTCTTCTTTTTTTTTCTTGAATTTTCTATAGCAAGTTGATATCAGCATGCCATGTGTTAGCATCTGATTTTTTTTTTTTAAATTTATCGTTGCAAGGTGATATCATCATGATATCACCGTGCCGTGTGTCAACTACCGATTAGTCATAAAGGTTTGATTAGAATTGCTAACGTGACAGCAATCCGAAGGTTTAAAGAAAATAGAGATTGGACGATCATGATTGCTCCACATCACCCCAAAATACTTGGATCAAGTTGTAAAAGCCTTTTTTTTTTCTTCTTCCTCTTCATTTCTTTTGTTTTCTTTCTTTCTCCTCTCTCCAAACTCTTTCTCTCACTCCTCTCTCTCTTTCCTTTTCTCTTTTCTCTCTCTCTCTCTCTCTCTCTCTCTCTCTCTCTCTCTCTCTCTACGAATCCTCCCTTCTCTCTCTTTCTCTTTTTATGGATCCTCTATTCTCTCCAGTTCTTTCTACAAACCCTCGCTTGTCTCTACTGTAACGCCTCGGACCCGCCATGTGGGGCTCGGAGTGTTATAAGACCAATATGCCTCTCTAATATCATTCACGCAGTAGAAATAATATAATAACCTCAAAAAAATATACCAGAGTTCCGTATTTACATATGCAGTTCCATAATAATTACAACCTCATTCTTCATATTACAAAAACCTGAATAATATATATATATATATATATATATATATATATAACATAAAAACTTAAACATAACCATTCAAGTACCACTCACAAAACTACCTTGCGCTGGAGCTATCTAAGTTCGATCACCTGGATAACCTAAAAAGATTAAGTTAATGACGGGGTGAGACAACTCTCAGTAAGAAAGAAATAGTTTATAACAATGTGTGGCTAAAGTGTTTAATAAATATATTTAAAATATCCAAACATACGCGTTCATAAACTTTTAGTAGCCAAAATAACACGTTCATAATCACATCATGGTCAACGTCTTTGTCATCCAATTACATGCCCACATACATAAATATTTTATTGATAATTCCCAAGAATAGGGAAGTCTACCCACCCATACAAGTAAATTCCATCTGCTTTAGTGCTAACACCAGGGCACTCACCTTTCTCAGTAAGCCCTCAGGTTATGTATTCAGGTAAAGTCACCGAGAATAGGGAAGGTCACCCGCCCATACAAGTGACTTCCCTCTATTCTGGTATCCATAAATAATTACCAAAGTACTCGCCTTCCTCAGTAAGCCCTCGGGTGGAGTAATCTACTTTACCATAAATACTTAATTAAAATTACTCACAACCATTGCCAATCATTTCACAAAATTCCACACACATGTGCATACCACAATCAATCCACACAATTTGCAACCATACCCACACAGGGTCTATATCCACACAAAAATATAATCGTCCACACAGGACTCTAGCACTCACCTCATACACATCCACATCGGACTGGTCCATACAGAACTATCAATTACAACATACATGTCGACACAGGACTAGTCCACACAGGACTAATCAAACCACACAAGTTACAAAACAAACACCTCATTCATGACAAATAGGTAAACAACCTCCTCATACCATTGCCAATGTTTACCTCCCAATATAAACGCTCATATAACGACCTCCTTATACCACTGCCAACGTTATATGACGGTTATACCAAGTACGATATAACGTCCTCCTCATACAGTGTGCCAATGCTATATCACAATTTACATGAACCACAATACAAGTCAACAACAAATCAATCATTTAGCACATCCACATTATACACCATATCAGTATCTGCAATCAACTAGTATATTTATCCAAGCAGAAATTCACAGTCAAACAATAGTTGTAGTGTGACAACCCGAATAAAATTGGAATTTAAATAATAAAGAGGAAAGGAGATTATCAGAGGATTCATTGATGAGGGCTTAATAAAATTCGTCGAAGAAAACTGAATTTCATCGATGAAGAAATACAAAAAGAGGACTTGAGTCGACTGAATTTCATCGACGAGGACTGATTTTCGTCGACGAAATTATTGAAGGATTCATTGATGAATGACGTGGCTCGTCGACATATCCAGTTCTATACATATATCAAAATTCAATTTTTAACTTCATTTTTAAGCAATCTTCGCCCTCTCTCTCTCTCTCTCTCTCTCTCTCTCTCTCTCTCTCACATCAATTTTGGGCCAGTTTTTTCGTCGGATCTACAATCCGAAGTCACCACGATGCTCTTGGGAAAGTTCTATCCAAATCTGTCAGAGCGGATCATTGGTAAAAGTAAGTTGGAAATCATCCCTGAGTTGAGGTAAGACCTTTTAAGCCAAATTTAGTCTTGCGATAGTTATAGGAAATGATGTACGCATGAAAATACTGAAGTTTAATACTGGGAGTTTTAAGTTTCAGGGTATTGATCAGGAAATCTTACGGGGGTCAGGCTAGGATATTTTAGGGGCTTTCTCAGTAGCCAAGTAAAGGAATAAACTAAAGCAATTACTTTCCATGCAAATTATTATTAATTATGAGTAAATTTATTTTCAGAAAAACATATGTTATAATTGTATAATATGGATGAAATGTATGTTTGGGAAATACTGCTGTTATGTTAAAATGTATATGTATATATGAGATGCCAGAGAATTATGATTTTAGAATAATAAGAAGTATGATTTTATACAGCGCATGTGTGGCATGAATATTATTTTACGTGAATGTATTTTGATATGAAAGATCTTATGAGCAAAGTACGTTTTCAGGTATTATGAAAAGATATGTTATGTTACGATGATTTTGACGAATGTATGATAATCAATTTATTTCAAAATATATATACCTGAAATGATTTTGGCACGAGGCCGTATTTACGACATATTCGGCACGGGGCCGTAATTATGATATATTTGGCACGAGGCTGTAATTATGATATGTTCGGTACGAGGCCATAATTATGATATGTTCGGCACGAGGCCGTAATTATGTTATATTCAGCACGAGGCCGTAATTACAATATGTTCGGCACGAGACTGTAATGATGTTATATATGGTCATGTATTATATGTTATTAGAACTCGGATGTTAGTTTAGTTCAGTTCAGGGGCTCAGTACCGTAGCTTATAGATCAGATGCCTATGATCAGATTAGTGCTAACCACCTCACGAGGGGGTGGGAGATGGATAGTTGATGTAGCTTTCAGTAGAGTGTGGACATCCACTTGGTAGTCCGGATCAGGGTGTGGCAGGCCCATTGTGCTTACAGACATATTTGACTCGACAGTGGTCGACCAGCCATTGTCGAGTCCCGCCTTCGGGCTGCACAACCCGTCATGGGGGGGTAATACATGACACCAGCTAGCTATTCATCCTGGGTATATTTTCAGTATTACAATTATAACATATGTTTTATGTATGTTATGATTTATTAACAAATATGAAATTATATGATTATCCAGTATAATATGATGAATGTTTACAGAGTTATGAAATGTATTGTATACGTATAAGTGCCCTAAATATTCATGTTGCCACACAACTGTATTTAGTTTATTTTCCCTTACTGAGAAGTGTCTCACCCCTGAATATTAAATGATTTTCAGGAAACCCAGAGGGACCGGTGGGTCAGAGCCGCTGTTAAGTGATTGGAGCTTCCCTACTAGAAGGGTAAGCGTTCAACTAGGATCGAGAGTTTTTGTTATATGATCCTAGTGTTATTTTGACTTTTTGGAGGTTGTATTTAGTAACATTATTTTGATGTTATAGTACACTTTGGTATTATGTTTTATGGTTGGATGTTTGAGATTTTATGCTTGCTGCTGCTTAGGTTTCTGCTGTGATTGACAGGTGTCCCCGTTACCCATGGGTTCGGGTTGACTTTTCCACTTATTATGTTATATCTCAGATTGAGGAAAATTAGGGTCACTACACGCAGTCTCAATAATTCATCATTCCACAATGCTCACAATAATTTAATTAACAAAGATGGTTTCAACCACATGATTTTTTCCCAATATAATATATATAAATAGTATTTTCAATACCAGCATGGTTCAGAAAAATTATACCTGAATATGTAGAAATTATACCCAAAATTAGTCATTTTAAAATTATTAAAAAGCTATTATAAAATATTTCCCTTTACCTGTTCCTCGGGATTCGATCTAATATTAACAAAACAAGACCTCGCATTCCAAAAATTTCAAATTCCTCAAATCTCATAAAAATACCCATATAATACTTCCTAAGCTCTAAACACCTCAAAATAATAATAAAACCTTAAATTATTTCACTTACCCTAGTTTTGGGATGTTTCCCAAACTTCTCAAATCAAAAATCCGCTCTGCCTATATTGCAAAGAATCTTCCCAGGAGTCTCGTGGTAGCTTCCGATTGTCAAACCGAGTTAAATCCAGCCCGGAATCGAAAAGAGAAGGCAGAGGAGCCGTGGTTTAGAGAGAGAAAGTGAAGAAAACAAAATTCCTCTACTGAAAACCAATTTCTCCTTATTTATAAGCAACTTGTCATGTGACCTCGTCGATGAGACGTCTAGACTCATTGACGAGCTCAAGAACACCACTCATGGACGAGAGCAGGAGCTCGTCGACAAAATTCAGAAATTTAAAAACCTTTCTCAGTAAACCCTCATCGACGAGACAAGCATACTCGGCGACAAGGCTCAGAAGGTTGCTCGTCGACGAGAAAATCCACCTTGTCGATGAGCGCCTGCCAATTACCCTTTAAAATTTCTTTTCCCCATCCTTCTATTTTCCCTTTTTCCTTATATTATCTTTCTTATTATTTCAAATAGTTAAAATTTTTCGAGTCGTTACATCTACTCTCTCTGGTTCTTTTCTTTTTTATCTCTCTCTCATTCTCTTTCTACGTATCCTCTTTTCTCTCTATTCCCTCTAGTTCTTTTCTTTTTGATCTCTCTTTTTCTCTTTCTACGGATCCTCTCTTCTCTCTCTTTCTACAAATCCTCCCTTCTCTCTAGTTTTCTCTTTGTTCTTTATGTTTTAATGTGTACTTATCCCATTTATTTCATTTTTTTTTTGTCGGTTTGACATAAAGATGGTCATTAATTCAAGTTTTCAATGGAGGCATTAGTGTTTCTTATCCCCCTTTTGTCTTTTGGACACTGTATTTACTCATTTGACTTTCTCAATCTTTTGGGGTTTCCCTGATTTTCTTGGGATTTTCTTGAGAGTTTGTTGGGAGTTTTCTCGGAAACCAAACAGGCTCCCATGTTTGACTTGAGTTGGGGTCAAACCGAGGATAGGGTTAGGTTGGAAATTTAGTTAGGTCAAGGGTTAGGTTAAGTTAACTAAGGTTGGGTTGGGCTAGGGATGGTTAGGTTAGGTTGGCTAAGGTTGGGTTGGGCAGGGATGGTTAGGTTAGGGCATTTGGTTAGGGCTTGGTCAAGTTAAACCCACTTGGGCTTGACCAAGGACTGGCCATTAGGTTAAGTTAGGGGCCTGAGTCTAGGTGGGCTTCTGGTTAGGTTTGTTGAGGTCAATCCCACTTAGGGCTTAACCAAGGGCTGGTTGTTGGGTTGGTTAGGTGGATTTGGACTTAAGTTGACTTGGGTTTGACCAGGGGCTGGCTATTTGTGTGATGACCTACTTAATTTCCACATTTTTTTTTTATATTACAAAATCACAAAACTCAACTCAGCAGATCATAATCCACCTAGACCCGTGGGTACCAAGGATGCATCAAAACACATAACGGAAGCCTAAGCAGCAGGAAACATACAATCCTATACATCTCATTATACCATACATAACATATTCAGTAACTATTTTATCAAATGTGGAAAAACATATATATCATCAAAACATGGCAGAACATACTGCATTTTCATAAACATATTTCATCCCATATAATAATAATACAAAAAAATTCCTGATAGGTTAGCTGACTATTGTCATGTATTACCCCCACATGACTGGGTTGTGTGGCCCAAAGGCGGGATCTAACAATGGTTGGCCGACCACTACCAAATCAAAAGTACAGTTTGTAAGTCTGATGGGTTTGCCTGACCTGGTCCGTACACCAGGAGCACTCACACACTTCTTAAAAACCACATCGACCATCCAATCTCACACCACTTCGTACAGCGGCTTTAATACAGATATCATGATCATGAAGACCATGGAGACATAGCAACAGTACCGTGCAAGTGCTAGCCTAGACCAAGCCAACCAGGTTCTGATATCATATAACATATACTGAAACTGTGATACATGGATATCTCATATCATTAATTATCAGATCAATCATATCATTTTACATATATACATATATCATGAAAAATCATCGGCCCGTATGCCGAAATTTCACATTTTACCATAGCTCAGCCTGTACGCTGGCAAATCATAGCACAACCCGTACGCTGGCAAATTATCTCCATAGCTCGGCCTGTACGCCGAAAAACATATCCATAGCTCAGCCCGTACGCTGACAAATCATACACATAGCTTGGCCCATACGCCGGCAAACATATATAAAATTCTCGACCCGTACGCTGGTTTTCCATTATAAAAATCCGTATCATAATCACATTTTCAGAAAACAGTATTTCATAACAATTTCTACTCATGCCACACTGAACAGGTTTTTCATATATTCAACATACCATCATTTTCAACAGTGTTTTCTCAAATATAAATCATATATATAGACATATTTACTTTCCTGAAATCAAATGTTATATCTAGATACATTTTCTTAAAAGAACTAACTCAATTTATCCCCTTACCTGATTACTGAAAAGCCCATAAGAAAATATGTCCCGCACCCGCAGGGTTCCCAACTCAACACTCTGGAAACAGCATTCCCCATAACTAAAGTTCAGTATTTCTACAGGTATAACAATTCCTACAACTGTCAAATAACCAAATACTGAGTAGAAAGTCTTACCCTAGATTTGGAATGGTTTCTAACTCAACTCCACTGACGATCCGCTCAGGCAGACTTGTAGAGAACTTTCCTAGGAGCGTTGTGGTGGCTTCAGATCGTCGAACCAGCAGAAATTCGGCCCGAAATCGAAGAGAGAAGGAGGAAGAACCGAAGGATAAGAGAGAGAAGAGTTTTGCACAGTAAATTACAGCCGAAAATGAATTTTAATCCTATTTAAACTATGGCCTTCGTCGACGAGCCATGTCACCTCGTCGACGAGGTCAATAGAAAATTCATAGACGAACTCTCCCCTTCGTCGATGAAATTCAGAAACCCTAAAATCATTCTCTCGGTATTTCCTCATCGACGAGCCCAATTATATTTTCATCGACGAACGCGAACTGCCGCCTTCCCATCTTGTTTCCATTTTCCACTCTCCTAATTATTATTTAAATACTATTATTCTTTGGATCATTATAATTGGGCTTTTTTAAAAGGATGGGCTTTGTTTTTTTTTTTTTTTAAGAAAAAAAAATTTAAAACAATGGGTTTGGGCTTATTTTAAAAAACATGGGCTTGGGCCTATTTTAAAACAAAGGGTTGGGCCTTTTAAAAACGTGGGTTTTGGACTTATTTTAAAACAATGGGCTTGGGTTTTTAAAAACGTGGGCCTGGGTCTTTTCAAAACGTGGGCCTAAGTATTTTTAAAATCGTTGGCCTAGGTCTTTTTAAAACGTGGGCCTGAGTCTTTTTAAAACTATGTCTGGTTTTTTTTTTTAAATGGTGGCTTCTTCTAAATTAGGCTTGGGTTTAGCCTTTTGCTAGTAGGCTTATGGTTTATTCAAAGTTGGGCCTGATCTTAGGGATGAATCGCATGGGGAGGGAGTGTCGTTCTCGTTTGCCAAAACATGCATACGATTGAACTAATGATATGGAAGCAAAGCAATCCACCAATACATGTTAGCCATCTGTGGTGACACATGGCAGCATATATAATATTGTTTTACCTAGGCACGGTTAAAATACCTAATTACTACTCATTTGATCGGTTTCTAAACTAATCCTAGGCCAACCATTAGTCTTGGTCTGTTTTTATTAAAGTTGGGATTGGAGGTTTAGTTATGTGAGGGAAAAGTATCAACACCCCCTATGCACGTGTACTACAAACGGTATCTAATTAATTATGAATTATCATTAAATTAAATTTGATGGTCTTTAATTAATTCTTTTAAAAATAAAACAAATAAATAAGTAATAGTTTAAAAGGAGAATGGAAATTAAGGCCTGATTTAGTAATGTCTAGTAGTACCTCCAAACGAGGGGATCTTGTTAGATAAATCGCCCTCAGAATTAATACATATGAGGTCTAAAATACCTCATTGCCCTTTTTAAAATCATAGGGATGCACCTAGGCAAAAATTAGGAAACAATTATGTTAGATATTACTCTGAATTACGAAACAGTTATGTTTTAATATGGAATGTATTATATGTTATCAGAACCCAGATAGCTTAGTTTAGTTTTATGAAGCATGGTACTGTAGTTATATGTTTATGATTATGAATATGTTAGTGCTACCACATATCTTATGTGGAGTGTGAGAGATGGCAATCGATGTGGCTTTATGGAGTGTCATAGTTCCCCTGGTAGATCGGCACAGGTGGAATAGAACCATCGTACTTACAGATTTATGACTTAACATGGTCGACCAGCCATTGTAAGGTTCCGCCTTCAGCCACACAACCTTGTCATGCGGGGGGTAAGACATGACGATAACTAACTAAGTATCTATCCTAGATAATAAGTTATGTATGATATGATTGTATAAGATGATTTCTTAGTACATAAATTTAGTATGATACGCTATGTTATGATAAACCACGTTTTATGCAATATGATACAACTGTTATACTAGTTATGAATTATGTATTGTTTACATGTATACCACGAAAAATACTCATGTTGTCACACACTGATATTAATTTGTCTCCCTTACTTAGAGGTGTCTTACCCCCAGCATTACAAGCAATTTCAAGAAATCTAGGTAGGAGGGCGAATAGAGCCCCACAGCAGTAGAAGTAGACTTAGCTACCCTATCTGTAGGGTAAGTGGATGAGTTAGGGTTAGTTGGATTTTTGGGTTGAGACCCTTGGAGTACTTTTTGGTCTCTTTGTGGATGACTGTATGTATATGTATATGATAGAATTAGTATAACTCTAGTATGGTTTCTGGTGTTTATGGCATGTATGTAATTTTATGTTTCCTGCCGCTTAAGTATCAAAGTTGTATGATAGGTATATCCCTAGTACCCATGGTTCCACGTTGATCACGACTATGACAGCTTAGCTTGATGATTATGTATGTTATTATGTGGGAAAAAAATAAATATGGAGAAATAGGCAGGTTGTTATATATAAGCATTTCCATATTTCATATTTCATCATTTCTCAGAAGACACTTTTCAGTACATATCACTTTTCAATGTTTCACAATCAAACTATTTTCATATTATCCCAGTTTAGTATATAAAACATAATTGACTTCCTTTATTTCCATTTCTGTGTAAAGCCTTTCAACAAATATATATATATATATCATAGGCTTATTATTCTCAATGCAAAACACGCACTCAATTTCAAGAACGTTTCCAAAACAAATCATATATGCCACAAATTTTATCTGATATTCATAATATAATAATTCCAGTCAAAATACCATGCTCACACTTTCATATATCAATTCACCCAGTAATTCTCAAAATACTGTTATAATTTATTCACCTTACCTAACTTACTGAGATCTCACTAAATTACTCAAATTCTACGCTCCTCAGCGTTCACAGCTCAAAAGCTTGAAAATTACATTTTCCCAGTTCTATCAGTTCAACCCCAAAATTATAATTTCCTTAATATTCCTAGGCTCACAAAATTCCCAATAACTATTTTAACATTTCCTAAACTTATGAACTCCAAATAAATAATTTAATTTCCAAAAACAGCAAATTTTCTAAATTCCCTAAATCTTACCCTAACCTTGGAGTGATGCCTAGAAAGGCCAGTTCAGAAATTTACTCGCTAGACTTGCAGAGAAACGCTCCTAGAACATCGTGGTGATTTCTGATCGTTAGTTTGACTAAAGATTTAAGGAGAAATTGAGGAGAGAGAGAGAGAGAGAGGTTATCTTACCCCAAGAGTGGTGTCTATATCGCTCCTACGACAAATCTGATGGGTGGAGAGGAACGCTCAGTCACTGGTTGTGATTGAAACTCAGTGAAAATAAATACACAAAAAAATAATATATTTCAATCTGAAAAAATACAGAGAAATTTCAAAGACACCTCTCACTCTCTCGCTCATTGGTTTTTTCACTCTCAACACATCACATTACATTACACAAACGCACTTTTATTTATAGCAGATACTAAACCAAAATAATCAACAAATATAGGAGCAAATCTTTAACGGAGGTGAGCTGGTAAGTGAAGTAGGTTGGCTACCGATTCTAGAGAAATCAACAGTGGTGGGTTGCCGGCCATCTCCAGTCAAGTTTGCTAGTTCAACAAAATCCACACCAGTAGGAATATCGATGGCGGAGAATGGAACCTAACGATATTTTTCATTTTTCGATCGATGCCTGTTTGGTCGACGAAATCGACGAGAGAGAGAGAGAGAGAGAGAGAGAGAGAGAGAGAGAGAGAGAGAGAGAGAGAGAGAGAGAGAGAGAAAGAAGAGGAGAGATGTGAGGAGAGAGAAGCGTCTCTCTGTTTCTCAGAATTATGATTTCCTGAGGAAGTAAAGGTAACTTAACATATGTATAAATATATATAACATTAATATAATATTATACATTACTTTATTATATCCTTATATATATATAACATTATATCTTATTATATTATTTATTTATTTAATTCAATTTAGTAATAATTAATTAATTAATAATTAATAATTTTTTTTTTACACTTCCATGCATATCAATTTCCTACGACGTTACAATAGCCATTTAAACAACCAAGAAAGCACAGTATATGAAGTTCGTACGATAAAACCAAGCTTTCTACTGTTCATTTTATTCAAAATACCGTATCATATATCCTATATTTGCAAAGTTCATTTTGAACGGTCGATTTTTTAAATGACTTTTGAAATCAAGTATATACATACATATAATACATTTTAATCAGTTCAAACTCAACAAAAACCTGACTTAACTTAATCCCCTTACTTGTTCCTGAGAAAGAAACCAATTCCCTTTGAAAAATGGAAAACCCTAGCTTTTCGATCCCGCCACCGAAAACGAACCAGCAAGCCAAGAAAACAGAGAAAAGTGATCGGAGACCCAGCACGGGCTCCAGGTGAGCCTACAGAAGAGAGAGAGCCACGAGAGAGTGAGAGTAGAGAGAGAGAGAGTCCAAAAACCCTAAAAGAGAGAAAGAAAGTGAATTTTGAAGTTATGAAAAAATATACCTTGCTTAGCCCTTAACTAAGCAAAATCGAAGGAAAACCGTCGACGATTTTTCCTGCCCTTACAAAATCGTCGACGGTTTGATAGTTGACCCTCCTAGTTGACTGAAACCGCTGACGGTTTTTCCCAAGCTCTATAAAACCATCGACGGTTTGGGTCCTGCCAAACCAATTTCTTTCTTTTTTCCTTCTTTTCCTTTATTTCTCTCTTCCTTATTTATTTTCTTTTATTTTCCGGGTTTGGGTTTCTACAGATTGACTTTAATTAATTTAGTGCTTCCCAATTTGTTCATTTATTACATGTCAATTTTACCTTTACAAAAGAGGATTTCTAGGCTCATTGAAAGATACAAAAGAAATTTCTTTTGGCGAGGAATGTCTGAGAGTTTTAAATATTCCTTGGTTGGATGGAGGTCATTTACTCTTTCCAAAAATAAGGGAAGGCTTGGAATCAAGCGTTTGGGGATCATGATAATAATAAGGCTTTTCTTGGCAAATGAATTTGGAGATTTGTCGGCGTTGAAGACAATAGCCTATGGAAAAAGGTGATATATATATATATATATATATATATATATATATATATATATATCTTTGTGTGTGTGTGTCAAGTATGGGTTTGATCAGTACACCCATATGGCGCTCCCCTATCCCATATGGTCCCACAGGTGGAAGTCTTTGAATGAAAATTCTTAAACTCAATTCGGTTACGTGGGATCATATGAAGATTTTGGTTGAGGACGGGAATAAGACAAACTTTTGGATTGACAAATGGGACTCCTTGGACACCCTTTTTATCGTTTTCCATAACCTTTTCAACATGGCGTCTCAGCAAAAGGCTAAAATTACAGATGTCTTGCAGTTTCATAATAATAGTCTATTTTGGTGTCTGGTGTTTAAGCATCAAAGTAGAAGAAATGAGGCAAACCAAGTGCTGGAGCTTTTAAATTTGATTTATTAAGTTACGATCAGAAGAGGCAATCCAGACTTGTGCTCTGGTATCTTCTTTGATGTGGGAGGTTGTTTTATTCTCGTCTTTTTCTGTAAGCTTGTTTAGAGTTCCCAAGCATCTCGCTTATTTTCTCCTTTGATAATAATATTACCTTTTTCAGAAAAAAAAAAAAAAGAAAAAAAAAAGAAAGAGCAATTGGGTCATGTAATAATGATATTGCTTTTTCCAAAAAAAATAATTGGGTCATGTAATAAATTTGATTCTATACAAACATATATATATATATATATATATATATATATATATATATATATATATCCCTGTTTTAAGGGATAATACAAAATAATCTCTTAGAATTAAAGGGTCCATTTAGTTGTAAAAGATAATTTTTACTTTTTGTTTCAGTTTTCCAAAAAATTATAAAATCATTTTTATTTTAATAATTATTTATAAAATAAATAAATAATAAATTAACATATTTATACTATTTTTTATAGAAAATTTTTTATTTCTAATTTTTTAAATTTATATAAAAAGTTAGAAAATATCTTTCTATTACTTTTAAAATTTTTAACTCTAACTTTCCGTAAATAAACATGGAATTAAGATGTTAAATTTTGACTAGTAAGTATTATCTGCTGAGTTATATAATTTTTGGAAAGTCAAAATATAAGTTAAATTAAATGAGCTTAATTATATATTCAATACGATCCTTTTGAATATTTTTTAATATTAGTTTAGGTAGCTCATATATAGCAATTGATATTGGAGTCATGATATATATATATATATATCTTCACTCTTTGAAAATATCAACAATGTTGATTAGATCAATGAATTTTTTTTTAAGAGCAAGATTAGATTAGTAAAATTTAATGGTTGAATGTTATGGATCATGAGTCATATGTTGACATTATTTTAAAACTTGAAATATGTAACTAATTTTATGTTTGGGAGAGAGTTTGAATTTAAATTTTTATTGATTTGAATAAATTCATAAAATGTAATATAACTTTAATTTTATCCAAATTCGCACAAATCGAAATCCAAGACTCAAAATTTAAACTTATCAAGAATTTAGGAAGTGTATTAATGAAGGAAGTTTTACAAATTTTTCCCTAAGGTTAGTTGTATTGTGGTGGTAATATCCTTTTAAATATTAGATGACCTCAAGATTCAAGAAGAGGATTTTGAGATAGTATTTGGAGGAATTTATTTAGGATATGTTTTATCTCAATTCCCAAATTCAAACTTAAGAATTTTGAACACAAATTCAATGTTTTATCCACTTTAAAAAAAAAAATGGCAACAAATTTCAAAATAAAAATTATGTGATTTTGGGATGCAAATTTTAATTCTAAATATTTTATTTTACCTTTGTTATTCATGTGCTTGGGGTCTTCCATAACAATTCACCCACAAATCAAAATGAACACTTCATCCATTCAAATTACAACAAATCTAAGAACAACCTAATTTTTTTGCAAACCCAACTCCCAACTCCCAATCCCATATCAAGAACTCAAATCCAAACTAATGACTCCATATATTAGAGGAAATATTAGGTAAATCTTATGTAACCTTTGGATTGAAACATTAGGATGAATATAATTTCACCATTTATTTGTAATTTAATTAAACTATGCAATTATAATTTTTTTTGTTTAATAAACCATATACATGGTGAAATCATATTAACTCTGATGCACCAATCAACCTAGCTACTAAGTGATACATAAAGTGTATCTAATATTTTCTCCTTATATCAACCGAAACCATGGCCCAGTCAACCCTTGATAAGGGCGGGATTGAAGTACAAGAACATGCATGCAATAATACTAATATATATTATGATATATCAATCTAAATATAAATATATAATGTCAGATTATAATAAATAATAATATTATAATAATATATTACAAATTGCACTACTCAAGGTGAAAAAGAACGGCTAGATTTCAAGAGATCTCATGTTTTGCTTTGTTTTGTTTTATTTTTTTTAAGAGGTAAACAAGAAGCTTTATTAAAGGCCAAGAAAAGTGGGAATCACTTGAACCCTGACACAACCAGAAAGCATTCCAAACATAAAAATCTACAAAATGAAAGATAAAAACTCTACAGTGCCCCAAACTAAGAAGTAATGAGAAAAAAGGAGATAAAAAATAAGTATACAAAAGTAGACCAACTTCCGTAAAGAACTTTATAGTCCAAGAATGTCACGGCTCCTTGCTAGCTTGGATAGATAATACGTTATTGAATTCTCCCCGCTCCAAATCTGCCAATTGTTTACAAACCGGCTCCAAAAAAGTAGGTTGTTTAGAATTCTGAAGGCCATATCAGAGAAAGTGGTGGACTGCTTCCTGAAAATTCTATTGTTTCTCTTCCTCCAAATCTCCCAAGCCACCGCCGCAGGAACAACTTGACTGAGGTACTTCATTGAATCATCCTGGAGAAGGGTCTGGTATGACGAAAAATAATAATATTAATGTTCAATAGAGTCGCCACTAGCCTATTATTTTCCTAATTAAGTTTGGTTAGTTCACCTTATTACTACTCGTTGATTGGTCTCTAGACTAATTTTAGGCCAAGGAACCAGTAGTCTAGGTCTGTATTTATTAGAGTTGGAATCGGGAATTCAGTTATGCGAACGGAAGGTACTAACACCCCCTATACACCCGTTTTACGAACGGTACCTAATTAACTATGAATTATCCCTAAACTGAATTTAATGATCATTAATTAACTCCTTAATAAAAAAATAAATTTTAAAAATTTAAGATTAAATGTGAAATATGGTGCGATTTAAGAATGTCTAATATGACTTCCAAAAAAACAGATACTATTAGATAAACCCCCTTCAGAACTAATATAGGTGAGGTCCGAAATACCACTTTACCTTTTGTTTAATCATTGGGACATACACACACAAAAATAGAATACACACACACACACACACACACACACATAATAATTAAATCAATTCATAAAATTTGATCAAAAAAAGTCTTTACAATATTTCCAAATCTTTTCAAAATTTTTTAAATTTTTCTATAAAATTTTTAACATTTTTCTATAATTTTCTAGGATTTCTAAATACTTTTTCATAAATTTTGATATTTTTATTATAAATATATAATATTAAATTTTAATAAATAATGATATTATATATAAAAAAAATTATTTGCTACAAGTAACACTAGTGAAGGTGGAAAAAAATATCTAAATTTTGAGAGACTCCATATTGAAATCAAAAGTTGAAGGACT
Source organism: Malania oleifera (assembly GCF_029873635.1). Classification (NCBI taxonomy): domain Eukaryota; kingdom Viridiplantae; phylum Streptophyta; class Magnoliopsida; order Santalales; family Ximeniaceae; genus Malania; species Malania oleifera. The sequence goes on along the minus strand of NC_080428.1, from coordinate 80,610,369 downwards.
AGGACACCAAAATTTCAATCTCATGATATCAAGGTCAGTGATGGTAAATTCATTACAAGGGAAGAGACAAGCAAGCGATTTGAAATTTTCGAGACGGAAATACAAGAAAAAGAAAGGAAAAACTAGAATGGGAGAGAGAACAAGTATCACCCTCTTAGATTAGAAAAAATACAAGAGAACTCCTTCCAATCTAGATTATATAGATAGATATTAAATTTAGTCCAAAGGAAGAAATTTGATAAACATCTATAATACACAATTGAGACAGTAGAATATTTCTCCCAGAAGATTCTTCCATTCCTCTCCTTCCAAATCTCCCAATAAATTGGTGTCAAAATTGCATTTTTCAATGTTCTAAGAAACCCCTTAAGATTAGAGAAATTTAATGCAGAAAACATTGAAACCAAAGTATTCGGCATGACTAAATGATTAGACAAACTTTAGCAAATGTAAGCCCAAATCTGCCTACTGTGGTAGTGAGAGAAGAGATGCTCAACCCCTTCGCTTTCCTCCTTGCAAAGAGCACACATTGTGTATATTTTTACTTAGTATTATGACAAATTAACTAATAACAGAGATGTAATTAAATATTTGGTTACTTTTTTACTAAACACATTAAAATAATTTATGATAATGTGCACACTCTATGCGTGCTCAAAAAATGTACAAGAAATTAAAATTAATGATAAAACTATGCTTACAATTCCACAGGTTATCGTCAACTTTTGTATTTTATAATTCTTATACATATATAATGCGTACTAAATTGTACATCCAATTTAGATTGACCGTGAGTTGGAAAAGCAAATTTTTTTTTCCCAAAAAAGCTCACTGAATTGTATTCTTCTTTTCAAAAGTTTAAGACATTTTTCTCATGAATAAAAAATTGGGAAGAAGATTTTTTGAAGTTTTGAGAGAGTTTATAAATGGGATGTTTATGCTAAAAACTCCATTAGACCATTGCATGGTCTACATTGATATGAGCACGTGAACTATAACTCCCACTTAATTTATTTTATATATATATATATATATATATATATATATTTAATATGCATGTAATAGCCTTAGAGGGACATAGTTTTTAGGGCACCTAGCACTAAACACGGTATTTATGTTCAAATAAATAAGATCAGGGGGCCCATTCAATTCTTTTTTTTTTTCAAAAAATAGAAACTAATTTGGGGTCTAATTCAAATAAATAAGATTGGATCTTTAGATTTTTACAAATATTTTTTAATGAAAAATTTAAGAAGCAACATATTTAGAAAATTAAGTTATTTTACTATGTCATAATATTTAAAGTGAACCCTAAATTATTATTTCTATTCATATTGATCCTAAATTGTTGGAAGAATTGATGATTCATATTTAAACTAGCTAGCATTGTTAGGGAAGAGAGGTATGGGGATGATTGCAAAAAACACAAATCCTATGTTTGGGAGAGGTTTTGAATTTGACTCTGTATGAATTTGAATGTAATGTAATATAAAATTGAGTAGAATTTTTTCTAGATCCACTCAAATTGAAATCTAGATTTCAAAATACATACTCCAAAAGGTAGCAAAATAGTTCAAGATCGATATCTTTCTGTCCCTCTTGTTCAAATTAACACTAACTACAAGTTTGATATAAAAGAATAGTACAATAAAATCGAATTCTTCACTTAATTTAGTTATATTCAATTTCCATTCAAATTTTCATTATATTAATCCTTTCCTAGTTACCACATTTCAATATACAAAGTAATCAAATTAAACATGACTTAAAAGTAGAATAATCTATAATTGAGAATCAAGATAATCAATAATCAAAAACATAAATCATCTAGAAAAACATAAAGAAAACGCCAAAATTTACGTAAAAGACTCTTCAATATGAAGAGAAAAACCATGGACTAAAGTCCACTTTTAATCTTTCACTATATCATGGAGTATTGAATTACAGGTTTTCTTCCATATCTAACTAAAACTAAGGGCATAAGAACATCATATGTGCAGAGAGATGCATGGTAATTTTTTCTTCATGGATCGTTGGAGGGAAAGGCGATGGTGATGTCATGGATGCTCGACCTCTTAGTTCCCTTGAGCTGATTCGCAGGGCTATGGCGGAGGAAGAATTTCTGGGCATGGCTGGCCACCTGAGATGGGGTTTTTGTCAACACCACTTCATTTGCTATTTGCTTCCACTTTCCCTTCCCAAATTTCTCCAGCCCATACAAGAATAACCTGCGTCCACCCAAAATTAATACGTTTCAGAAATATTTTAAAAAAAACCTTTTTAATTAGTATTAATTATTAAATATTTTTTTAAAACCCGGGACTCCAGCCACCACTCGTAATTTAACTGGGTAAACTTACCTGTGTTCTTCTTCGGTCCAGAGAATCCTTTTCTTGGGCTGATCATCTCCGCGCTCCGGCCTGGCCCCCAACGGAGTCTGAGTGGGCGGTGGTGGTGACAGCGGCGGCCCCGACTCCAGGACAAGCGACAACTCGTTTGCTTGACTCGGCGGGTCGACTCGTCCCGCTTCCGTGTCGCTCCAACAGTGAACCATGGGCGAATTCCAGGGAAGATGGCAGGCGATGGTCTCCCACCGGCATGGCGTTCCGGGAGAAAACGGCAGAAGGGCTTCCTCAAAGAATAACCTGCATCCATGCACGTTCTCCATGCATTATTAAATATATTATTATTATTATTATAATTTACTCTACCTGTGTTCTTCTATGGTCTGGAGAGTCCTTTTCTTGCACTGATCCTCACCGTGCCCCGGCCTGGTCTCGACCGAGATCTGAGTGGGTGCTGGCACCGGGCCCAGCACTGGAGGCGACTGGTTCATGTAACTCGACGACTCAACTCGTTCGGGCCCGTCCATATCTCTCCAGTTGCGAAAAATCACATCGTAGTGTTCCTTCACCGCCAAGGACGACTTCCCGGGGATTAAGCTGGCGATCCAGTCCCACCGGTACGGAGTTCCTGCTGGAATCAATAGTATGGCTTCCTCAAAGGCTTGGTTCTCCTCAAGAGTCCATATGGATTGTTTCTCCGGCGCCGAGGATTCTCCGGCTGCGACCCAGTAGTACTGATTCCCCTGAAACATACCTAAGTATCTCTCTCTCGCTCTCTCTATAATCTTTTCTTTTTCTTCTTCTTTTTCTCCTTCTTCTTCTTAATTCTTCCTAAAATTCTTTTAGAGAGAGAGAGAGAGAGGGGTTTGTGCTTTTGAAAACATCGACTCATGCCTTATATATAGACACCTTGGATCTCTTCTTCCACAAGGATTGGGTCACGTAATAAATTTAATTCTATACAAATGTGTGTGTATGTATATATATATCCCTATTTTAATGGATAATACCAAAAAAAAAAAATCTCCGAGAATTAAAGGGTCCATTAAGCTGTAAAAGATATTTTCTACATTTTGTTTTAGTTTTCCAAAAAATTATTTTTATACTATTTTTTATAAAAATTATTATTTTTCATTTTTTAAATTTATATAAAAATATGGAAAATATATTTCTATTATTTTTAAAATTTCTAACTCTTACTTTTCATAAATAAGCATGGAATTAAGATGTTAAATTTTGATCAGTAAGTATTATCTCTTGAGTCATATAATTTTTGAAAAGTTGGAATATAAGTTAAATTAAACTTAAATTAAATGAGCTTGATTATATATTTAATACGATCCTTTTAAATATATTTTATATTAGTTTAAGTAGCTCGTATATAACAATGGATATTGGAATCATAATATAGATATCTTCACTCTTTGAAAATATCAACAATGTTGACTAGGTCAATGAATTTTTTTTAAGAGATAAGTGATATTGATTATGTTGACATTTTTTTAAAACTTGAAATAAGTAACTAATTTTATGTTTGAATTTAAATTTGTATGGATTTGGATAAAATGTAATATAACTTAAAATTTGCACACATTGAAATCTAAGACTCAAAATTTACTTCAATAAAGGAAGTTTTACAAATTTCTCCCTAAGATTAGTTGTAGTTTTACAAATTTCTCCCTAAGATTAGTAGTATTGTGGTGGTAATATCCTTTTAAATATTAGATTGCCTCAAGATTCAAGAAGAGGATTTTGAGATAGTATTTGGAGGAATAGATTTAGGATATGTTTTATCTCAATTCTCAAATTCAAACTTAAGAATTTTGAACACAAATTCAATGTTTTATCCACTTTTTAAAAAAAAAAATGGCAACAAATTTCAAAATAAAAATTATGTGGTTTGGGGATGCAAATTTTAATTCTAAATATTTTATTTTGCCTTTGTTATTCATGTGCTTGGGGTCTTCTGTAACACTTCACCCACAAATCAAAATGAAAACTTTGTTCATTCAAAATACAACAAATCTAAGAACAACCTAATTTCTTTGCAAACTGAACTCCCAACTCCCAATTCTATATCAAGAACTCAAATCCAAACTAATGGACCCCATATATTAGAGGAAATATTAGGTAAATCTTATGTAACCTCCGGATTGAAACATTAATAGAATTTCACCATATATTTGTAATTTAATTAAACTAAGCAATTATAATTTTTTCTGTTTAATAAAAATAGTGAAATCATATTAACTCTATGCACCAATTAGCTTAACTATTAGGTGATACATAAAGCGTATCCAATACTTTCTCCTTATATCAACTGAAACCATGACCCAATCAACCCTTGATAAGGGCAAGATTGAAGTACAAGTGCATGCATGCATGCAATAAATATTAATATATATTATGATATATCAATCTAAATGTAAATATATAATGCCATGTTATAATAATATATTATTTGCTACAAATTGTACTACTCAAGGTAAACAAAAAGCTTTATTGAAGGCCAAGAAAAGTGGAAATCATGCAAGCGACTTGAACCCCGACACAACCAAGAAAATATTCCAAACATAAAAATCTACAAAATGAAAGATAAAAATTGTGCAGTGCCCAAACTAAGGCCTAATGGGGAAACAAGAGATAAAAAATGAGTATGCAAAAGCTGGCCGACTTTCCCAAAGATCTTCACAATCAAAGAATTTCACGACTCCTATTTTTATTTCCATTTTTTTCCTTTTGTATTTTCTTTAAATGAGTGCATATTTTTATTGAATAAAAAGACATGGTGAGATGACCACACTAGTCCTAAAAAATAAATTTTTTTCTCGTCGACAAGAGTATTCCTTCCAATTAAGATCGTGTGCAATCAACTCTAATGGCTATGGTCAAATTTTGGCTCTCATACACAATGGTGATACATAATGTTTAGCCTTTGGCCGAGGTCTATGTTCCCGTTGATGAATTGGTGATGGATTGAAATCCTATTGGGCGATTCAAGAAAAATCACGGTATTGCATTTCATAATGCAAGACTATAAGCAAGAAGTACACATTTTTTTTCCCAAAAAGGCCCACTAAATTTTATTCTTCTTTTCAAAAGTTTAAAACATTTTTCTCATGAATATAAAAAATTAGGATAAGAGTTTTTAAAATTTTTGGGAGCATTTGTAAATGAGATGTCTATGCTGAAAACTCCATTATTTAACCATCCCATAAGAATGCTTGTGGCATAGTCAAACTTTAACATTGATTTCCCTAAAATATTATGAACCAAAACGAGATAGCAGCAGTAGATTGTAACAACCACATGGTAAACCTGCTTAACAGCAATTTTCTAAAAAGAGGAGAGAGAGGTGCAAAAGAAGCATGCCCAAACTTTTAATGGGATCAAACAAAACAAACCTCTAATTCAAATTGGCAATTATGTGGATGTTTCAGTTCAGTACAAAATGAATTAAACCTTCCAGGCCAAAATGTACTTCGATGGAAAAATGACTTCCCCCCCCCCCCCCCCCAAAACCAGAAAAATGGGGAAAAAATTTTAACTCCGATTAAGCTTAACACTAAAAATGATACTCAGCTTAGTTTATAAGAATGTGCCTACGCTTGCTGCGGGTGTGAGCTGCACAGCAAGACAGAGAAAGGTAGGCCAGAACAAAGAACAGAGAGGGGAGAAAAAGATAAAAGATGGAGAGGCACTTTCGTATATTTTTTCTACATCAAAAAGGAGCTGTATATGTATGTGAGCCGGAAAAAGAATCAAGGAGGCAGTTAATTGCTAACTGCAGGAAAGGGAATAAAAATCTGGTATTCCTAACAAAAGCAGAAACGAGAAGAAGAATAATAAAATAAAATAAAAAACAAAAAAGGGAAGGAATCTGAGGTTGAACCGTTGGGGACTACAGCTAGCAGGATGATCAGCTTCCTTCAATCTTCAACAGCCCCCCACAAGATGGAGAGTAGATGTCTTCTACTCCCATCTTAGATAAACACGAATAAAAAGCCTGTGAGCCTAAGCTCTTTGTGAGGATGTCTGCCACTTGTAGCTTGCTTGTCACATGCTTCGTTGAGATGCAACCCTCTTGAATCTTGTCTCTAATCAAGTGGCAGTCTATTTCTATATGCTTTGTTCTCTCGTGGAATATGGGATTGGTGGCAATGTGTATAGCTGATTTGCTGTCACAGTACAAGAAGGAGGCTTGTGAATGAGCAATCTGAAAGTCTTTAAGCAGGTACCTCAGCCAAGTCAATTCACAATTGACATTTGCCATAGCTCGGTACTCTACCTCTGCAGAAGACTTAGAGACCACACTTTGTTTTTTTGACTTCCAAGATACCAAGGATTTCCCAAGGAACACACAATACCCTATCACGGACCTCCTAGTGTCTAGACAAGCCCCCCAATCTGAATCACTAAAAGCTCTGAGTTGAATTTCTAAATCCGCTGGATAGAACAAACCTTGTCCTGGTGACCTCTTGATGAACCGCAGCACCTTGTGAGTTGCCTGCAGGTGTGGCACTCTTGGGTTGTTCATGAATTGACTTTGTATTTGGACTGAGTAAGCTAGATCAGGCCTGGTTATGGTTAGGTACAGCAATCTGCCGATCAACCTTCTGTAAAGAGCAGGCTCAGAAAGTAATTCTCCTTCTTCTTTGGACATTCTCACATTTTGATCTAAAGTAATCTTTGATGGAGTAGACCCAATGGTACCCAAGTCTCCTAAGATATCCAAAGCATATTTGCGTTGGCATAAAAAAATTCCCTTTGCTGTCCTGGCTACTTCAATACCCAAAAAATACTTCAACTTGCCAAGGTTTTTAATTTTGAATTGGTCATCAAGAGATCTCTTCAATTGATCAATTGCATCCATATCATTTCCAACAACAATTATATCATCCACATATACTAAAATAGCCGTGAAAGAACCTTCAGTTATCTTTGTGAACAAGCTGTAATCTGCCTTGGACTGAACATACCCTTGGTGAATGATGAAATTTGAGAGCTTTGAGTACCATTGATGTGAAGCCTGTTTGAGACCATACAAGCTTTTGTTTAACTTGCATACTTTTCTCCCATTTTCATTAGGATACCCCGGGGGCAACTCCATGTACACCTCCTCCTCTAAATCCCCATGCAGGAAGGCATTGTTGACATCAAACTGCTGCAAAGACCACCCTTTTAATGCTGCAATGGCTAACAAGGTTCTTATAGTAACCATTTTTGCCATGGGAGAGAAAGTTTCATGATAATCCAGCCCCTCTTGCTGCGTGTACCCCTTTGCAACAAACCTGGCCTTGTATCTTTCTATGCTACCATCAGCAAGAAATTTGATTTTGTAAACCCATTTACAGCCTGTTGGTTCTTTGTCAAGAGGTAAATCCATAATAACCCAAGTGTCATTGACTTCAAGAGCAGCAATTTTAGTTTTCATGGCCTCGACCCAGCTGGATGATGTGCTGGCTTCTAGGTAAGTTTTAGGTTCAGTGTGCGAGGTTATGGAGGTCACAAAGGTTCTGTGTGGTGTAGATAACTTATCATAAGATATGCTGGTACTTAGGGGAGAGGGCTTACCTGGTAAGATTTGATTTTTCTGCTTGTCCAAAGCCTGAGATGGGAGAAGAAAGCTTGACTGCTGACATATGTAATTTTGCAAATGGGTAGGAGCTCTCCTTATCCTGGTTGATCTTCGGGGTAAGTGTGTATGGAGGTTATCACGAATTTCTGTTTCTAGTCTAGAATTATTTTGATAATTGGTCAGTTGGTTGTTTTGAGAGTCAAGTGATACAGCAGGCATTGGCTCTGCTTCTGAAATGATATTGGGGTTGACAGTGTCTTCAGAGTGGCTAAAAACAGGAGTGGGAATGGAAATAACAGGGTTCTAAGCAAAACTCAGTTTGTTTGGGTTTGGCAGTGAATTAGTGTTGCTGAGATTTCTGTCAGGAAGATTGTCTTTGTATGTTTTGAATGGAAACACACTTTCATAAAACACAACATTTCGAGATATGAAAATATTTTGAGTATCTAGGTCCAGAAGTCTATACGCTTTGACACCAAAAGGGTAGCCAATAAATACAGACTTTCTAGCCTTTGGATCAAACTTATGTCTTCCATTGGCCAAGGTGGTAGCAAAAGCCAAGCACCCAAAAACCTTTAAATGAGCATAGCTGGGTTTCTTTTTGAACAAAATTTCAAAGGGGCTTTTATGATTTAATAATGGAGATGGAGTTCTATTAATGAGATATACAGCTGTAAGAATACAGTGGTTCCAATACTTCAATGAAATGCTACTTTGAAATTTTAATGCTCTTGCAACATTTAAAATATGCTGATGTTTCCTTTCAACAGTAGCATTTTGTTGAGGTGTCTCCACGCATGTTCTTTGGTGCAAAATCCCATGTTTTAGATAAAATTCTTTCATGTCAAACTCACCTCCATTATCACTCCGAATGGTTTTCACTTTTGTTTCAAATTGAGTTTCTACCATTGCACAAAAGTTTTGTAAATTGATGCTGGCTTATGATTTCAATTTCAGTGTATAAGTCCAAGTACACCTACTGAAATCATCCACAATAGTCAGAAAGTATCTGCAACCATCATGACTGACTTCATTACATGGTCCCCATATATCACAATGTATCAGTTCAAAACATTTCTTGGATTGATGCTGGCTAGTAGGAAATGGTAGCTTGTGCTGTTTAGCTAGAGGACAAATGAGACATGGGTGATCATCAGAGGGTTTTGGTGTGCTGACTTTGCTATCTGTGTCAAATTGAGAGTAAGAGGAGTGGCCTAATCTATAGTGCCATAGATCAAAAAATTCATTGTTGTTGTTGATAGAGGCTGAAAAGCTATTTTTGAGTTTGTATTTGGATAAATTATCAGATAAAGCTGAAGGAGAGACTTCCTTTTGCAACATATGATAGAGTCCTCACCTTACTTCACCCATGCCAATCGTTGTCCAAGTCAGAAGGTCCTGAATATAACAGCAATCAAAGAAGAAAACAAGACAACAATTTAGTTATTGAGTCATTTTTTTTGCTGAAATCAGATTAAAAGAGAAACTGGGGACACAAAGGACATTATGCAGTGTAAGATTGTTGGTGACCCTGACTGTTCCTATATGAGTAACAGGCATAATCTCACCATTCGGCAAGGCTACAGAGGAGGAAACAGTTCTTTGGATAGAATGGAATAAAGACTTGGAGCAGATCATGTGGTCTGTTGCTCTAGTGTCAAGAATCCAAGGAGTTTCTGAAATATTGCTGGATTTGGGAGTAAAAGCATAGAGACACAGTGATATACCAGAGATTTTGTGAGTATTTGCATCTGAGGATGAAGGTGTAAGCATGGCATGGACATGATTGGCCGAGGGGGTGAAGACTTGGTTGCTAGAGACAGGTTTCAGGAGGGCCAGAAGCTATTTATACTGCTCTTGAGTCAGCGACATTTGAGATTTGTCTTTCAGAACCTCTTGCTCTAGGCCAACTGCTGCATTTGCATTTGCCAGGTTCATGGCTGGTTTGTTCCTCCCTTCTCCCTTATATCCTGCTGGGTATCCATGGAGTTTGAAGCATCTGTCTGCTGTGTGGCCCGACATTTGGCAGTCAGTACATGTGGGCTTGTTTGGATTTGCTTTGAAGCATCTCTCTAGAGAATGTCCTAGAATTTTACAGAAGGTGCAGTAATACCTTTCCCTTCTTTGTTGCCCAATGGATTGTTTGTTAAAGTTCCCTTTGCTCACCATAGCCATAGAATCACTCCCTAGGCTGGTTATGGAGATTTCTCTTCTTTTTTCTTCTTGCTCAATAATGGAGTAAACCTCATTCAGGCTAGGAAAAGGTTTGATCAGCAGAATCTGTGCCTTAATGGCCTTATAAGTATCATTGAGCCCCATTAAAAAATTTCATCACACAGTCCCTTTGCTGCTTGTGAACAACAACCTTTAATCCTCCACAGGTATAATTAGGGATTGACTCATAATTGAGCAATTCATCAAGCAGAGTTTTAAGTTTAAAGAAATAAACACTTACTGAGTCTTGGTTTTGCTTTAAGTCTATGATGCCTTGTTTTACCTCGAAAATCCTTGGAGCATTTTGCTAAGCAAAACGTTGCTCCAGCTCCAGCCAAAGCTGATGTGCAGTCTTTGCATATGTAGTGCTAGACTTGATGTCCACTGCCATTGTGTTCTGCATCCATGTGATCACAATGTCATTGCACCTCAGCCAATGTTCCATTAGAGGATCATTGGGGTCAGAAGGCCCTTTTCATAGATTTGGCCCAAGAATAATAGTTGCTGAAGTCCAAGGTGTGCGTGACAAGCATGGCACCTGAGCCATCGCTGTTGCCAATGTAATAAGGACTGGTGGGCTGTGTTGGGTCGTAAGGAACAGCTCCTGAAGAATTGGTGTTTGGTTGTGTAGGAATGGTGTTTGGTGGTGGGTTTGGAGGGGTGGTTTGGCTAGTATTGAAAGATTCATCCATAATTGGCTCTTATACCATATAAGAATGTGCCTACGCTTGCTATGGGTGTGAGCTGCACAACAAGACAGAGAAAGGTAGGCCAGAACAGAGAATAGAGAGGGGAGAAAAAGATAAAAGATGGAGAGGCACTTTCGTATATTTTTTCTATATCAAGAGGAGCTGTACAGGAGCTGTATATGTATGTGAGCTAAAGAGAGAATCAAGGAGGCAGTTAGTTGCTAACTGCAGGAAAGGGAATAAAAATATGGTATTCCTAACAAAAGCAGAAACGAGAAGAAGAATAATAAAATAAAATAAAAAAAAGAAAAGGGAAGGAATCTGAGGCTGAGCCGTTGGGGACTACAGCTGGCAGGATGATTAGCTTCCTTCAATCTTCAACATAGTTAACAACCCACCTACCTGAATCGCTGACTCTTTATCTAACCCTGAAATGCAAGCTGAGCCTGCTTGACAAGCACTATAGCAGCATCCTGTTGGCTGTAAAGGAAAAAACCTGTTGCCCACGAATTAAAGAATACAAGAAACATATTTTCTTACAAATGACATCTGAACGTCTATTTTACATCAGCTCTCGTAAGCTAAAAAATATACATGACAAGTCGAGAGCACTGCGGCACAAGAAGCAATTTGAAGTGTCCACAGTATTAGTGCCAGGATTGAGGCCATTCCACCAAATATTTTTTCCTTTCAGGATACATGCCCACCAAACCAACTTGAAATGGATGGATCTTCACATCAATACATTCCCTTGAACACAGGATTTGTACGGCATATGCTTGCTTCATATTCCTCATACTCCGCTTTTGTATGGCAAGCCTGTGCATGGAACAGTCAAATTTTTACCCAACATTCCTACATGTATTCGTGCAATCTAATAACCAATTTCAGCGAGGGCTAGCAACAAATCAACAAAAATGTAGTGGCAAAACTGTTCATTAATTTCATTTTGAATAGCCTGATTGGCAGAAATGGCCTTCCCACCCCCAATAAACACCCTTCCCGGGGTCCAGTAATTAGATCTAATTACACTGAATCATTTTATTTACAAACAAGTAAATGACCATCAAGGACTCTGATAAAAAATTCTTCTTTCTTCCACTCCTTGATGGGAAGACACACGAGCAGGAATTTTATTGCTCCTATCATGAAGGAGAATGGGGATTGCACCCACTAACCAGTAGCAAGTTGTAGATGAATTTCGAGAGTGTGATGGCGTATCCATCACTAAACTTAGAACAACAGTGTGATGGTGTATCCAAGAGATCAAAAATTAAATGTGCCTAGCATGTCTGCTCACTAAACCAGCTGGAGAGAGTACAAAGAGATCTACATTGAAGACTGGGAGACGTACAGGCTCCTTCAAAAGCTCTAGAACATTTATAAATTCTTAGTTGTCCAAAATCCAAACCAATATAATATAGCCTATCTTATAGCTCTTCTATAACATAGAAAATATGTTAATTTTAGAGGTTTTGTATAATCACATTAGACGCTTAATGCACTTCTCCATTTTAATCAATCTGGCTATAACCCCATGAATCAATTTTTTCAGTTTTTTTTTTTTTTTTTCAATTTGCATAATGGATCCAAGGTAATGAGTCCATGACTAGGAATTTCTTGACTATCAATTTTATTATTTTCTCCCTTATTCCTCCCAGAAATACTGAAATTGCTTTTCATGTACTCCATCTTCCTTCTACATGTCTTCAAACTATAAATTCTAAAGCTTCAATCCATTATTCTAAACTTAGATTTTTATTCCACGACTAAATTCATCCATCAAACTATAGTAACCTGAACCCGAAAATAAAATAAAAATGAATCAAAAAAAAGGAAAAATAAATAAAGGAAAAGAAAAAAATAAAAAAGAAGAAGATGGTTTGGTTTAGCACTAAACCGTCGACGGTTTGAGGATCTCTCAGAAAAACCATCGATAGTTTTCTCTTCAGCGGGCATTTTAAGAACCAAACCGTCGACGGTTTTGTCAAGTGCAGAAAAACCGTCAACGGTTTCCTCTTCAGCGGGCATTTTAAGAACTAAACCGTCAACGGTTTTGTCAAGTGTAGGAAAATCGTCGATGGTTTTTCTGGTTGGGGGGAGGTGGTGGGGGGGAGTTCTAAATCAAAAGCATTTCTATTCAAAGGAATATCCCAAACCATCCCTTGATTGGTGAACTTCCAGTGTTGGCAAATATGGTCATCTTTGTCACTCACAAGTCTGAAAATGGAAGGGAAAGAAGAGCTGAGTTGTGAATTACCACACCAAATACCAAGCCAAAAGAAACATCGGCTCTATTCCCCACAAGGAAATAGATGAGGGGGAAGAAATTCTTCCATCCCCTTCTGACATATCTCCAAACACTTATACTATGCGCTTCCTTTGAAACTTTTGAGGTCTAACCATTATGATAGAGACCATACTCGACAGAAATGACATCCCTCTAGAGGTGATTTTTCTCAATCATAAATCTCCAAAGCCATTTCCCCAAAAGGGCCTTATTAAACATAATACCAAGACCACCCTTTTGTAAAGGTTGTTTAACCACTCCATATTTAACAAGATGATATTGGAAAACCTCACTTATTTTCCCCCAAAGGAATCTTCTTTGGATGCCCTCTAATCTCTTGGTCACTGCACTAGGGATAGGTAAAAGAGACATGAAGTAAACCGGCAAATTGGACAAAGATCTTTTAATGAGAGTGAGTCTGCCACTTTTTGACAAAAAGTTTCTTCTCCAATCGACAAGTTTTTTTTTTGAACCTATCAACAATGGGATCCTAAATACCCTTGTCCTTAAAACTTTGCTCCCAAAGGGAGTCCAAGATAGGTGATGGGAAAGGCATTGAGTTTACAGCCAAGGATACCTAGGCCAATCTAGGATTGATAGATTCTTAATTTCGTCTGATTGTGAGGAACAATTCCCAAAGATTACCGAATCCTTGCTTCCACGCACTATCTCAGACCACTTCCCAATCCTCATGGACACAGGTGGAGTCAAGTGGGGGCCAAACCCTTTCCAATTTGAGAACATGTGGTTTAAACCTGAAAAGTTCGATGAACAAGTCAAAAAATGGTGACTTGAGCTACAAGTTGAAGGGAAGGCCAGTTTTGTGGTTACCTCAAAGTTGAACAACATCACTATAAGAAAAAGGAATTTCTTGACAACATCAAGAAGTTAAATGATAAGGATATCAATGAGAGGGTCTTAATGCCGAAAACAAGACTAAAAGGCTTGTTCTCAAAAGGGGTCTTGTGACGCCCCAAACCTCGCCAAGTGGGGCCCAGGTGCCACGTGTTCCAATCACCTGTATCTGACACCATAATTAACATGCACGCAGCGAAACATAAATAAATAACCTCAAATAAATACCAGAGTTCTATATAATAACCCAAAAACGAACACTACAACATCCAAATATCCGTATCCACAACCGGTATTAAAAACATAACTCAATACAAATATATTTCTGTATATATACCAGTATATCACAATACCAAAAAAAAAAAAAAACCACCAAATACAATCTCAGCCTAGGCCTTCAAACCAGATGTCCAGAAGAACCTGAAAAATTGTTAATCTACTAGGGTGAGACACTTCTCAATAAGGGTGGAATAAATTATAATGGTGTGTGACATAAGTTTTAATATCTACATATCAAAATAAATTGTTTCTCACATAATATCAATAACAACTAAAAAAAATGTACCATTAATAATATCTCCGACATCTAATATCATACACACATCCAATATGCACAAGTATATAATTTTTATACAGCCGAAAGTCCCCGAGAATAGAAAAGACTACCCACCCATACAAGTAGTTTCCTTCTACTCTAGTACTAAAAACTACCTACCAGAGCACTCACCTTACTCAGTAAGCCCTCAAGTGAAGTATTATCTCGCCGCCAGTACACACATTTTTATTATTTTAAAGGCAAAGGTTTTCGAGAATCGAGATGTCTACCCACCAATACAAGTGGCATCCCTTTGCACTGATACCAAGAAACTACCTATGTAAAGACTCGAAAAAATTAAAATAATTAAAAATAATTAAAAATAATAATAAATAAAATAATAAATGAACAGATAAAAGGAATAGTATGAAAAAAAATAAAAATAAAAATAAAAATAAAAATATATATATGAATAAAATGAAATTAGACTAATTATTAATTAGTTAATTAATTGAATATTATTTGATTGAGTTAATAAATTAATTAAACGTTATTTAAATATATTAATTAAGTAAATTATATAATGGGTATATATATATATATATATAATATAAAATAATATAAAGATAGAATTAAGTTCAATTTGAAATCCAATTCAATGTTTAATCTTACCTCTGCTAGATTCACGCCTCTCCATTGTTTTGTCTCTGCAAGTTCCTGCGCCCTCTTCGCTCTCCATCTCCATCTCTCTCCTTATCTTAATTTCTCGACGAGTTTGTGGCGGATCGGGAAACGGAAGGTGCCAACGGGTTCCGCTGCCGACATTTCTATTGGAGTAGATTTTTCATGGGAATGGCTTAGGCACTGCTTCTGGGGAAAGGTAATTTTTTTCCCAATTTTTTAATTTCTGGTTAAATCTGTTGTTAAATTGATGATCGGGCACCATCATCGGGTCCTAGTCGTCAATATCGTCATTTTGGCGTAAGCAATTTTTCAATTGGGATTCTCTAGACCCTACTCCAAAGTGAGAGTGAGATTTGGAAAATTTGGCAATTTGGTTAAATTTAAGGGTTTATTTATTTATTGGGTATTTAAGAGCCTAGGAAGTATTAAAATTTTATTTAGGGTTAATTTAATGGAATTAAAATTTTTTATTCAGGGTCTGAGTGAGCGCCGCAGGTATTTTTTAGAGTCTCTGTTGGCGTAGTTCAAGAATCAGGTAAGGGGAAAAATATATATTAAATTAGAATTTTTATGAATTTAATGAAAAAATAAATTGTGTTATATGTACGTGTATATGTTTCGGTATGGGTAAAATGTCAACTGTTTAAATTATATTTTTTACAAGTTTAGGGTTGTTTATTAGATATGTATATATGAAAATGAATTGATGAAAGTGGGAAATATTTTCAGGATAATTAAGTAAGAAATGAAAGGTATTTTCAGTATATAAATATTAAATGTTGGTTGGCTTATTTTACAGGCAGTGTATAAAATTTTATTGTTAAATTGTGTGGCATGAAAATCTGTACAAATTATATGTTAAATGTATGAGATGCAGGCTAAGTAAGTAAAACAATAAGAATATAAAATATGATATGAACAATGTTGCTTGTGTATGTTAAATGCAACCATGTAAAGGTATGATAGCTGAAAGCCGGGTTAGCAGATTTAGTTCATTTCTATGTGGACTAACAAACAACGGCTGAAGAGCGGCTGTAGTATAAAGGAATGAAATGAAAATGTTATGAAATGAAATGACAATGAATAACAATGTAATGAAATGAAATGTGAAATGTGAATGATATAAATGGGAAAGAGTCGTTTAAAGTGAAACACAAGGAAATATTAAGTTATGAACATGAAAGAATGTGAATGATTGAATAACGATGAAAAGAATAATGTATTATGATATTAGAAGTATCTATGTATGTAGAACATGTTACGATTGGGCGAGGCATACTCTTCGCCTGAGGGCTTGCTGAGTAAGGCGAGTGCATTAGTAGTTTCAGATGTGGTAGTAGCTGCATAACGCACTAGGGAAAAGAGAACTTACTTGTATAGGCAGGTAGAATTCCCTATCCTTAGGGCCTTTGTCGGTAAACTATTGTTGAATGCGTGAGTACGAGATTCATTTATCACTTGAGGGCTTACTGAGTAAGATGAGTGCCCTGGTATGCTTTAGCTGCGACCTTTAGGTTGCCTAGGTATTAGAGCAGAGGGACGCTACTTGTATGGGCGGATAATCACCCCTATCCTCGGGTAATCTTGTGGGTTAAACATTTGCATGTGTTTGATTAGGTTCAGGAAATGATTTCAGAAATTATGTTAACGATTTTCAAATATTAAATAATATGTCATATATAAACTCATGTTGGCCACACACTGTTTTAATATATTATTTCTTTCCTTACTGAGACGTGTCTCACCCGAATATAAATGTATTTTTTTTTTTAGGATTTCCTCGAGATCGAGCTTAGAGAGCTCGAGATTTTATAGCATTTTTGGTAAATAGAAAGAGAAAATGGTATATTTTTATGTTAATTATGATATGTATATTTTATGTTTTATGATTTATGTTTTAAGTTTTATAAGATATGGATGGTTGTGAGACATACTGGTATTTGTGGATAATGTTTTGGAGACATTTATATATTTGAATACTAGTGGGTGATTAATTTATTATGGTTGGTAGTTAGAATTAGTAAACTCGGGTATTATGTTATATGGAGATTATGATGTATGTTTTTCACTGCGTATTTTATAGATTATGAACTATCAAGATATTATTAGGTATAACGCGCCGGACCCGGGTTTTAAAGGGTCGGGGCGTTACAACCTAGCAGAGCACTCACCTTTTTCAGCAAGCTCCCGGTGGTATGTTTACCTTGCCGCATGCACACACATGCATTCACAATATGTTATACCATTATTTTTATGCTATAATTAAATTCACATGCACACAACACATCCACACGAGAATCATGCATCTCATACTTTATCTTCCAATGTCATCAGTACGTGGCCCACACAGAGCAACTGCGTACATGTCAGTACGTGGCCCACATAGGCACCTACGTATTTCTTATCTACACGTGACCCACACAGGCACCATTACCCACACAAGGTACATAACATGGCCCACACAGGCACCGGCATCCACACAGGATACATAACATGACCCACATAGGCACCATTATCCACACAGGATATAACGTGGCCCACACAGGCACCACTACCCACACAAGGTACATAACATGGCCCACACAGGCGCCACCATCCACACAGGATACATAACATGGCCCACACAGGCACCATTATCCACACAGGATATAATGTGGCCCACACAGGCACTACTATTCACCAGTATCCAATCCCCATGACCTACCCATCGTACATCAGTAGAACAAGTTTCTCAACCTGCCAATGTCATATCTCATATCAATGACAATATGATGAGCTCCTATACCTGCCAATGTCATATCATGATTTATATCTATGTAATATAACAACCTCTTCATGCCAACGTTATATTGAGATGCATACGAATAACCACACCAGTTAGTTCACACAAACGCATCAATGTGTTTCCACACAGGAATCTAACATATCAATTCATTCATCAAGTCATAATCATTTCAAACATCCTCACATACAAACCCAAATACCACAGTAATTCATATTCAATTTATTAGGAAAAATTTTTCCCATGTCACACGAATTTAATATCATATGCAATTATCCCAAATATAAATCTTAAACAAAATCATTATTTTCTAATACTCAGACGGTTCTAAAAATCATATAAATAAATAATAAATTTCATACGCTCGTAAATAATCGGTTCACCTTAAAAAAAATACTGATATAATTTTATTCCCCCTTACTTGATTCCTTGAACCATGCCTGCAGGGCTCCCAAAATTATACTCACGAGGTTCACCCAAACCTTGATTCAATCAAATCAACCCCAATAAAATATTATTTTAATATTTCCTAATTTACAATAATTAAATACCAATTAATTTCCAAATAACCCATTTATCCTAGTTTTGGGGCTATTCCTACAACGATCCCACGAGAAATCTGCTCCGTTAGATTTGTAGAGAATCATCCCTAGATTCTCGTGATGGTGTCCGATCGCCTATTTGGCTTAAAATTTAAGAAAAATTGAGACAAAAATGAGAATTTGTCTTATCTTAGGAGATATGTCCATGTTACTCCTACGACAAATCCATTTCGGTAGATATGTCGGTGGTGAAGAATTGAGTCTAGTGGTATTTTCGAATTTTCAATTAGGCGAGAATCCGTCGCAAAATCATAGAGAGAGGAGGAGTGGAGAGCATGAGCTGAGAGAGTTTTTTTTTTTTTTTTTTCCCTTTTCCTTCTTTCTTTTCCTTTCCTTCCTACGTGAATCCCCCCTTTTTTTTTTCCTTCTGCTCTCTGTTTTCTCGAGAAAGCTTAGCCACTAAGTTTTTTTTTTTTTTTCTTTCCTTTATCCTTTACTTATACCTTTATATATATATATATATATATATATATATATATATATATATATACCCAAAATTCCCAAATTTTTTAATTTAATTAATTTTCTTAATAATAATATTTTTTTAATTTATTTATTTTATTTTATTTTTTTTGGATCGTTACAGTCTTGCCCTTATCATCTCCTTAGTAGAAGGGGCTTGGAGGAAAAAATCTAGGGCTCTTTGGTAGAAGGAAGGGGATAAAAATACCAGTTTCTTCCATCATATAACTAATGCATACCATATGATAACAAGAGTAAACAAGGAGGAAGAGATGTTAGTGGATGAGGGGGTCATCATAGTCACATTTGTAACTTTCTATCAGTGTCACATTTGCAAATTTTTAAAACCTTGTACATGGAACCAGAGTCATGGAGACCAACAACTGATGGTATTATATTCCAAAACCTGAGTCTCCCCACAACCCGCTGGCTGCCTTCCGAGGAAGAGGAAATTCAAGCCCTTAAGAGTTGCAACGGGATGAAGCGCCCGGTCCAAGTGGCTCCTCCATTCATTAAACTAAACATATAATAAACTATTAACTAAGCCCAACAATCCCTTAATCCAATTCTTCTAAATTATTCTCCGTCTAGGATCTTCCCAAGGTCTTACTTCTTGTCCTACACCATCCAAGAAACTCCTTGTTCATAAATCTCCACATCCGCTTGCCAAATAGGGCCTTGCTGAAGAGAGATTTGAGTCCCAAATTGCCTCTTAAGATTGGTTGCTACACAACATACCCTCTAACTAAATGGAACTAAAACCCTCCACCTCTTGTGGTCAAGCAATTTGTAATTTGGAGTCATACCTAAGTACATTCAACAAGCAAAGGAAGATGTTGGGTCCATACAAACTATGGCTTGCACTATTATATATCTTCATCTGGCCCTACAGCTTATCAATTGAAGTTCCAATCATATCATTCACTGTAATTAGATATTACATTAGCATTAAATACCAATTGTCAAAATAAACAGAAGTGAAACTAACCCAAACCATGTTAATTTGCAAAAGCTTGGTTTCTTCTAGTTCCTCAAGGACTTACTTTTGGTTTAGTGCAAATTTCAAGAAGAATGTACGGAATCCAACTCTAATTCAAGGATAAACTAAAATGACCAAAGTTAGTTGAATCCCTGACCACAATGCATCACTCAACAGTTGGTCATCTATTATCTATTACTAAGAGAGAGAAGATTCCCCAATTCATAGCTACTTTTGAGCTGGTTTTTCTAATTCTTAGAATGCCCTGTAACTGCCCATTTTCTCTACTAGAAAAAGGGTATAATAGAATAACAATGCAATAGTTTCTCAAAAACTAGAAAATAGGGAAGTTTTAGTGCGGAACTCAGCTACTTTTGCAAAAAACATGTTAAAACACGGCTCACCCCAACCAATACAAACTCAATTACACCAATGACCAATAACTAGTCATTTCATCGAAAGTTGTTAACATGGTGACAACAAAGAATACAGTAAGATCTGACATGGAATTCCTAACCTTTAATTCTGATTATAGATATCAGATGATGAACTGAATTGATGTATTGAAGAAGACAATCCTTGCTGCACAATGTTGCTAAAAACATATTTCAGTTGATGATACTCAAGAAAGGAGTGAAAGGTAATATTGCGAAAATGACCCTCTAGAATCAGGTGATCTGGTCTATGAAACAGCATATTCTATGCACAGTAGAAAAAATGAAATGTTGAAATTATTTAGAACTAGTGGTCATATATCATAACATAGAGAGATATGCTACATTTGTGTTCAATATGGTGTATTATGCTCTTTGAGATCACGAACTTGAAAAGAGAAGACTAGAGCAAACCTCAGGGCCAAGAAATCATTCATAGCCAACATCACAAGAGTACGGTGCCCCTGTCTTTGGTTTAATACCCCTCCATTGCTTAATGTACTTAGATGGCTCTTTGTCATGCTTATTGAACTCTTGAAGTGATTATTAACTATTTCAGATTTTTATGAATAAAAGAAACTAAACATAACATGATTATTGTAAATATCTAATGCTTAATTCAAAGAAGCACCCATTGTCCACTAAAACTCAGTCTCAAATTTTCTTATGGCAGCAGAGGTGACCTTGACATTATCAGAGCTAGTGTAGCAATAAGTTTCCTTCACTTTCCGAGCAACTTCAAAGGAGTCCTCTGGTGGCACATGCTCACCTCTTTCCCATACAAAACAATATCAAAAAGTGAGCAACCATAAATAGAAACTCCTCACCATGCATCAAGTAAATACAAAACCTAAACTGCAGACTCTAGCATCCCAAATCATTAACAAATATATTGAGCGTAAATTCAAAAATTAAAACAATGCAGCGTTTATGAGCATCCACTGATGAAAGATCCAAAATAAAATTGAAAATGTAACAAAGCAAGATAAGTGAACTAGAAAATTCCAGAAGTCTGCAACTGGAAATAAGACTCATTCTCAATTCTTTAGCTCAAACTAATTGGCATGGTTAGTTGAAGCATTTTTGCGAACACCAAGCACAGGAAAGACAAGCTTTAAAGCTACAAACAGCAAGATTGTAAGCTAATAGCACAACTGACATAACTAAAGTTTTTGGCAGATCAAATCTCATAGATTGAAACAGTAAAGGCATATTGCTCACACATTGTATGAGCAATAAGGGGATAAAATTTCCATCAATGAATAAAGTGGACCATGAACCTCAAAAAATTAAATGGAGGGAGAAATGGGTTGGAAAAGGGGCAAACAACAGTTTCCATAGTAGGGAGCCAAGTAAATTGTGAGCGCTTATTGTACATATGCATGCAGGAAATTTGCATCTAATAATATGATTATGAATCAAATCAATTCAATTCTCAATTTCAAAAATTGGGATTTCAACTCACAATTCAAAACGTGACCTGACAACTATGTTATGGAGAAACTCCCAAAGAACTCCAATTACCATTAGGGAAATTTAATGCAGAAAACATTGAAGCCAAAGTATTCGGCATGACTAAATGATTAGACAAGCTTTAGCAAATGTAGGCCCAAATCTGTCTGCTGTGGTAGTGAGGGAAGAGATGCTCAACCCCTTCGCTTTCCTCCTTGCAAAGGGCACACGTTGTGTATATTTTTATTTAGCATTATGACAAATTAACTAATAACAGAGATGTAATTAAATATTTGGCTACTTTTTTTCTAAACACATTAAAATAATTTATGATCATGTGCACACTCTATGCGTGCTCAAAAAATGTACAAGAAATTAAAATTAATGATAAAACTATGCTTACAAATCCATTGGTTATCGTCAACTATTGTATTTCATAATTCTTGTACATATATAATGCGTACTAAAGTGTACATCCAATTTAGATTGACCGTAAGTTAGAAAAGCAAATTTTTTTTTTTCCAAAAAGGCTCACTGAATTGTATTCTTCTTTCCAAAAGTTTAAGACATTTTTCTCATGAATAAAAAATCGGAAAGAAGATTTTTTTGAAATTTTGAGAGAGTTTATAAATGGGATGTTTATGCTAAAAACTCCACTAGACCATTGCATGGACCACGGAAAGATCTACATTGATATGAGCATGTGAACTATAACTCCTACTTAATTTATTAAAAAAATATTTTTAATATGTATGTAATAGCCTTAGGGACATAGTTTTTAGGGCACCTATCACTTAACATGGTGTTTATGCTCAAATAAATAAGATCGGGGGCTCATTCAATTCTTTTTTTTTTTTTCAAAAAAATAGAAACTAATTTTTATTATATAAGTCCTAGAAAAAATGTGTGTGGTAAACGATAAGCTTCATTAAAGGCCAAGGAAAGCGGGAATCAAGCAACCGACTTAAACCCCGGAACAACAAGGAAAGCATTCTAAACATAAAAATCTACATAATGAAAGATAAAAACTCTGCAGTGCCCAAACTAAGACCGAATGTGGAAGAGATAAAAAGTAGGTATGCAAAAGCTAACCGACTTCCCTAGAGAACTTCACAGCCAAAGAATGTCACGACTCCTTGTCCGTCATTGAATTCTCCCCACTCCAAATCAGTCAATTAATGTTTATAAACTCGACTCCAAAAAAAAAACAAGTTGTCCAAAATTCTTAAGGCCACATCAGAGAACGTGCTGGACTACTCCTTGAAGATTCCATTGTTTCTCTCCCCCAAAATCTCCCAAGCCACTGCCGCAGGAATCCTTAATCTTGTATCTTCCCCAGCTACTCAAAAAATTGGTTAGCGAGCATGGCACGACCCATTGCAACCTCGAATAATTAAGAATAACGGACCAAATATTCCATAAGTGTCGCAACGTCACGGAGAAGGGTCCGAAATGACGAGAAATAATAATATTAATGTTCAATAGAGTCGCTACTAGTCTATTATTTTCTTAAGTGTGGTTAGTTCACCTAATTAATACTTGTTGATTGGTTTCTAAACTAATCTTAGACCAAAGACCAGTACTTTCGGTCTGCATTTATCTGAGTTGGGATTCTACTTTAGCGTTTTCTCCATTCAAACAGATTTGGAAACAATAGTTTCAACGGTTTTTCTGCCACCCATATATCTCACCAAAAGGAAATTTTGCAGTCATTCCCAAAGAGAATTTTCACATGTTCCCAAAAAGTAGCACCATCTGAAATGGTGCTTTTCCAAAGGTTATTTATGTGCTTCTTCTTGTTGAAAAATGGCAACCATGCCTCATGTTGAAATTAACAATTTGATCAGAGATAATAAATTTTCAATCTCATGAAATTGATATCAATGAGATGCAATTAGAAGTTTATTTGTGTTGTGTTTGGGAGCATATGTTTCGAACATTTTATCTGAATTTGAGTGAATCTGAACACATTTTAATACAATTTTATATTATATTTTATTCAAATCAAATATAAATCCAAATTCAAGATTTATTTGAAGAGAGTTAAGAAATTGTTGTGTGTATTTTTACTTAGTACTTAATAAACTTATGTGAAACGGATGTAATTAATATTTGGTTATATTTTTTATGCAATTGAACACATTAAAAAACTTATGATCATGTCAATGTACAAGAAATTAAATAAAATTAATGATAGAACTATCCTTTTAAGTTCTTCGAGGGGACTAGCGTGGTCCACCTATCGTATATATATTATAGGGTCCATATATAATTTAATAAGACCCACTACATAAAGTACATATTTTTATTGAATAGAAAGACATGGTGAGAGGACCACGCTGGTTCTAAAAAATAATTTTTTTTCTTGTTTACAAGAGTATTCCCTTCCAATTAAGATTGTGCAGTCAACTCTAATGACTATTGTCAAATTTTGGCTCTCATACACAATGGTGATACATAATGTTTAGCCTTTGGCTGAGGTTTATGCTCTCATTGATGAATTGGTGATAGATTGAAATTGGGCTATTCAAGAAAAATCACAGTATTGCATTTCATAATTCTGGTACATAATGCAAGACTATAAGCTAGAAGAGACAAGCAAGCGAATTGAAATTTTCGAGACGGAAATACAAGAAAGAGAAACGATGAACTAGAATGGGAGAGAGAACAAGTATCACCTTCTTAGATAAAAAAAAATACAAGAGAACTCCTCCCAATCTGGATTATATAGATAGATATTAAATTTCGTCCGAAGGAAGAAATTTGATAAATATCTATAATACACAATTGAGACAGTAGAATATTTCTCCAAGAAGATTCTCTCATTCCTCTCCTTCCAAATCACCCAATAAATAGGTGCCAAAATTGCTTTTTTCAATCTTCTAAGAAACCCCTTAAGATTAGAGAAATTTAATATAGAAAACATTGAAGCCAAAGTATTTGGCATGACTAAATGATTAGACAAACTTTAGCAAATGTAGGCCCAAATCTGTCTGTTGTGGTAGTGAGGGAAGAGATGCTCAACCCCTTCGCTTTCCTCCTTGCAAAGGCACACATTGTGTATATTTTTACTTAGTATTATGACAAATTAACTAATAACAGAGATGTAATTAAATATTTGGTTACTTTTTTACTAAACACTTTAAAATAATTTATGATCATGTGCACACTCTATGCATGCTCAAAAAATGTACAAGAAATTAAAATTAATGATAAAACTATGCTTACAATTCCACTGGTTATCGTCAACTTTTGTATTTTATAATTCTTATACATATATAATGCGTACTAAATTGTACATCCAATTTTGAGCATCAGTGACGGTTTATTATTAGTGACGGTTCTCCCAACCGTCACTAATACCCTAACCTAATTTTTTTAAAAAAATAAAAAATAAAAACACTAGTGGTGACGGTTTCAAAACCGTCACTAATACCCTTAACTGATTTTTTTAAAAAAAAAATTTGAAATAAAAACACTAGTAGTGATGGATTCAAAACCGTTACTAATACCCTTAACTATTTTTTTTTTTTTTAAATAAAAACACTAGTAGTGATAGTTTCACAACCGTCACTAATACCCTATTAGTAGTGACGGTTCTTCCAAACGGTCGCTAATACCCTTATCTATTTTTTTAAAATATTTTTTAAATAAAAACACTAGTAGTGACGATTCAAAACCGTCAATAATACCCATTTATTAGTGACGGTTCTCCAAACCGTCACTAATACTCCATTATTAGTGACGGTCACTAATACCCTTAACTGATTTTTTTTAAAAAAAATTTTAAAATAAAAATACTAGTAGTGGCGGTTTTAAAACTGTCACTAATACCTTTAACTAGTTTTTTATTTTTTATTTTAAAATAAAAACACTAGTAGTAACGGTTTCAAAACCGTCACTAATACCCTATTATTAGTGACGGTTCTCCCAAACCGTTACTAATACCCTTAATTAATTTTATTTATTTATTCATAAATATTAGTAGTGACGGTTAGTTAATCGTTACTAATATATGACTTTTAGTAACGAATTTAAGCCGTCACTAATACCCTAGAATCGTCGCTAATATTTTCCCGGAAATATTTTCGCGCGAAAATTATTTACTGTGCTGTTTTTAGTGACAAAAATATTAGTGACGGTTTTAAAACCGTGCCTAATAGTGTCGTATTGGTGACGACTACTAAAACCGTCACTAATGCTTATACTATTAGTGATGGTTCTTAAAAACGATGACTAATACAACACTATTAGTGACGGTTTTAAAACCGTCACTAATACTTTCGTCACTAAAAACCTATTTTTTTGTAGTGAAAGTCCATAGAAATGTACTCCCACTTCCACACAGGAATAGGCAAAGGCTGCAACAACCCTACCGACCTTTGATGTTCAGCTTTCACCTACTGACACGTCAGACATTGCTCCACGAACTGAGCAATCTGCCTCTTCATACCAGACTACTAGAAGGTCTCGTGCAAGTCACGATACATATTTGTACTACCAGTATGTACCATATATAAAGAACGATGTGCTTTCTCCAGAATTGTCTTTCTGATCTCATCGTCGCTCAGAACACATAACCTGGTCTCAAACCTCAGCACACCTCCCTCAGAGATGTTAAATTCTGTAGCCAGTCCCCACTATACCTTTTCCATAACCTCTGCCAACTCTGCATCACTAGCCTGCGTGACCTTTATACGCTCAAACAAAGTTGGCTGGACCACCAAACTAGCAAAGAAAGTCTGATGATCTCCAAATACCAACTCTATACTCGAGCTATTATTAATAATGATATTAATGTTCAATAGAGTCGCCACTAACCTATTATTTTCCTAATTAAGTTCGATTAGTTCACCTTATTACTACTCGTTGATTGGTCTCCAAAGTAATTTTAGGCCAAGGAATCAGTAGTCTAGGTCTGTATTTATTAGAGTTGGGATCGGGAGTTCAGTTATGCGAACGGAAGGTACTAGTACCCCCTATGCACCCGTTCTACGAATGGTACCTAATTAACTATGAATTATCTCTAAACTGAATCTAATGAGTATTAATTAATTCCTTAATAAAAAATTAAATTTTAAAATTTCAAAATTAAATGTGAAATATGGTGCGATTTAAGAATGTCTAATAAGACTTCCAAAAGAATAGATTAGATAAACCCCCCCTCAGAACTAATATAGGGGAGGTCCGAAATACCACTTTACCTTTTGTTTAATCATTGGGACATACACACACAAAAATAGAATATATATATATATATATATATAGACACACACACACACACACACACACATAATAACTAAATCAATTCATCAAATTTGATCGAAAAAAGTCTTTAAAATATTTCCAAATTTTTTAGATATTTCCATAAAATTTTTAACATTTTTCTATAATTTTCTGGGATTTCTAAAGACTTTTCTTAAATTTTGATATTTTTTTTTATTATAAATATATAATATTTAATTTTAATAAATAATGATATTATATATATATATAATTATTTGCTACAAATTACACTAGTCAAGGTGGAAAAAAATATCTAAATTTTGAGAGACCCCACATTAAAATCAAAAGTTGAAAGACTAGGACACCAAAATTTCAATCTCATGATATCAAGGTCAGTGATTTGCAATGAGAATTTTATTTAAGAATTTATTTTTATTTTTTTAAAGGTAAATTCATTACAAGGGAAGAGACAAGCAAGCGATTTGAAATTTTCGAGACGGAAATACAAGAAAAAGAAAGGAAAAACTAGAATGGGAGAGAGAACAAGTATCACCCTCTTAGATTAGAAAAAATACAAGAGAACTCCTTCCAATCTAGATTAAATTAGATAATATTATAATTTATATTCCCAAAGGAAGAATTTGATAAACATCGATAATACACAATTGAGACGTAAATAATTTCTCTTTCCCCAGAAGATTCTTCCCTCATTCCTCTCCGCCAAATCTCCCAAAAAATTGCTCACAATTGCTTTTTTTTCAATGTTCTGAGAAAGCCCCTTAATTAGAGAAATTTATGCAGAAAACATTGAACCAAAGTATTCGGCCTGACTAAATGATTAGACAACCTTTACAAATGTAAAGCCCAAAGCTGTCTGCTGTGTAGTGGAAGAAGCATCTCAAAACCCCCTTTCCCTTCGCTTTCCTGCCCTTGCAAGAGCACACATTGTGTAATATGTTACTTAGAGTATTATGACAAATTACTAATACAGAGATGTAATTAAATATTTGGGTTACTTTTTTACTAAACACATTAAAATACTTTATGATCTGTGCACACTTAGGCGTGAATCAAAAATGTACAGAAATTAAAAGAATGATAAAACTATGCTTATACAATTCCACAGGTTATCGTCAACGTTTTTGTATTTTTATTCTTATACATTATAAATGCGTACTAAATTTTAATCCAATTTAGTTTGACCGTGAGTTGGAAAAGCAAATTTTTTTTTTTTCCCAAAAAAGCTCACTGAATTGTATTTTCTTTTTCAAAGTTTGTTAGCATTTTTTCTCATATAAAAAATTGGGAAGAAAGATTTTTCGAAGTTTTGAGTTTTTATCAATGGGATGTTTTATGCTAAAACTCCATTAGACCATTGGGCATGGAACACGGAAATCTGCAATTGATATGGAGCATGTGACCTCTAACTCCACTTTAATAAAATTTATAATTATATAATATATATTAATATGTACGTAATAGCCCTAGAGCGCATAGTTTTTTAAGGGCACCTAGCACTTAACAACATGGTGTTTATGTTCAAATAAATAAGACAGGGGGCTGCATTCAAGTTCCTTTTTTTTTTCAAAAACTGAAAACGAATTTTGGGGGTCTAATGCAAATCATAAGATTGATATGTTAGATTTTACGGGAGAAAAAATAATTAAAATTTTAATGAAAATGGGTGTAAGAAGTCACGGGGGAAACCAACTAAATTGTAGAGGAAGTAGATCAAAAGAGGGGGGGATGGTTAAATATAAAGTATAAGTGTGGGAGGCGAAGTAAAATCAGGTATGAGGTCAAAATGTAAAGGAACCCTAAATTATTATTTCTTGTCAACATGAGTCACAAAGGGTGACAAAGTCACACAAGAGACAATAAGAGAAAGGTCCAATAACAATAGACCATTCGAATTAAACTAGCTAGCTGCACTCGCAGATTACAGTCGATGAAAGAGAGGTATGGTGAATGATGATTGCAAAAAACCAAATCCTATTTTTGTGGGAGAAGGTTTTGAATTTGACTTTGTATGGAATTGAATTTAATGTAATATACACCTTGTATTGATTTGTTCTAGATCCACTCAATTGGGGAAAGCTGATTTCAAAATATATACTCCAAAGTAAGAAATAGTTCAAGGATCGAGACTGTCCCGCTTGGTCAAAATAACACTAACTACAATTTGGTACATAAGAATAGTACAATAAAATCGAATTTTACACTTAATTTAGTTATATTCAATTTCCATTCAAATTTTCATTATATTAATCCTTTCCTAGCTACTACATTTCAATATACAAATTAATCAAATTAAACATGACTTAAAAGTAGAATAATCTATAATTGAGAATCAAGTTAATTAATAATCAAAAACATAAATCGTCTAGACAAACACAAAGAGAACACCAAAATTTACATATGGAAAACCCTTCAATATGAAGGGAAAAACCACAGGACTTAAGTTCACGTCTTATCTTTCACTATATCATGGAATATCGAGTTACAAATTTTCTTCCATATCTAACTAAAACTAAGTGTCAGAGAACATTCAATATTAACAGAGAGAAGCATGGTAATTTTTCTTCATGGATCGTGGAGGAAAGGCGAGGTATTCATGGATGCTCGACCTCTAGTTCCCTTGAGCGTGATCGCAGGGCTTATGGCGGAGAAGAATTTCTGGGCAATGGCTGGCCACCTTGAGATGGGGGTTTTTTGTCAACGCACTTCATTGGCTATTTGCGTTCCACTTTCCCTTCCCAAATTTCTCAGCCCATAACCAGAAGAACCTGCGCCACCCAAAATTAATACGTTTCAGAAAGATTTTTTAAAAACACCCTTTTTAAATTAGTATTAATTATTAATATTTTTTTAAAACCCGGGACCCAGCCACCTCTCGTAATTTAACTGGTAAACTTACCTGTGTTCTTCCTCGGTCCAGAAAGCCTTTTCTTGGGCTGATCATCTCTCCGGCGCTCCGGCCTGCCCCCAACGGAGTCCTGAGTGGGCGGTGGTGTGTTACAGCGGCGGCCCCGACTCCAGGACAGCGACAACTCGTTTTGCTTGACTCGGCGGTCGACTCGTCCCGCTTCCGTGTCCGCTCCACAGTGAACCATGGGCGAATTCCAGGGAAGATGGCAGGCGATGGTCTCCCACCGCAGGGCGTTTCCGGAGAAAACGTCAGCAGGGCTTCTTCCCTCAAGAATAACCTGCATCATTCACGTTCTCCATTCATTTATTAAATATCTTATTATTATTATTATAATTTACTCTACCTTGTTCTTCTATGGTTCTGGAGAGTCCTTTTCTGCACTGATCCTCAACCGTGCCCCGGCCGTCTTCGACCGAGATCTGCGTGGGTGCTGGCACCGGGCCCAGCACTGGGAAGTGGCGAGCTTTTCGCCCGATCGAAAATCCGAAGATACCACTGGACTCCATTCGCTGCTGCCGTCATTTCTACAGAAGCGGATCGGTAGTAGGAGCGGCGTAACCATATTCCCTGGGGTAAGCCATTTTCTCCTTTTTCTTTAATTTCTTGCAAAATATAAATCCAATCGACAAACGGACACCACCACGAGAATCTAGGGATGATTCTCTACAAGTCTAGCGGGACAAAATTCTCGTGAGGGTGTCGAGTCAAAACCCCAAATTTGGGGTACAGGGGCTATTAAGGGGCTTATTTTTAATTAATTAACATTAATTTAGAAATGCTAAAATATTGAGCATCTGAGGTTGAAGTAGGATTTCTGGAATTTAGGGCCCGGGTGAGCGCCGCGGGTGTAATTTTAGGACCCGCGGGCAAAATTCAGAAAATTAAGTGGGGATGTTAAATAATAGTTTAAATATTAATTTGAGGTATATGGAGCCTAGGGAAGGCTAGATGAGTATTATTTTGGAGAAATAGATTAATTAATTTAGGAAAAATGTAAATTGCAGGAGTTAAATTTTGGGTGCCAAGGGCATAGGATTTGGGTCCTAACGAATTTCTCAGTAGCCAGGTAAGGGAATAAAATAAAGCAATTATTTTTTATATAAATTATTATTAATTTTGAGTAAATTTATTTTCAGAAAAGCATATGCTATATTGTTTATTATGAATGAAATGTACAATTGGGAAAATACTGTTATGATGATTAAAATGCATATGTATGTATGAGATGCTAGAAAATCACGATTTTAGAATATAAAGTATTACTTTTAACAGCACATGTGTGGCATGAATATTATTTTACGAGAATTGTATTATGATATGAAAGACTTTACGAGCAAAACATGCATTCAGGTATTATGAAAAGATGAGTTATGTTGTGATGATTTTGACGAATATATGATAAATGATTTATTTTCAGAATATATATACCTGAAACGATTTTGGCACAAGGGCATATATTTATGTTATCAGCACGAGGCCGTATTTATGTTATCGGCACGAGGCCGTATTTATGTTATCGGCATGAGGCCGTATTTATGATATCGGCGCGAGGCCATATTTATGTATGATTTCGGCACAAGGCCGTAATTACTATATTTTCAGCACGAGGCCATAATGATGTTATATATATGATCATGTATTATATGTTATCACAACCAGGATGTTAGTTTAGTTCAGTTCAGGAGCTCGGTACCGTAGGAACCACGTTCCTACTAGCATTTCAACCAAATACAACATAAACATGCATGCTCATATAACCAAACAAACCACACCCATTTGGTAATCTAAAATCATGGTTTTCCCAACACATATAGTTTAAACAAGTCAAGGCACGGTCATTCCTATAACACAGTATAAATCAACATATACATTCGGTTTTCAACAAAACCAAAGATACAGCCTGTCGCCCTCTTTTTTGCAAAACTGTAATCATGAAAACCCATAATTTTTCCCATTAGATCCCCCCAAATGAGTAGTCAAAACACACACAAGACCTGAACCACAGTTCCACCGAGTCCGATTTCAAAAATAACCAATATAAACACAATTCCCCTTACCTTTTTCCCGAATAGAAATTTCTGAACTCTAAGGCTCCTAAACGGCGAACCGAGTTCCAAAACCTACAAATCACAGTACAGAAAATACTCATAACTCCGTCCTCTACCAAACTACTGGATTAGAAAAGAAAACCGAGTCTTACCTCGATTTTAAGCCCAAACCCAAAAATCTCCGAAACAGGATTTCGAACCGTAGGTTTTGTAGAAAATCCTTCCGCGATCCTTGTGGTTGTAGACACCCCATTTTTACCCAGGCCCGATATGATTATTATTATTATTATTATTATTATTATTATTATTATTATTTACATTGTTATTATTACTTCATTTTTATTTTTATTTTTATTTTTTGCTATAATTATTATTATTATTATTATTATTATTTTATTATTGTCATTTTTACTATTACTATTAGTATTATTATTATTACTAGTCTTATTATTATTATTTTATTGATAGTATCTTTATTATTTTTACTTTTACTACAATTATTTATTATTATTATTATTATTATTATTACCTTATTGATTTTATTATTATTATTATTATAATTATTATTACTATTACTATTTTCATTATTACCATAATAGTAAAAGCAAAAAAAAGAAAAGAAAAAGAAAAATAAAATCAAAACGGAAGTTTTTTTTAGGGTTTAAAGAATTTTTTTTATATAAGGGGGGCATAGCCAAGCCAAAGAGGAGGGGGCACAGACCAAAGAAAGAAAAACCTTACCTTGCAGTCTCGTGCGGCGGCAATGGAGTCGTTAGCGTTTGCGCAGTCAACTAGATGAAACCAATCGAGCAACGATTTCTTATCCGATTAATGCGAAACTTTATGAGGTCTTTCCTAACCCTTTCATCTTACTTTTCACCGTTCAGATTCTTCTTTTGAGTTTTCTCCCTTTGTGTTAATGTCTTGCACAGCCGTATCACCGCCGCAACAGTGGAGTCATTAGCGTCTGCGCATCCAACTGGACGAAGCCAATCGAGCGGCGATTTCTTATCCGATCAATGCGAAATTTTACACGGTCGTTTCTAACCCTTTCTTATTAATTTTCACCGTTCAGATTCTTTTTTTGAGTTTTCTCCCTTCGTGTTAATTTCTTGCACAGCCGTATCACCACCGCAGCAGTGGAGTCATCGGCATCTGCGCATTCAACTAGACGAAGCCAATCGAGCGGCGATTTCTTATCTGATCAATGTGAAACTTTACAAGCAGTGGAGTCATCGGCGTCTGCGCATTCAACTAGACGAAGGCAATCGAATGGCGATTTCTTATCCGATCAATGCGAAATTTTATCAAGTTGTTTCTGACCCTTTTATCTTAATTCTCACCATTCAGATTATTATTTTGAGTTTTAAAATTTCATTTTAATTTATTACACAGCTGTCTCACCGCCGCAGCAGTGGAATCGTCAGTGTATGCGCATTCAACTAGATGAAGCCAATCGAGCGGCGATTTCTTATCTGATCAATCTGAAACCTTACTCGGTTATTTTTAACTCTCCCTTGTTAATATTTACTGATTTGATTAATTTCTTTGAGTTTCATTTCTTGGACAACTTGTCCACACACACACAAACACACACATGCACGTGTGATGTTTTTGTAATTTGTTTATATATATTTTTTTCTTCTTAATGTTATTTTGTATATATATTGTATTATTATTGTTTTATTTGTTCTAATATCTAATGTTTGGGGTTCTTTTTTTTTTTTTTTTTTTTTGTAATAATTGTAATATACTTATTTTTATTGTTACATATTATTTAGGGTGTTTGTTTTATTGTGTAGACATTATTTAGGCTTTTTGATGTATTTAGGATATTTGTCATATTTATTGTTCATACGATATTTAGGGATTTTGTTTATTATTTAGGATTGTAATATTTATGCACATCTAGGATTCTTGATTATTTACATCATTTTCATAATACGACCATTTAGGGTTTTGGGTTATTGTTTCATTTTAGGGTTTTGGCTATTTCACGTTATTAGGGTTTTGAGCAGTGTTTTATTTAATTTACTTTACATTGTTATTGCGTATATATTGATGTTCATTATTGTTTATTATTTATTTATTTCTTGTATATAATTGTATTATTATTTTGTCGTGTTCATAACATTGTTGTGAAATTTTTAATGCTATAATATTTATTTGAATAAGTGATATTTATATTTAGCAACTTAAAATTTTAAGTAACATTATACATTTAATTCAGTATTTTAGGCGACCGTGTACATTTAGTAACATAGCATTTTAGGTAATATTATATATTATTATTATATTTTTAGCATGTTAATATACAAGGTATTATTTTGGTAAGTTTAATATTTTAGGTAATATAATATTTTTGGTGTTTTAGTATCATGCTATTATATGGTATGTTTAGTATATATAGTATTATAGTAATTTATTACGTATTATATTATTTGTAGATATTTATTATTGTTATCATCGTGATTATGTTTATTATGGTAGGTTTGAGTATTTTTGTTTATAACGCACATGTAGTATTTTAATATTATGATATGCTCATTATTTTAGTCTATATTATATGTTTATATTCTACTATTATTGGTATGTTAGATATTTTAGCTTCTATTATATATGTTGATTAGTACGTATTGTGGTATCCTAATATTCTAGTTTATTACTATTTTATTTATTTACTTATTTATTATGTTTAAATTATTATATCTATTATTAAAACCTCCCATACCAGTATTTTCCTATAAAAATTTTACTTACAATTTTAAAATTTGGGAGTGTATTTTCTTAAATATTTTTTATTTTAATCCCTATGATTTAAATGCGGGGGTATGAGCCTTCGGGCTTCACGTACCTTAAGCTCTGAGGGAATATATGTATATATTATTTTTATTTATTTATTATTTTATTTATTTATTTTTTACATGTATTTATAAATTCATAAAAATGAGTAATTTAAAGAATTATTAGATTAACTTAGGGATAATTTCAGATTAATTAGGTACCGTTCGTAAGAACGAGCGCGTAGGGGGTGCTCGTACCTTCCCCTCGCGTAACTGAACTCCCGACCCCATCTCTGGTAATGTAGACCGTTCTACCCCTAACGGGGTAGTAATCATGTGTTCTAACCGCACTAAAGGTTAGTGGCGACTCCGACATTCCAATTCTTAATTGAAAATTAAAATTGATTTTCATTTCGCAGCTCGGAGCACACGCGCTCCCGGGACGCCGCGACAGTGGTAACTTCAGATTAACGATTCTCGCGACAAACAACAAAGAAATCTAGAGAGATAGAGAGTAGGGAGAGTTCTAGAGAGAGAGAGAAAAGATTTTTAGTTTTCTTAGCTTGGAAGTAAAAAGAACTTTTATTTATAGCCCTTTGACTCGGCCGTCTTCATCGACGAGATGTGTACTTGTCGACGAGGTCATATAGACAACTCGTCGACAAAAAGATGGATTCGTCGACGAATCCTGATATCACAGATTTCCCGAAATCTCTCAGCTTTTCCTCATTGACGAGCTTCTGAACTTCGTCGACAAGACTTACATTGGCTTTGTTGACGAAATCTTCTAAATTCCCAATTTGCCCCTCTCTTATTTATTTAAACCCATATGTCACGGTTTGGGTTCTTACAGTCTCCCCTCCTTACAAAAATTTCGTCCTCAAAATTTGTCAGCTCTCATTCACAAACTCATACATACAATTGAACACATACATGCAACTCCAGAGAAAACTGGTGACTACTACAGCGTAGCCCCATCATACACATACATACACACCCTCACTTATGGTGGAGGAATACCGTGGTTACATATACAACCGTCTCAAGAGTTCACAATATACACACTCCCGACAACTAACCACCTATCCCAACCCAAAGTAGGATGACGTACATGTATTCAAAATAACTGTGGATACTTCTGGCGTATTTCCGTTTCCAGTTCCCAGGAAGCTTCCTCAACCTCGTGGTTTTGCCACAATACCTTTACTAACGGTATCTCTTTGGAACGAAGCTTCTGAATTTTACGGTCCAGAACTTGAATAGGTATCTCCTCATACGCTAAAGTATCCCCAATTTCTAACTCATCATAACTGATAACATGTGAAGGATCCAACACGTATCTCCTCAACATGGATACGTGAAACACATCGTGGACCCTTGAGAGTATTGGGGGTAGTGCAATCTTGTACACTATCGGACCCACTCGCTCAAGAACCTCGAATGGTCCGATATACCTCGGGCTCAGCTTGTCCTTTCTCCCAAATCTCATCACCCCTTTCATCGAAGCGATACGCAGAAATACCTTACCCCCCACCTCGAACTCTAAATCATGGTGGCAAACATCTGCGTAACTCTTTTGCTGACTCTGAGCCGATCTAATCCTCTCCCGAATCAAACCCACCTTCTCAGATGTCTGCTGCACAAGTTCAGATCCTAACACCTGACATTCACCAACCTCATCCCAACACAAAGGAGATCGATACCTCCGACCATACAAAGCCTCGAACGGTGCTATCTCGACACTAGTCTAGAAGCTGTTATTATAAGCAAACTCTATTAGTGGCATAAACTAATATATATTATGATATATCAATCTAAATATAAATATACAATGTCAGAATATAATAAATAATAATATTATAATAATATAGTACAAATTGCACTACTCAAGGTGAAAAAGAAAAGCTAGATTTCAAGAAACCTCATGTTTTGCTTTGTTTTGTTTTATATTTTTTAAGAGGTGAACGAGAAGCTTTATTAAAGGCCAAGAAAAGTGGGAATCACTTGAACCCTGACACAACCAAGAAAGCATTCCAAACATAAAAATCTACAAAATGAAAGATAAAAACTCTGCAGTGCCCAAACTAAGAAGTAATGGGGAAAAAAGAGATAAAAA
Organism: Malania oleifera; assembly: GCF_029873635.1. Classification (NCBI taxonomy): domain Eukaryota; kingdom Viridiplantae; phylum Streptophyta; class Magnoliopsida; order Santalales; family Ximeniaceae; genus Malania; species Malania oleifera. The sequence continues at coordinate 80,573,366 of NC_080428.1, read as the reverse complement.
ATAAGTATACAAAAGTTGACCAACTTCTGTAGAGAACTTTATAGTCCAAGAATGTCACGGCTCCTTGCAAGCTTGGATAGATAATACGTTATTGAATTCTCCCCACTCCAAATTTGCCAATTGTTTACAAACTCGGCTCCAAAAAAGTAGGTTGTTCAAAATTCTTAAGGTCATATCAGAGAAAGTGGTGGACTGCTCCCTGAAAATTCTATTGTTTCTCTTCCTCCAAATCTCCCAAGCCACCACCGCAGGAACAACTTGACTAAGGTACTTCATTGAATCCTTAATCTTCTATCTTCCCCAACTACTCAACAAATTGATTAGGGAGCATGGCTTGATCCATTACAACCTAAAATAATTAACAATAATGGACCAAATATTCCATGAGTCACAACATCCTGGAGAAGGGTCTGGTATGACGAAAAATAATAATATTAATGTTCAATAGAGTCACCACTAGTCTATTATTTTCGTAATTAAGTTTCGTTAGTTCACCTTATTACTACTCGTTGATTAGTCTCTAGACTAATTTTAGGCCAAGGAACTAGTAGTCTAAGTCTGTATTTATTAGAGTTGGAATCGGGAGTTCAGTTATGCGAACGGAAGGTACTAACACCCCCTACACACCCGTTCTACGAACGATACCTAATTAACTATGAATTATCCCTAAACTGAATTTAATGAGCATTAATTAACTCCTTAATAAAAAAATAAATTTTAAAATTTTAAAATTAAATGTGAAATATGGTGCAATTTAAGAATGTCTAATAAGACTTTCAAAAAAATAAATACTATTAGATAAACCCCCTTTATAACTAATATAGGTGAGATCCAAAATACCACTTTACCTTTTGTTAAATCATTGGGACGTACACACACAAAAATAGAATATATATATATATATATATATATATATATATATGCATATAATAATTAAATCAATTCATAAAATTTGATCAAAAAAAGTCTTTACAATATTTCCAAATTTTTTAGATTTTTCTATAAAATTTTTAACATTTTTCTATAATTTTCTGGGATTTCTAAATACTTTTTCATAAATTTTGATATTTTTATTATAAATATATAATATTAAATTTTAATAAATAATGATATTATATATAAAAAAAAAATTATTTGCTACAAGTTACACTAGTCAAGGTGGAAAAAAATATCTAAATTTTGAGAGACCCCATATTGAAATCAAAAGTTGAAGGACTAGGACACCAAAATTTCAATCTCATGATATCAAGGTCAGTGATTTGCAGTAAGAAGTTTATTTAAAAATTTATTTTTTTTGAAAGGTAAATTCATTACAAGGGAAGAGACAAGCAAGTGATTTGAAATTTTCGAGATGGAAATACAAGAAAGAAAAAGGACAAACTAGAATGGGAGAGAGAACAAGTATCACCCTCTTAGATCATAAAAAATAGAAGAGAACTCCTCCCAATCTAGATTATATAGATATTAAATTTAGTCCAAAGGAAGAAATTTGATAAACATCTATAATACACAATTGAGACAGTAAAATATTTCTCCCAGAAGATTCTCTCATTCCTCTCCTTCCAAATCTCCCAATAAATAGGTGTCAAAATTGTTTTTTTCAATCTTCTGAGAAACCCCTTAAGATTAGAGAAATTTAATGCAGAAAACATTGAAACCAAAGTATTTGGCATGACTAAATGATTAGACAAGCTTTAGCAAATGTAGGCCCAAATCTGTCTGTTGTGGTAGTGAGGGAAGAGATGCTCAACCCCTTCGCTTTCCTCCTTGCAAAGGGCACACAGTGTATATATTTTTACTTAGTATTATAACAAATTAATTAATAACAAAGATGTAATTAAATATTTGATTACTTTTTTACTAAACACCCCTATGCCTGCTCAAAAAATGTACAAGAAATTAAAATTAATGATAAAACTATGCCTACAATTCCAATGGTTATAATGCATACTAAATTGTACATCCAATTTAGATTGACCACAAGTTAGAAAAGAAAAATTTTTTTTTTCCAAAAAGACTCACTGAATTGTATTCTTCTTTTCAAGAGTTTAAAACATTTTTCTCATGAATAAAAAATTGGGAAGATTTTTTTGAAGTTTTGAGAGAGTTTATAAATGGAATGTTTATGCTAAAAACTCCATTAGACCATTGCATGGACCACGGAAAGATCTACATTGATATGAGCATGTGAACAATAACTCCCACTTAATTTATAAAAAATATATATTTTTTTTTTAATATGTACGTAATAGCCCTAGAGGGACATAGTTTTTAGGGCACCTAGCACTTAACATGGTGTTTATGTTCAAATAAATAAGATCAGGGGCTCATTCAATTCCTTTTTTTTCAAAAAACTGAAACTAATTTGGGGTCTAATTCAAATAAATAAGATTGGATATTTAGATTTTTACAAATATTTTTTAATGAAAATTTTAAGAAGCAACATATTTAGAAAATTAAGTTATTTTACTATGTCATAAAAATTTAAAGTGAACCCTAAATTATTATTTCTTTTCATATTGATCCTAAATTGTTGGAAGAATTGATGATTCATATTTAAACTAGCTAGCATTGTTAGGGAAGAGAGGTATGGAGATGATTGCAAAAAACACAAATCCTATGTTTGGGAGAGGTTTTGAATTTGACTTTGTATGGATTTGAATGTAATGTAATATAAAATTGTATTGAATTTTTTCTAGACCCACTCAAATTGAAATCCAAATTTTAAAATATATACTCCAAAAGGTAGCAAAATAGTTCTGTCCCTCTTGTTCAAATTAACACTAACTACAAGTTTGGTACATAAGAATAGTACAATAAAATCGAATTTTTCACTTAATTTAGTTATATTCAATTTCCATTCAGATTTTCATTATATTAATCCGTTCCTAGCTACCACATTTCAATATACAAAGTAATCAAATTAAACATATCTTAAAAGTAGAAAAATCTATAATTGAGAATCAAGATAATCAATAATCAAAAACATAAATCATCTAGGCAAACACAAAGAGAACGCCAAAATTTACGTAGAAAACCCTTCAATATGAAGAGAAAAACCACGGGACCGAAGTTCACTTTTAATCTTTCACTATATCATGGAATATTGAGTTATAGGTTTTCTTCCATATCTAACTAAAACTAAGGGCATATGAACATCATATGTACGGAGAGATGCATGGTAATTTTTTCTTCAGGGATGGTTGGAGGGAAAGGCGATGGTGATGTCATGGATGCTCGACCTCTTAGTTCCCTTGAGCTGATTCGTAGGGCTATGGCGGAGGAAGAATTTCTGGGCATGGCTGGCCACCTGAGATGGGGTTTTTGTCAACACCACTTCATTTGCTATTTGCTTCCACTTTCCCTTCCCGAATTTCTCCAGCCCATACAAGAATAACCTGCGTCCGCCCATGCATTCACATACCCACCCCAAATTAATACGTTTCCAGAAATATTTAAAAAGAAACCTTTTTAATTAGTATTAATTATTAGATATATTTTTAATGGTAATTTAACTGGGTAAACTCTACCTGTGTTCTTCCTCGGTCCAGAGAATCCTTTTCTTGGGCTGACCATCTCCGCGCTCCGGCCTCGCCCCCAACGGAGTCTGAGTGGGCGGTGGTGGTGACAGCGGCGGCCCCGACTCCAGGACAAGCGACAACTCGTTTTCTTGACTCGGCGGGTCGACTCGTCCCGCTTCCGTCTCGTTCGAACAGTGAACGATGGGCGAATTCCAGGGAAGATGGCAGGCGATGGTCTCCCACCGGCACGGCGTTCCGGGGGAAAACGGCAGAAGGGCTTCCTCAAAGAATAACCTGCATCCATGCACGTTCTCCATGCATTATTATTATTATTATTATTATTATTATTATTATTATTTACTCTACCTGTGTTCTTCTATGGTCTGGGGAGTGCTTTGCTTGCACTGATCCTCACCGTGCCCCGGCCTGGTCTCAACCGAGATCTGAGTGGGTGCTGGCACCGGGCCCAGCACTGGAGGCGACTGGTTCATGTAACTCAACGACTCAACTCGTTCGGCCCCGTCCATCTCTCTCCAGTTGCGAAAAATCACATCGTAGTGTTCCTTCACCGCCAAGGGCGACTTCCCGGGGATTAAGCTGGCGATCCAGTCCCACCGGTACGGAATTCCTGTGGGAATCTGTAGAATGGCTTCCTCAAAGGCTTGGTTCTCCTCAAGAGTCCATATGGATTGTTTCGCCTGCGCCGAGCATTCTCCGGCTGCGACCCAGCAGTACTGATTCCCCTGAAACATACCTAAGTACAATATCAGATCTCTATCTCGCTCTCTCTATAATCTTTTCTTGTTCTTCTTTTTCTTCTTCTTTTTCTCCTTCTTCTTCTTAATTCTTCCTAAAATTCTTTTAGAGAGAGAGAGAGGGGTTCGTGCTTTTGAAAACTTGGACTCAGGCCTTATATATAGACACGTTGGCTCTCTTCTTCCACAAGGATTGGGTCACGTGATAAATTTAATTCTATACAAATGTGTGTGTGTGTGTGTGTGTATATATATCCCTATTTCAATGGATAATACCAAAAAAAAAAATCTCCGAGAATTAAAGGGTCCATTAAGCTGTAAAAGATATTTTTTACATTTTGTTTTAGTTTTTCAAAAAATTATAAAAATCTTTTTATTTTTATAATTATTTATAAAATAAATAAATAATAACTAAAAAAATTTATACTATTTTTTTATAAAAATTATTATTTTTCATTTTTAAAATTCATACAAAAATTATGGAAAATATATTTCTATTATTTTTAAAATTTCTAACTCTTACTTTCCGTAAATAAGCATGGAATTAAGATGTTAAATTTTCATCAGTAAGTATTATCTCTTGAGTTATATAATTTTTGAAATGTTGAAATATAAGTTAAATTAAATGAGCTTGATTATATATTTAATACGATCCTTTTAAATATATTTTATGTTAGTTTAAGTAGCTCGTATATAACAATGGATATTGGAATCATAATATAGATATCTTCACTCTTTGAAAATATCAATGTTGACTAAGTCAATGAATTTTTTTTAAGAGATAAGTGATATTGATTGGTTGAATCACTTTTTTTTAAAACTTGAAATATTTAACTAATTTTATGTTTGAATTTAAATTTGTATGGATTTGGATAAAATGTAATATAACTTAAAATTTGCACACATTGAAATCTAAGACTCAAAATTTACTTTAATAAAAAAAGTTTTGCAAATTTCTCCCTAAGATTAGTTGTAGTTTTACAAATTTTCCCCTAAGATTAGTAGTATTGTGGTGGTAATATCCTTTTAAATATTAGATTGCCTCAAGATTCAAGAAGAGCATTTTGAGATAGTATTTGGAGGAATAGATTTAGGATATGTTTTATCTCAATTCCCAAATTCAAACTTAAGAATTTTGAACACAAATTCAATGTTTTATCCACTTTAAAAAAAAATGGCAACAAATTTCAAAATAAAAATTATGTGATTTAGGGATGCAAATTTTAATTCTAAATATTTTATTTTGCCTTTGTTATTCATGTGCTTGGGGTCTTCCATAACAATTCACCCACAAATCAAAATGAAAACTTCATCCATTCAAAATACAACAACTCTAAGAACAACCTATTTTCTTTGCAAACCCAGCTCCCAATTCCTTATGGAGAACTCAAATCCAAACTAATGACCCCATATATTAGAGGAAATATTAGGTAAATCGTATGTAACATCCGGATTGTAACATTAGGATGAATGTAACTTCACCATATATTTGTAATTTAATTAAACTAGGCAATTATAATTTTTTCTGTTTAATAAACATGGTGAAATCATATTAACTCTATGCACCAATCAGCTTAGCTATTAGGTGATACATAAAGTGTATCCAATATTTTATCCTTATATCAACCGAAACCATGACCCAATCAACCCATGATAAGGGCAAGATTGAAGTGCAAGTGCATGCATGCAATAATATTAATATATATTGTGATATATCAATCTAAATGTAAATATATAATGCCATGTTATAATAATATATTATTTGCTACAAATTGTACTACTCAAGGTGAAAAAAAACATCTAGATTCCAAGAGGCCTCATGTCTCTCTTTTTTTTTTTTTTCAAGTGGTAAACCAAAAGCTTCATTAAATGCTAAGAGAAGTGGGAATCAATCGAGCGACTTGAGTCTCGGCAGAACGAGGAAAGCATTCCAAACATAAAAATCTGTAGAATGAATGATAAAAACTTTGGAGTGCCCGACTAATCTAAGACCTAATGGGGAAACAAGAGACAAAAAATAAGTATACAAAAGTTGACCGACTTTCATAGAGAACTTCACAGTCAAATAATGTCACGGCTCCTATTTTATTTTCATTTTTTCCCTTTGTATTTTCTTTTAATTTTCAATGTAAAATTTTAATTTTCCCTATATTTTTATTTTTATTATATTTTTCCACTTTATTGCATTAATAAATTTTGCCCAATTTAATCTTGCAGTAATTCTCAATGAGAATTTTCACATGTTCCCAAAAAGTAGTACCATTTGAAATGATGCCTTTCCAAAGGCTATTTCCATACTTCTTCTTGTTGAATAATGGGAACCAAGCCTCATGTTGAAATTAACAATTCGATCAAGGACTGAGATACTAAATTTTCAATCTGATGAAATTGAGATCAATGATTTGCAATTAAAAGTTTATTTGTATTGTGTTTGGGAGCACATGTTTTGAAGATTAGATTTGAATTTGAGTGAATCTCATGAACAAAAATTTCAATACAATTTTTTATATTATATTTTATTCAAATCAAATACAAATTCAAATTCAAGATCCATTTGAAGAAAGTTGAAAAATTGTTGTGTATATATTGACTTAGTAGTCTAACAAACTTAAGTGACATAGATGTAATTAATATTTCGTTATATTTATACCATACGTGTGCTCAAACAATGTACAAGAAATTAAATAAAATTAACAATAGAACTAAACGAACTATGCTTTTAAGTTCTTCGAGGGGACTAGCGTGATCCTCCTATGAGATCGTATATGATAGGGTCCATATATAATTTAATAAGACCCACTACATAAAGCGCATAGTTTTATTGAATAGAAAGACATGGTGAGAGGACCACATTGATCCTAAAAAATAAATTTTTTGCCCATCGACAAGAGTATTCCCTTCCAATTAAGATCATGTGCAATCAACTCTAATGGCTATTGTCAAATTTTGACTCTCATACACAATGACGATACATAAATGCTTAGCCTTTGGCCGAGGTCTATGTTCTCATTAATGAATTGGTGATAGATTGAAATATATTTGGACAATTCAAGAAAAATTACAGTATTGCATTTCATAATTCTGGTACATAATGCAAGGCTATAAATTAGAAGTAGACATTTTTTTTTTCCAAAAAGGCCCACTAAATTTTATTCTTCTTTTCAAAAGTATAAAACATTTTTCTCATGAATATAAAAAATTTGGGTAAGAGTTTTCTAAATTTTGGGGAGCATTTGTAAATGAGATGTTTATGCTAAACTCCATTATTTAACCATCCCATAGATCCGAGCATGCGAACTATAACTCAGAAAATGGGGGGCGCAAGTAGCCCATTGAGAATGCTTGCGGTATAGTCAAACTTTAACATTGATCTCACTAAAATATTATGAGCCAAAACGATATAGCAGCAGTAGATTGTAACCACCACATGGTAAACCTGCTTAACCGCAATTTTCTCAAAAGAGAAGAGAGAGAGAGGTGCAAAAGAAGCGTGCCCAAACTTTTAATGGGATCAAACAAAACAAACCTCTAATTCAAATTGGCGATTATGTGGATCTTTCAGTTAAGTACAAAATGAATTAAACCTTCCAGGCCAAATCCCCTCCCAAAAAAACCAGAAAAAAGGGTAAAAAATTTTAACTCCGACTAAGCTTAACACTAAAAATGATACTCAGCTTAGCTAACAACCCACCTACCTGAATCGCTGACTCTTTATCTAACCCTGAAATGCAAGCTGAGCCTGCCTGACAAACACTATAGCAGCATCCTGTTGGCTGTAAAGGAAAAAACCTGTTGCCCACTAATCAAAGAATACAATAAACACATTTTCTTACAAATGACATCTGAACGTCTATTTTACATCACCTCTCATAAGCTAAAAAATATACATGACAAGTCGAGAGCACTGCAGCACAAGAAGCAATTTGAGGTGTCCACAGTATTAGTGCCAGGATTGAGGCCATTCCATCAAATAGTGTATCCCACCAAACCAACTTGAAATGGATGGATCTTCACATCAATACATTCCCTTGAACACAGGATTTGTACGGCATATGCTTGCTCCATATTCCTCGTACTCTGCTTTTGTATGGCAAGCCTGTGCATGGAACAGTCAAATCTTTACCCAACATTCCTACATGAATTCGTGCAATCTAATAACCAATTTCAGCAAGGGCTAGCAACAAATCAACAAAAATGTAGTGGCAAAACTGTTCATTAATTTCATTGGGAATAGCCTGATTGGCAGAAATGGCCTTCCCACCCCCAATAAACACCCTTCCCTGGGTCCAGTAATTAGATCTAATTACACTGAATCATTTTATTTACAAACAAGTAAATGACCATCAAGGACTGATAATCTGTATGTGCTTCCTCTACTGATGTTGAATAGCAAATGATTATATTTTGTAATTATTAAACTTTCTGCCACACACTGTTATGATTTATTCTTCCTTACTGAGATGTGTCTCACCCTAGCAAATGATTATATTTTCAGGTCCATTATGTGATCGAGCTTAGAACTCTGGGTAGAGTAGTATTTTTGGTAATTTTGGGGTGACCGTAAGAACAGTTTATGTATAGTTTATGTTTTAAATACTAGGATGCAGATGTTTTTTTTTTTGGGGGGATTTATAGATAAACTCTAGTATTTAAATTGAGATTGTTATTTATTTCCGCTGCGTGATTGTAATTTATGGTATCGAAAACAGGTGAATGAAACACGTAACCTTCGGGCCTCACTTGGCGGGTTCAGGGCGTTACACAAACAATATCATTTGCAAACTACATTTGCAAACTACATATACCATGAAGCCTCATTTTTTTCATTCATAACTAAACAAAAATACAAGGACTCAAAATGAACCATTAATATACACTTGTTTAGACTGGCAATTTGGTAGATTATCTCCCTATAACTTTTAACATTCATCATTACTCATCAAACATATCCTCAATAACATCATATAGCTACCTATTCCTTTCTATTCTAAAACCCACCATAGAACTTTTTGGGATACCTTATTGTAGTTGTAGGCTGTATGCAGGTTAATAAAAACCATGTGCAAATCCCTCCTTTTCCCCAAATTCTACGACTAATCTTCTCAATAGATATATGGTCTATGCGGTTGATTTCATGGGTATAAAAACGAAATTGATTTCCTAAAACCCTCATTTCTACACTTAGTCTTTGTTCAATAATCATTTCAAGAAGTTCTATTGCACGACTAAATTCAACTCAAGATATCACAATTTTGAACATCTCCTTTATTTTTATATTATTGTACTAAAATGTTTGATTCATCTAATCTGCTTTCATTTCCTTAGTCATTATAATTTTTCAAATAAACAAGTCAACAAAATTACCCCAATATCTCCTAAGCATTTCCAAGCTTCAAAATGGATATCATTTGACCAACAACTTCATTATTTTACATATTTTAGAGTGCATAGTGCATACCTAACTTATGATCTCAAATTTTTAGATTTTCATCATTTGTCAATTCTAAGTTTAAGCCTTTTACTTTGAGAATGATATTTCAATACTATATATTAGCAATGAATTAGAAATATCAACATAACTTTAAAATAAACCTGGCACAGCATTCCATATATTTGCAGGTTGCAGTTGGAGATTTCTTAGATCAAAACAAATTTACTAACATGAATGAGTACCAAAAAAAATGTCTTTCATGTGTCCCAAAAAGAATTTATTTGAAGTGCAAAGAAATTACAGTGTAAATTATGCATTCAATCCCAAAGGCAGCAATTTCCCATTCATGCATACTATAATTCAGAGAGGGAGCTAGCAAGCAGCTGAAAGTAAAGAAAAAAACCCAAAATGCAGCAACAATTTTTTAAAGTATTTCACAAACTCTATGCACAAGTTAATGTTAAAGTAAGTTACAACACAGCCACCCAATTTTGAGCAATGAGCAAAGAGCCATGAATCCAATATCCGATTAGCATGCAGCACTGAATGAGGTGCTTTATGAAATTTATCAGAGACTGTCCAATAAAACAAAGGAGTCTACTGGCAGTTTCAAACTGAAGGCGGAAAAGCATACCGCAAAAAATTCTGGTGTTGATGCGAGTACAGAGCCTCCAAACCAAACCGCATACCTCTGAATAGGATGGCTTACAACATTGACTTCCACTGGCTGTGACTGGATGCAGAAGAATCCACAGTCAGCCTTTTCATATATTAATAACTATAAAGTTTCTACATATTTTTTATCAAAAAATCTCACTTTAACTTCTCCACCAAACCGAGCATCAGACGCTAAAACCCGAGCATCCACAATCTTCTTTAGATCTCGTTGCAACCTTCTGTGGAAGTCTTTGAACATTGTTGAGCCTCCAGACAACACTATATTCTGAGATTAGCGTCAGTGTCAATGAGCTGTAGAAACTGAACCTTGTAATTATATGAACTATAATAACTAGCTTTAAGTTCACAAGACAGAAATTTTCTGGTGATAGGGCACCAGCAGCATTCAGTTTAGAACCATATTTTTCATTAGATCATAAATCTAGAAACTGAAAGCACAAGGAATTCAACAGTCTGAACTGGATCTGAACTCAATTCCAACCTCAATTGAGGCATCCAACATGTGGCCTCCTAAAGCCCACATCACTACATGCTTAATGCACACAGAAAAATTAACCATGTCTGTAAGCAGTCAATGCATAACAAATAGAAACATGCACTGATGTATCTAACATTAGTACCTTATATATACAAATGCTAGAATTTTTTGTTTTTAGCTGAAACAATATTTTGAATCCGTGTTGAGAAAAATTGCCCAAACTATCTTCAATCCAATTATCAAATGGATTGAGATATAGAGTTTATATAAAAACATAAACCTCACAATCCTAGTTGAAGGCAGGACTCTAGACCCAACTCTTCGGTACCAACTACCAATTGCCTAGACTTTACCAATCTAGTTGTGGTACCTTCAAATATAGTATAAATTTGGGTAATGGGTATGAGCACGACAACCATAATTCATAAAAATCTTGACTTCTACATATCTCTATGCTCCAAGTTGCTCTACCACCAACCCTCAATGGAGATTCAATTGTCTTTACATAGAAGACATCCAATGGCAAGTCATGCAGTAATAATTTCTCATAACCAAACATTCAACTTTCCTAATGATAAATTGGCACATGTCCTCTCAATAAAACACAAATAAAAATGAATAATATTTTTTTATTAAAGTTATTTTACGTCAAATAAGTTCTTCAATTACAATTTTTTTTTTTGAAAAATAAAGAACAAAAAAATAAAGGGCAAAAGACACTAACCTCCCTTGAGGTTTAGCAAAAAAAACAATAACCTTTCCTAAGATTTCAAAAATTTTAAGGACCTCCCCTAAAGTTTCAAGAATTCTAAGGAGGCCTTCAGGTTTGCTAAAATGGCACAAACCTCCCCTTGTATTTTGAAGAAAGACAAGTTTTTTTTAGGAGAGGTCTATATCTTTTTTGCAAACCTCTAGGGAGGTCTCCGTCTTTTTACCAAACCTCAGAGGAGGTAAGTGTCTTTTGCCCAAAAATAAAATCACATGCAGAGCATTTAGAAAGGACTGATAGAATATAATATTAACATATAGTGTGATGATATGCAACATGCACATTTTACTCTCCTTGAGAATATCTAAAACACTCCATTGACAAATCTAATGAATGTATAGCTTGATTCAGTTGTGTTTGCACAAAAAGACATCTAAAGAGAGCCATACAATCTAATGGAAAATATGATATAATGTCAATATATAATGAAAAATTTTGCCCATTTAATCTCGTTTAAGATATCTGAAAAACACTATATTTACCAATCTAATGCATTTAAGCCGTTATCAGGCAGCAGAACAAGACCTAGCTATTGAAACAACTGAAAAAGTAGAACTCGGATCATGATCCAATATATAGACAATTTGGCAGACACAAACACATTACAAGAGTTTATGCCAAGCTCTTGCATTTTGATTCACCATTTGATTTAAAGGGAAAATGCACTATGTCAACGTTTAAAATTTAAAGGTAATCCAAGATTCTAAGTTCAGAACCATCCAGTCAGTCAACAGTCAACGAAAGTTATGGCAGTTAAGTTGGCAAAAAAAAACAATACAAAAAGCAAGGGCCCTGATGACTGCAATCAAGATCCACAGAGGCGAGGACATATCAAGCACTGATTTTACTAGAATTGTCAGCCCAGTTCCCACATACCAACACTGAGATGTGGGCTCTTTATTATGTTCACATGTCTTTTTTTCGGATCCCATATACTTCACCTTATAGAGAGCCCTTCTTGTATCAATTGGTGCGGACTGAATACACTTGTCTATTACAGCTGGTAATGGGGTACTAAACTCGCTGTTGTAAATCTCAGGATTAAAGAAAACCTGCATAATTTCAAGAGCACTTATAAGAACAAATTAGCAATCCACAGGACACAAAAAGCAAATAATCAACTCAAAACAATTATTTATCTTAATTAGCAACTAGCATATTCTGAATAAACTCTTCTTAGCCATAGTTTTTCTTCCATCTAGGGCATTTTACAACAATGTTTTGCATGCCAGTACATACCGGCTTGTTGGCTGCCTGATATTAATCATTTACTTGTACACCAATAGTATACAACTGCACAATAATTAACTTAGACTCCTTCTGACAACCATGCAAGTGCAAACCTAAAGATTGGAATGTTAAGAGAACCCATGTTGGTTAAATTATATTGTAGTATTGCTCCCAAATCTGCTTATCTACTTATTTTTAATATAAAAGATCAGTTAGTCTGATTAGACCAGCTGATGCCCAGCATATTTCCACCTTCCACCTCTACTTGGACTTGGACCATACAGATATATTCCTAGGAAAAAATCACCATACAGTGTTAAAATCATGATTCAAAACAATCTAGATCCTACTTGCACAACCAAGTCTTAAATCTCAATAAGGCAGGATCAGAAAAATGAGTCCTTTTCTGCCTTTCTATGTAGGGTATATCCTTGTAAAGATCCAGATCCGTTATAAAATCAAAAATCTGTAGGATCACAATGGGAGTGTATTACAAAAGTAGGATCCACTGGATAATGATAGGATATTGTACAATTATAGTATGCTACAATTAACTTATATTTTAACTGCCTCAACAATAGACTTGGTTTTTGTCCCGTGCAAATATACAACAAGTAGCAAAGAAAAAGACAAGCTAGGAATTCATACTGTTTATTTACTATTAACTGTTAGAAGAAAATATGTTATTTTAATAATTAGGGTGTCTTGAGTGGCGGTATTTTTGTCCTTAAATCTTTTTTAATCTTATTAATACATAAGAGGGCAGACCTGGAGTTGTACATAAGGATCCAGGAAAACTGCCGACTTTCTTTTTCTTCTTCTTCTCTTTATCTCTGACGTTAGCTGCTGTATTTGCTTCTTTTATTCTTCAATTTATTTCTGATTTACAACATGGTATCAGAACAGTTTCTACAAACCTGATTAATCTGGCATAGTTAGTTACAACCCTGCTCTTCCTCTCCATTTCACTCCCTTCTCAACCCTTTAAGAGAGATTTCTTCCCCCGTTCGAGAGTCGTTTAGGGTTTCGTGTCCTTCTCCTCTGAGTCGCAAGCCACTCCTGTGGTGGTGTGGCTTGTGATAGTTCGCTTGTTTAAAGACAGCACCCTACTGTTTCTCACAGGCCGCTGTTGCTGTTGTGATGTTTCCTCTGACTGCTGGTCCAATAATGATATTGTTATGCTGCTGTTATTGCTGTTTTCATGCCTGCCTATGCTTCTAGCTGCTGCCAGGTTGGTTATGGAGTGTCTGCACTGCTGTTAAAGTGTCTTCAGTGCTTTGTTGTGGTCTGCCCTGTTCTGTGTGATCAAAGAGTGGTCTTCTCTGCTTTGTGTGCTCAAAGCCAATTTTGACAAATGAATGAAAGACTATTTATGTCTGCGATTCCTCCTAGCATACTGTAACTTCAGTTCTGTGGGTGTAGCTTCCTGTTGTAGGTCAGAAAAAGTTCTGGAGGGCTGTTCTGTGCCTGTGTATGAGTGCTGTTCTGTGCCTGTGTGCTGCCAGATTTTGCAGATTTGCTGTGTAATTCATTCCCAATACTGGTGGGTGTGCTAGTAGAGTATAGAGAGCGGTTTTGATGGCCTCTACAGACACAGCTTCAGCTACTGTTAACATACACATATCACAGCCATAAAATTAGTTGGATCCTCCAACTACTATTGTGCTCTCACAGAGTCTGTGTGTACTCAGCATATGAGAATGGGGGGAACTCAGCATCTATCAACCCATTAACTACGATGTTGAGATGATTAAGCAGCAAAGGGGAGAGTTTTTGGCTACCAAGTTTTTGTATTGGTTGAGTCCTGAGATTCAACCCATCCGCATTCACATTCTTGCCAATGAATCCATATCCATGAATATAGCATATGCTAGAATCTAACATACCACCAAAGATGGATCTGAAGCTTCTTTCTGTGATAGTTCAACCATGATTAGCACTGCCTCCAACCATGGTAAGGGAAGTGTTCAAGGACGAGGACAGGGTTTGAAAAGCAATATTTAGGATGACGAGTTCATCGTAAAACTTGTCAGATCTCTATGAATCCTTACAGAATATGCATTAGGTCGTCTCCTACAAACGACGTGTTGCACTTATACCATCCATATGTAGCGAAAAATGGGCAAGGGTTGCCTAAGTCGTTGCTCCGAAGCAATGCACTGTGTCAATGCCTGGATGTGGTGTCAAATATGCGAGGGTTCCCACACCATGGGCAGGTAAAGAAGTTAGTTCAGAAACCTAGGGTTAGAATAGCAACATGGAATATCATGACACTTGCGAGTAAAGTATATTTGAGTAGCACACTCATTTAGGACATTCATTTCTTCAAGAACTACAAGTTTTCCCCATGTTCAAGTATATTTGCATGTTCTACGTATCAGTTAAAAAGCATATTAGGACATCTTTGCCATCAAGAATCAAGTCTCACAGTAAATCAATGTTCTCATTATTCAATTAGATATTTCAAGATTGTACAAAGTCAAGAATTTGACAGGTCATCAATATTTTGTGTCCTATGTGGATGAATTTCCATGTATGGCGGGTACCTATTTGTTAAAAGACAAGTCAGAATTTTTTAGTATATTTACTCAATTCTTCTAGAAAATAAAAACTCACTTTGGCATTGGTATTCAAATTTTTTAATCTAATAACGCGCTTGAATTTGTTCAAAATGAGCTTCAGCCTTTTTGCTTGTCCAAAAGGATTATTCATCACATGATTCACATCATGAATGGAGCAGCTGAAAGTAAAAATAAACATGAATTTGACATGTCACGGTCTCTACTCCTTCATTTGCATGTTCCTAAAAACCTTCTGAACTAATGTTCTTGTTAGATCCTGTTTTCCGCCCTATAGTGTTCTAAAAGGATAAATTCCCTTCTCCATTGTGTGCCCAGAAACATCCATGTTCTTCATTGTGCCTCGTGTCTTTGGGTGCACATGTTCTGTTTATGTTCCACATAGTGGTCAGGGCAAGTTATTTCCTCGTGCTGTTAAATGCATCTCTATCAAGTACTCAAGAACCCAAAAAGGTTATAGATGCCATGATCCCCACACTTGCAAGAAATATGTTAATGCAAATTTCACCTTTTTTAGGGGATGCTTTATTCCTCTCGTGCAAGGTCCTACTTGGATGAATCTAACTTGAGTCCATCAACGATTTATGATCCCCCCTCATGCATTGAATCCGCAAAAGTATACTTTGGACTTGCTAAGTGAGACTGGTTTCATGGGAGCTAAATAGATACTCCTAGGGATCCTAAAATAAAGTTGTCTAAGGGTGTCAGGCCGGAGACAAATGTTGAAGTAGGCAGTTGGTTGGCAAATTGATCTACTTGACCGTCACTAGACCTAGTGTATCTTTTTGTAGGATCTCAAAGGCTCTCCTAGAAAAAAAAATTGATATATAAAAATAATAAAAACTATGAGATCATGGGATACCTTCGCACAGATTGGGCTGACTCCATTGTTAGTCAGAGGTCTATTACTGAATACTATATATTTGTGGGAGGTAATCTTATTACCTAGCATAGCAAGAAAAAACTACTACAGCAAGATCTAGTACCTAAGCAGAATACTGAGCCATGGCTCATATTGTAAGTGAGCCTACGTGGCTAGGGTCTCTTATGCCAAAGATAGGATTCTTGGTAATGAAGTCAATAGATACGTTTTGAGATAGTCAAGCTACCATTTATATCACCAGTATGGCAGTATTTCATAAGAGAACAAAACACATTAAAGTTGACTATTAATTTGTGAGGGATGCTATGTTGAAAAAGGTAGTGAGGACTCCATTTGCAAAATATGTCAATCAAATAGGTTAGGCAATGTTTTCACAAAGCTGCCTATTTCACAAAGCTGCCTATTTAAACCACCTTGTCTAATGATTGTAACAAGCTAGGGTTAGATGGCATTTACAGACCTACGGATTGAGGTAAAATCTTATTAGTATATAAGAGCACAGCCTTGGAGCTATACATAAGGCTCCAGGAAAACCGCCTTTTTCTTCTTCTTTCTTTTCTTCTCTTCATTTCCAACCCTAAGTGCTGTATTTTTTTCTTGTTCTTCAACTTACTTCAAATTTACAACATTAACGAAATTATGAATCATATTGATTCATTTTCATTTAATAAGTGATTCAGCTGTTTATGTTAAATTTGAGGATGTAGATGAAAAAAGAACATCAGCATTTTTCATGATAAAATAGTTTTTTTCCCCCTAATCGCAAAAAGAGAATTCATTAAAAGGGCACCAAGAGGATGCCACCAATTTACAAGCAAAATAGGAGAGAGAAAAACAAAAAAGAGAACAATCAACAGTCTGATAGCATATCCAACAAAATAAAAACTAAATGAGTGTCCCGCATGTACAGATCACTAGACCAGGAAGAAAGCGTAGAATGCCATCTATCCTTGAAGATTCCGGGAGAAGTAGAAGTTCCTTCTTGAACTCTACATTTCTTTCTCTCCACATAATACAAAAATGGTGAGAGGGATCAAGGACAAGACTTTTTTCCCATCCAAGACCAGATTTCTTTTCCCACAGATTCATCCATGACCCAATGCTGTCCCGAAATAGCAGTGACCAAATTCCACAAAATTCAAGTCCAAGGGCAGAGCGGAAGGTGGTCAACAGTTTCAGCATCAGCTGTGCAGAGAGCATTTTAACCAACATAAAACCCCTTCTTTGAAGATTATTGTGTAAGAATCTTACCCAGAGTTGCCTCCCAAGAGGAAAAAACAACTTTCATTGGTGCAAGATTTCTCTAAATGGCTTTCCAAGGGAAATCAGGTCTGATTCAGGACACCTGTCCAGCTGCTTGTAGAAGGAGCTGAGTCAGCTGACCGTACCATTTTTATGAGCTTTCATAAGCACACATCCAGAATTCATCCTGTTGGGGGAATTTCTATTAAGCCATCTATAAAAATCAGCAAAATATTCAGCTCTCAATCATGATCATTTCAAACAAAGGGATGTTCTAGGCTGCCACGTCAATCGAATGGTCCACATACGTACTCACCAAAGCAACTTTGTTACAGGCAAGGTTAAAAATTGCCAGAAATTGAGAGCTCTGAGGAGATGAAACGCACCAATTGTCATGCCAGAAGGTGTTGTTCCCGCTTTCAACATGGAAGTGGATGAGAGGGAAGAAATCCTTCCACCCCTTCCTAATTGATTTCCAAACACTGACCCATAGACTGCGCTCATTGCAAATCCACACAATGAAGCAACAATCTTTTTAAAGCAATGATATTCAAAAAATAATGATCTTTCTAACTAAAGCAATGATCTCCAATGATGCAGGAACAACATCAACGATCTGCAGCCATGAGAGATAGAAGGGAAGAATGAAGAAGGAAGAGGAAAGAGAGGAGATACAAGAGGAAAACACACGTTCACCTTCTCAATTCAAATTCAACAACCAACTGCAACATGGCTTTCACATAGTTTTTATAAGAAGGCCTTAAACTACATGGAACTACAAACGCACCCATAAATTACACAAATATCACAAACAAGCCCACAAATACTTATTTTTTTATCAGCAAAGAGAAATTATATTTAATGAGGCATCGAGGGGTGGCACAAGCCCGCAAATACACATTTTTTTATCAGCAAAGAGAAATTATGTTTAACGAGGCATCAAGGGGATGCCCCCCAAGTACAAAGAAACAAACAGGAAAGCAACACCCTTTACTGAAAAGTATCAAGAAAATCAAGGATTACAAAAGAGGTCCCTTTCAACTAACCCAGAATGCCAACTAGAGATTATAGCAATCCAATGGTCCATGACATCTTGAATAGGAGAAATAATTCCTTGAAAGGCTCTTCCATTCCTCTCTCTCCACACAGCCCCAAAAGTAGCCAAGGCAGGGAGAAAGGGCTTCTCCCTTCTTTATTAGATCTGATCCCTTTCCAAGTCCACAGTTTGCTCACTGTTCACCTCCCACTATAGCTGCAGCGACCCATTTCTGATTTACAATAGAGATGGCTAAGTTCCACAATTTCTGGGTCCAAGAACAATGTAGGAGTACGTGATCAATCAAACCTTCCTACTCCAAGCATAAAAAGCATCTATTGACGATGGGGAGGCTTTTTTCCTGAAGATTGTATACAGTAAGGATTTTTCCAAGAGTAGTTTCCCATGTGGAAAAGGCAACCTTCGAAGGGTCTGTCATTTTGCAGATTGGCTTCCAAGTGAAGTTAGAGTGCTGCTCCTAGCCAAAGAACTAGAGTGTTAACAGAAACAGCTGACTGTCAAGTTCCCATCTTTCCTCAAAACCCCTTTGGGCTCATTTGAACTAGCCTGACAATGAGATCTACAGAGACTGCTGAAAAAATTGATAAAAATATCAAGTTCTAAATCAAAAGCATTTCTATTCAAAGGAATGTCCCAAACCATCCCTTGATTGGTGAACTTCAAGTGTTGGCAAATAAGGGCATCTTTGTTGCTCACAAGTCTGAAAATGGAAGGGAAAGAAGAGCTGAGTTGTGAATTACCACACCAAATATCAAGCCAAAATAAATATCAGCTCTATTCCCCACAAGGAAATAGATGAGGGGGAAGAAATTCTCCCATCCCCTTCTGACACATCTCCAAACACCTATACTATGCGCTCCCTTTGAAACTTTAGAGGTCTAACCATTATGATAGAGACCATACTTGACAGAAATGACATCCCTCTAGAGGTGATTTTTCTCAGACATAAATCTCCAAAGCCATTTCCCCAAAAGGGCCTTATTAAAGATAATAAGGGACCTGAGACCAAGGCCACCCTTTTGTAAAGGTTGTTTAACCACTCCATATTTAACAAGATGATATTGGAAAACCTCACCAGTGTTCCCCCAAAGAAATCTTCTCTGGATGCCCTCTAATCTCTTGGTCACTGCACCAAGGATAGGGAAAAGAGACATGAAGTAAACCGGCAGATTGGACAGAGATTTTTAATGAAAGTGAGTCTGCCACGTTTTGACAAAAAGTTTCTTTTCCAACCGGCAAGTTTCTTTTTGAACCTATCAACAATGGATTCCTAAATACCCTTGTCCTTAAAACTTTGCTCCCAAAGGGAGTCCAAGATAGGCGATGGGAAAGGCATTGAGTTTACACCCAAGGATACCTGGGCCAATCTAGGATTGATAGATTCTTAATTTCGTCTGATTGTGAGGAACACTTCCCAAATATTACCTAATCCTTGCTTCCACGCACTATCTCAGACCACTTCCCAATCCTCATGGACACAAGTGGAGTCAAGTGGGGGCCAACCCTTTTTCCAATTTGAGAACATCTGGTTTAAACATGAAAAGTTCGATGAACAAGTCAAAAAATGGTGACTTGAGCTGCAAGTTGAAGGAAAGGCCAGCTTTGTGGTTGCCTCAAAGCTGAACAACATCAATATAAGAAAAAGGAGTTTCGTGACAACATCAAGAAGTTAGATGATAAGGATATCAATGAGAGGGTCTTAATGCCGAAAACAAGACTAAAAAGCTTGTTCTCAAAAGGGGTCTTGCCCTTATCATCTCCTTAGTAGAAGGGGCTTGGAGGAAAAAATCTAGGGCTCTTTGGTAGAAGGAAGGGGAAAAAAATACCAATTTCTTCCATCATATAGCTAATGCATACCATATGATAACAAGAGTAAACAAGGAGGAAGAGATGTTAGTGAATGAGGGGGACATCATAGTCACATTTGCAACTTTCTACTAGAGTCACATTTGCAAATTTTTAAAACCTTGTACATGGAACCAGAGTCATGGAGACCAACAACTGATGGTATTATATTCAAAAACTTGAGCCTCCCCACAACCCGCTGGCTGCCTTCTGAGGAAGAGGAAATTCAAGCCCTTAAGAGTTGCAACGGGATAAAGCGCCCGGTCCAAGTGGCTCTTCCATTAATTAAACTACACATATAATAAACTATTAACTAAGCCCAACAATCCCTTAATCCAATTCGTCTAAATTATTCTCCATCCAAAATCTTCCCAAGGTCTTACTTCTTGTCCTACACCATCCAAGAAACTCCATGTTCATAAATCTCCACATCCACTTGCCAAAGAGGGCCTTGCTGAAGAGAGATTTGAGTCCCAAATTGCCTCCTAAGATTGGTTGCTACACAACATGCCCTCTAACTAAATGGAACTAAAACCCTCCACCTCTTGTGATCAAGCAATTTGTAATTTGGAGTCATACCTAAGTACATTCAACAAGCAAAAGAAGATGTTGGGTCCATATAAACTATGGCTTGCACTATTATATATCTTCATCTGGCCCTACAGTTTATCAATTGAAGTTCCAATCATATGATTCATTGTAATTAGATATTACATTAGCATTAAATGCCAATTGTCAAAATAAACAGAAGTGAAACTAACCCAAACCATGTTAATTTACAATAGCTTGGTTTCTTCTAGTTCCTCAAGGACTTACTTTTGGTTTAGTGCAAATTTCAAGAAGAATGTATGTAATCCAACTCTAATTCAAGGATAAACAGGAATGACCAAAGTAAGT
This sequence comes from Malania oleifera, assembly GCF_029873635.1. Taxonomy (NCBI): domain Eukaryota; kingdom Viridiplantae; phylum Streptophyta; class Magnoliopsida; order Santalales; family Ximeniaceae; genus Malania; species Malania oleifera. The sequence goes on along the minus strand of NC_080428.1, from coordinate 80,552,001 downwards.
TGAATCCCTGACCACAATGCATCACTCAACAGTTGGTCATCTATTATCTATTACTAAAAGAAAAAAGATTCCCCAATTCATAGCTACTATTGAGCTGGTTTTTCTAATTCTTAAAATGCCCTGTAACTGCCCATTTTCTCTACTAGGTAAAAGGTATGATAGAATAACAATGCAGTAGTTTCTCAAAAACTAGAAAATAGGGAAGTTTTAGTGCGGGACTCAGCTACTTTTGCAAAAAACAAGTTAAAACACAGCTCACCCCAGCCAATACAAAATCAATTGCACCAATGACCAATAACTAGTCATTTCATCAAAAGTTGTTAACACGGTGACAACAAAGAATACAGCAAGATCTGACATGGAACTCCTAACCTTTAATTCTGATTATAGATATCAGATGATGAACTGAATTGATGTATTGAAGAAGACAATCCTTGCTGCACGATGTTGCTAAAAACATATTTCAGTTGATGATACTCGAGAAAGAAGTGAAAGGTAATAGTGCAAAAATGACCCTCTAGAATCAAGTGATCTGGTCTATGAAACAACATATTCTATGCACAGTAGAAAAAATAAAAGTTGAAATTATTTAGAACTAGTGGTCATACATCATAACATAGAGACAAATGCTACATTTGTGTTCAATATGGTGTATTATGCTCTCTGAGATAAACACGAACTTGAAAAGAGAAGACTAGAGCAAACCTCAGGGCCAAGAAATCGTTCGTAGCCAACATCACAAGAGTACGGTGCCCCTGTCTTTGGTTTAATACCCCTCCATTGCTTAATGTACTTAGATGGCTCTTTGTCATGTTTATTGAACTCCTGAAGTGATTATTAACTATTTCAGATTTATATGAATAAAAGAAGCTAAACATAATATGATTATTGTGAATATCTAATGCTTCATTCAAAGAAATAAAATAAAGCACCCATTATCCACTAAAACTCAGTCTCAAATTTTCTTATGGCAGCAGAGGTGACCTTGACAATATCAGAGCAAGTGTAGCAATAAGTTTCCTTCACTTTCCGAGCAACTTCAAAGGAGTCCTCTGGTGGCACATGCTCACCTCTTTCCTATACAAAACAATATCAAAAAGTGAGCAACCATAAATAGAAACTCCTCACCATGCATCAAGTAAATACAAAACCTAAACTGCAGACTCTAGCATCCCAAATCATTAACAAATATATTGAGCGTAAATTCAAAAATTAAAACAATGCAGCGTTTATGAGCATCCACTGATGAAAGTCCAAAATAAAATTGAAAACGTAACAAAGCAAAACAAGTGAACTGGAAAATTCAAAAGTCTGCAACTGGAAATAAGACTCATTCTCAATTCTTTAGCTTAAACTGATTGACATGGTTAGTTGAAGCATTTTTGCAAAAACCAAGCACAGGAAAGACAGGCTTTAAAGCTACAAACAGCAACAAGATTGTAAGCTAATAGCACAACTGATATAACTAAACTTTTTGGCAGATCAAATCTCATAGAATGAAACAGCAAGGCACATTGCTCACACATTGTATGAGCAATAAGAGGATAAAATTTCCATCAATGAATAAAGGGGACCATGAACCTCCAAAAATTAAATGGAGGGGGAAATGGGTGGGAAAAGGAGCAAACAACAGTTTCCATAGTAGGGAGCCAAGTAAAATGTGAGCGTTTATTGTACATATGCATGCAGGAAATTTGCATCTAATATTATGATTATGAATCAAATCAATTCAATTCTCAATTTCAAAAATTGGGATTTCAACTCACAATTCAAAATGTGACCTGACAACTATGTTATGGAGAAACTCCCAAAGAACTCCAATTACCATTAGATATTCCCTATCTCACATCTGCATCCAGATTTTTTTTTTTTTTTTTTCCATTTGTAGCATTGCTTTGATTTATATTGTTTGGAAACATTTGCTTCGTGTTGCTTCCTTTTCAACATTTCAATTAGCATTGTATCCAGCTTTGTTAAAAGGCTGAAACAAGATTGCAATTTTTTTTTGGAAATATTTCTTCTCACTCTGTGCTGTGCTGCCAAACATGTTTGATATGGAAAATTACTCAAGATAAAGTAGAAACAAAAATAGAAACAACACAAGCCAAAGTGTTTCCAGGAGCACCTGAGAAATTGTTAAGTGCACCGAGTGTATATACTAGGTTTAATATGATTTCTTATAAGTGCCTAATTTAGTTAAAATACAGACACATGGTAGGTCTTGGTGTACCTAATATTTTCTTCATGCACCCTAAATTTACAACTGCAAAGTTTGGTGGGGAGAAAATAATGAAAAAGAAAGAAAAGGTTGAAGCTGATAAACTTTGTCCACACTCCACATATCAGCAATGTCACAGAGGTTCTGTCACACATAACCGGTTTTTTAGGCTATGACAATCTAAAACATGGATTAAAAAAAATATAATTATTTATATGCAGTCATTGCTCAAGTAAAAACAGTGACAGAACACTATGGAGAGCACATTCTATAAAACTAGAGCCAAATACAACATACCCGCATGAGTTGCTGGATAAACAGAGTCACATCTTTCCCAGCAATAGGAATCGACTTAATGCTGCTCCCAATGACATAACCATCTGCAACAGGTACAACATGAGTAGCCCCATCTCCAACATCCACTACAACCCCTGTCATCTCACACTAAGGGGAAATGTAGGTTAATTTAAAAAGGCAAGGATTAGTAAATTACTGGAGACAAAGAATACATCTACATAGGCAAATAAATTATCCTTCAAAAGTAATAAATATAGGACGCATAACTCATTCATGCATTTATTAGACCATAATACACACACCAACCCCATGGGGAAAATAGCTGCAGTTAATTAAAAAATCTACTTACAATAAAGCAATAACAACAGCAACAATAACAGATTATTATACATAACCACATAATCCAAGAAAGATTAGAATAGCAATTTCAATTTTAACAATCAAAAAGTACACTGAATCTCAATCCCATGCAATGCAAGACCTCCCCCCCTCCCTGGTATCGCTGAGAAGCTATATTGCAGAACACATAATTTTCAGCACGTTAACCAATTCATTCCATTGTTTTCTTCCCACTCTATCAATCAGCAAAAGAATTCATTCAATCAGTTATTTTACAGTGACACTTTTTGCTAAGGAAATACAGTATAAAGTCACTGCTTAAGCAATGAACTCCATGGATACCCAGGTGTAGGTTATATCTTACTTTACTAACGCACGAATTGCATATTTCACTATCAAGTCATTACTTAACACCGAAATTCCACAAATCTCTATCCTCAATTGAACAGTTGAACTTTTGTTAAAAGTTCCCAAATTTCAACACCTACCTTCGATGTTGTGTACCCAGCAGCAAGAGCAAGCACAGGCTGCACCGCAATATAAAGTCCGGGAACATTGAAGGTCTCGAACATGATTTCGCCAGTGTACTCGCGACTCTCCGGAGCAGTAAGCGGACTCTCCGTTAGAAGAAAGTAATGATCCTCCGGATCACACCGCAAGTAATTGAATATACACTGTTGCCAGAACCGCTCCATCGCGTCCCAATTGTCGACCTGCCCGTGCCGAATCGGATAGCTAAGATTATAAGTACTACTAGAACGAGATCTGGCAAGAGCCTCATCTCCGATACAGAAATCGAGATCGGCCATAACGCCAGCACTGTGTTGTGCGAGCCAATTGCCCTTCGCGGAGCTTCTAGACTGATTCAAAAACGACTCGTTCACTGATACAACTGTCGGTACTATGAAACAAGGCTCAACATTGCCCGCAAACCCCATCTTAGTGTACCTGCAACATCCCAGAGCACAGATTAGGGCAAATCCGGTCGAAGCAATCCACTGAACGAACTAGATGCAACGGCGAATTACTTACCCGGTGCCGTTGTCTATGACCACAGCAGGGCGAGAAGTTGCGGAGTCCATGAGAAAGAGAGTGGATCTGCGGCTGAGATCCAAATGACGATTCAGAACAGGCGATCATGGTCGTCTAACGCACAAGGAAGAAGGTGCAGGTGAAGGTGGCGATGGCGTCAACGACGTTGATCTCAAGCAAAAGCGTCGACTCAACGCACAGCGATGTGGATTGACGTTGGCGATTCTACCTCCCACCATTTCAACAACGAACGTTCAAATTCAACATACGAACTTTCATCAACCTCATAATCATCATCATCATCATCGTCCGCCCTTTCCCTCTCTCTCTCTTCGATTCTTTTCTTGGGAAGCAAACGAGTCGGCCTCTCTCTCTCTCTCTCTCTCTCTCTCTCTCTCTCGCGTGTTCATCCAGCTGGTGCAGCGTAGGCTTATATACGACGGTGGTTTTGGACCGTTCGATTCGCGTGCCGCCCAATAGAGCATAGATGTTGTACGCTTGTAGCGAATTATCTCTCCTTTTTTTTTTTTGCCGGCGAACCAGAGCTGGTGTGACGGTGCGGCGCAAGCAGACCACAGCTTAGGTGCTTTGCAATGTGATTGGCTTAAACTGGAACATTGCCGACTTTTTCCTTGTCAGCGAATCAAAATGCGACGCGTTTCAGATTGTATGTGGGGTAAGGTGTGACGTGTGAGTCAGCTGCCCAGCTCCTCGCGTTCTTCTCCGTTGATGCCCAATCGCATCATGCCACATCAGCAGCAATGACAGCCATTTCCGTGAACCAGTCTCCCATAGTGCGTTTGGTACCGCACCCATTTTGGTGAAAGTTCGGCCACCCGCAGCCAATGGGAAAACAAAAAAAAAACTATAATAGGGTTAGTGGTGTCCAAGGCCTAGAGCTTGGGATATAAACCATCTCACAATCATATATTTAAGTGGTGATTACGTAGGGTAAAAGTTTTGAATTTAAAGAAAGAAACTACAGTGGAAAGCTTAATTAAATTGTTTTTTCAAACAAAATTCTTGTACAAATATTATTACAAATATTATATAATTATAACAAATGAAGTTGTGACAATGAAAATATCTTTCATTTTCATTTCTAGTAAATGATTTTTAGCGCGAGTGTGTTTAACTTGATTATTTATGTAATGCAACTACGTGCAATATTTTTGTTCCTTTTAATGGTGTGAATTACTAGTAAATTAGTTTTTTCTTGCCATAATAATTTATTTTAGGTTGTTGGGTCCAAAATCTATTTAAAGGGATGGAAGGAAAAGAAAATAAAAGTGAAATTTATCTTTTATCATATTTTTCTCTTTATATTTAATAATATTAAAAAAATTCTAGTATAATTAAAATTTTCTAAAATGAACATTTTAATGATGAGTGAATTAAAGTTTTATCTAGGGCAGTGTTTGGGAGTGTGGATTTTAGGTTTTGAATTTGGATTTGTCTAAATTTATATGAAATTTAGTACAATTTTGTATTGCGTTTTAATTCAATTCTCATAAATTTAAAATTTAGATTATGAAAACTCCCAAACCCAATGTTAGTATAATTAACTTTTATTTAGTTTTGAACTTTTTGTTTAATTGAGACTTGACTACACAGTCAACTTTTGTTTTTTAAAAATTTGAAGCGGATAAAGACAAAGTGAATTTTTGTAGTGTATTTACACCATGTGAGATTGGGAAAAAAAACAATAATAACATATTGTTATTTGGGTTGAAATACTACCTTTTTGGAAAATCATTGAATTCTGCTTTTTGGTTTTTTTTTTTTTTTTGTGAGGAAATATTTATGTTGACAATCCTTTGTTTCATGTTCAAGGTTTTTTGTGTAGCTATTTGCAAAACTTCATTTACTCATTAGCAACGTTTTCGTTCATTGAAAATTGATCCATTTAGGTCTCTACCCAAAATGTTATGCCATATTTAAATCAATTATCTATGTTTTACATGAGTGTCTCGAACTCTCCATATTAAATTTTTTTCAAAGAATGATCCTTGATTTGAATAGAGTTAGATGTGTACAAGATTCTTAATTTTTGGCTTCTGTAAACCTTTGTCCCAATCCTTAAAACATTATTTGTGAGAGGAAATTTATCTTTACTTGTTGGATTGCATGGATATCTAGGAGCAAGAAATAATTAAGGAAGCTTGCATCCTTCATTATATATATTGGACATATCAAAATACTTTTACAGCTTTCATGATATAGATAAATGAATCAATCTCATAAAAGATGTCATAAGGAGAATTGTCATACCCCTGTTTTATAGGTATGTTTGAAACACAAAATGGCTAATACTAACGGAAGGTTTGGGAGGTCCGAGAGGTTTATGACTGTTAGGTTTAGGTATCCCTCCTATGTGGAGAAACTCATTCAATCCTTTAACCCATTCTTCTTTAGGCTCTTTATTGGGCTTTTTAGAGACCTTTTTTACACCTCATTTAAGTAAACAAAAAATTAGGATTGGTAATGTAGATTCCATCAAAAAAGTGAGAGAGAGTGTGTGCAATAAAACTTATGGGGATTGGCAATCATTCCCCCTTTTGTTCGCCGACGTAGTGACACATGGATGGCCCGCGAATGTCCACAATGTTTGCTAACTTTGCAAGAACATATAGAAGTACTTGAAGACTTTTCAGCATAGAGAAGACCCGAGTGTTTGTGATTTTGCAATTTCGAGCTTAAGACCTTTGTGGGCCCCACACGGACTCATTGGGCCCCACACGGCTCCTAAGGGCCCCACATAGGCTGAGCCTCTCTTTTGACTTGTTGCATTTATTTAGCAGCCATGCAAGACAGCTTGCTTGCATGTGTCATATTGTAAGTTGTGTTGAATATTTATTTTGTTACAAAATTGTGTGAATTAATGAGTTTGTAATTTGTGAGCATTAAGTATGTGTCCCCCATGCTTGTATGGGGAGTGCAAGTGAGTCAATGTCTTGTCTCTTTGTTGTAAGCTTATATATATTTCTTTGTAAGAGCTGTAATAGCAGAGAATTAAGATATTGTTATTGAATTTTAAAAAGACTTTGTCTTGTTGAAACTTGTTAAGCTTTGTTTCGATCAAAGTGATTGAGTGGCGAGAGGCTGCAACCATTTTCCTTAGAGATCAAGTGGTGTGAGACCACTACTTATCCAACACGTCTTCGCCATCTTTGATCCTCTCACATCATTTCATACACACAGCAACACCTTCACTTACTCAAATACAACTTCAAGGATTTCTTGATTGTGTTTTAGATTCATGGTGATCTTTGGTAAGTTATTTAGCGATTTCCCACAATAATATCATTCTTAATCAACCCCTAATTTTCTTTATAACCTTTGATTAAAGTTTCATAAGCCTTAGCTGAACCAAAACCTTGAAAATCAACTTAATTTTTCAATCCCGTCGCAAGTCAGGCGACTGACGTCAAAGAGATCAATCGACTGCCCAATTTCAGCTCTCAGGTATTTTGCAAAAAAAATCTCAGTTAGTCGACTGTCCCCATTAGATCAGTCAACTAACCCAACACTGCCACCCCAGAAAACTGCCTCTAAATTCCCTAGGCGATTGACTCTGAGTCATAGTCGATTGTAGACCCCCACAACCTTAAATTTTCAACATTTTTACACGTATTTGCCTGTCATTTGTGGGAATATTATTGTGATAACATAGACTTATTTTCTTGAATGATTGAATAGCATCTTTATAGCATTTTACTTGACTCCTTTGTGAAAGAACCCTTTGAGATTGAATTTTGAATCCAACTATATATCTTTTTAAAATCTTTGGACCTGTGTGATAAAGCATGATTTATTTTGTATAAGTTTTGGTTGATTCAATTCTTGTTATAAAGTGTTTCTTATGTATGTGTTGGTTGAGGGTTGAAAACCCATAGGACTAGGTCACCCTACTCCGTCCTACATCAAAAGCGAAAGAGGCAGAAAATAAGATATGGGTTTTTACTATAGCATGTCTAACGCCCCAACCTAGGTCTGTCAGGGAGCACTGCGTCTCTCCTCCTCCACCTGGACCAAACAACAGGGGGCGGGCCTTATCGGACTAATAACTAGCCCCACAAACCAACACATGTCCTTTTCAGTGTGTTTTGTCCTCACTCACACACTTCCTGAAAAAACTTCCCAGGTGGTCACCCATCCCAAGATTGCTCCAAGCCAAGCACGCTTATGGGAAAGTTCCCGAAAAGAAAGGTACACCTTGTTGATATGGGTAGTAACATCTAATCTTTTTAAGTCTTTCATCCATGGGGTATCACATTCTCCCCCACTTATAGAATGCAACGTCCTCATTGCGAATCCACATTTCCAAACCCAAGCGATGTGAATCTCATCACACTTCCGGCTGGGTGTTGGCTCTGATATCATTTGTAATGCCCCAACCTGAGTCTGTCAGGGAGCACTGCGTCGCTCCTCCTCCACCTGGACCAGACAATAGGGGGCGGGCCTTATCGGACTAATGACTGACCCCACAAACCAACGCGTGTCCTTTTTAGTGTATTTTGTCCTCACTCACACACTTCCTGAGAAAACTTCCCAGGTGGTCACCCATCCCAAGATTGCTCCAAGCTAAACACGCTTAACTATGGAGTTCTTATGGGAAAGTTCCCGAAAAAAGTTATACACCTTATTAATATGGGTAGTAACATCTAATCTTTTTAAGTCTTTCATCCACAGGGTATCACAACATGTCATTTTAATTAACCAACGATTGGAGGGACATTTGTGGTCTGATTGAGCTGATTTTTTGTCAGTAGATATAGGAGTCATAGACGCTGATTTTGAGCGGCCATATTGGTCGTACAAACACTGTAGCATCAAATATTGGGTTTGAATAGTAACCACATTTTTTGTGAAATTCTCAACTTTCCCTCTTTGATTTTAAGATCTCTTGTTGTTAGCTAAAAATAAAATTATGTACTTATTGTGATAGTTAAAAATTGTGATATTGTACCCACACTTTTATCATAGTGAAGTTTTTGAGTGGACTCTCAAGTCCTGTGGTTTTTACCCTTTAATTTGAAGGGGTTTCCACATAAAATTATGTGTCCCGTGTGATTGATACTTGTGATTATTTTTTGGTTGATTTTGTGCTGCTGAAAATATATATTTTTATACTATTGTCATATCGTAAGAACTATTTTTGTTAATGGGAGAGAAAGAACTTCCAATTGGGCTTCCGCTATTTTTCGATAAGTCTCAATTATTCCCAACACATTGGTATCAGAGCAAGGTTCAGTGTTCTTGTGTAACTATGGACGTTAACATAAATAGAATGATTCTTTTGAATGACAAAAATTATCAACTGTGGCAGGATGAATTGAAAAACTTTTATTTGTGAAGGCCTTCCATCTTCCTGTTTTGGCTACCCAAAATTCTAAATCTAAGACTAATGAGGAATGACAGTTTGAACATTTGCAGGTGTGTGGTTTTATTAGGCAGATCATTGAAAAAAATGTTTATAATAACATTGATTAAAAGATATATGCATGTACCATGTGGAACAAACTTTAAAACTTATAAGCTTCAAAGACCGGCAATAATAAGTTATTCTTGCTTAAAAGGATAATGCAACTGAAATATAAAGAAGGGACATCTATGGTTGATCACCTGAATGAATTTTAAGGAGTTATGAATTAGTTACTTTGTAACGATCCCAAAAATATATATATATATATGATTATGGTAGAAATCTTTAAAAAAATATTATTATTATTAAATTATTAATTAATTAAAATAAACAAATAAATATAATATATAATAATATTATATATATATATATATATATATGTATGATAAGGATGCAAATGCATCCTTATCAATTCAGATTCAATTGAATATGATGAAGATGCAGCCCCTAACCTGCAAGCCTCTCTCCTATCCATTCGTCTCTCTCTTCCTTATCTTATAATATATATTATATTATAATTCTTTTCTTAATCTTTATGAAATTTATAAAATTACGAAAATATATTTATTCCAAAATCTCTATAGGAGATTTTTAATTCATTTTTCATAGAAAAATTCAAAGAAGGAATTGAAAAATAAGTGAGGAAAAAGATTTAGTGGGAGACGGAGAATTTTTACATACTTAAAATTCTTACTCTTCCACTCTTTCCCAACTCACTTTCGGAATTCGTTATATTTTTGAGTCCGAGGAACAAATCAAAGGTAAGTGTGGCATGAGCTTATTTTATTACATAAATGAGCAATAATGAAATTTTAAGATGTTATAATTATTACTATAGCGCCCCGAACCCGGTGGGGCCTGGAGTGCTATTATTCCATACATATATATCTTTGATACCACAACTGTAAATAGTTGGAGAATTATAACAATTAAATAATAAAGGAAAATAGAGAAAAATATTTTTCCAATGGAGCTTAGTAGGGTCTCATCGACGAACGCAAAATATTCGTCGACGAATGGCCTTATTGGGAACGTCGACGAGGACACGTGTCTCGTCGACGAAGAGATACCGAGAGCAGGTTTCAGGACATTCAGGCTCGTCGACGAACCTACAACCTTCGTCGACGAACTCCCTTTTTGGTCTCGTCGATGAGGTGACGTGTATCATCGATGAAACCATGTATTCAAAGGTGTATAAATAAGCTCAAATTGAGATTTTAGCGAGCAACCTGCATGCAAAACCCTCTCTCTCTCTAGAATCCGTCTCCTTCACCTTCTCTCTACGATTTCGGCTTCAATTCTTATCGGTTTGACGGTCGAAAGCCGTCACGTTACTCCTCGAAAGATTCTCTACAATATTGCCAGATTAGAATTTTGATTTGGAATATTTGGGCATCATCCCAAAATCTAGATAAGTTTGTTATTTTAAGTTTTATAAGTTGTTGGGTATTTATGGACTGAGGGGAATGTGTTGGAAGGTATTATATTGGTATTTGTTGATTTGTTGGGGAAATGTAAATTTCAGAGTGTTGAGTTGGGAACACACAGGAGTAGGTTTGGTTAGATTTGTGGGCTTCTCAGTAAGCCACATAAAGGGATAAATTAAGTCAGCATTTTTCATGAAATTATTTATTAATATACAACATTTATATTCATAAATTACGTATGATATAGTATAGTGTAGACACCCCATTTTTACCCAGGCCCAATATATGTATTACTATTATTATTATTATTGTTATTATTATTATTATTATTATTATTATTATTTTATTTATTCTTATTATTATTATTATTTTCTTTATTATTATTATTTTTTTTATTACTTTTTATTTTATTATTATTATCATTAGTATTATATTTATTTTATTTATTATGTTATTATTCTTATTATTATTTATTATTTTATTATTTATCATTATTATCATTATTTTTACCTTAGTATTATTATTATTATTATTATTATTATTACCATATTAATAATTATTTTCATATATATTATTTCCAAAAGAAAAAAATACCATAAACCAAAAAGGAAAGGGGAGATTTAGGGTTTCTAATTTTTTCTCATAAAAAGCTTTTTCTTCTCTTCAAAAAAAGGGGGGGGCGCACAGTGAAAAAAAAAAAAAGAGGAGATCCGTTTCTGCTCTCTGTCTCTCCCACACCACCAGCCGAGCCCCCTCTCCTTCACTTTCGCCGCTGCACACACTCCAGCCGGGGGTCTTCCTCTTCCTCTTCTTCTTCTTCTTCTTCATCCCTCTGCCCTCTGCCACTCTCTCCAACACAGCCAGACCCTCTCCTCCGGCCACCAACGCCCCGCAGCATCACTGCCTCCAGCCGTACCTACTACAGCAACCGAGCGCAGCGCAGCCGGGGGCGCTGCACTGCAAAGAAAATTTTTTTTTTCTTTTTCCGCTTCTTCTTCTTCTTCTAGCTTCTATCTCCAGCAAGCATCGACACTCAAACCTCAATCTTCCAACCATCTCCGGCGACCAACAGCCAGCCCGAGTACCAGCAGGTCCTCTAGCCTGCAGTCACGGCCCTCTACCTCTCGGCCACACGACAGCAACGGCCACAGCTCCTTCCATCATCCACGGCCACCACAGGACCACCCAGCTGCTGCCGCCGTCCTCTCTCCCAACTCCAGCCTACCATTCAGCCACTGAGAGCACCAGAAGCTGAGCCATCCTCTGCTCCTCCTCTCCGCCAGCAGATCCTACAGCAGAAGCACCCAACCTCCATTGCTGCCGTGAAGACCCGAGCACAGGTACCTCCGGCCGCCACTCCACCGCCTACATCAGCCTTCCCTCCACAGCTCTCCTTCTCTCGGCCACCACAGAAGTCACACGGCCCCCCACTCCCTCTGTAAGTTCCCTTGTAAACACCCACACACACACCCAGAACACGCACGCACTCACACCCTGCACACACTTACTCTGCTGCACACACTGCTGTACACCGGACACACACAAATATATATTTATTTTAGTGCTATTGTTAATATATACATACATACATATATATATATATATATATATTTTTTTTATATTGACTCTACTCTATCAGTATTGTTATTTGTGTATTATTGTTAATAATATTTATATATTATTAGTATTAGTATTATTATCATGTGAATATTATTATGAATAATTTTGTTATATTATTTATATATTACCATCAATAATATTATTATACGCTTGTATATCATTTTTAATGCTGTCATTATATGGGTTGTATTGTTATTATTTTAGTGTTATGGCCATATTGTTTATGTATTAGTATTAGTAACATTATTATATAGTTGGTTTATTAATATTAGCGTTATTACTATATTAATTATATTAGTATTAGTATTAGTATTACGTAGTTTGTACATGATTATTAATTACATGATTGCGTTATTTCTTATATTACTGGTTTGTATATTACTATTAGTAAAATTACGGTATGGTTTGGATGTTATTATTATATTAATTATCATATTGATTTTATTAGTATTAATGTTCTATTGTTCGCATATGGTTGGTATCATTATTATGTAGATTGTTTTATTATTGTTATATGCTATTATTGGGTTTATTATGTAGATTGTTTCATTATTATGTTTAGGTTTATATAGTTGATTTGCATATTTTGTATTTTGGTTACGGTTAGCATGTTGATATATCTAGTAATATTGTATTTAGTATTTTAGTGTAATTAGCATGTTAGTTTTAAGGTATGTTCAATATTATAATGGATGTTACATATTATATATTTATTGCTATCATATTTGTAGTATTTTAATGTACACAATATCATTTATCTTGGTAACCTTGGTATTTTGAGGTTATGTTATTATATTGTATATTAGGGTATATTTAAAATTGCTGCCTTATTACTATATATTCTTAACATTGTATATCTTGTTTGGATTTATTGTATTCTCATACTTTGATTTATTGTATCTTGATGTACTTTTAGGGTTGGAATTGCTTCCATATAAATTATGTACTTAGGGTTTTTGGTCATTATCGTACTCACTCTGTATTAAATATTTGTGTAGTTAGGGTCGTGTATTAATTTTGGCAACCATTTTGTATTTATTATTTTCAGCAATACCTTGTTTCCATAATTTCATTATTTCTTTACTTGTGTATAGGTTTCCATGTTTTAATTTGAAATTTGGTTTATCTCTTTTACCAATTATTTCCATATGGGTGTAAAGGTATTTATAGGACATTAGAGGTGTGTACCGTTAGGAAGATTATTATTATTACCTTTTATTTATAGTGTATTATTATTATTATCATGTGTGAAATTATTATGTTACCATTATGATATTTAGAATATGTATTTATTGTTAATATGTGCTTATTAATATTATTTATTATTGTTATTACGGGATTCCTACTATTAATATTAATACTATTATTATTATTATCATTAGTACCATTATTATTATTTTTACTATTGGTATTTATTATTATTATTATTATTGTTATTATTATGTTCATTATTATGTTCATTATTATAATGATTATTATTATTTTATTTTATTATACATATTTTTTTTTTTTATTTAAATATTTTTGATTTTTATAATCCCTATGATTTTAATGCGGGGATATGAGCCTTCGGGCTTCACGTACCTTAAGCTCTGAGGGAATATATTTATTTATTTATTTTTCATATGTAATTATAAATTCATAAAAAGGAGTAATTTAAAAACTTATTAGATTAACTTAGGGATAATTTTAAATTAATTAGGTACTGTTCGTAAGAACGGGCGCGCAGGGGGTGCTCGTACCTTCCCCTCGCGTAACCGAACTCCCGACCCCAGCTCTGGTAATGTAGACCCGTTCTACCCTTAACGGGGTAGTACTCACGTGTTCTAACCACACTAAAGGTTAGTGGCGACTCCGACATTTCATGTTTTTCCATGAAAATATTAAAATGATTTTTAGTTCGCCGCCCGGGGCACATGCGCTCCTGGGACGCCGCGACATATAGTATTTGAGAATACTGTTGTTGAACAAGAAAATAGATTTAATACATTTTATCATAAAATATGATTTTAGATCAGATTTTATGTTTAGAATATTACTCTCATTTGTGTTGCAAGAGTATAAAATTCCATGAAAATTATGTTATACCAGAATATTATGATTTTTCAAAATAAGCATGTTATAACAGTTTTCAGAAAAACCATAAGAATAGTACAGGAACTATGGTTTGAGAATATTATGTTAAACAGTATAGAAATTTCATGTTCAGTATGTTATGATATAGTTGACGCAGATGCTGTGATTTATAACTGACACAGATGCTGTGATTTATAGTCGGCGTAGATGTCATGATTTACAGTCGGCGCAGATGCCGTAATTATGCATGTTATGTCAGAAATCAGGAAAATATTATCATCTCATATATTACTTTGAAATATGAATCAACTATGTATCGGTACTATGAAATGTACTATATGTTATTAAAACCAGGATGACTTAGTTTAGATTTTCAGAGCACGGTACCATAGCTTTCAGATCAATTTCAAGTTCAAGTACAAGTTCATGTTAGTGCTACCACACATCTGAGATAGAGTGTGGGAGAAGGTAGTCGATGTGGTTTCAATGTAGTGCAGGTGTCCCCTTGACAATCCGGACTAGGTGGGGCAAGCCCATTGTACTTACAGACTCATGTTTGACTTAGCCTGGTCGGCCAGCCATTGCTAGGTCCCCCTACGGGCCGCATAACCCAGTCATGTGGGGGTAATACATGACATCAGCTAACTATCCATCCTGGGTAATATATTAGTATTATACAGTTATAGAAGATGATTTACATGTTATAAAAATTTAGTATGATATACTATGTTACGACGAATCATGTTTTATTCAGAAATTATATAGTTTGTTTTACCGGATATATTACGTACAATTCATGTTTATAACACGATATTACTCTTGTTGCCACACACTGATATTAGTTTATATCCCTTACTGAGAGGTGTCTCACCTCAGCATTACAAACATTTCAAGAAATCCAGGTAGAAGGGCGGATAGAGCTCCGCAGCAGTAGAGGTTGAACTACCCTGTCAGAAGGTTAAGTAGACGAGCTAGGGTTAGATTGGTTTTTGGGTTATGACCCTAGGATACTTTGTGGACTTTTTGTGGATGTTTGTATATATATGACAAATTCAGTGGAACTCTGGTATTGTGTCTGGTGTTGTATGACATGTATGTAATTTATGTTTTCCGCTGCTTAGGTATCAGAGGTATATGACAGGTATATCCCTGGTACCCATGGGTTTGGGTTGATCATGACTATATCAATTTAGCAGGATATTAGAGTTATTATGAATGTTCTTATGTAGAAAAAGAAAGAATAAAAAATATATAAATATATGTATATAGTAAAAATAGGCAGGTCGTTACAGTTTGGTATCAGAGCCTAGGTTGCTAGGTTCTGTAGACTCTAAAGAGCAGCAAAAACAATGGCAGAGTATAGGAAAAAGGAATTGAAGTTTTGTTCTACAGTCTAGAGGTAGGACTTTCGTGGTGGTTTCTGTGTCTTTTATGGGGTGACGATTTCAGGAAAGTCATAGTAAACTATTGTCGGATTGTGTTTCTAAAGTGTAGAACCGAATCTTGATTTAAGATAAGGATGTCAAGATAGTGGTTAGATACGTAAATTATAAGGATAGGGTCCCTAAGCTATGTTTATTTTCTTTTCCAGGATGGACCTTGGGGGTGGCAATGCTCATGCGAGCGGTAGTGAGGGTGCAGGACCCTCAGGTGTAGGCGGAGGTAATTCAGACGCGGTATTATGCAGTGTAGCTCAGTAAGTCATGGCTGAGATTGCACGGAGCTCTAGGGAGGCCCGTTTGTAGGCCACAGGTGTGACGACCTGCTTAATTTCCCCATATATAAATATTTTTTGAAATATGATATCACAAATCCCAACATAGCAGATCATAATCCACCTGTACTCGTGGGTACCAAGGATACATCAGAACACATAACGGAAGCCTAAGCAGCAGGAAACATACAATCACAATATTATAAATACAAAAACTTCCATCACATTACCATAAATACCAAAGTTACTATAACCACTGTATTTCAGTATATACATCCCAAAACAAAATCTAGGGACATTTCCCACAAAAATCCAACTGCCCCTACTAACACTTACCCTTCTAAGAGGGCAGACAACTAGCTATAGATCAGCGGGGCTTTTCCCGCTCTCCAATCTGGGGCTCCTAAAAAGTTTATAAAATTTTTGGGGTGAGACACCTCTCAGTAAGGGAAATAAACTAATATCAGTGTGTGGCAACATGAGTATTTCATGTTATACATATACCATACAGAACATATTCAGTAACTGTGTTGTCAAATATGGGAAAACATATATATCATCAAACATGGCAAAACATACTGCATTTTCATAAACATATTTCATCTTATATAATAATAATACAAAAACATTCCTGGTAGGTTAGTTGGATGTTATCATGTATTACCCCCATATAACTGGGTTGTGTGGCCCAAAGGCGAGACCTGACAATGGTTGGCCGACCACTGCCAAGTCAAAAGTATAGTCTGTAAGTCTGATGGGTCTGCCAGACCTGGTCCGTACACCAGGGGTGCTCACACACTTCTTAAAAACCACATTGACCATCCAATCTCACACCACTCCGTACAGTGGCATTAACACAGATATCATGATCACAAAGACCATGGACACATAGCAACGGTACCGTGCAAGTGCTAGCCTAAACCAAGCCAACCAGGTTCTGATATCATATAACATATACTAAAACTGTGATACGTGGATATTTCATATCATTAATTATCAAATCAATCATATCATTTTGCATATATATGTATATCATGAAAAATCATCGGCCCATACGCCGGTATTACACATTTTATCATAGTTCCGCCCGTACGCTGGCAAATCATAACACAACCCGTTCGCTGGAAAATCACATCCATAGCTCGGCCCGTATGCCAGAAAATCATATCATAGTTCAACCCATACGCCGGCAAATCACATCTATAGCACGGCCTGTACGCCGGCAAAATATATCCATAGCTCAGCCCATACGCTGGCAAATCATACACATAGCACGACCCGTACGCCGGAAAACATATAAAAATCTCAGCCCGTACGCCGGTTTTCCATTATAAAAATCCGTATCATTAACACATTCCCAGAAACAGTATTTCAAAGTAATTTCTACTCATGTCATACCAAACAGGTTTTTCGTATATTCAACATACCATCATTTTAACAGTATTCTCCCAAATATAAATCATATACATGGACATATTTACTTTTCTAAAATCAAATGTTATATATACATACATTTTCTTAAAAAGAACTAACTTAGTTTATCCCCTTATCTGATTCCTGAAAAGCCCCTAAGAAAATCTGTCTCGCACCTGCAGGGTTCCCAACTCAACACCCTGGAAACAACATTCCCTATAACTAAAATTCAGTATTTCTATGCGTATAACACTTTCTACAACTATCAAAAATCCAAATATTGAGTAGAACCCCCTACCCTGGATTTGGGATGGTTTTCACTTCAGCCCCACCGATGATTCGCTCCGGCAGACTTGCAAAGAACTTTCCCAGGAGCATCGTGGTGGCTTCAGATCGTCGATCTGGCGAAGATCCGGCTCGAAATTGAAGAGAGAAGGAGGAAGGTCCAAAGGGTAGGAGAGAGAGAAGCTCTGCACAAAAAATTTCGTCCAAAAATGAACTTTAGGCCTATTTAAACTGTGGCCTTCGTCAACGAACCATGTCATCTCGTCGACAAGGTCAATACAAAATTCGTCGATGAACTCTCCCCTTCGTCGATGAAATTCAGAAACCCCAAAATCATCCCCTCGATATATCCCCGTCAACGAGCCACGTCACCTTGTCGACGAGTCCTATAGAAAATTCGTCGACGAACTCCAACCCTCGTCAATGAGCTACTATTATACCCTCGCGAAGGGTTCATCGACGAAGTCTACTGATCGTGCTATGATGTGATTTGCCAGCGTACGAGTTGTGCTATGATATGTTTGCCGGCGTACGGTGTAAGAACCCGGAAAATATAAAAAGGAATTTCTGCAGATTTCGTCGACGAAATTCAGAGGTTCATCGACGAAGAGAAGCCGAGAGGTCTGGAAAAGTTTAAATATTAGACTTCATCGACGAGGCTGCCGAACATCCGTGACGAAATCCTTGACTTTTCGTCGACGAAAACAAGATGGGTCAAAGGGGGTATAAAAGGAAAATTACTTTTCTTCTTCATTAAGTTTCTCTACTCTCTCTCTCTCTCTCTCTCTAGATTTCCTGGCCGGTCGTTAATAGAATCAGAAATCCGAGGTTACCACGAGGATCATGGAGGGATTCTCTACAACTTCTGTGGATCGGAATCTCGGTTCGAGCATTTTCGGGTTTCGGGCCAAAATCGAGGTAAGGCTCGGTTTTCATTTCTGATTCTATATATGTGTAGTAGTATGGATTATAAGCATGTTTAGTATTGTGGTTTGTAGATTTTGGAGTCTCGGTTTGTAGTTTTGAGGGCCGTAGAGTTCGTGATTTGGTTTCGGGTTGAGGTAAGGGGATTCCGTTTATATCAATTCATTTTCGAAATCAGGATCGGTAAGCCTGTAGGCTACGATCGTATGTATGTTTTGACTACTTATTTGG
The DNA here is from genome assembly GCF_029873635.1 of Malania oleifera. Taxonomy (NCBI): domain Eukaryota; kingdom Viridiplantae; phylum Streptophyta; class Magnoliopsida; order Santalales; family Ximeniaceae; genus Malania; species Malania oleifera. Next base: position 80,533,000 of record NC_080428.1, on the reverse strand, counting down.
AGAAATCTATCGAGTGAAAACATGGGATTTTCGGATTATAGTTTTCGAGAAAATTGGGGATTTTGGGTATCATCTCTTATTTGATTGGAAAACCGTTTATGTTATTTAAATTGTATTATTGAGGTGACCATAATCCATATTTGCATAAACTGTATACTTGAAATTGTAAACAATATGATTTTCCATAAACCAAATAAGTGCAGTATGTGTGTATGTTTGTATGTTGTTCCAGGTATTTGTGAAAAACAGTTATATGGCGACTTATTACCGTACACTGAAATGTATAGGGACGTGAGTTCCAAAGTGATTCCAGGTTTTGTGAAAATCAGCTAGGGGCGGCTAACTACCGTACATCGAAACGGCTAGGGGCAATTAACTACCGTACGCTATAACAGCTAAGGGCGGCTAACTACCGTACGCTGTGCCTTGTAACGGCTAACTACCATGGGCAAGAGTGGCTGGCTCTATATCCGGGGTGCAAAATATCACCAGTATGATTCGGCTGGTCACCGAATGTAGCAACGGACCATAGTGGGCCTAGGTTGACGTAGCGTAGTTTGCACATGGTAACGTAATTGGGGTTAGACCAGGTGACCTTATGTAGCAATGGATTCACTAGTGGGCCTGAGTCGGAGACCTTCATAGTTTAATGTGTTGGAACGTAACTGTTGTGAGACTAGGTGACTTGTGCAGCTGTGAGTAGTGTGACGACACTGACCATATGTATGTATGTATGTGTTTGAGTATCGTATGAACTGGAATGGTTTTGTGAAAATACTGGAACTATATGGAATTGTATGGGAATGTATGGAACTTGTTTTGAAACTGTACATATGTGTTTCAAACTGTATCGTATGTATGTGTTATGAAGTATGAAAATGACACTGGTATGCCACACACTGATATAACCTGTTTTCTCCCTTTCTGAGAGGTGTCTCACCCCGAATATATATTCAAATGTTTTTTAGGTCCTTCGGGTACCCGAAACTAGCATACTAGCATCCTAGCATCCGGAAGCGGGGGGTGTGTTTAGCTACTGTTAGTACCTGATAGGTACGAATTTTGTAACCGGGTTGTCCTGATGGATTTTGTAGACACCCGTGGTATGTATGGTATTTGTAGGTATGTTTAACCCTGTATGGTATAGACTCTGGTATGATACAGTTTGATGTAAAGAAAGACCGTATTCCGCTGCGTATATTGATGAGTATGGACATGTATTGTATGTATGTATATAGGGCATCCGTTACCCCACGGGGTCGGACCCTCTTGTATATGGTATCATGTATGTTTTATATTGATACAAAGATAGGTTAGGTTACTTAATTCACCTCTGGGTCCCATTTCAGGGTTTGGGGCGTGACATACGGGTCGTGCTATGATGTGATTTGCCAGCGTACGGGCTGTGCTATGTGTTGCCGACGTACAAGCCGAGCTTTGATAAAATGTGTAATACTAGCGTACGGGCCGATGATTTTCATGATACACGTATATATGCAAAAATAATATGATTGATGTGAAAATAAATGATATGAGATATCTATGTATCACGGTTTTAGTATATGTTATATGATATCAGAACTTGGTTGGCTTGGTCTAGGCTAGCACTTGCACGGTATCGTTGCTATGTGTCCATGGTCTTCGTGATCATGATATTTGTGCTAACACCGCTGTATGGAGTGGTGTGAGATTGGATGGTCGATGTGGTTATATTCAAGAAATGTGCTGTTATCGCCCATGGTGTATGGACCAGGTCAGGCAGACTCATCGAACTTACAAACTAGACTATTGACTTGGCAGTGGTCGGCCAACCATTGTCAGGTCCCGCCTTCAGGCCACACAACCCAGTTATATGGGGGTAATACATGACAACAACCAGCTAACCTACCAGGGATGTTTTTATGTTATTGTTATTATGATATAAGATGAGAAATGTTATGGAAATGCCATATGTTCTGCCATGTCTGCCATGTTTTGATATATATATATATATATATATATATATATGTTTTCCCAAATTTGATAAAACAGTACTAAACATATTATGTATGGTATATGTAGAACACGAATTACTCATGTTGCCACACACTAGTATTAGTTTATTTCCCTTACTGAGAGGTGTCTCACCCCTAAATCTTATGAATTTTTCAGGAGCCCCAGATAGGAGAGCGGGACAAGCCCCGCTGATCTAGAATAGTTGTTTGCCCTTTTTGAAGGGTAAGTTTTTGGTAGGGACAGTTAGGTTTTGTGGGAATTGTCCCTAGATTTCATTTTTGGGATGTATATATGGAAGTACAGCGATTGTAGTAACTCTGGTATATTGTGATGTATGACATGATGGTATGTATATGATATGTGCTTTCTGCTGCTTAGGCTTCTACTATATTTTTTGATATATCCTTGGTACCCACGGGTCCAGGTGGATGGTGACCTGCTGAGCTGGAATGTGTGGTAATGATTTTATTATTATGAAAAAAAAAAAAAGGAAAATTGAGCAGGTCGTGACACCAAGGGTCTATAAATAGGATATTTTGGTTACTTCTTCATTAAAAAAGCAAAATTTTTTTTCTCTCTCTCTAGAATTAGCGTGGATCCTCTCTCTCTCTCTCTCTCTCTCTCTCTCTCTCTCTCTCTCTCTCTCTCCGTCTCTCTCTCTCTCTCTCTCTCTCTCTCCGTTCGTTCATTGTTTGTTGGCCATTTCAACGATCGGAAGTTACAGCGAGCATCGGGGAGCAAATATCTACTAATCTAGCGGAGCATATTCTATGTTTCAAGAAAAACTAAGGCTTGATTTTCGAGTTTCACGGGTTGTTTTCAAGAAATAGGTAAGGGGATTTGTTTACATAAGTTGTTTTAGAAAACTAAACCTATAGAACTATAGCCTATGTTTATACGTAGGTTATGACTGCTTATTTGAAAAATTCTACTCGGTAAAATTACTAGTTTTACGGTTTTACGATTTCGTTAAAAACTAGGGATTTGGCATATGATCTCCAAACTTCTCAAACTTTCTTATTTGCTTTAAACTTAAAGTAGGAGATGCTTGAAATCCTTGTGTTCCATTTAAATGATATTTTATGAGCCATATACCATGTATAGCATATTTTGACCAAATGAGTGTGGCATGTGACATGAAATGGTATTATATTGAATTGAAAAGTGTATTTATGAAATATGGGAACTCGAGTTCCAAATGATTATTAGGAAATACAGAAAAGAGATGCCTATTAGATACCAAGCACTAAGTTTGTAAGGGTTAAACCGAGAGGATGAGTGTCGATTTATACCACAAAAAGAATGAATGTATGAAAGATAAAATGAATGAAAGAATGAAAGTATGAAAGAATGAATAAATGAGATTGTGAAAGATACTGGAATTGCATAGATGATTTATGAAATTAAAACAGGTTAATATGCTTTTATTATAAATAGTATATATGATGTTGGAATCGTCTTTAAAAGCTTATTATTAGTAAGCGTGGTACCGTTGCTAGAACAGAGAGATACAGTGCACCACACACTAGTTTTTTTTAGTGTGGGTATCTATGTAGTCAATTTTGTACGAAGGGCCACTGGTTGATCATGGATTCGGTTGCTGATGGCCAAATTGAACTGGGGAGAGAACATGATGCCTGACGATGCCTGCACGAACAGGGCTAGATCAGAGCTTTATTATCGCACAACCCTTGCCATGGGGAAAGTTACTGGCATAGTTATGATGTTTCAAAGCTGGGATGAGTTTTATATACATATTTATGATTTAAAATCTAAACTAAGTAAAGTCACAGGTTTGAGTACTGAGCAGAGAGATTGTACAGTGTATGAGCCTGTACCCTACCCTAACCTCGGGAACTCTCGCTTGTAATGATGTTGAATTATCTATTACAGGAATTATATATATATATATATATATATATATATATATATATATATATATCTCCTATATTACAGGATTAAGAATGTCTTAAATGTTTAACTGCTTCTACTGAAATAAACTTATGTTGTCATACACTGATGTAATATTATCCTTCTTACTGAGAAGTATCTCACCCCAACATACAACTTTTGTCTTAGGTTCTGCAGGAAACTAGTCCTAGATTTCTAAAGGGACTTGGAGCGTAGTTTGTCGTTAGTCTACGTAAGTTTTGTATATGTACTGGACTTGGTTCAGAATGTCTTTTGGGAATGTAAGGACAGATTATGTTTTAAGTATGTAGGGATGTATGTAAGAAACAGTTAGATACTTTGGTAGTCTATTATAATATGTATGAAAGTTTATATTTTCCGCAATGTATAAAAATACAAATCAGTATGATACACCCGTATGTCCCTGTTTAGGGCAGGTAGTTTATGTGTGTTATTAGAGATATGTAGGTTATGTATGAATAGTAGCACTCTGGGCCACCCAGAGGGTTGGGGCGTTACACCATCATATTCATAATTCTGTATAAAACCTGTCATATCATAACTTGGTATAAAACCGTATCTTTCACTGTATAATACCATAAAAACCATCAGGTTTAATTATGCAATACTAATAAGCATTCTCATGCCACACGATTTGAGTGATGTATCATACTATAGTAAACTACCCGGAAAAATACATTTTACTGAAAATAAAGGTATAATTATATCTAAGGTTTAATTTAACTCAAACTATATGATTTATAAGAAAAAGGAGATGATTACCCTACTCACTTTAGTTTTCTCATATACGTATATAATACCAAAACCCTCATTTTCATACACCTAATAAATTCAAAAACTATACATAATATACCTCTATCCATATACTTTAGTTTAATTGGTTCACATTTAAAAAATAATTGACATAATCTAATCTCCTTATCTATTCCTGAAAATTTGCCTACAACATTAGGAGGAAACCCTAGCTTTTCCTTAAACTTACCGATAAATGAGGACTGGCAAGCTGGGAGGAGAGAGAGAGAGAGAGAGAGAGCTGGAAAGTACGTGCGGAGAGGTCTTGGGTTAGTGAGAGAGTGAGAGAGTGAAACCTTAATTTGGAGAGAGAGAGAGAGGATTATGCAAAATGAAATAAAAATATTAGGTTTCCTTTTATAGACCCCTTGGCCCGTAGGAAACCGTCGACGATTTTCCTGAAACTGTCAACGGTTTGGTCACTTACCAAACCAATTTTCCCTTGTTCTTATATAAAAACTCTCAGTTGTTTGAAATCGTTGATGGTTTCCCTAAGATTTTAGAAACCATTGATGGTTTGGTCTCAAACCAAACCGTTGCCCCACTAAAACACCAACAGTTTTCCCAAGATTCCTCAAACCGTCGACGGTTTGGTCTTTGTACCAAACTGTTTCCTTTTTTTTCTTTTTCTTTTCTTGGTTCGTGTTCCTACAATTACTTATAATGATGGGATTATTATGATATTGTTTTTACTACATATATTATAAGTATATGTTTTAAGAACCCTAATGACTCGAAGGTTGTGGATGCTCGGTATTGTAGCTACAGATGAGTATGAGTGCAACCGCACTGTTGTGTAAGTTTTGGTGGGTGATACACTGATAGTGGAATTGTATTGAGTATGAGTATGAATGCATACCTGCTTCTAGACTAGGATGTGATAGAAAAATCGCACTTACAGACATGTTACAATTTGATTTAATTTGATCGGCCAACCAGTTAAGTCCAGTCTTTGGACCGCACAATTCGATCATAGGGGTAAACATGACACCTATATGTCAAAAAGAGTTTTTTTATACATATTTATATATTTATGTGATTAGGATCATTTAATAGGCCTAAATGATGAATTCCAGTTGTTTAAATGTGGTTTTAACAGTTAAATTATTATATTAATGTTAATAAAGTAACGGTAAAGAACAAGTATCTATTACTCCGAATTGACAACCTATTTGATTAGCTTTAAGGTATGCAAATTTTCTCTAAAATCAATCTGCTATCTGGATATCATCAGGTGAAGGTTAGATCAAATGATGTATCGAAGACTGCTTTTCGAACTTGATACGGCCATTACGAGTTCTTGGTTATGCCGTTCGGGTTAATGAATGCTCCAGAAGTATTCATGGATCTAATGAATAGAGTATTCCATGAGTACTTAGAATAGTTTGTTATCGTGTTCATAAATGATATTCCGGTCTACTCAAGGAGCCCTGAGGAGCATGAAGCTCATCTAAGACTAGTACTTCAGGTGCTCAAGGAAAAGAAGTTATTTGCTAAGCTTAAGAAATGTGAATTCTAGCTAGTGCAAGTTGCATTTCTGGGTCATGTGGTATCCAAGGAAGGGATTTTAGTGGACCTGAGTAAAGTAGAGGTTGTTGTTGACTGAACAAGGCCGAAGAAAGTGCAGGAAGTCATAAGTTTCCTAGGTCTTGTCGGATACTACCGCTGATTTTTCGAGGGGTTCTCTAGATTATCAGGGTCTTTGACACGACTCACGAGGAAGAATGTAAAGTTTGACTAGATCGAAGAATGCGAGCAGAGCTTCTAGGGGTTGAAGTAGCGTCTAGTCACTACCCCAGTGTTGACCCTTCCAACAAGTGAGAGTGGATTTATAATTTCTAGTGACACGTCGCATAAAGGATTTGGTTGTGCTCTAATGCAGCAGGGGAGAGTCATTGCGTATGTGTCTCTCCAGTTGAAAGAGTACGAAAAGAACTATCCTACGCACGACTTGGAACTAGCAGCAGTTGTGTTTGCGTTAAAGATTTGGGGACACTACCTTTATGGTGTAAGGTGTTAAATCTTTACTGACCATAAAAGTCTCAAGTACTTCTTCACCCAGAAGGAGTTGAATATGAGGTAGCGCAGATGGCTCAAGTTGATAAAGGATTACGACTGCACCATTAGTTATCACCCAGGAAAGGCGAACATGGTAGCCAATGCGTTAAGTAGAAAATATAAGGGTACGTCAGCCTCGGCAATTATAGGTTCCCATCAGATCATGATGGACCTAGAGAGGTTGGGTGTAGAGTTGGTAGAAGGGAATCATCAGGCATTCATTTCTAGTCTGGTGGTTCAACCGACTTTACGAGAGAGAATCAGAACAGCTCAGCTAAAAGATGCAGAGTTGATGGAGATTGTAGAGAAGATATAGGATGAGCATCACACAGACTTTAATGTTTCTGAGGATGGAGTTCTTAGATTTCATACTCGATTGTGTGTACCAGAAGACGCAGAGATAAAGAGGACGATTTTGGGGGAAGCTCACCGCTCTCTCTATAATGTTCACCCAGGTAGCACAAAGATGTGTAACGCCCTGACCCCCTAAGTGGGTTGGAGTACTACTAATCTATTCATTTACCTGATAATCCACATTTTAATATCATTTATGCAGTGGAAAACATATCCATAATCTTCCAACAAATATAATACCAAAGTTTTCTAAATTTATCTACCAACCATAATAAATTAATCATCCACCTGCGCTCAAATATATACATATCTCCAAAACATTATCCACAAATACCAGTATTCACAACTCCAGCATGTTTCACAATCATTCATAAAATCTAGAAGACTTAAAACATAAAATATACATCTCAAAATTAACATAAAAATATACATTTTTCTCTTTCTATTTCCTAAAAATGCTATAAAACCTCAAGCTCTCTAAGCTCGATCTCGAGAAAATCCTGAAAAAGATAAATTCATACTTGGATGAGACACATCTTAGTAAGGGAAGAAACAATATATTAAAACAGTGTGTGGCTAACATGAGTTTATATAATAACATAATATTTAACATTTGAAAATCGTTAACATAATTTCTAAAATCATTCTCTGAACCTAATTAATCAAATGCAAAAGATTTAACCAACGAGATAACCCAAGGATAGGGATGATTACCCGTCCATACAAGTAGCATCCCTCTGCTCTGATACATTTGCCAACCTTCGGGTCACAATTGAAGCATATTAGGGCACTCACCTTACTCAGTAAGTCCTCAAGTATTAGATTGATTTCGTACTCACACAGTTCAAACAAAGGTTTACCAACAAAGACCCCAAGGATAGGAAAATATGCCCGCCCATACAAGTAGGTTCCCTCTGCCCCAATACGTTATGCAGCTACTGCCACATCTGAAGTTATTAGAGCACTCGCCTTTCTTAGTAAACCCTCAAGCAAAGAGTATACCCCGCCTAATCATAATATGTTCTACGAGCATAAATACTTCTAATATCATAATACATTATTCTTTCTGTCATTATTCAACCATTCACCTATGTTCATGTTCATAATTTTAACATTTCATTTCATTTCACTTTAAGTGACTCTTTCCCATTTTACATTGTTTCACACTTCATTTTTGTTTCATTCATTTCCATTTTCATTTCATTTCATTACATACCTAGTATCTTTCAGCTGTTTTACCCAACATCTTTCAACTATTTTACCTAACATATTTCAGCTGTTTTACCGTGAATTTTTCAGCTATTTTACCCTACATTTTTCAGTTGTTTTACCCAGCATCTTTCAACTGTTTATATGGTTGCATTAACACACACAAGCAGTATAGTTCATATCATATTTCATTTTCAATGCATTACTTACTTAACCTGCATCTCATACATTTAACATATATTTGCACAAAACTTACATTTACTCGTGCCACACAATTTAGCAATAAAATTCATACACTGCATGTAAAATAAGCCAACCAACATTTAACGTTTATATACTGAAAATACATTTCATTTCTTACATAATTATCCTGAAAATATTTTCCACTTTCATCAGTTCATTGTTGCATATACGTATCTAATAAACAGCCCTAAACTTGAAAAAAAATAATTTAAATGGTTGACATTTTAAACTCATACCAAAACATATACACATACATATAACATAATTTTATTTTTCATTAAATTCATAAAAATTATGCCTTAATATATATTTTCCCCTTATCTGGTTTCTTGAACTACGCCAACAAGGACCCCGAAAAATACCTGCGGCGCTCACCTGAACCCTGAAATAAAAATCCAAGTTCCATTAAATTAACCATAAATAAAATATTATTTTAATATTTCCTAGGGTCATAAATTCCAAATAAATGGTTATACCCTCAAATATAACCAATTTACCAAATTTCCCAAATCTCACTTTCGCTTTGGAGTGGGACCTAGAAAATCCCAATTCGAAATTTATTCACCCCAAAATGACGACGATCACGACTGGGACCCCGTGGTGGTGTTTGATAGTCGATTTAACAAAAAATTTAATGAAAAATTGAGAAATTAGAAAAAAATTGTCCTACCCAATGAGTGGTGACTACGCCACTCCCACAACAAATCCGCTCCAATAGAAATATCGATGGCGGAGTTAGGAATCCAACGGCACCTTCTGTTTCCCAATCGGGACTCGTTAAGCCGATGAAATTGAGGAGAGAGAAAGACGGAGACAGAGGAGTGACTGACGCGTCTGGGGGATTTGCAAATGCCTTTGAAATTTGATTATATCTTCCTGAAGCTGAAATGCTTCAAGAAGTAATCTATATATATATATATATATATATATATATATATATATATATAAAATATTATATTATAATATAATAAATTATATTATAATATTATATTATATCATTTAATTAATAATAATATAATTTATTTTAATGAATTAATTTAATTTTTTATTTTAATTTTATTTATTTATTTATTTATTATTTTTATTTATTTATTTATTTTATTTAATACTAATTAATTAATTAATAATTACTCTTAACTTTTTTTTCATACTATTTTTTTTATTTGTTTATTTATTACATTAATTTAATGATGTTTAACTAATTAATTGATTAATAATTTTAATTTAATTAATTTAAAAAAAAAAAATTTCCGGGTTAGTAAATATAGACACTTACGAGAATCATTATGGTGGAGTAGCATGAAGAGGAATATTGCCAGATTTGTGGGACAATACTTGACATGTCAGCAGGTGAAGGTAGAACACCAGAGGCCAGTGGGACCACTTCAACCACTGGACATCCCTATGTGGAAATGGGAGCATATCTCGATGGATTTTGTATCGAGATTGCCTTCAGCGGTGCATAGGCAGAATGCCATATAGGTAGTTGTTGACAGATTGACGAAGACTGCCCATTTCATTCCGATTAGAACTAATTACTCCATGGATAAGTTGACAAAAATCTATGTTCAAGAGATAGTCAAAATGCATAGCGTGCCCGTGTCCATCGTTTCAAATCGGGATCCACGGTTCACTTCCCGATTATGGTAGAGTTTGCAGAGAGCGTTGGGTTCTCAACTAACTTTCTGTACTACATTTCACCATTAGATGGATGGACAGTTCGAACGAACCATTCAAATTCTCGAGGATATGCTACGAGCATGTGTTTTAGATTTTTGGGGTAGTTGGATCCGATATCTGCCGTTGTTGAGTTTGCATACAATAATAGTCACCAGGCCAGCATTGGAATGACATCAAATGAGGTTTTATATGGTCGCCAGTGCTGATCTCTGTTGTACTGGGATGAAGTAGGCGAGCAGCAGATTTTGGGGCCAGAACTTGTTCAGCAAGCCTCTGCATAGGTCGAGCTTATCAGAGAAAGGATTAAAGCAGCCTAGAGTCGACAAAAGAGTTATGCGGATACTCGCTGACGGGAGCTAGAATTCGAGATAGGTGATATGATATTGTTGAGGATTGCTCCGATGAAGGGGGTGATGAGGTATGGAAAGAAGGGCAAGCTGAACTCTAGATACATTGGGTCGATCGAAATTGTAAAGAGGATTAGTTCGGTGACGTACAAGATAGCATTACCCCCAATGCTGACTAGGATACACGACGTGTTCCACATGTCCATGTTGAGGAGGTACGTTCTAGACCCCTCACATGTGATTAGTTATGAGTCATTAGAGATCGGGGATGCTTTGGCATATGAGGAGGTACAGTTCAGATTCTGGATCGAAAAATACAGAAACTGCATACCAAGGTTATATAGCTAGTGAAGGTGCTGTGGCGAAATCATGTAGTTGAGGAGGCTTCTTAGGAGTTAGAAACGGAAATACGCCAGAAATACCCACAGTTTTTCAACGATGCTTAGCACTAGGTAGGTAGGTGTATGGTTTTGAGTATAGATTATTTAGAGTAGGTTTGTTTATCTGGTTTGTTATTGGTTTTGTTTATGGATGGTCTTTAGGAAGAGATTTTTGATGGTTATTGTAATCTCCCAAGACATTGTATGTAACCACGGTATTCCTCCACCATAAGTGAGGGTAATTAATAAACTTGGGACGGGGCCGCTATGTGGGTGACTATCGACTCTTCTGTAGATAGGGATCGTGATTTAGGAATGTGATTGGTAATAGTTAACAAATTTTGAGGACAAATTTTTGTAAGGATGGGAGAATGTAATGGCCTCAAAAATTGTATGAATGGAAATGGAAAAAAATAAAAATAAAAAATAAAATTTAATTTAATTATTTTTATTTTAAATAATGATTATTATTAATTAAATAATATAATATAATAATAATATGATATTATAATAATATATATTATATATATAAAGTAATTAATTAGGATTGAGATCACAGAGACTGAGATTGAAATCTCAGGTACGCCCCCAGACGCCTCTGCCACTCTCCTTAACTCCTCTCCCTCTCTCTTCAATTTCTCGACAAATATTCGGTCGATTGGAAAATCAAAGATACCACTGGGCTCCACTCTTCGCCACTGACATTTCTACTGGAGTGGATTTGTCGTAGGAGCGACGTAGGCATATCTCCTGGGGTAAGGTAAATTCTCACTTCTGTCTCAATTTTTCTTAAATCTTAAGCCCAATTGACGAATGAAAATTGTCAAGATATTCGTGGGGAGATTCTCTACAATCTAACCAGAGCAGATTTTTGAGCTCGAGAGCACCAGCCCTAAATCGGGGTAAGTTTAACAATTTAGACTTTTATAGGCTATATAGGGTATTCAGAACCTGGGAGGATTTTAGTGAAAGTTACTCTGGGGATTGTGATGAATAATATGGTAAAGTTTGAATTTCAGGGTTTCAGGGATTTTATGGAATTTGAATCAATTTAATTGTTATGTTTATATATATAAATTGTTTTGAGATTTCAAAGGTTATTTTTGAAAACCCCTGTTTTGGATTGATTCATTTTACAAAATTAGGATATATGATATGTAATTTTGTATAAAATGAACGATGATATATATATATATATATATATATATATGAGTGCGTTTAAATGTGAAATTGTGTGGCGGATGATCTGGTTGGAAATTATAAAATACTGAATTGTTTGAGAAATACTGGAAATGTTTGCGAAAATACTGAAACTGTTTATGAAATGCAGGAGTTTGAAATACGGCTAGTGGCAGGGTATTATTTGATTGGTCAAGGGCCAGGATTATTATTTGATGGCCGAGGGCCGAGTTTTAATTGACGACTTTTTGGAATAATAGGAAATATATGTAAATTAATGTTTTAAATGGTGATTTCATTTATCTAAATTGCATGGTATGCTCTAAGAACTCTGAGAACAAGTGAGTTGTAGGTATGGTACCGTTGCTAGGGATTTGTTATGTGGTCATGTGCGCCCACACCTATGCTAAGAGGTGTAGGGTGGCCTTATCCGATTTGCATACGTGAGGTGAATGTACCCTCCCGGGTAAGGGTAATCAGACCAGTAGCTGAAGTTGCATAGACCTACGGAATATGTTAGCAGAGAGTATAGATGACTATTATCTGGGTGGATGCCCTAGGACATTAGTCCAGCCTTCGGGCCGCACAACCTTGATCACGTGAGTTTATACATGGTGATTAGTTCTAGGGAATTATCTTATATGCATATCTGTTAATTTATGTGAATACGAATAATTAATAAGATAACTTCGAGGGCTTGCTGAGAAATGTGAGTGCCCTAGTAATAGTAATGGTATTAGAGCAGAGGGAAGCTACTTGTATAGGTGGGTAATCTTCCCTATCCTCGGCTAATTGTGCGTGTGAGTGTAAAATAAGAATGATTTCATAAATGTGTTTATCTACTTAGTGAACTGGTTATTTTTTGTACACTAAATGTATGTTGGCCACACACTGACATTAATTTAGTCTTTCCCCTACTGAGTTGTGCCTTACCCCTACTTTACAAACTATTTTTTCAATAAATCCTAGGGATCGGGTCTAGCAAACTAGAGGAGTCGGGCTAGTGGTTTAAATTTATGTAGGTGGTGTGTATGGACAGAGATTTTATTTTTGTATAGTTTTATAAGATGCAATTATGTGAAAATGGAGATATTTGTGTATAAATATTGTTAGAACTCTGATAATATAATTTGAGGATTTTTTATTTTATTTTTTCTACGTATATGTGTTTCATATATGATAAATAAGGTATCAGGTACACATACATCACTAAAGTAGCACCCCGAGCCCACCTGGCGGGTCGGGGTCGTTACAGAATGACATTCCTATGAAATTTGTGGTTAGTTCGTTTTTGTCTTGTCCTTGTCTTGAGCGGCATATAGAAACTCAAAAGCCCCTACAATCACCCTTGTTTTTCTAATCACCGTAGAGATTTTTTTGGCTGCATGCCATGTTGATTGAAACCTCTCAATCATTGAAAAAATATCTACAGACATAATGAACGTTTGTGGCGTTAAGCTGAAATTCACGAATAAGAATGTGCATAAGTATAATAACGCCAAAAATGACTATACAAAATTAGTGGGGTGATTCCAAAAAAAAAAATAATAATTAATTAATTAATTAAATTTAATAAAAAAATGTTAATTTAATTTTATTTTTATTAATAAAATATATTATTATTAATATTAATAATAATAATAATATTATTATTATTATTATTATTTTATATTATACAAGTATATTATCAATCCTCTTGAAGGTTTAGGAGGATTTCAAACCAAAAAAAAAGAGTTGCAAAGAGGAAGAGCTGCGCAGAGAGTTCCCCCCTTAGTCTCACTCCTTGTTTCCTCTCCCTCTCTCCTCAGTTCCAGGACAGATACTCGCCCGATCGAAAATCAGCGAATGCCGCTGGACTCTATTTTCCGTTGCCGTCATTTCTATCTGAGCGAATTGGTTGTGGGAGCAGCGTAGGCGTATCTCCTAGTGTGACAATCCGAATAAAATGAAATTTAAATAATAAAGAGGAAGGGAAATTATCAAAGGACTCGTCGACGAAGATAGGATTCGTCGACGAGGGTATAAGAAAATCCGTCGACGAAAACAGGATTCGTCGACGAGGAAACACCGAGAGAGGTTTTGAGCCGACTGAATTTCGTCGACGAAATTATTAAATGATTCATCAACGAATGACGTTGCTTGTCGATGAATCCCCTATTCTATAAATATCAAAAATCCGACTTTTAACTTCTCAACTAAGCTAACTCTCTCCTTTCTCTCTCCCCTTCGACTCTCTCTCTCTCTCTCTCTCTCTTTCTTCGATTTTGTGCTAAATTTATGCCGGATCGACAGTTTGAAGCCACCACAACGCTCTTGGAGAAGTTCTCTCCAAATCTACTGGAGTGGATCGTTGGTGAAAGCGAGTTGGAAATCATCCCTGAGTTAAGGTAAGACTTTTGAAGCCAAATTTGGTTTTATGGTAGTTATAGGAAATGATGTATACATAGAAATACTGAAGTTTAGTACTGCGAGTTTTCATTTTCAGGGTCTTGATCAGGAAATCATACGGGTGTCAGGCTAGGATATTTTAGGGACTTTCTCAGTAACTAGGTAAGGGAATAAATTAAAGCAGTCATTTTCAAGCAAATTATTATTATTTATGAGAAAAATTATTTTCTGAAAAGCATGTATTATATCTATAGATTATGAAGGAAATGTACGTTAGAGAAAAATACTGCTAATAGGTTGAAATGTATAAATATGTATGAGATGTCAAGAAGTATGATTTTAAAATGCAATGTATAGTTTTATACAGCAAATGTGTGGCATGAATATTATTTTACGTGGGAAAATATTATGATATGATGATGATGTAGTAACCGGGAAAAAAATAAAATTTTTTTAAAAATAATAATAATAATAAAATAATAATATAAAATAAATTAATTAAATTAACAAGTAAAATGAATAGTATGATAAGAAAAAAAAACATATATATATATATATAAGTAAGTTATTATGATATATATGTAATATATATATATATATAAGTTAAAGGTATATATATATATATATAAAGTGTACAAGCTTCTTCAAGAAGCTTTGCTTTAATTAGCAAATTAATATGATATTAACATATATATATATATATATATATATAAAATTGTGCAAGCTTCTTCAGGAAGCTTGCTTTGATTTTGGTGTGTTCTCTCTCTCTCTCTCTCTCTCTCTCTCTCTCTCTCTTCGATTTCGGGCCAGTGTTACGTCGGATCAACAAACCGAAGCCACCACGACACTTTTGGCGAAGTTTTCTACAAATCTGCCGGAGCGGATCGTTGGAGAAAGCAATTTGGAAATCATCCCTAAGTTGAGGTAAGGTTTTTTAAGCCAAATTTGAAGTTATGACAGTTGAGAAAAGTGTTATACGCGTTGAAATATTAAAGATTAATACTTGGAGTTTTCGTTTCCACGGGTGTTGATAGGGAACGTTGAGAATCATCCCTAAATTGAGGTAAGACTTTTTAAGCCAAATTTGACTTTGTGGTTGTTATAGAAAATGTTGTACGTA
The DNA here is from genome assembly GCF_029873635.1 of Malania oleifera. NCBI lineage: Eukaryota > Viridiplantae > Streptophyta > Magnoliopsida > Santalales > Ximeniaceae > Malania > Malania oleifera. The sequence goes on along the minus strand of NC_080428.1, from coordinate 80,517,323 downwards.
CAAAAATACTGAAATTTAATACTATGAATTTTTGGTTTCAGGGTATTGGTCAGGAAATCTTACGGGGTTAGACTAGATTATTTTAGGGGCTTTCTTAGTAGTCGGGTAAGGGGATAAATTAAATTAGTTTTGTTTTGAGAAAATGCATGTATATATATATATATATGTAGCATCAGGTTTCAAGAAAAATAAATATATTTATATATATGATTTATATTTGGAAAATACTGTTTAAATGATGATATGTTGAATACGTGGAAAATTTGTTCAGTGTGGCATGAGTATAAAAATGTTGTGAAATACTGTTTTCTGGGAATGAGGATGATATGGATTTCTATAATGGAAAATCGACGTACGGGCTGAGATATTTATATATATATATATATATATGTGTGTGTGTGTGTGTGTGTGATTTGCCGACGTATGGGCCGTGCTATGTGGATATGTCTGCCAGCGTACGGGCCGTGCTATGTGGATATGTTTGCCAGCGTACGGACCGTGTTATGTGGATGAGATTTGCCAGCGTACGGGCTGTGCTATGTGATTTGCCGGCGTATGGGCCGAGCTATGATAAAATGTGAAATACCGGTGTACGGGCTGATGATTTTCATGATATATATACATATATTTATGAAAAATGATATGAATGATTTGATAATTAATGATATGAGTTATCCATGTATCACGATTTTAGTATATGTATATGATATCAGAACCTGATTGGCTTGGTCTAGGCTAGCACTTGCACGGTACCGTTGCTATGTGTCCATGGTCTTCGTGATCATGATATTTGTGTTAATTCTGTTGTACGGAGTGGTGTGAGATTGGATTGTCGATGTGGTTATTTTCAAGAAGTGTGCTGTTATCGTCCCTGGTGTACGGACCAGTATGGGTAGACCCATCGGACCTACAAACTACTGTTTGACTTGGCAGTGGTCGGCCAACCATTGTCAGGTCGCGCCTTCGAGCCACACAACCCAGTCATGTGGGGGTATATATGACAACAACCAACTAACTTACTAGGATTGTTTTATGTTATTATTATGATATGAGATGAGATATGCTTATGAAATGCAGTATGTTCTGCCATGTTTTGATATACATATGTTTTCCCAAATTTGATAAACAGTACTAAATATTATATGTATGGTATATGTAGAACACGATATACTCATGTAGCCACACACTAGTATTAGTTTATTTCCCTTACTGAGAGGTGTCTCACCCCTAAATCTTATTAACTTTTTAGGAGCCCTGGATAGGAGAGCGGGAAAAGCCCCGCTGATATAGTACGGTCTATCTGCCCTTTTTGAAGGGTAAGTTTTGTAGGGACAGTTGGATTTTGTGGGAAATGTCCCTAGGTTTTATTTTTGGGATTATAACTCTAGTATATTGTGGTATATGATATTGAGATGTACATGCTTGTTTATTTTCTGCTGCTAGGGCTTCTGCTTTATGTTCTGATATAACCCTGGTGCCCACGGGCCTAGGTGGATTGTGACCTACTGAGCTGGAATATGGGATATGTGATATTGATATTATATATAAAAAAATATGTGGAAAAATGAGCAGGTCGTGACAGCTTGGTATCAGAGCCTAGGTTGTTAGATTCTATAGACTTTAAAGTGCAGCAGGAACAATACCAGAGTTTAGGAAATGATTTGAGGTTTTGTTCTATAGTCTCGAGGCAGGACTTCCGTAGGAGTTTCTGTGTTTTTCCTGGGATGACGATTTTAGGAAAATCATAGTAAGCTATTGTCGAATTGTGTTCCTAGAATGTTGGACTGGGGATTAGAAATGAGTTAGAAATGTTGAGATAAGTGGTGAGGATAGGTAGGTAAATTATGAGGATAGGATTACTGAATTGCAACTGCTATTTTCCAAGATGGATCCATAAGGAAATAGTGCCCATGCGAGTGGCCGTGATGGAGAAGGACCATCAGGTGCAGCTAGAACCGACTCTGACGCGGTATTACATAGCGTGGCTGAGCAGGTTATGGCTGAGATTGCTAGGAGTTCGAGGGAGCAGAGTGGTCCATCTGCAGGCCAGGGGTGCACCGTAGAGAAGTTCACGAAGATGAATCCTCCAGCATTCTCAGGCGGAGTTGATCCTGTAGCCGCTGAGAACTGGATGCAGGAGACCAAGAAAATCTTGAATGTACTACAGTGTACTGAGGAATAGAGGGTCCTCTTTGCCACCTATAGATTGATAGGAGAGGCTGCGAGGTGGTGGATTGCGGTGAGACTATTGGAGCAGCAGAGGGTAACTCCAATAGCTATGACATGGGATCGGTTTAAAGATCTGTTCTTTGACAGGTATTTTCCAGCTACTGTGAGAGAGGCTAAGGTAGAAGAGTTCCTGAGTCTGAAGCAGGGACAGCTATCCGTCCAGCAGTATGCAACACGTTTCATCGAGCTTTCTCGATTCGCCCCATACATTGTTCCTAATGAGGTGAAGAAGGTGAGGCAGTTTGAGAGAGGCTTGAGGTGGAGTATATTTAGGCAGGTGGTGGTGCTGCGGATCCAGGACTTTACTGAGTTGATCGACAGGGCAGCCTTGGCAGAGATTGGTGAGCGTCTTGATGCAGATGAGTAGGGACAGAGGAAGAGATCTGCATCTACGAGCTACCAGCAGAGTAACAGGCTGGGTCAGTGGAGGAGAGGTAATCAAGGTAGAGGGCGGCGACAGGAGACGGGAGGACGCCAAGTGCAGACAGGGCAGGGTCGTCCAGTTTATCAGACTTGTGGTAGGAGGCACTGGGGAGAGTGTCGAGCTGGAGGTGTAGTGTGCTATCGCTGCGGTAGATCAAGACATATAGTGCGAGATTGTCATACCCCGCCAAATGCAGCTCTAGTGTGCTATCGTTGCGGTAGATTGGGGCACATGGTACGAGACTGCCCTACTCCACCAGATGCAGTTCTAGCTCCTAGACCATATCGGGGAGCTTATCAGGCGCCACGTGGGGGCTAGCAGAGGAATACGGCTCCAGCCAGAGTGTTTACTCTTACGCTGAGTGAGGTTGAGACGACAGGTGACGATGTGACAGGTATAGTTGTTATGTTTTCTTTTAAAGTTATTGCATTATTTGATTTAGGAGCTACACACTCGTTTGTATCCTCGGGGTGTATTAAATTATGTGGGGCTGAAACACAATTGTTAGATGTTGAATTGTTGGTATCTACACCGATTAGGTCAGTAGTAAGGTGTAATAGGGTGCTCCAAGGTTGTCCAGTTGATATTCAAAGGAAGACTTTGTCTACTGATTTGATAGTGCTAGACATGCACGGGTTTGATGTTATTTTTGGCATGGATTGGCTAGTAGCTAATTTTGCCAGCATAGATTGCTGTGCACGAGAAGTGATATTCAGATCTCCGGGGGAAGCAGAATTTAAGTTCGTAGGGTTGCGAGTGCAATTCTCGCCTCAGCTCGTTTAAGCTATTCAAGCCAGGAGACTACTTTTGAGTGGTTGTCAGTGGTTTGTGGTTGTTGTGAAGGAGATGTTAAAGAATGAATTGAAACTTGCTAGCACGCTTGTAGTAAAAGAGTTTACAGATGTTTTTCCAGACAAGTTACCAGGCTTGCCACCCGATCGTGAGGTAAATTTTACTATCAATCTACCTTCTGGTACAGCGCCAATTTCTAAAGTACCATATCAAATGGCGCCAGTAGAGTTGGCAGAATTGAAAAACTAGTTGCAAGATCTGGTTGATAAGGGCTTCATACGACCCAATGTATCTCCGTGGGGAGCTCTTGTTCTATTTGTGAAGAAGAAGGGCGGGACTATGAGGATGTGTATAGACTACAGGGAGATCAATAAAGTAACAATCAAGAACAAGTATCCTCTACCCCGTATCGACGATTTGTTTGACCAGCTCCAGGGTACGCGGGTGTATTCGAATATTGACCTCAGATATGGCTACCATCAGGTAAATGTGAAAGTAGAAGACGTCTTGAAGACGACATTTAGGACTCGGTACGGGCATTACGAGTTTTTTGTTATGCCGTTTGGATTGACGAATGCTCCTACGGTATTTATGGACTTGATGAACAGAGTCTTCCACCGATACCTGGATCAGTTTTTTGTTGTTTTTATTGATGATGTACTGGTCTATTCAAGGACCTATGAGAAGCATGAGACGCACTTGAGACAGGTTTTGCAGACACTTCGGGAAAAGAAGTTGTACGCCAAGTTTAGTAAATGTGAATTTTGGCTAGAGAAGGTCATGTTCCTGGGGCATGTTATCTCGGGAGATGAAATTTCTATAGATCCCAGTAAAATTGAGGTGGTAGTGAATTGGGCTAGATAGAGAAATGTCCAGGAGATCAGGAGTTTCTTGGGGCTAGTTGGCTATTATCGCCATTTCGTTGAGGGATTCTCAGCGTTGTCAGGACCTTTGACATGACTGACGAGGAAGAATGTCAGATTTGAGTGGGACGATAGCTGTAAGCAGAGTTTTCAGGAGCTGAAGTAGAGATTAGTCACAGCACCAGTATTGGTTATCCTGTCTGGGGGTGAGGCTTTACAGTGATGCGTCCTTAAAGGGACTTGGTTGTGTATTAATGCAGCATGGCAGGGTAGTGGCGTATGCGTCCAGACAGCTGAAAGAATATGAGAAGAACTACCCTACACATGATTTTGAATTGGCTGCAGTAGTACACGCGTTGAAAATTTGGAGGCATTACCTGTATGACGAGCAGTGTGAGATTTTCTTCGACCACAATAGCTTAAAGTATTTCTTCACGCAAAAGGAATTGAATATGAGGCAGAGAAGGTGGTTGGAGCTGATTAAGGATTTTGATTGTACCATCAGTTATCATCCAGGGAAAGCGAACATGGTAGTTGATGCGTTGAGCAGGAAATCTAGGGAGCTAGTGTTGGCGGCTATGGGGATCTGGCATCCGATCATGATGGATCTAGAGAGACTCGACATAGAATTAGTAGAGAGTGATCTCCCAGTATGTATTGCCAGCCTAGTGGTACAGTCTACTCTGGAAGAAAGAATTAAAGCCGTTTAAAAGGAAGATCCAATATTAGCAGAGGTGATATGCAGAGTGCAGATGGGTCAGGGGGAGGATTTCAGTATTGTAGATGACAGAGCTTTGCGGTTCCGTTCTAGATTATGCATTATTGCCAATACTGAGATCAGGAAGACTATTTTAGAATAAGCTCATAGATCTTTGTATACCGTTCATCCTGGTAGTACGAAGATGTATAAATACTTGTGTGAAACATTCTAGTGGAGTGGCATGAGGAGAGAAATCACCGAGTATGTAACCCAGTGTTTGACGTGCCAGCAGGTAAAGGCTGAGCACCAGAGGCCGGCAGGTAGTTGCAGCCGTTATTCATCCCAGAGTGGAAGTGGGATCATATATCGACGGACTTAGTGTCAGGACTTCCGACGGCATTACATGGCCAGAATGCCATCTGGGTGATTATTGACCGTTTGACTAAGACCGCTCACTTTATACCTATCAAGATCAGCTACTCCCTCAGCCGTTTAGCTGAGATTTACATTCAAGAGATAGTACGTTCTCATGGTGTGCCAGTATCGATTGTGTCGGATAGAGACCCGCGATTTACATCACGATTTTGGAGGAGTTTGCAGGAGGCTCTGGGGTCTTAGTTATCATTTAGTACGACATTCCATCCTCAGTCAGATGGGTAGACTGAGAGGACGACACAGATATTAGAGGACATGCTCAGAGCGTGTGTTCTAGACTTTGGGGGTAGTTGGACTCAGTTCATGCCGCTGGTAGAGGTCGCGTATAATAACAGTTATCAGTCTAGCATTGGCATGACACCATTTGAGGCTCTGTACGGTAGGAGATGCTGTTCTCCTTTATTTTGAGATGAAGTGGGTGAGCGGCGAGTTGTGGGGCTAGAACTTGTGCAACAAGCGCGTGATAAGGTTCGGCTTATTAGAGACAGGATTAGTCCATCTCAGAGTCGATAGAAAAGTTACGCTGACCATCGCCACAGGAATTTAGAGTTTGATGTGGGTGATCACGTATTTTTGAAGATAGCTCCGATGAAAGGGGTTATGCGCTTTGGGAAGAAGGGTAAACTTGGTCCTAGGTTTATCAATCCATTTGAGATTCTAGATAAAGTGGGACTGGTAGCTTATAGGCTAGCTTTACCTCCGGTGTTGTCCAGGATCCACGACGTATTCCATGTGGCTATGTTGAGGAAATATGTTCCAGATCCTTCTTATATCATCAGTTATGATTAGTTGGAGCTTAATGATTCACTGGGATATGAGGAGGTACCAGTACAGATTCTAGATAGGAAAGTATAGGAGTTATGTAATAAAAAAATTCCTCAGGTAAAGGTTTTGTGGAGGAATCATGCGGTAGAAGAGGCTTCTTGGGAATCCGAGGAGCAGATGAGATAGAGATATCCGCATCTATTCCAAGAAAGTTGATGGGATAAAATGCAAGTAGTTAGGTAGTTTCTTTTGCAGGTACATGTAATGGTTGAATTAGTGTAGTATTTTAGTTTTGGGAGAATGGTTTTCTTTTGTATATGTAATCTTCAAAGACTCGAAATGTAACCACGGTATTCCTCCGCCATAAGTGAGGGTAGTTAATAAAATGAGTAGACCATTTTTCCTAGTTATAGGATGGCGAGTTACGGGAACAGTAAATTTTGAGGACAAAATTCTTTTAAAGGGAGAGAAATGTAGTAACTGGGAAAAAAATAAAATTTTAAAATAATAATAATAATAATAATAAAATAATAAAATAAAATAGAATAAATTAATTAAATTAACAAGTAAAATGAATCGTATGATAAGAAAATATATATATATATATTGAAACATATATATATATATATGTGTGTGTGTATATATGTATATATATATATATATATATATAAGTAAGTTATTATGATTTATATGTAATATATATAAGTTAAAGGTATATATATATAAAGTGTACAAGCTTTTTCAAGAAGTTTTGCTTTAATTAACAAGTTAATATGATATTAATATATATATATATATATATATATATAATTGTGCAAACTTCTCCAAGAAGCTTGCTTTGATTTTGGTGTGTTTTCTCTCTTTCTCATCTCTCTCTTTTACGACTCTCTCTCTCTCTTTCTCTTCGATTCCGGGCCAGTTTTACGTTGAATCAACAAACCAAAGCCACCACAACGCTCCTGGTGAAGTTCTCTGCAAATCTACCGGAGCGGATCGTTGGAGAAAGCAATTTGGAAATCATCCCTAAGTTGAGGTAAGGCTTTTTAAGTTAAATTTGAAGTTGTGACAGTTGAAAAAAGTGTTATACGCGTTGAAATATTAAAGTTTAATATTGAGAGTTTTCGTTTCTAGGGGTGTTGATTGGGAACGTTGGGAATCATCCCTAAGTTGAGGTAAGGCTTTTTAAGCCAAATTTGACTTTGTAGCTGTTATAGAAAATGTTTTACGTACGAAAATACTGAAATTTAATGCTGATAATTTTTGGTTTCAGGGTATTGGTCAGGAAATCTTATGGGGGTTAGACTAAATTGTTTTGGGGGCTTTCTCAGTGGTTAGGTAAGGGGATAAACTAAACTAGTTTTGTTTTGAGAAAATGCATGTATATACATGTAGCATCTGGTTTCAGGAAAAATAAATATATTTATATATATGATTTATATTTGGAAAATAATGTTTAAATGATGATATGTTGAATACGTGGAAAATTTGTTCAGTGTGGCATGAGTATAAAAATGTTGTGAAATACTGTTTTCTGGGAATGGGGATGATATGGATTTCTATGATGGAAAACCGGCGTACGGGCCATGCTATGTGGATATGTCTATCGGCGTATGGGCCATGCTATGTGGATATGTTTGCTGGCGTACGGGTCGTACTATGTGGATAAGATTTGCCAGCGTACGGGCTGTGTTATGTGATTTGCCGGCGTACGAGCCGAGCTATGATAAAATGTGAAATACCGGCGTACAGGCCGATGATTTTCATGATATATATATATATATATATATATATGTGAAAAATGATATGAATGATTTGATAATTAATGATATGAGTTATCCATGTATCACGATTTTAGTATATGTATATGATATCAAAACCTGATTGGCTTGGTCTAGGCTAGCACTTGCACGGTACCGTTGCTATGTGTCCATGGTCTTCGTGATTATGATATTTGTGTTAATTCTGTTGTACGGAGTGGTGTGAGATTGGATTGTCGATGTGGTTATTTTCAAGAAGTGTGCTGTTATCGCCCCTGGTGTACGGACCAGTATGGGTAGACCCATCGGACCTACAAACTACTGTTTGACTTGGCAGTGGTCGGCCAACCATTGTCAAGTCGCGCCTTCGGGCCACACAACCCAGTCATGTGGGGGTATATATGACAACAACCAACTAACTTACTAGGATTGTTTTATGTTATTATTATGATATGAGATGAGATATGCTTATGAAATGCAGTATGTTCTGCCATGTTTTGATATACATATGTTTTCCCAAATTTGATAAACAGTACTAAATATTATATGTATGGTATATGTAGAACACGATATACTCATGTAGCCACACACTAGTATTAGTTTATTTCCCTTACTGAGAGGTGTCTCACCCCTAAATCTTATTAACTTTTTAGGAGCCCTGGATAGGAGAGCGGGAAAAGCCCCGCTGATATAGTACGGTCTATCTGCCCTTTTTGAAGGGTAAGTTTTGTAGGGACAGTTGGATTTTGTGGGAAATGTCCCTAGGTTTTATTTTTGGGATGTATATATGAAAATACAATGATTGTAGTAACTCTGGTATATTGTGGTATATGATATTGAGATGTACATGCTTGTATATTTTGTGCTACTAGGGCTTTTGTTTTATGTTCTGATATATCCCCGGTGCCCACGGGCCTAGGTGGATTGTGACCTACTGAGCTGGAATATGGGTTATGTGATATTGATATTATATATAAAAAAATATGTGGAAAAATGAGCAGGTCGTGACAGATGATATGAATGCAGTATAATTTGAGAAGTATACAGTACATTATGATTCTGGCAAATATATGATTAAATGATTGTTTTCAAAATGACGTATGTATGTATGATTTCGCGCAAGGCCGTATCTATGAAAGGTTCGGCACAAGGCCATATTTATGAAATGTTCGACGCAAGGCCGTAATTAAGAAATGTTCGGCACAAGGCTATAATTATGAAATGTTCAGCACAAGGCCGTAATTTTGAAAAATGCTATAATATCACGTATTATATGTTATCAGAACCGAATGTTAGTTTAGTTCAGTTTCAGGAGCTCAGTATCGTAGCTATATAGATTAGATATCTATATTCAGATTTGTGCTAACCACTCCACAAGGGGGTGGGAGATGGATAGTCGATGTGGCTTTCAGTGTAGAGTTGTAGACGTCCACTGGCAATCTGGACCAGGGTATGGCAGGCCCATCGTACTTACAGACATATTTTTGACTTGGTAGTGGTCGGCCAGCCATTATCGGGTCCCGCCTTCAGGCCGCACAACCCGTTATGGGGGGTAATACATGACATTAGCTAGATATTCATCCTAAGTATGTTTTCAGTATTATCAGTTATAAGAAATGTTTTATGTATGATATGACTTATTAGAAAATATGAAAACATGTGATTATTCAATATGATATGACGAACGCTTACGAAAATATGAAATGTACTGTATATGTATAATTACATTAAATATTCATATTGTCACACAACTGTATTTAGTTTATTTTCCCTTACTGAGATGTGTCTCACCTCCAACATTAATTAATTTTTCAAGAGACCCTAGGTGACCGGCGGGTCGTGGCCGCCGTTGAGTCAGTAATATTACCCCATTAGGAGAGTAAGATTTTGTACTAAGATTGAGAGTATTTTGTGTTTGATCCTAGAGTTATTTTGATGTTTTGGATTATGTATATAAATACAGTATTATGATGTTGTAGTAAACTCTGGTATTATGCTTGATGGATGAATGATTTAGATTATATACTTACTGCTGCTTAGGTTTCCGTTGTGATTGACAGGCCCGTCACCCACGGGTTCGGGTTGACTTTTTCATTTAATATATTACATTTTATGTTAAGGAATTTGAGGTCGTTACACCTCGGGTAAGCCAAATTTCTGCCTTTAGCTCAATTTCTTGTGAATTTTAAGCCTAATCGACGATCGGACACCACCACGAGAATCTAGGGATAATTCTCTACAAGTCTAGCAGAGCGGATTTCTCGTGGGATCGTCATGGGTATAAGCCCAAATTTGGGATAAAGGGGTTATTAAGGGGCTTATTGTCATTTAATTAGTATTAATTTAGAAATTCTAAAATATTGAGCATCTGAGGTTGAAGTAGGATTTTCAAAATTTAAGGACTAGGTGAGCTCCGCGGGTGTAATTTCGAGACCCGCAGGCATAGTTTCAAAAATTAAATGGGGGTGTTAAATATTAGTTTAAATGTTAATTTGAGTTATATGGAGCCTAGGGAATGTTAGATGAGTATTATTTTGGAAAAATGAGTTAATTAATCTGGGGAAAATGCAAATTTGCAGGATTGGAGTTTCGAGCGCCAAGGGTAGAGGATTTGGGGTTCTAACGAGACTCTTAGTAAACCAGGTAAGGGGAATAAATTATAATAGTATATTTAGAATTACTATTTGAATTAATATGTGAAAATGAGCATATGGCATTTTGTCTGGAGATTATTACAACAACAACAAAACAAAACCTTAGTCCCACTAAGTGGGGTCGGCTATATGAATCATTTTCCGCCAATTAATGCAATCATGTCTAGAGATTATTATGATATAAATATTAGATAAATTGTGTGGCATTTGAGTAATATTAAATTGTAATATTTTGGCGTGTGGAATTAATATGTTATGAATATTAGATGAGAACTGTGTGGCATATGTCGTATAGTGAAAAATGTGAAATATAACAATAAGTAATTTTAGAGAAAATATTGAAATGAGAATTATTGTTTTGATTAGTGAAAAATAATGAAATATAGTATTTATAAGCGAGTAAAAATGATTTGCACGAAAAATGAGATTTTGCGAATTACTGAAATGAGTATTTTGAAAAATGTTGAAATACATGAAACACGATATATACTATTATGAGACGATGAAATGTGCACAGAAAACGATGAGAACATTTATTTTAAGATGAATTGAAAAATACTGATATGAGAATAATGATGTATATTGATATGGAAATACTTAAATAATAGGAAATATGAATACTGTAATATGGAATTGAAATATGATTAATGAAATGTCAATACCACATAATGATTGCGAGTATGTGGTATTGAACCCTGATGGATGGTTGTGATATTGAGCACGGTACCATTGCTAGTGGTGTAGCGCAACCACACGGACTCTTGGAGCATGTGGCGTGACAGTCGACTGAGCCATTTTGTAGAGTTGTTGGGCCCCCTGATTCCGGATCAAGGCTATAGGTCTGCCAGTCGTACTACAAACGCGATATGTGATATGATATTTTGATCTAGCCGGGTCGGCCAACAGCGGTTAGATCCAGCCTTCGAGCCGCACAACCTTGACCATGGGGGGAAGCATGGCGTGTAAAGAAAGATCCTCAGGGTAGCCATGACTTACAGACACGATGTTGGTACTAAGTATCGAGGATACTCAAGAGCTGGATGGTAAAATGGAAACGGAAAGTGAAAGAATGATAAAATTGGCTAAAATGAGAAATGAAATAAATAATGGAAATCGAAAAATAGAGAATAGTAAATTAAGAAATGGAATCGTGTGAGTTAATGATATAAATAATTGAGGCGAAGTGAAACTCTCTGCCTGAGGGCTTACTAAGTAAGGTGAGTGCCTTGATAGGTATCAGATGTGGCCATACCTAACTCCATAACGTGTTAGAGCAGAGGGAAGCTACCTCTATGGGCGGGTAATCTTCCCTATTCTCAAGAACTGCGCAAGTAAATATGTGTTGGTATGATTGAATTTAAGAAATGATTTTAAAGCTTATAAAAGCTTGTGTTGTATATCTATATGATTATGAGAATATATTTATTAGTGTATTTTTGTTAGATGAAATGTTAATTTGAAAAGTAAAGTGTATTATAACTGAACTCATATGGCCACACACTGTAAATAATTTATACCTTCTTACTGAAATGTGTCTCATCCAAATTATCTAAATTTTTCAGGGAATAGGGATAGGCCAGGTGATAGAGCTCCGAGACCATAGGGAGCTGGGACCCTGACGCACAAGGTGAGTTATTGGACTAGGGAGGTGTAATTTCCCTAGGATGGTGTTGTTTTGCGTATGCGATGGTGATGTATATATGTATATATGTTAATACTCTAGGTATTGTATTATGACAGTTATGTATATACCGTATTCCGCTGTTAGGTTATATAAATAAAATGACTTTTACCCGGTACCGAACGTGGGTCAGGTCATATGAATGGTAGTAGGGTTGTTGACGTGGCCGATTTGTGAATGTCGTGTATGACGAGTGAGAATTTATTTATTATTGTTTTAAAAAAAATTGTACGAAAATCGGGGCGTCACGATTTGGTATCAAAGCCTAGGTTGCTAGGTTTTGTAGACTTTAGTAAATAGCGGAATAGAAAACTAGAGTATAGGAGTTGATTTTGAGGGAATAGGTGATGGATATTTTGAAATGTGAGTTTGTTATTGTTAGAGGAAGAGGTGAGAATTTAAGGTTCTATCTTGCAGCCTAGAGACAGGAGTACCGGGGTTATTTTTGTGTTTTTCCTGGGGTGATGATTTTAAGAAAACCATGGATACTATCGCTGGGTCTTGTTTATGAGTGGTAGGACTGAATCCTAAAAGGGGATTAAGGATGTGAAGATAAATGGTCATAGAAGAGTAATTTATGAGTTATAATAGTGTATTGGTTGTGTGACAGTAATTATGTGCTGAGATTAGTTGTTCCCTTTATAGGATATATCTAGGGAACAGTAACACGAGTGCGGGAGGTGATGGAGTAGGACCTTCTAGTATGGGTGGTGGAGACCCCGACACGGTGTTGCGTAGTGTCACCCAATAGGTGATGACTGAGATGGCTAGGAACTCGGGGGAGCGGAGCTGCACAATCGAGCAGTTCACGCATATGCAACCCCCATTTTTTGCTAAAGGAGTGGACCCACTGGTAGCAGAAAACTGGGTTTAAGGCATAGAGGACATACTAGCAATTCTCTCTTGTTCATAAGAGCAGAGGGTGTTATTTGCCACGTTTAAGTTGACTATGGAAGCAAAGCCCTCGTAGAGGTCGGTGAGGTTATTGGAGGAGCATAGGCCAGACCCTATAGCGATGACATGGAGTCACTTCAGGGAGATTTTCTTCAAGCGGTACTTTCCTTCTATGGTTAGGAGTGCAAAGGCATCAGAGTTTCTATATCTGACACAGGGATCTTTGATGGTGCAGCTGTACGCAGCGAGATTCGTTGAACTGTCTCGGTTCGCCTCGTATCTTGTGTCAGATGAAAAGAGGAAGGCAAAGAAGTTTGAGGAGGGCCTGAGGCAGAACTTGTATAAGCAGGTGGTGGGTTTCTAAGCTCAGACCTTCTTAGAATAGTAAACTGAGTTGCAGTGATTGAGAGCGGCCTACAGAGAGATGCAGCAGCATAGAGCCAGAGGAAGAGGTCCGCGCCTTCTAATTTTTAGGCAGGGTCCAGTCGAGGGTCGTGGAGAAGATTTGATAGCAGAGGGGGACGACGACAGGGAGGAGGAATCCAAGCAGTACAGCGCAAACAGATGCCCCCTCCTTGTCCTAGATGTTTGAGGAGGCACCCATGAGAGTTTTGAGCGAGAGAGGTTGTCTGCTATTAGTGCCACCAGCTTGGGCATATCGCGAGGAACTGTCAGGCACCACCAGCGGTAGCGGCTGCTCCTCGACCATACAGAGGAGGCTATTAGGCACCTCAAGGCGGACAACAGAGGAATACTGCTCTGGCGCTAGTTTATGCACTGACGGGAGATGCTGAGGCGGCAGGAGATGTGGTGATAGGTATTGTTTCAATACTGTCATTTAAAGCTACTGTCTTGTTTGATTTTGGGGTGACTCATTCTTTTATCGCCCTAGAATATGTGAAGTTGTGTGGGTTTGAACCTCAGTAGTTAGATATTAGTTTGTCTATTGCTACACCAACTGGGGCTATAGGGATATGCAGAAAGGTACTCAGAAACTTTCCAATGAATATTCAGGGGAGGTCTTTGTCAGCTAATCTGGTGATTTTAGACATGCATGGGTTTGAGATAATCTTGGGGAAAACCGAATTAACCGAATTAACCGACCGAAATTGGTCGATTCGGTTCGGTTAAAAAATTCGGTTCGGTCGGTTCGGTTATGTTTTCCAATATTTCGGTTAATCGAGTTTCGGTTCGGTTAATGGAGAATATTAATTCGGTTAACCGATTAACCGATTTATGAATTAATTAAATTTTAAATATAAATTAATAAATTAAAATCTGATTTCACTCATTCCCTCTCATACTCTCAGTCTCACGACTCACACTCTCAGAGTCTCACACTCTCATTGCTCTCAGTCTCACAGAAGTCAGAACATGTAAGTCCCTCACTGCCTTTCACCGTCGTCGTCGCCGTCGCCATCGCCGTCGCCGTCGTCATCGCCGTCGCCGGCCATCATCACCAACATAGTCACTGCTCTCTGAAGTCAGAAGCCATCGCCGTCGCCTTTCTCTTGCTCACCCGAGCTCCTCTGCACCACCAGGCACCATCTTCACGTGATGCCTTCATCTGTGTCCATCGCCGTCGCCGTCGCCGGCCATCATCACCAACAGTGCAACGCAGTAACTGCTCTCTGAAGTGAGAAGTCGGAAGCCCTCACTGAGTCACTGCCTCTCTCTCGCTCACCTGAGCTCACTGCTCCGCACCACGGCACCACCATCTTCACGTGATGCCATCGCCGCCGCCACTGGCTAGCCATCGTCACCGAGAACCACCCCCGACTCCTCATCGTCATCGGCGTCAAGCTCACCTGAGCTCAATCATCTCCCCCGACTCCTTCCTCACTTCCCCCTTCCCTTGTTCTGGATTTACCTTCCCAATTCCCCTTTCCCTCATATTTCTCGGTTAAATTAGGTTAACCGAATTACCCGAAAATAAATTCGATCGGGTTCGGTTCGGTGAGGCCCAATGGTTCGGTCGGTTCGGTTAACACTATTCTTTAACCGAAATTTTCAGTTAATTCGGTTAATTAACCGAATTTGGCCGAACCGACCGTTTGCTCACCCCTATAGCTGCCCACTATGCCAGCATTGATTGCCATCAGAGAGAGGTAGTATTCAGACCTTCAGAGGGATAGGAGCACTAATTCGTGGGGTCATGTGTGCGCACCCCACCTCAGTTACTATCTGCTATTAAGGCACGTAGATTGCTATCAGAAGGCTGTCAGGGATATTTAGCTTGTGTGAAGGCAGTATCAGAAGGGGAGTTGAGGGTGGTGGATATCCCAGTGGTGAGGGATTATCCTGATGTATTCCCTGAGAATTTACCAGGACTACCTCCTAATCGTGAGATAGAGTTCGTTATTGATTTGGTTCCCAGGACAACACCGATTTCGAAGGCGTTGTATGGAATAGCACCAGCAAAGCTGAAAGAATTGAAAGAATAGTTGCAGAAACTATTAGATAAGGGGTTTATTTGGCCTAGTGTGTCGCCCTGGGGAGCACCGATTTTATTTGTGAGGAAGAATGATGAGTCGATGAGGTTGTGCATTGACTACAGGGAAATAAACAAAGTGACTATCAAGAATAAATACCCGCTCCCACGTATCGATGATTTGTTTGATCAGTTATAGGGAACACAGATCTTTTCGAAGATAGACTTACGCTCCGGGTACCATCAGGTGAAAGTTAGGGTAGAAGATGTTCCGAAAACGACATTTAGAACTTGGTATTGTCACTATGAATTTCTAGTTATGTTGTTTGGTTTGACAAATGCTCTTGCAGTGTTTGTGGATTTGATGAACAGGGTCTTTCACCAGTATTTGGATTAGTTTGTGGTAGTATTTATTGATGATATACTAGTGTACTCGAAGAGCCCAGTGGAGCATGAGGAGCATCTGAGTATAGTGGTTCAGGTGTTGTGAGAGAAGAAGCTATATGCGAAGCTCAATAAATGCGAGTTCTAGTTGGAACAGGTTACCTTTCTTAGACACGTTATATCCAGGGGTGGTATTTCTGTTGATCTGAGTAAGATTGAGGCGGTAGTATACTGGGTACGACCAAAGAATGTGCACAAGATCAGGAGTTTCCTGGGATTGGCTGGATATTACCTTAGGTTTGTTGAGGGCTTTTCTAAATTGTCAAACCCATTGACCAGATTGACTAGGAAATGAGTGAAGTTTGAGTGGTCTGATGAATGTGAACAAAGCTTCCAGGAATTGAAACAATGACTCATCACTGCGCCTGTGTTGACGATTCCTTCAGGAGAAGAGGGGTTCATAATTTACAGTGATGCATCCCATAAAGGACTCAAATGCGTGTTGATACAGCGAGGGAGAGTGATAGCCTATGCCTCACAACAGTTGAAAAAATATGAGAAGAACTACCCTACCCATGATTTGGAGTTGGCAGCGGTTGTTTACGCACTGAAGATTTGGAGGCACTATCTATATGGGGGTAGATGTAAGATATTTACTGACCATAAGAGCTTAAAGTATTTCTTTACGCAGAAGGAATTAAATATGAGATAGAGAAGATAGCTGGAGCTAATAAAGGATTATGACTGCACTATCAGCTATCACCTAGGAAAGGCTAATGTGGTTGCTGATGCTTTGAGCTGGAAATCAGTGGATTCATCTATATCTCTAGTGGAGATTCAGCATCCGATCCAGATAGATCTAGAGAGGCTCGGTGTGGAGCTGGTAGAGGGTGATCACCATACGTTTATTGCTAACCTAGTTTTGTAGCCAACTCTATAAGAGAGAATTAAAGTAGCTCAAAGGAATGATGCAGAATTAGTGGAGCTTATGGGAAAGGTACAGGGTGGTCAGGAAACAGAGTTTAGCATCTCAGATGATGGAGCCTTGAGGTTCTGTACCAGGTTATGCGTTCCTGCCGACCATGAGATCAAGAAGGTTATTCTGGAGGAAGCGCATCGGTCCTTGTATACTGTACATCCAAGTAGCACTAAAATGCACGGGGATATTCGAGAGTCCTTCTGGTGGAGCAACATGAAGAGGGAGATAGTTCAGTATGTGGATTAGTGTTTGACGTGCCAACAAGTGAAGGTTGAGCACCAGATACTTGCAGGATCATTGCAGCCACTCCACATTCCTTAGTGGAAGTGGGAGCATATTATAGCGATGGATTTCTTCTCAGGATTACCACTGGCATTGCATGGACAAGATGCTATTTGGGCAGTGGTGGATCGATTGACAAAAACTGCCCACTTTTTTCCGGTCAGAGTTAGCTACTCCATGGATAGATTGGTTGAGTTATATATCCAGGAGATAGTTAGGCTCCATGGCGTCCTAGTGTCCATAGTTTCAGACAGAGATCCACAGTTCACTTCTCGTTTTTGGAAGAGTCTGCAAGGGGCCATGGGTTCTCAGTTGTTGTTCAGCACAACTTTTCATCCTCATACAGGTGGGAAGATGGAGAGGACAATACAAATTCTTGAGGATATGCTGCGAGCGTATGTGTTGGACTTTAGAGGTCATTGGATGCAGTATTTGCCATTGGTCGAGTTTACGTATAACAACAGCTACCAGGCCAGCATTGGGATGGCACCGTATGAGGCACTGTATGGCAAGAGGTGCCAATCCCCATTGTATTGGGATGAGATTAGGGAGAGACAAATATTGGGGTCAAAGCTGATACAGCAAACTCAGGATAAAGTCAGACTCATCAGAGACAGGATCAGAACAGCACAGAGCCGGCAGAAGAGTTACGCAGATACTCGCCGGCAAGAATTGGAGTTTGACGTAGGAGATCATGTATTCTTGAAGGTGGCACCGCAGAAAGGGGATATGAGGTTTGGGAGGAAGAGTAAATTGAGCCCTAGGTATATTGGGTCATTCGAGATTCTTAAAAGAGTGGGTCCAGTTGCCTATCGATTGACATTACCACCGGTCCTGTCTAGGATCCATGACGTATTCCACATTTCTATGCTAAGGAAATACGTCACAGACCCATCCCATGTGATCAACTATGAAGCACTGGAGTTGGGTGATACTTTAACTTATGAGGAAGTGCTAGTGCAGATTCTTGACTGGAAGGAATAGGAGCTACGCACGAAGAAGATTCCACTGGTAAAAGTTTTATGGTGCAACCATGCCATTGAGGAGGCTTCCTAGGACTAAAGGATCAGATGTGCTAGAGATATCCACACTTATTTAGTGGAGTTTAGAGTTGAGCCAGTTAGAATGAAAGGAATAATATTATTATTTTTATTTGTATAGTGTAATGTAGGATAGATAGAGTTTCTAGTTTTGAAACGTGAATGGCTTTGGGAGAATTTTGAATAGTTGTAATCTCCCAGAACCCTTGTTGTAACCATGGTATTCCTCCGCCATAAGTGATGGTAGTTAATAAAATTGAAAGTGTTTGCTCTAAGGATGGGAAGTAGATGAATAGTAAATTTTGAGGATAAAATTTTTATAAGGAGGGGAGAATGTAATAACCCCAAAAATGACTATACAAAATTAATGGGATGATTCCAAAAAAAAATTTAATTAATTAATTAATTAATTAATTAAATTTATAAAAAAGAAAAATAATAATTAAAATTTATTTTTATTTTTATTAATAAAATATATTATTATTAATTTTAATTATTATTATTATTATTATTATTATTATTATTATACAAGTATATTATTAATCCTCCTGAAGGTCCAAGAGGATTTCAAACCAAAAAAAAAAAAAGAAAGAGTTGTAGAGAGGGAGAGCTGCGCAGAGAGTTTCCCTCTCCCCCCCCCTAGTCTCACTCCTCGTTTCCTATCCCTCTCTCCTTAGTTCCATGAAGGATACTCGTCCGATCGGAAATCAGTGAATACCGTTGGACTCCATTTTTCGTTGGTGTCATTTCTACCAGAGCGGATTGGTTATGGGAGCGGCATAGGCGTAGCTCCTGGGGTAAGCCAAATTTCTGTCTTTGCCTCAATTTCTTGCGAATTTTAAGCCCAATAGACGATCGGACATCACCACGAGAATCTAGAGATAATTCTCTACAAGTCTAGTAGAGCGGATTTCTCATGGGGTCGTCGTGGGCATAACCCCAAATTTTGGATAAGGGGGTTATTAAGGGGCTTATTGTTATTTAATTAGTATTAATTTAGAATTACTAAAATATTGAGCATTTGGAGTTGAAGTAGGATTTTTAAAATTTAGGGCCCGAGTGAGCTCCGCTGGTGTAATTTCGGGACCCGCAAACATAGTTCAGAAAATTAAGTGGGGGTGTTAAATATTAGTTTAAATGTTAATTTGAGGTATATGGAGCATAGGAAAGATTAGATGGGTATTATTTTGAGAAAATGAGTTAATTAATCTGGGAAAAATGCAAATTTGCAGGATTGGAGTTTTGGGCGCCAAGGGCGTAGGATTTGAGGTTCTAACGAGACTCTTAGTAAGTTAGGTAAAGGGAATAAATTATAACAGTATTTTTAGAATTACTATTTGAATTAATATGTGAAAATGAGCATATGGTATTTTGTCTAAAGATTATTATGATATAAATATCAGATAAATTGTGTGGCATTTGAGTAATATTAAATTGTAATATTTTGGCGTGTGGAATTAATATGTTATGAATATTAGATGAGAACTGTGTGGCATATGTCGTGTATTGAAAAATGTGAAAAATAATAATGAGTAATTTCTAAGAAAATATTGAAATAAGAATTATTATTGTCATTAGTGGAAAATAATGAAATATGGTATTTATGTGTGAGTAAAAATGATTTGTATGAAAAATGAGCGAATTACTGAAATGGGTATTTTGAGAAATGTTGAAATACATGAAACACGATATATACTATTATGAGATGATGAAATGTGCACAGAAAATAATGAAAACATTTATTTTGAGATGAATTGAAAAATACTAATATGAGAATACTGATGTATATTGATATAGAAATATTGAAATGTGAAAATGGGAAATATGAATATTGCAATATGGAATTGAAATATGATTGATGAAATGTCAATACCGCATAATGATTGTGGGTATGTGGTAGTGAATCCTAATGGATGATTGTGATATTGAGTACGGTACCGTTGCTAGTGGTGTAGTGCAACCACGCGGACTCTGAGCCATTTTGTAGAGTTATTGGGCCCCCTGAGTCCAGATCAGGGCTATAGGTCGGTCAGTCATACTACAGACGCGATATGTGATATGATATTTTTATCTAACCAGGTCGGCCAACTGCGGTTAGATCTAACCTTCGGGCCGCACAACCTTAACTATGGGGGGAAGCATGGCGTGTAAAAAAAGATCCTCAAGGTAGCCATGAGTTACAGACGTGATGTTGGTATTAGGTACCAAGGATACTCATGAGCTGGATAGTAAAATGGAAATAGAAAGTGAAAGAATGATAAAATGGGCTAAAATGAGAAATAAAATAAATAATGGAAATCGAAAAATAAAGAATAGTAAATTTGAGAAATGGAATCGTCTGAGTTAATAATATAAATAATTGAGGCGAAGTGAAACTCTCCACCTGAGAGTTTACTGAGTAAGGTGAGTGCCTTGATAGGTATCAGATGTGGTCATACCTGACTGCATAACGTGTTAGAGCAGAGGGAAGCTACCTGTATGGGCGGGTAATCTTCCTTATTCTCAGGAACTTCGCAGGTAAATATGTGTTGGTATGATTGAATTTGAGAAATGATTTTAAAGTTTATAAAAGCTTGTGTTGTATATCTATATGATTATGAGAATATATTTATTAGTATATTTTTGTCAGATGAAATGTTAATTTGAAAAGTAAAGTATATTATAACTGAACTCATATGGACACACATTGTAAATAATTTATACCTTCTTATTGAGATGTGTCTCACTCAAATTATCTAAATTTTTCAGGGAATAGGGATAGGACAGGTGATAGAGCTCCGAGACCATAGGAAGCTGGGACCCTGACACACAGGGTTAGTTATTGGACTAGGGAGATGTAATTTCCCTAGGATTGTGTTGTTTTGGGTATGCGATGGTGATGTGTATATGTATGTATGTTAATACTTTGGGTATTGTATTCTAACAGTTATGTATATACCATCTTCCGCTGTTAGGTTATATAAATAAAATGACTTTTACCCGGTACCCAATGCGGGTTGGGTCGTATGAATGGTAGTAGGGTTATTGATGTGGCCGATTTGTGAATGTTATGGATAACGAGTGAAAATTTATTTATTATTGTTTTAAAAAAAATTATACGAAAATCAGGGCGTCACAATAAGTACATCAACTAGAAACTAATTTAGTGTTTTAAGAATCAAATTTTTGTTCTTAATTTAGTATTTTCCTTTTTATAAAGAGAGGTACCCAAAATGATTGAATATTTTGATATTTTTAACAATTAACTTATTAACTTCCAAACATGCATGAAACATGATAATAATCATAGTCAATTCATTCAATTCAATCTAACTTAATCCTACAAAACTTAACCACTATACCAAATACACCCTTAAAGGACATTAGATAATCAAAATTTGCATATTTTATGCTACAAATTTGGATTTATAAATGATGGAAAAGTATATAAGAAATGAACTAATCAATGTTGTATAGGCAAAACCTAATGCATGCTTCCAAATGTCAAGAAAAAAAATAAAAATTCTCTTTATTTTATTTTCTTTCAATTTATGTTGTCCTCCTTCCTCGTTTCTTTCATTTCTCATTTTATCTCTCCATTCAGTCTCACCTTATATCAAATAAGAATACCTAAATGAAAAACAATTACTGTTCATCGTGTGCTTTCCTCATATTACAATTTGCATTGTCATATTTTACTAAATTATACTTATGCTTTTGATTTTTTAGAGGTATAAAAATTCACTAATTCAAAAAACTTTAGAGAAATTATAGAAGAGATGATGAAAGATTATTAACAGTTCTTATTCATCAATGACTATGTAAATTTAATTCAAATTGCATTAACAAAATGAATAAGAAGAATTTTTCTTAACTAGTCATTTTTTGCTTTAGTTTTTTTCATCTAAGTATTGTTGTTAATTTTATATCCATTTTGTCCTTGCTAATTTTTGACTTTCAATCCCCCCCTTTCTAAATTATTTGTATGTCTTTCTACAAGATTTTTTTTTATCATATCTAAATATTAGACACAAGCTAATGTTGAGGTAATAAAAAACATTCGAACAATATTTTTTTTACAATTTTTTTTGGCTAGTGCCCTGAGTAGGTGATTGAGAATACATTTTTAAGTAATATTTATACATTTAATGCACTTATTGAAATATTTCCTCAAAAGAATAATATTAATCAATTTTCTTGTTATCCAAATGTTTTTGAATGTTTTAATTTGAAATTATTTAAATATGACTAAAGGTTGGTTTCGTTATCTCGTTCATTCTTAATAAAAAGTTAAGGGACACTTGTGGCTTGTTTGGTTTGAGAAATAAATTTTATTTTTAACTTTTAATTATTTATTTTTACAATGTTTGTGTGAAATAAATGAGTAACAATAAATATTTTTAGGTTTTATTTTCTAATTATATTTTTAATTAATTATAGAAATTTTACCTTATTTTTTAATTTGCTAAATTTATATAAAAAAGTCAGGGAAATAACCTTTTATTATTTTTCTACTTTTTCATTTTTACTTTGCATATGGGAGATGAAAATTTGGATCTTTAACTTTAGTTCAAGTGGAATATGTATAGAGTTCTCTATAAATTTATAAATATTCAAATTCAAGTCCCAAAATTCATAATTCTAAAGATTAAATTTTTGAAAATTATAAAATAAGGTATCTTTTTTATAATTATTTTTTAAAATTTAGAAATAAAAAAATTAAAAATTAGTTTGCATATTTAAATAAATTTTCATTTTCTATTTTCAATACAAATACTAAAAAATAAAAAATAAACTAAAGTTTTTTTTTATTTTTTGAAAAGCTAAAAATTAAAAAACAAAAAATATTTTCCATCACTAAATGGACCCTTACATCCTTTAAACTCTACCATATTCTACAAATGTTTCATTGAACTACTAAAAGACTAAAAGTAACATTTACCTACTTTATATTATCTTCATGTTTGCAAAGAAGAAAAAAAAATATTAACAAAGATAGTTAATTAAATCTGGAATTAAAAAAAGCAATAAATTATTTCAGGATCGGACGATGAAATAAAAAAAATAACATTTAAAATTATTTAAAAAATAATTAAATTATAGGATAAAAAATAGATACAATTTTTATTAAATAATTAATTATATAAATTAAAAATATACTATACCAAACTGCATAGGTAGTATGTATAACTTGAAAAAACTCAATAGGAGAAATAATTAAAATTTGATAAACATGATTTTGATCCAATAACAAGTCTCGTAGTAGTGTGAAAATCACCGCATGACGATAGGATGACAAGTATAGTGCATTGTCATGCACATAATTAAATAAGATTTGCAAGATTTGGAAGCTATGCTGCCATGCCATTGAGAAGTGACTATCAAAATAGATAGGATAAAGTTAAAATAAATGGTATTCAAGTATTTTTTATTATTTTAGTTAATAGACATTAACTCTATTACTCCGTATAATGTTCTAAAGGATATACGTGTTACTTTTAAAATTTTAAGTTGACGTTTATAATAATGGTATATATAATTTCATATCATAGTGATTTGACAAATTTTACGTTGGCTGTCAGTTACGGTATATATATTTTAAATAGTATAAATATATTTTCCAAATTTTTATTAAAATAGTGTGGTAAACTATATACATAAATAATAAAATTTCACAACTACAATGCAAAAAAATAATGGTGTAGATTAACAAACACTTACAAATTAATTGATGATTAAGATTTCAACTTCAAATTTAATAGGAATGTTCTATCATTGACTTGATTGGCCATGCACATGACCATCACATCATGATTAGAAAAAAAACACATATTAAACAAAAAAAAATGTAATTGGTTCTATAGCAAATTTAATGCCAAAAAAACATTATATATTTTTAAAAAAACAAAAATAAAAGCAAAAAAATTCAAGTAGAGAGTTTTTTCCCCTTTTTGAACAAAGTTGAAATCTAATGAGCCACTGCTATCATTTTAAAAAAGTTTCTTAAAAGACATTTTAATTATTTAAGTATTGGAATTATGTTAAGGGTTGAAGTTTGAATATTGGAATGGATGAAATTGGAAAAGAAAAATATACAAGAAATAGACTACCTTTTACTGTGTAGTTAAAAAAAAAAATCACAAATCTCTTTGTCTCTCAAGATACCACATGTGAATCATATGTCTGCCAACAAAATGATGCCACGTCATATAATCAGAAGAAGCAACTCTGCCCAATCAAAACACAGCCTCCTTAAAGTCTTTCAACAGGTCAAAGGTACCTCGGGTCTTATTCGCTATTAATTTCGATGGAAAGAAGTGCTTAAAAATAAGCATTATGTTTGACTTTGTTCATCGCTATTATAATGTGGAGAATCCACATGAGTTGTGACAATCACAAAATATATTGAGTTAGAACAAGAATCACGGGTCATATTTTCCAAAGATGATACAACTCAAGTAAAAAATATTCTCACATGGACAACTTTTAAAATAAAATAGGCAAACTGATTCTCACAGTATAAATTAAAAGTGGAACATATAAATGGAAAACCCAACCAAAGTAACTTTCTTTTGATGTCAACTAATCTCTAAGTCTTCTCCGTCATGGTCTTTCCATCCTCTCCTGGTTCACTTAGTTTCACAAAACGAGCCTATAGCCTCCACATGCCATTACTTCTAGGTCGTCAATGGACCCATTCTTGTTTCTTTGGTTTACTTAGTAAATAATCAACTTATTTGTTAACAAAACTGAACAATGATTGTTTTGGGCTCTTTTGCTATCCCATGGTCTTATAGCACTTAGGCCTAGGCCTATAAATGCAACAACTATTGTATGTGCTCTCTTCCCCTCCCCCCCCCCCCCCCTCCCACCCCTTGCTTAATTTTTTTTTCAGGTGTCTCCACAACCCCAAAGGAACTTATTTGTGCTTAAAAAAGAGGATGATAATTTTGCTAGTCACCTATAACAAGTACTATTGAAATCAATGACAAACTCGTGCTACCTCCAAGGGCATTGCGCGGTGGAAAGACATCAGCGTTTAAGAAGGAGTATCAGGGGTCAATTCCAGGTAGATATACTCACGGAACCAACGGTACTTGTGGATGGTGAGATTTTACTCTATGAGCCAACGGGGACCGTAGATGGTGAGAGTTCGCTCTGTGAGCCAACGGGGATCGTGGATGGTGAGAGTTTTCTGTGAGCCAACGGGGACCATGGATGGTAATGGAGATGTATCATGAGAGTTGGGTTAGCCGAACGTCCAATTGATGCACGGAAGTCGTGTCCGCATTTTGGACTTTACCTGATTAGCGAGACCTAGGGGGAGGAAGCTGATCCATAGGTTTGGTGTCGCATCAGAGGGTCCGAAGGGTTTGTTGGTGGCTGAAGTTCTTATGTAATAAAAAAAAAAAAATGACAAACTTATACTATGGTATTTGAGAGAGATGAAACAATCTTAATGTTGTTATGAGACAACGATTATAGATATATTTTGTGGACCTACTTATTACATCATTTTATTGATTGATGACATATAATAAGTAATGTTTTTCGGTCTAAATAAACTTTTATCGAAGTTTAAGACTAGCATTCAAGGCTCTCTCTATGATAACACATAAGAAAATTAAATGATATAATTATGAGTTTTGCTATTTATGACAAAGATGTTTTTTACATTTAATTTTAATTTTATAATTTAATAAAATTAATTAATTAATTTATAGTAAGTACAGACGTTACTCTTTAAAATTTTTAGTAATGAATAAATCTTAAAGCTACTCATGTATTTTCTCTTCTCACTCATTTTTGGGACGGTGGTTTTGTGTTTTAGTTACACAAACCAATCCTTAAAGTGGGACCCAAACTGGACGGCTGTGATGCATTTGATTGGTGGGGCCACAGCAATTGACGCATCATAATGGATCGTTATCACTGCCTGGTTTTATTCAATGCGGGAAAGAGTAACATTCTCACTATTTCTTATATCTTGAGGTGTCAAATCATTAATTAAAAGCCGACACATTAATTAACTTTGTCATAATTAACTCTCTTGTAAAAGAAAGGAAAGTAAAAGATAATTAATTTCAGTCTTTTTTTTTTGTAAATATTTGAGATTAAAATACAACAACGAAAATTAATTAAAAATGGAAATATCTAAAAAAAACAATTAATAGAATTTGTCAGACAGTTAGTGTAATAAAATTATGAAATTTGGAATTTGAGAAAAAAAGGTTTCACTTACATTAGGAGTCTTGTTTGATGAATTTTTTTTTAAAATTTATTTTCTTTGATACATATATTTATAAAATAAATGCTTAAATTTTAAAAATAGCGATGCATATAATACAATTCTTCTTCTTCTTATTTTTTATCACTAAATATAAAAAATGAAATTTTAATCTTTTTTTTTATTTTCAAAATGTTTTGCGAAATTTAAGAAAATTAATGGAGACAATAAAAATAGTTTTATATGGCTTTTGGATGAATATGAGAAAGAAAAAATAATAAATGAGCAAATCTAAATTTTAGTTTACATGTAACAACTTTTTTTAAATTTGAAATTTAGTTAAATATAAAATAATTTTAATAGTCCCAATATTTTATTGGAAGACAAGCTGTTCAATTTTAAATATTGTACATTTCTCCCTTAGTTTTTTTATATATTACTTTTTGAAATTATTAAAATATATTTTAAAGTTAATATTTTGTTAAAATGAGTGA
This sequence comes from Malania oleifera, assembly GCF_029873635.1. Lineage (NCBI taxonomy): Eukaryota > Viridiplantae > Streptophyta > Magnoliopsida > Santalales > Ximeniaceae > Malania > Malania oleifera. Next base: position 80,490,313 of record NC_080428.1, on the reverse strand, counting down.
AGATTTTTACTTTCATTCATACATTTCAATAACAAAATTTACTTAACAGCATACTAACATATCTATAATTATTGTTTGCTGATATGTCAAGTGGAAAAAATATTGTTACTATGCCAATAGAAAGATGTTGGAATGCAGCCTCTGTTTTGCTAACTGAAAACGATACTGTTGTAGGTAATTTGATAATAGAACTGAAACTGAAACTGGAGAATGTTGTTGCTATAGTTGTGAACTGAAAAAAGCTGATAAGTTGAAAATGTTGATATATTTTATTAATTTTAAAATTTTATGCAAGGTTTACTAAGTTCATAAAACATTTTTATTTATATTTTTTACAAACTAATTTATCTGAACAAAAATAACATTTTATTTATATTTATAAAAAATTTTAAAAACAAATATTTCTCGGAAATATTGACTAATAATGAAAGCGAGACAACGTTTACTGATCGTCCTTGACGAAATGACCAACAAACCCCCAGTGGATACTAATATCATGCAGACGCCAAGAGCCCCAGAGGGGCAGCAGCGTCATTCCAGATGAGCTTCAACAAGAGTGGGCCCACATGGAGGAAAAACCTTTACCCTGAACCAACGGACAGATGCTTCCCCACCCAATCACTACCTGGGCTCAACGGCGCATGTTAGCTGTCCCTCCACAATCATTACTTTCCAAACCGAAAAAACAAGCCATGCATTTATACGAGCGCAATGCGCCCAGCAGCTTAACCTGCGCAGCTACGCCTCCTCCCCCTTCCCTTCCCACACGGCTTCTCTCGCTCCGTCATTTGTGCCCCTTCCACTCTCTCCACTCGCTCTCTCTCTCTCTGGAGCTGCATCACTAATGAGTGAATTAAATTGGATCTGCTAGCGCGGTACACATCTCTATCGTCTGCATGCTTAATTGGCGAGCTCTGCACTTGCAGCTGCTCATTACTCTTTCTCTATCTCTCCCTTGATTGGTCTCCAGATCTTATGTCATTTCAGAACATTATAGGGTGGGACGCCACTTCGTGCTCCGATCGGCTTCTCAAGCGCTGCTTGGCCGAGGAGATCACTTCCGAATTGGATCTTCTCCAGCCGGCGCTCTTCTTCTGTAGACAGCGATGTGCGGGAGGCCAGTGCGGTTCTGCTTCTGCATTTCCGAGGTGCGTCATTTTCGCCTGATGCGGTCCCCGTGATCGATCGACGCTAGCTGTAGCGTTTTTGCGTTTTGAATGATTCCAGTTCGTTCCGGATGAATCCTCTTTGCTGCATTGCTCCGGTCTCCATCGATCGGGACCGGGCCAACCCGGTCGTAGCTAAACAGCCGAGCCAGTTGCAGCTAGGGTTCGAGAGTTCTTTGAGAAGCACCGGTGCGAAACCGAGCCTTTTAGCTCAGGTCTCGTCGGTGGGGACCGATTCGGAAGGGTTGTGTTCTGTGAATAACGAGGCGGAGGATGCGGTGAGCGAAACGAGGGAATCGAAAGTGTATTGTGGGAATGGAGGGGTTACTGGTGGTGGAGTGGCTGGGATTCTGTACAAGTGGGTGAATTACGGGAAGGGCTGGAGGTCGAGGTGGTTTGTGCTTGAAGATGGCGTGCTTTCGTACTACAAGGTTCACGGGCCGGACAAGATTGTGATGAGTCCCGGAAGAGAGAAGGGTGTTAAGGTAATTGGGGAGGAGTCTTTTAGATATATGAGGAAGGCTAGTTGGAGCAATAGTCGGCTTGCTAATGGGTCTGCTAAGCAGTGGAAGCCTTTCGGGGAGATACATTTGAAGGTTAGCTTTTTACTTAATATGTTTATCTTAGTTCGTTGATTCGTTCTCTTTACTGGTAAATTTTGTTTTAGTGTTTAACAGTGTATGTCAATTTACTGCAACAATGCTGCTGCAATCCGTTCTTGTATTGCAAAACAGAAGCAGCCATAGAAGGCGTTTGATGTATGCGGTTTTGTTTTTAATTTTTGTTGGGATAAATGATGGAGATAATTTGTTAGGCAAAGAAGATAAGACTCCAAAGAGAACAACATCAACAACGAAATTTATGTTGGATTTCTATAAAATATTAAACCAAGACTTCTTCATATTTTTTAAGACTTGATGTACTTGTTGCTGCTCGCATGCGCAACTGTTGTTCTTGTAGGTATTTTTTTAAAATTTTTGCAAAAAAAAAAAAAAAAAATTACATATGGAGTAAACTTGTATTTAGCTTGATAACCCAAGAAGAGCAAATACTTGGTGTAAAAATTTACTTTACAAATTTTGAATCTGAAACTCATAAGCAAATCATTAGTGGGTGGAATTTGATATTAAAACTTCTTGTCCCCTAAATAACAACTGGATGAGCAAGCAAATACGGGAATGGTGATATAAGTGACCGCCCATAATTGGGTTAGGCAGGTCCATGCTAATGTGCTTGCGAGCCTTCTTTTCCATAATTTCCTCTTTCCGAGTGGCTGTTGAATTTTAAAAAATGTGTTTGCAGGTTTCTTCAATACGAGCAAGCAAGTCAGATGATAAAAGACTCTCCATATTCACAGGAACAAAAACACTTCACTTGCGCTGCCTATCTAGAGAGGACAGAGCTGCATGGATTGAAGCACTGCTGGCTGCTAAAGACCTTTTCCCTAGAGTATTGGCTAGTAGTGATTTTGCATTCCCGGAAGAGGTTGTTGTTTCAACTGAGAAGCTAAGATCACGGTTATTGCAGGAAGGCATTGGTGAGCCAGTCATTAAGGACTGCGAATCTATTATGCTTTTGGAACTCTCTGATATGCAAAACAAGTTGAACGCTCTCCAACATAAGCATGTAATGCTGTTAGACAAATTAAGACAATTAGAGGTATTTCTCCTGTAGTATGATAATAACACACAAAAGTTGAGTGAATTGACGCTTGTCTGCTGGTGTTTATTTCTAGTATATTATTATTTTCTGATCCTGTTACCAGTTGTATTGACTTTAATGATGTCATATTTCTCAATCACTGGGCTGTATTTGAATTTTTTTTCACCAATAGTGTGTTTATGCTAATATGATGTGACCTGTAGACATGGTATGCCAGGATTAATAATGAAATACAGTCATCATGGTAGATCTTGAAGTCTTCATTTTTTAGTCAAATCTATTGGTTGGTATCAATAGGTGAATTGGTTTAGGCTGAAGGCATTTTGAGGACTGAAAGAAGTCTTTTCCATAAAGAAATGTAGTTAATGAGTGAGGAAAGACATTATGGACCATGTTCGGTAGAACATAGTGCCCTACATAGAGTGTTGTTGGGGAGAAGGACTTCCATTGTCAACACTTCATAGTAGGGCAGGCTGTTGACTTTAGCTGATTTACTAAATGGATGGTCAAATGTTTAGTAGTTACTTTGGTCCTTGTTTGAAATAGAAGCATACTTGTAGTGTCTTCCACACCTATGAATTTTGCAATATTTAAATGCAATGTTTCTCTTTGTTTCATGTCTATTAATCTATTATCTGCAAGCTGTGTACATCAATTTTTACTGCCAATTTTTTATCCATCTCAATTTTGGTTTGATTAGATGAGCTTAGGTTTTGCTCTTGTCTGCCTTGTTTTATCTTGATTTATGTTGTTCCACAATCAACTGCTCATGGCTGAAGGCATTTTGAGGACTGGAAGAAATCTTTTCCATAAAGAAATGTGGTTAATGCGCGTGGAAAGACATTATGGACCATGTTCGGTAGAACATAGTGCCCTACATAGAGTGTTGTTGGGGAGAAGGACTTCCATTGTCAACTTCATAGTAGGGCAGGCTGTTGACTTTAGCTGATTTACTAAATGGATGGTCAAATCTTTAGTAATTACTTTGGTCCTTGTTTGAAATAGAAGCATACTTGTAGTGTCTTCCACACCTATGAATTTTGCTATATTTTTAAATGCAATGTTTCTCTCTGTTTCATGTCTATTAATCTATTATCTGCAAGCTGTGTACATCAATTTTACTGCCAATTTTTTATCCATCTCAATTTTGGTTTGATTAGATGAGCTTATATTTTGCTCTTGTCTGCCTTGTTTTATCTTGATTTATGTTGTTCCACAATCAACCGCTCATGGATTTCCCAATTCATTCGCTTTTGGAGCTGGTGATGGAGGATAACTTACCCATTTTTTTTGTATAATGGATTGCAGTCAGAGAAAATAGAGCTGGAAACCACTGTAGTGGATGAAACAAAGGGACGTGAATCATGTTGTGGGCAAGGAAATAGAAGATTCAGTGGTTAGTTGAGCTCCAGAGTTATCATCATTATATTTTTTGTTAAAAATGTTTTGCTGCACTAAGGAAGACAAATGTATTTTGAAAAATTGAATATTTAATACTTTTGTTGATATTGAATATTAGCATCTTAACAAGATGCTGAACAGTTGATAAACGGTCCTAAAAGTTTAACTCTTTGCAAATAACTTTTGGTTGCCTAGAATTTTCTACACAAATTCTCTTGATATCAGCAGTCAGCGCACAATTTGAAATGACATCCCTTAACTTCTCAGGTCTTGAAAAAAGCACGGTTCACATTATTGTGTAATTTGTGTATAGAAGACTTGTTGTATTCTAGCATTACAAATTACCCTTATATTGTAGCTGTGTGGCAATTACATATATACGTTCCTTAATCCCTTCTGGATTTCTTCTCTGATTAGATCAGTAGTGATGATTTCTTTTGTTCTAAAATTTGAGATAACACACTTATTATCCTTGCAATGCTACAGATTTCTATTCCATCATGTCAGAGGGCTCTGCAAGTGATTCTGATGCTGATAATTTCAGTCAAGGGGTAGAAATCGAAACAGATGATGATGATGGAATATTTTTTGATACAAATGATTTTTTATCTTCTGAGCTAAGAAGCTCTTCTTATCGTAGTCGAGAGGCTGTGGGAAATGCTTTTAGTTCTTTGGTATATGATAAAGATTTTTTATTTTCTGATCACTTGCATGAGGTTGAAAAGGAGATCAGGACAGTCCAATACCCATACATCCAAAGAAGGGATAGTTTGCCAGAACCAAAAGAGAAAGAAAACCCAGTTGGTCTATGGTCAATTATTAAGGACAATATTGGAAAGGACCTGTCTGGAGTTTGTCTTCCTGTTTACTTCAACGAGCCGCTTTCTTCCTTGCAGAAGTGCTTTGAAGATTTGGAGTATTCATACTTGGTTGATCGAGCATTGGCATGGGGAAAGCAGGTCAGATCCTCATTGGCTTTCTTTTGTGGCAAAGAAGTTTCTTAAAGCATGATCTGCTAGTTACATTTTAATCCAGGTAGTTGCCAGCCTTAGTTTTGAAGCACCCTTGTTATTTGATGTACTTCACCCTCCCATGTTGGGCAGTGCATCCATGTTGTCCAGACATAGACTGCATTCTGTACCACATCAAATTTTTCTTTATTTAGATCTGTATTGTTAATCAATATAATTACTGTGTAGAGCATGTAGGAACCCTGAATAGATATGGTCTTGACAAGAAGTCAAGAACTTTCATTATGTGCTATTTTGCATGATTAAGGACAACTTCCCATGTGATACTATTATAGTATTATTGTGAATCCTTTGCCTCTCCAACGTGATGTGCCTTTCCTGCTGAAGAAAATTGAGGTCATGGTATTCTCTTATATAAAAGTGATTTTCTCCAAGTGCCATAGCTTCCTATTCTTTTGAGTTTTAGGCATCCGGTTGAAGTTTGAAATCTTCTCCCCTAGTTTTGGTCCTTTAGGAGAATTTTTTTATTAATTTCTATAAATCCAATATTTTTATTTATGAATTCAGCATGCTGTTTTTCACAGCCCCATTCAATTGTTCTGTCCTGCTTCTCAGTCTGAGCTCTAAGCTAAAAAATGTGGATTATGTTGGAAGAAAGAGGTTTTGGCTTGTCTTTCTTTTAGAGATTCTTATGAATCACTTAGTGTTCAGGTTCTGGCTTTGAGGATATATAGGAGGTATAGGCACTCTACTTGCTCCACATTATATGATTAAATCAATTTCGTATGTGCGGGTGAATTACTCTAGCATGCCCTTTTAACTGTGAAAAGGAATACTGTTTTTAACAATGAATGTTTGCTGTTGAAAGTGGAAAATGTCACTGCTAGTTATGGATTGTTGGCATCATGAATTGCTAAAAGATTTTATCATGATCATTTAAATGATCAAAGTGATTTGCTAACCACAAGCTTTAGACTGGTAAGTTTGGGGCTTGCCTACAATTGTGGATTCTTTTTGACTCCTAATCTGCATATGGACCATATTGGTTGCTACTTCTTTTTCTTGTCTGAAGGGGTGGGGATGTCTACCAAGTTTACATCCATTTCCTTCTGGTTGTTATTTTAAGATTCTGGCTTGAAGGTGGCAAGTAATTCACACATGTGGATTTTTTTTAATATTTTTTATTTATAGAAAAAAGAATATTTATCTTCTTATTGCAAAAGGAAAAGGCATCCTTCAATGGAGAAAATCAAAAGGTTAATTAACACAACCTCTGACTGGTTTGCAATCACTTAAAGACGTACCCCCAAAAACAAAAGAGAAATCTCAAACTGACGCTAAAAAGGAAAAGGCAACACCATCCTAATGCAGGGGTGGAATGAACTTATCCTGAAAAATTGTCTAATTTCAAAACACCTAGAGAATCACAAACTAGATAAACCACCACAAAGGCACGTTGTTTATCCCAAAAACTGAAATTTTGAGAGAGAGTGCACGTGACGTGTAAAAAAAAACGTATTTGGATTCATGAGAGAGAGAGAGAGAGAGAGTATGTAAGAATATCAAAGTGATAGGAGTAAAAGAAACAGAGGATAGAAATATTCAAGTTCTTGATTGATATGGGTGATTCTTATAAAGTTCCAGTACGACAGAATAGCTAAATTGTAGTGATTTAAAAATTTAAATAACAGTGGAAATATCAGATCGTTTGTCTTTCTTGGTCTCCTCCTGATTTTCCTCCAGGTGACAGCTTGATCTCCTCCCGGTTTTCCACCAGTTAACAACTATTGGTTTGTTGATCTCCTCCTGATTTTGCTCCAGTTGACAGCTACTGGTTTGTTTTCTTGGTTTGTTATTTAGCTCCACATTTTCCTCTACACGCCCCCTTAATCTGAAGGGTAGTGTTTGAACATTCAAATTGGCCAAGACAATTTTGAAATTTGCGAGGGGACACCAGCTTAGTCAATGAATCATCAAGTTGATCTCTACCGGAGATATGAAAAGAAGCAGATGCTGCTGTAGTTTCAATGAATAATTTGCCACACATTTCATTGATAACAATTCTATCTTATATACACAATAGTTGAGGAGCTAATTTAGGAATTATACAAGCGTTGAAGCTAAATCTATGCTACTGTTACAATGTACAGCTATAGAATTCAAACTTAGAATCAGTTACAAATATAGAATTAATGACAGAATATGTGACATGATTTTAGGCTAGACATGCTCTGTTTTGGTTTGATTGTGACCCACACATTCTTCCCTTATATGCCCCCGCAAGGTTGAGCTTCCATCGGCAAGACCAATCTTGTTGCGGAGTATTTCCGTGCGCTGTTTTGACTAGGACTTCATTAACAGATCAGCTAGTTGATCTCGAGTATGTACATGTCTGACTTTGAGGCTTCCGTTTTGCACTAAGTAATGAATATCAATTTGAATGTGTTTCATGTGCGAATGATTGACTGGGTTATAACTGAGATGTGTGGCTTCGAGATGATCACATAACAGCTGAGGGGAGTCTTTGACTGGAAATTCTAGTTTTTTGAAAAGAGTGGATAGCCACATCGTCTCGGAAGCTGCATTTGCTAGTGCCCGGTATTCAGCCTCTGTTGTGGATCGTGCAACTGCTCTTTGTTTCTTTGAGCTCCAAGAAATGGGATTAGATCCTAAAAAGCTGATATATGCAGAGGTTGACGTGCGGTCATCAATATTTCCAGCCCAATCAGCATCGGAGTATGTCCTTAATACCGGAGTTCCAGCTTTGGTGATCTGAATACCATGAAAAATGGTTTGTTTTAAGTAATGGAGGAGCCTCTTGGTTGCTGTCCAGTGATTTGCAGTTAGCTTGTGCATGAATTGAGAGAGTTTGTTGACTGCAAATGAGATATCTGGACGCGTCAGGGAAAGGTATTGAAGGCTGCCAATGATTCTACGGAATTCTGAGCTGTCCACAGCAGCAGTGCCATCAACTAATTGAAGAGATTGAGTTGTAGAGAGAGGTGTTGAGACATCTTTTGCACCACTCATACTTGTGTTGGCCAAAAGTTCATGAACATATTTATGTTGTGATAGGAATAATCCTGCCCGGCTTGGGATCACTTCAATCCCTAAGAAAAAATGAGGGGAACCCATATCTTTGAGAGAAAACATGTCAACCAGCTGCTTAATAATAGAGGCCACAAAAGTTGAATTATTTCCCGTAATTATAAGATCATCAACATATACCATGAAATAACAAAGAGTTGATCCTTGTATGTAAATAAAGAGAGAGGAGTCTGCTTTGGAGTTGGAAAAACCCAGCTAAATAATGGCATTTTTAAGTGCTGTGTACCAAGCCCGTGGGGCTTGTTTAAGCCCATAGATTGCCTTTTTTAGCTTGCAAACATGGTTAGGTTTGGACAAATCTTTGAACCTTGGGGGTTGCTCCATAAACAAAGTCTCAGTTAATTCGCCATTTAGAAAGGCATTGTTGACATCCATTTGCCTCAAATCCCATCCATTCATGACTGCAATTGATAAGACAACTGAAATAGTTGCGGGTTTAACCACAAGGCTAAAGGTTTCTTTGTAATCAACACTAGAATGTTGATTATAGCCCTTAGCAACTAGACAGGCTTTGAATCTTTCCACTGACCCATCGACTTTCCGTTTTACTCGGAATACCCACTTACAACCCACTGGTTTACAATTTGAAGATGATAAAACGAGGTCCCAAGACCCATATTTCATTAGAGCAATAAGCTCATTGGACATGGCCTCACGCCAGTGAGGTTGAGATATTGCTTGGCACACACTCGTTGGCTTAGTGGTTTGGGGAATAGGATATTTGGACACGGTATGGATTTGTTTGGGTTTGAAAATTTGGTTCATTGAACTTGTGGTCATGTTATGTGTGCGTTGGGGAGGATTATTTGTTTCGGGAAGCGTGAGCAAAATTCAATTTCAATATTTCTTGAATTCTTAAAATATATACATCCCAATCTTACAATATATAGTACAAACAAAGACTCTAAACAAGGAAACTACAAAATAATACACAATTTTCTACATTTACTCACTTTCGTAATTTACTCAATATTGTCAAGGATACTCGGGATTTCAACACTCTCCCTCAAGTTGGATCATAGATATTAATCATATCCAACTTGCCAATGAAATCGTCAAAGTTCTGTCGTGCTAACCCTTTAGTAAAGATATCTGCAGTTTGTTCCTTGGTAGGTACATAAGTCATACAGATGATTCCTTCTTCAACCTTCTCTTTGATAAAATGTCGGTCCACTTCCACATGTTTAGTCCTGTCATGTTGAATTGGATTGGGAGAGATACCGATGGCTGCTTTGTTGTCACAATAGAGTTTGATAGGAAATTTCACCGAAACTTGTAGCTCTTCCAAGAGTTTCCGTAACCATAGTCCTTCACATGTCGCCTGTGCAACTACTCTAAATTCAATTTCGGTGCTACTTCGTGTAACGACCTGCTTAATTAACTGATTTTTTTTTTCCATTGTAATAATTATCATACTCTAATACCATAACATTATCCTAAGCAGTGAGAAGCATAATCATATAAACAAAACCTAAACCATTACATACAATACCAGAGTTCTGAAATGTTTTGCAATATATACAACATAATTGTATCCCCAAAAATGCCCTCAACTAGCTAGGGCAATACAAAATGCTCCCCAAAATGATACTCTATGTCAGGGCACTACTGAAGCCCTTCTATTTGCGAGCCTGGTCTGCTCGCCTACCTGGATCACGTGAAAAATATTTCAACACTGGGATGAGCCAATGCTCAGTAAGAGAAAATATGCTATTACTAGTGTGTGGCAAATGAGCTACTACATATCATGAAATCTGTTTCACATAAATATGAATAACTGAGTATAAAAGTACAGTACAAATAATAAAACACACCACCCCTTTTCCCTATTGCTTAACATATCAGTATTATGATTATAATTCAAAATACTTCTAGTGTATATAGTAGGATCCCTGTTTCTGTAAATCAATACGTAAGTAATAGTAACTGAAACTGTTCCCTGTGGCTATCTGTGTCATGACATGCCCCTCATGATGAGGTTGTGCGGCCCGTAGGCTGGATTTACCCTGGTTGGCCAACCAGGAATAAATCACTGAACTCCGTCAGTCGACCTGCCCACCTCAACCCATATCTGGATGGGGAGCCTAACCTCTTCAAGGGCCTAGGTGGTCGATCGTACCACGTATATCTGAATAGGTGGTTGCACTCATATAGTAACATAGTCTCTGTAGCAACGGTACCGTGCTCTGTAGCTGCAAGTCCAACAGGGTCTGATATCGTATAATATATTTCTATATAAGTGTCTATCTGATTTACCATGATTCTGAAGTATTGAAATAACCATGATATTGCATAACGTACTGAAATCTGAATAATCATAACATGGAACTGCATATTCGTAATATTGGAATTTGTGTTATCATGGTACTGAAATTCATAGATCATGGTACTGAAATATCGTAAAATCATGATACTGAAATCCATAAAATCATGATATTGAAGTTCGTATAACCATAGTACTTAAATCTGTAATAATCATGGTACTGAAATTCATAAAAAAAAATCATGAAACTACAATTCATAAACATATCCCCGTACTACATACATAATCACAAGCCACACAATACTAAAATACATAATTTTCGTAAATAAATGAGTTGTATAATATTTAGAAATTTTCTAGCATAGCATATTTCCCTTACCTTAACTTTGAAAAGCCCCTACTGTATTCTAGCCTGATACCCGCAGGGCCTCCTACAAAACACCCTGAAACCAATATTTGCCATAACTAAACATCAGTATTTTTCTGTTTATATCATTTCTTATAACTACCACAAGGCCAAAAGGAGACTAAAAGGCCTTACCTTGAATTTGAGATGATTTCCAACTCTGATTTCCCGACGATCCGCTCCGGTAGATGCGTAGAGAACTCCGCCAGGAGCGTCGTAGTAGCTTTGGATCGTCGATCCGGCGACCGGTGGGGCCGGAAATGAAGAGAGAAGGGAGAGGGGGTCGTAGGAGAGAGAGAGGAGAGAGAGAGCGGCGAGAGAAATGAAGATTATCTCGGATTTCCACTATTTATAGAGCCAAGCTCGTCGATGAGACACGTCACTTCGTCGATGAGCCCTTCACAAAATTCGTCGACGAGGCCCTGTGTTTGTTGATGAAATTCAGAGCAGCCCGAACTGTCTCTTAGTATTTTCTCGTGGACGAAATTCTGAAGACCTTCGTCGACGAGACCCTGTGTTCGTCGACGAAGCTGAGCAATTTCCTTGAAATTATTTTTATTTAATATTATCTCCAAAATGCAATGTCGACGAAGTCTATGACCTCCTTCTGTTTCTGTATCTGTTTTCTTTCCCTCTTATTATTAAAAAACTATTATTCTTCGGGTCACTACACTTCGAGCCACCACATTTTGTTTTTTACTACTCCAAGTTACCAAATTTCCCCATACAAATGTGCAATATCCAGTGGTTGATTTTTTGTCTTCTGCCGATCCTACCCAATCTGCATCTGTGAAGATTTCCACTTCCTTGCTTTCACATTTTTTAAAGAAGAGTCCCTTGCCTGGAGAACCCTTGAGGTACCTGAGGATCTTATACACAACATCTAGATGAGTCTTTTTTGGTGAATGCATGTGTTGAATTACAACACTTACCGCAAATGCAATGTTGGGTCGGGTGTGCGATAAGTAAATTCATTTACCAACCAATCTCTGATATCTTTCTCTTTCAACTGGTATTCCACATTCTTCGATCCTATTTACTGCTTCAATCAGAGTTTCACTAGGTTTGCATCCATGCATGTCAGTTTCGGTTAGAAGATCAAGGATATACTTTCGTTGAGAGACATTGATACCTTTCTTTGATCCAGCAATTTTCATTCCCAAGAAGTATCGCATTTGTCCCAGGTCTTTAACTTCAAATTCAGCAGCTAGGACTTTCTTTAATCTTTCCATCTCCGCTGTATTATCTCCAGTTAGAATTATATCATCAACATATACTATCAGAATTGTTTTCTTACTATTTTAAGACTGTTTGAAGAACATAGTGTGATTTGATTGCCCTTGTCGATATCCCTGATTTTTAATTACCTTTGCAAATCTGTCAAACCATGCTCTAGGGGATTGCTTGAGTCCATACAAGGAATTCTTGAGTTTGCGTACTCTATTTTCTTCACCTTTCTTACTGAATCTTGGTGGTATAGTCATGTAGACTTCTTCTTCTAGCTCACCATTTAGAAATGCATTCTTAATGTCTAGTTGCTGTAGTGGCCAATCTAAGTTAGCTGCTAATGACAGGAGTACCCGTATTGTGTTTAGTTTTGCCACTGGTGCAAATGTCTCCATGTAGTCAATGTCGTAAGTCTGTGTAAATCCTTTTGCAACAAGTCTGGCTTTATATCGTTCAACTGTCCCATTAGCTCTATATTTTCTTGTGAAAACCCATTTGCAGCCAACTGGTTTCTTTCCACTCGGTAGGTTCATAACATTCCAAGTTTCATTTTTTTCGAGAGCCCACATTTCTTCCATAACGACTTTATCTTTTGGAATTTTTATCCTGTCAAGGTTAGAAGTAAAAATACGATACCCTGTAGACAGAGTTTTATAGGACATGTATTGTGACCAAAGATATAGAGTACATGACCTAGTTTGTTTTTTGACTGCAATGGGTAAATTTATGTTATCAGGTGTAGACTTATCAGAAGAAAGCTCATGATCATTGATTACCTGATCAAGACTGGGCGTCAACTCATGGTTGCTTGGAGCTATCACCCGTTTCGACTCTTTTGGTGCCTCAGGTATGAGATTCTCCCTATGCTTTGTTTTTGGCTTTCTGGAGTAAACAAGTATTTCTTTTTGTTTTTCTGCATCTCCCCTTGAGTTGAAGTGATCATTTGTATATGGTAGGTCAGGACATGCAATGGGAGACGCAATAGATGGGTTAGGGAATGAAGCAATGGGAGACTCATTAGATGGCACAGATTCAGTAGTAAAGAAATCAAAGAATTGATCTTCACTCCACTTCTCCCCCTGAAGAGAGGGCTTCTGGAAATAAGGAGTGGTTTAAAAAAAAGTGACATCAAGGCTAACAAACATTTTTTTGGAGACCAGGTCATAACATTTGTAACCTTTCTGGGTAGGAGAGTAACCAATAAAGACACATTTAACGGCACGAGGTTCAATTTATCTTGGTTGTGAGCTTGAACATGAACAAATGCAGTACATCTAAAGATTTTTAGAAGGAGACTGGAGTGGAGTCGAGAGGTAGGAAAATATTCCTGAAATTTTTGGAGAGGAGTTGTAAAGGAAAGAACTCGACTCGGCATTCGATTAATGAGATGTGTAACTGTTAAGATAGCATCGCCTCAAAAATAGTTCCTCATATTTGTAGTGAACATCAATGCCCGAGTTACTTAAAGTATATGTCTGTTTTTTCGTTCAGTGAATCCATTTTGTTGAAAGGTATCCACACAAGAACTTTGATGTACAATTCCACTTTCTTGAAGATAATTTCCCAGAATATCATTAAAATATTCTGTACCATTATCAGTACGTAGAATTTGAATGCGAGTTTAAAATTGTGTTTGAAACATTGAGCGAAAACTGACAAAAATAGATTGGACTTCAGTTTTATCCTTCAATAAGTAGGTAGACCCAACAAATACGAGTATGATCATCAATAAAGGTAACAATCATTTTGTATGAGTGCATTTGGGGGAGCGTGAGGGTCCCCACAAATACTGCGAATCATAGTGAATGGGCGGGGATGGCTTGTATGTGGATTTTGGGAAAGAATTACACTGGTGTTTTGCAAGCTCACAAACTTCACATTGAAAATCAGAAGACATTTTATTTAAACAAATAGAAGGAAACTAAACGTCTTAAATATTGAAAATTTGGGTGACCCATCCTAGAATGCCATAACTAAAGTTCCTTATCTCTAGAAATAGATGCAGAATCACAAATTGCAATATTACATTGTTCACTCGTATTTGTCTCCTCAGAGTAGTAGAGTCCCTCACACACCTTAGCACTACCAATCGTCTTCCCCGATGATAGGTCTTGGAAAACACAATGAGATGAAACAACTTTAGCCGAGCAATTTGAATCTTTTTTCAATTGGCTAATGGATAACATGTTGCAAGATAGCTTAGGAACATGTAGGACAGATTTTAAAGTTATAAAATCAGATATGCGAATACTTCCTTTGCTAGCAACAGGTGATAGAGATCCATCTGCAATTTTTACTTTCAGATTTCTAGTATATGGTGAATAGGATGAGAACAATCGATAAGAGTCAGTCATATGATCAGATGCACCCGTGTCAATTATCCATGGTGATTTGTAATGGGATATAGTATTTAGGGCTAACAAAAAATTACCTCGGTGAGTTAGAGAACCAGTGGAAGACTGACCCGATGTTTGAATTGAGAAAACATTTTATATAGCTGATCCAACTGCTCAGGACTAAATACACCACTTGGAGTGGTATTATTGGTTTTTTCACCTTGTGATTTTTCAGTTGAACTGTCAGTAGTAGCTTGATACCCACGATTTTTTGATATTGTCTCGGCTTCCAATCTGCAGGCTTTCCATGAATCTCCTAGCAGGTATCTTTTGAATGACCTAGCTTTCGACAGTGCTTGCACCATATTTTACCTTTTTGTGATCTTTGCCCAGATCCCGCAGGGCCTTTTGATATAAGGGTTAAGACGTTAGGCCCATTGGGATTCGGCCCATTCCCATTTGTACTTAGAGTTTGGAAGGACAGGTCCGGCCCGATACGATCTCCTTAGGGCCTCAACAACACTTTTCTCCTGCTCTCCTCCCTCCTTACCTCGGCGAATACTTCTCAAGTTGAAGGCAGAGGTAGCCAGCCGAGGATTTGTCCCCGCATGTCGTCTAGATCTCGGTTGAGGCCGGCCAAGAACTCGAATACCCGTTCGTTTTCGAGCCTCCTCCTGTATTGCATGCTGTCGTCGGAGCACTCCCATTCCTCTTCGATGCTCAAATTGAGCTCCTGCCAAAGATGGGTCATCTCCATGAAATACTCCGTGACATCTCTATCGCCTTGCCTCATCTGCCACAACTGGGTTTTGATTTCGAAGATTTGCAAATAACTCTCGACATCAGAGTAGGTTTCACGAACGGCATCCCAGACATCCTTCAGTGTAGGCAAGAACAGGTAGATTTTTCTAATCGCCGGCTTCATCGAGTTGACGAGCAAAGTCGTGACCATGGAGTTTTCGGACCTCCATTTTTGCAAGGCGACAACATCAGTAGGGTCTGGTCTCCTTCGTTCGCCGGTAAGGTAATCCAGTTTCCCTTTTCGTTCAATCACCAATTTTATAGATTGAGCCCCTTCACGGAAGTTTTTTCCGTTCAATTTCTCCATTGAGAGTGGAAAGGCTGTATTGTCCAGCCCATTCAAACCCCCAGTGGATGTAGCCTCTGAATTCCCGTCGGGTTTTCTAGAAGAGGTCGACCCTCTGCTGGTGCTGCTGGCCATTGTTAGCTAAGGTTGAGAAACCCTAGCTCTGATACCATGTGAGTGGAATTCAATTTCAATATTTCTTGAATTCTTAAAATATGTACATCCCAATCTTACAATATCTAATACAAACAAAGACTCTAAACAAGGAAACAATCTCCCTACAGAATAATATACAATTTTCTACATTTACTCACTTTCCTAATTTACTCAATATTGTCAAGGATACTCGGGATTTCAACAGGAAGGGTTGTTTTGGGAAATTATGATTTGGAACTAGGTTTGAATCATGAGACTGTAATTGCAAATTTGAAGAATTACCATTCATATTTTCATGAGGGTTTTCGAAATTACCTGAGGAGGACGCGACGATGGCAGGTGAACCTTCCGGATGCAGCGGTGAGGTTTGTATGCCGAACAACATTGGTGGAGGCACTGCATGCAGTTGAGTATCGAAGAAGAGAGGAAGATATTTGTGATTGTCTTGAGTTTTATGGTTTGTCACGGAAGGCATGGGTTTGGACAAGCTGAAGTGGTGTTGATTTTCATCAAACAACATGTGTTGTGAAATAAAGAATTTTTTGGTTTGTGGTTCAAAACACTTGTATGCGTTTTGGGTTTGTGATTGTCTTGAGTTTTATGGTTTGTCACGGAAGGCATGAGTTTGGACAAGCTGAAGTGGTGTTGATTTTCATCAAACAACATGTGTCGTGAAATGAAGAATTTTTTGGTTTGTGGTTCAAAACACTTGTATGCGTTTTGGGTTGGGGAATAGCCAAGAAAAATGCATGCTTTGGATTTGGGCGGCATTTTATTGGAGTTATAGGGCCGTGTGAGAGGGTAGCAAATACGCCCAAATTTTTTGAATTTCAAATAATTTGGTATTTGACCAAAGAGAGCTTCAAAAGGTGATTTTCCTGGAGAAGAGGCGTTGGTTGTCTATTTATGAGGTAAGATGCTATTTGAAAAGTATGGGGCCAATACGAGAAATCAAGATTTGCATCATGAAGGAGTGTAAGGCCCGTTTCAACTAGATGATGGTGACGACATTCGGAAACACCATTTTGTTGCGGGGTGTGTGGAGCAGTGGTATAGTGAGTTATGCCATGAAGCAATAGATATGATTCTAAAGCAATGAACTCACCACCATTGTTGGAGTATAGTGTTTTGATGATTTTTTGAAAATGGGTTTCAACAAACTTTTTGAAATGCGGGAAAATACTAGAAACACCGGATTTAGTGACCATTGGATAAAACCATGTATATTTTGTATAATGATCAACAAAAATAAGGTAATATCTTGATCCATCAATTCTAGTATAACTAGTAGGACCCCACACATTAGTGTAAATAAGTTCAAGTGGCTCATGACTTTGGAGACTAGTGACACGAAATAGTTGTTGATGTGCTTTATTAATAAGACAAATTTTTATTCGATGAAATAGGAAGAGAAAAATTCTTGACAAAATGATGGACTATTTTAAGAGAAGGATGCCCAAGACGCTTGTGCCATCCATCAATTGAAGTCCGCTCATGCACGTTACAGCCTTATTGGATGAGGACACCACCGTTGATTTCGGGAAGGTATAGATGCCATTGTTACATGCTCCTCTTAGTAGGATCGTCCCCATGATCTTGTCCTTCACAAGTAAATGAAAAGGATGAAATTCAACACACACATTATTTTGTTTGGTGAGATGATGAACTGAAATTAAATTTTTGCAAAGGTTTGGAACACAAAGAGTATCATGCAATGTAAAAGTTCGGTGAGGAGAAGGCAAAGCCAAAGATCCAATGTGTGACACTGCCAAACTTGAACCATCACCGAGAATTACTTCGTTAGTTCCATCATATTCGGAATGAATGGGTAAATTTGAAAGATCACCCGTGATATTATGAGAAGCGGCTGAATCAAGTAACCAATTTTTGTCCTGTCCTGTAGAGGTTGTAGCACAATTGATGGAGACATTCTGTGAATTGAATTGAGGACAGGATTTGGCAATGTGACCCAATTGGTCACAAATTTGGCATTTGGGCTGATAACGCCAATTTGAATTGTTGGGTCAGCCAGAGTTTTTGTTGAATTGGCATCCATCACGTTGGGCTCCACTTGAGTTTCAGCCTGGGCTGGAGCCTTAAAACCCGTGTTGAGTAGTTGGCCCATGTTGCTTGGAAGACCACTGGTGACTCCCACCATGTGTGGACTGCTTCATTTTCGTGTAGTTTGTAGAGGCAACCATGTGTTGTGTTGCAACTTCCAGACGCCTCAGATACGCCTCATGTCCAACCAAAAGATCGTGCAGCTCCTCAAAGGCCAGTGATGACTCCCTGGCTCGAAATTGAATGATCAATAATGGCTATTTCATCAGCCAAGGCCTTCACAACATGGAGATTGTCTGTGATCGATTGATCGCCGCGCAGGATTAAGGTGAGCTCCTCCTTTAACTGTGTAGCACGAGTTCTTGATCGGCTAGCATATAGGGTTTTTAGCTTTTTCCAAGCTTCATGAGAGGTCTTTGCTGTAGCAATGAGTGGTGTGATTGAAGGAGATGTGGAGACTAGAATAGCACTCAGGATAAGTTTATCTTGTTGGACCCAGTGGGTCTTGCGTAGCTCATCAACGGCGGTGCCAGCAGAAGAGGGGCATTGAAGGGTGCCTTCAACATAGCCGAGTAAATCGTAACCAATGAGGAGTGCTTCAAATTGAGCACACCATTGAGGAAAGGTGGAGGGAGTTAATTTTTCATTGATTTGGGCAGTGATATTGAGAGCAATGAGTGGTTTATTTGTTGCGGAAGAAGGTTGGGTGTGGAGGTTAGGTTGGATTTTGATCGGAGGAGGAAGACATTGTGGAGACTTGGATCGTTGGCTCATTAGAGATTATGCTCTGATACGATGAAAAGAAACAGATGTTGCTGTAGTTTCAATGAATAATTTGTCACACATTTCATTGATAACAATTCTATCTTATATACGCAATAGTTGAGGAGCTAATTTAGGAATTATACAAACGTTGAAGCTAAATCTATGCTACTGTTACAATGTACAACTATAGAATTCAAACTTAGAATCAGTTACAAATATAGAATTAATGACAGAATATGTGACATGATTTTAGGCTAGACATGCTCTGTTTTGGTTTGATTGTGATCCACACATTCTTCCCTTATAAGACAAATTGAACATTAAGCTGCTTTCTTCGAACTTGGTCACGCACATAATGGAAATCAATCTCAATGTGCTTTGTACGAGCATGAAACATAGGATTAGCAGTCAAGTGGCGCCAATATTGTCCCACCATAACATAGGTGGTATAGGAATCTTAAGGCCAATTTCATGTAAAATGGATTGCAACCATTGTAGTTCTGAAGCTGTATTTGCAAGTGACTTATATTCAGTTTCGGTACTACTATGGGCAACTGTGAATTGTTGCTTGCACCACTAGGAAATAAGGTTTCTGCCCATAAAAATTCAGTACGCACCTACTGATCAATGATCATCTCGATCAGCTGCCCAATCAGAGTCTGAGAAAGCTTGAATTGCAAAATTAGATGATTTGTTGAGGAAAAAACCCGTTGATATGGTATGTTTAAGATAATGTAGAATCCTTTTTATAGCTTGCTAGTGTGGTTCCAATGGGATATGCATGAATTTACTCACTTTGTGGATTGAAAAGGCAAGGTCTGGTGAAAGTTAAATATTGCAAGCTTCCAAAGACCTGTCTATAGAGATAAGGATCTGAACACTTAGCTCCCTCAGTTGTAGATAGTTGACAGCTAGTTGACATAGGACTCGTGCACGACTTAGCTTCTGCCATATGAGTGCATCCAAGAAGATCAGCCACATACTTATGTTGAGTTAAATACATACCTTCTCTTGAGCACAAGACTTCTACCCCCAAAAAATAGCTAAGATCACCAATCTCTTTAACCGCAAAATCAGAATGCAAGGCCCAAATTACATGCTGTATGGCATGGCCAGAAGTACCTGTAATGATAATATCATCGACGTAAATGAGAATCACGACCAGAACACTATTCTTGTGCCAAATAAATAGAGAAGTGTCAACCTTCCTATCATGAAATCCAATCTTTCGTAACTGATTAGTTAGCCGAGAAAACCAAGCTCTCGGAGCTTAATTTAGGCCATATAATGACCTATGTAACCTGTAAAGATGATGAGAATACTGTGGATGAATGTAGCCCTGAGGTTGTGCCCTATATACCTCCTCCTTCAAATTTTCCATGCAGAAAAGCACTTTTTACATCAATTTGCTTAATCTGCCAGTTCAAGGAGACAGCCAAAGACAAGACAATTCGAATTGTAGCATGCTTGACAACTGTGCTAAATGTCTTATTAAAATCGACACCTTCTTGCTGATGAAATCCTTTCGCCACCAACCTCGCTTTATATCGCTCTATGGAACCATCAGCATGCCTTTTAATTTTGTATATCCATCGGCAACCAACTATGTTGGCCTTTGGAGGTGGTGTGACGAAGGACCATGTCCCATTGTGTAAAAGGGCATCGAACTCAGCATTCATCGCTGCATGCCAGTGTGGTGATTTGATTGCATCACTATAACACGATGGTTCTACATCAGCAGAATCAAGAGAGCTAAGTAAGGCCTTAGGTACGGGGTACCTCACAAAATCATCAGAGGTGGCTTTTGGTTTAAAAATATTGCTCCTTGATCTGGTAACCATGGCATGTGTTCTGGTGCTTCTTTGTGTAGCAGTTTATCTGAGGCATGCTGAGTTGTATCTATTGTGCTTGAGGGTGGAGAGGGATTAGCAGTTATTATGACTAGCGAGGAGGCAGAATTACCATGCCTAACAGGTGTTTCTTCATCCGTTCATGTAGAGTGAGACACCAGAGGCACAGTAAAATTATTTTCAGGTGGGAAGACCCTGGATTGCATATCATCAATTCTGGTAGGAGAGGTTAATTTGAGATGTAAAGGCAAGGCAACATGTGTTGATGAGTTGGATTTTGAAGATGGTTTGAGTGAGTTATTTTTTTGGCAAGGAAACAAATTTTTCTCAAAGATTACATGACGAGACACATAAACTCGACCAGTTGATAAGTCAAGACACTTGTACCCATGGTGATTGACACTATAGCCAATGAAGATTTGCTTCTAAAATCCAATTTTTGTTTGTTATATGGTCTTAGATTAGGCCAACATGCACGTCCGAAGACCCATAAGAAAGAAAAATCAGGAACTCGGTTATAGATCATTTCATAAGGTGACAAATAGTTGAGAATAGGTGTTGGAAGACGATTAATTAAATAAGTTGCAGTGTAAAAGATGTCTTCCCAGTAAATTAGAGGTAAATTCGAATGTGACACATACTAAGCCCAATTTCAACAATTTATCTATGCCTTCGTTCAATTGACCCCATTTGTTGGTGAGTATAAGGGCATGCTAGGCGATGGGAAATGCCATGCTGTTAAAAATAATTATGTAGCCTACCATACTCACCACTCCAATCAGATTGTATGGCCTTTATTTTATGTTTAAAATGTTTTTCCACATAACATTGAAATTGAAGGAAAAAACTCTCAACATCATACTTTAATTTAATTGGAAATAATCGTAAAAATTTTGAATAATTATCCAGAAAGCTAACATTATACCGAGCACCTGTAGTTGAGGCTATAGATGCCAGACCCCTTACATCTGTGAAAATTAAGTCTAATGGAGCATCAGAAACATAATTGGAATTGCGAAAAGGCAAAGCATGGCTCTTGGCTGTTTGGCAATCAGGGCACACAGAGTGCCTCTTTATTTTATCAGCTGGGAGATTATTGAAGGGCAGTATACATTGAACAACCTGAGGAGAAGCATGGCCAAGTCGACAATGCCACTGATCAAAAGAAGCACAAACACTTGAAATGGCTTGAGGATGAATATTGGTGTTGGAAAAATGGTATAAACCATTACTAACTTGGCCTCAATGATGGTCAGGGAGAACAGAGGTAAAACCTTTCAATTCCAAATAAAGTTTCTATTTTACCCAATATATATTTTTAAAGACCCAAAATGGTTAGGGTGCAAGGAAATAAAAATTGGGATGCCTAATGAGACTAGGATACTTCTTTTCTAATAAATAAAATCCTGCGGTCACTAATCTATAACCTGATAAAATACTACCACTAAAAATCCAAAAAATAGACTAATGAAATTGAAAAAATAACTCCAAAAGTCATAGCTGTCTTGAATTTGAATCTCCAGCCTCGTTTCTCAAGCTCCATTAGTCTCCCCTGGTTGGAAGAAACTTGGCCTTGAGTAACATTTGAAGGATCACAATCAAGTAGGCTTAAACATTATTGTTGCAATTTGTAGGAATATAATAAAACTGAACCTTGGGAGATATGAATTATAATTGACAAATTACACTGGATCAAGTAAGGACTGTATGTTTTCATCAATATCCAACTTCTTAGGCACTTTCTCAAACTCAACTAGTTGCAGCTCGGGTTTCACCTTTGGCTCATTTTTCATTTTTTCAGACTTGACATTTCTTTCTGTAATACTATCACTGATCTCTTTTCCTTTAAGCCCTTCAGATTGTGTTGGTGATTCGATAGGGGAGCCTCCCTCTCTCTCTCTCTCCCTGCAGGTTTTAGCATGATTTATGGACTGTTGTATCCAAATTTATAATGACTTTGTTTTCACAATAATGGATCTAATTGTAACCAAGCATCACATAAATGATCTTTTTTGGAAGAACATCACAACTAAATATAGGATATGTCTGTACCCATCTCAACTGGGATCAAGCATATTTGTTTGTTTGTTGCCATCATGTTGTTCACTTAAGGAAGTGTAAAGGGAGAAGGATTTTGTTTCGGTTGTAAATTTAATTTACAATAGCTTCTGAGACCAAGTTTACAGAGCACCAATGTTCATGCCTACAAACGCTATCCATACCTTTCAATTGACAGGAGCTGGTGGTTTGCTTCCAAGCATCATGTTGTATCACATTGAGTTGGATTGTAGATAATGCACCATGTAAAGGTGGTTTCCCTCAGAAAAATACTCCAATTGGCTAACCTCTATGGTTAAATATGAATGGAAGACGGTCTTCTTAAAAAGGAAAAAGAGTTTTTTTTGAAAGTTGTGGGAATTTTTTTTGCTGATCAAGGCAGTGGTTGGTGACATTGGTCGAGAGAAATCAGAATAGGAGAAAAGAAACTAGAAAGAGAGGGGAAGAGAAATATAGACAGACATTTGTACCAAGACATAAACCCAAAATTTCAATATCAATTTGAAAAAATCTAGGAAATAAAGATTAGGAAACCTAATTATACTAAGGGTACTATTTTCCTAATAAATAAAATCCTAAAATCTGCTAATTTATACCTAATAAAATAATATCAACAAAATACCATGAAAAGAAATAAAATTACAAAAAAATTTCAAAAAATCCTAATGTCTTGAATTTGAATCTTTGGCCCTGTTTCTTGAACTCCATCAACACATTGATGTTGACATGATGGTGAGTATGTATTGTTGAGCTGTGACCATTTTGAATGCAAATGAATGAGTGGCACGTAAATTTTCAGTTCCAAGAGGCTAGCACCAAGTGTCAAACTATTCCCCAATGCTTTGTCTTAATTATAAATGCAATTGGCATTGTATAATTGGTACAGAGTTGAGGTAAGATAGTTGCCATTTTGTTTTTTTGTTAATTATTATCTTCATTTTAAACAAGGATATGCAAGTAGAGAAGATAAAATCAGAAAGTGAGGGGTCTTATTGGTCCCTATGTAGAGCATTATCTGAACTACATTTGAGGTTCTGCAATTGCATGTGAGATCCAATTGTGAAAATGCCATGTAATAATTACGATTTTGTGGTTTATTAGATCTGTTGTTTGCCTTTAATAAAATCATAAGTTCGTTATATTTGTCATTTATGTGTAGTACTCCAGTGTCACTGTCCTTGCAATATGGAATGTGTTACCTAGGAAAATTCAAAATCTTATATCAAGCTTGAACGTGTTTTTGAAGTATGCCACACATTGACTACTAAAATATTGGTTTATTGAAGGATAAAATTCAAAAGATTGAGTTTCATTCTTGGGCTAAAGTTTCCTGAATCTCGTCTTGTTTGTCCCCAATTTATTCTTGAGCACCTTTATCAACTGATGGTATTATGTGATGAGTTGATAGTATTTCTACTGCAAATTTTAAGATAAGGATTGTACCTTGTGCAGGGGAATGATTTGATGAGAATTCTAAACATCGCTGCTTTTGCTGTGTCTGGATATGCTTCAACAGAAGGTCGGCAATGCAAACCCTTCAATCCCCTCCTCGGGGAGACTTATGAGGCTGACTATCCAGATAAAGGTCTTCGCTTCTTCTCTGAAAAAGTAATTTCTTTTCCTTTCAAAGAAAACTTAAGTCTCAGTCTGAATTTGTGTTGCATTGGTATTCTACTTTCTGCCCTTAATAGATAGTGACTTCACTGTTATTGCCTTATTGTTCTGAGTTGAAATTTGGACTGAGGCACGGTACATAGGATCATGGAAATCCTTGTTAGATCACAACATATTTTTAACAAATGACTTTTGTCAGGTGAGTCATCACCCAATGGTTGTTGCTTGTCACTGTGAGGGCAGAGGCTGGAATTTCTGGGCAGACTCTAATCTCAAAGGAAAATTCTGGGGCCGTTCCATCCAGCTTGATCCGGTGGGTCTACTTACCCTACAATTTGAAGATGGGGAGACATTTCAGTGGAGCAAGGTCACCACTTCTATATACAATATCATAATAGGTAAAATTTATTGTGATCACTATGGCACCATGCGCATTCGGGGGAGTGGCAAATACTCATGCAAGCTCAAGTTCAAGGAGCAGTCTATCATAGACCGAAATCCCCATCAGGTATTTTTGTGTATTTGCATTTTGTTTTCGTGTTTTGAAAAAATGGGAATACACATCAGGCATATAATCATATTGAAATTGTCAACTTGCACTACTTTTTAGTTTTGGTTCATCTAATGAGCTTAGTTACCTGGGCATTCAGCATGAGATAAGAATTGTTTTCACATGTACATCATGGGTAACAAATAAACAAATTTCAGGACAACTGTCCTGACATAGGATTGTGAAGTCTAAAGTGTACTTGAGTTCAATTGATCATTTTGATGACTGAAATTCCATATGCTTTTTATGACAACTCGGGATATTTCACTAGGAGGAAAATAGAGAGTACTGATTATTTATTTCCCCCCTATCCCGTGTTACTTAAAAATTTATGAACATTATTATGTATAAATATTTGCAGGTTCATGGCTTTATACAAGACAACAGAACTGGAGAGAAGGTGGCAATGTTGATGGGGAAGTGGGATGAGGCAATGTACTATGTACTGGGAGATCCAGCTACAATGCCCAAGGGTTTTGATCCAATGACAGAAGCTGTTTTGTTGTGGGAAAGGGATAAAACAACTTCTACCAAGACAAGATACAACCTCACACCTTTTGCAATATCATTAAATGAGTTGACACCAGGCTTAACAGAGAAATTGCCTCCAACTGACTCAAGGCTGAGGCCTGATCAGAGGCATCTAGAGAATGGAGAATATGAGTTGGCAAACACAGAGAAGCTCCGACTTGAATTGTTGCAGAGACAGGTATCAGTTTTATTATGCATGGTAGTCAAGCCCCACGTAACCTATGCCTCTCTAAGGTTATATTTTGTTCATAGAAGACATTCCTAGAAATATAATGGAGTACGATGAAAATATAATGAAAATTGCATAAAGATCATTATTTAGAAAAGAAGTTAACATGTAAAATCTTGTGTTATCCCATCCAACATGGGATAAGATAGAAACATATATTTCAATGGTGAAATTTGGGAATAATTATTCTTTGTCTACTCCATGTTAGGAATTCATAATACAACACACATTCTTTTGTAGACATTCTGCAAACTGAAAGTACCCCAATAGTCCAAGCCTGGCCATTATTTAGACAGAAGTACATCAAATTTACAAAAATATTTTTAAAATAACACTAATTTTGATTGTGGGATGAGCGTAAGTTACCATGGTCCTAGCCTGGCTTGGCACTTTAAGAATAGGGGCCTATAAAATCTAACCTGACCCTGTTCTACAGGCCTAAAGTATTTGAATGATCCAGCCAACTGATTGCCAAGATCATCTCTATAAGCAGCCATTGTGAGCCCAAATGAGTACTCTATTTGTAAAAGTATTAAACAATCCCATTAGTACTTTCTAAACCAGTGATACAACCCATCATTTGATGTTTATGATGCAGAACAAAATCAGCAAATTACAACTGGTAGAAAATTTGGGAGAGATAGAGGAGAGAAGGGGAAGGAAGAAGAGAGGAGGAAAAAGGAATTGTAGTTGGGTGGTGGGGGGGGGGGGAACTCAAGTTAAAGTTCTCAACTCATCAAAAACTAAATCTAAAATTGCCTTTACACTCTGTTTATAAGAAAGCCTAATCTACTTGAATACACATAAAACCCTAAAGATACATGAAACTATAAATAGACCCCTAAAAACATCTATTACTAAAAAACTCCCAAACTCCCTTACCCTACCACTAATTAAACCAAATTAATCACACATAATAAACTTATAACTAAATACAACAATTCCTTGATTCAATTCTTTTGAATTAGTCTCCAACAAGGGTCAACCTATGGTCTGGCTTCTTGTCCTTCGTTGGGAAAAAATTCGGCCTCAAATTTTGAAATGTTGAAGGATCAAAATTAAGAAACAATGAACTTGGACTCTTTAAAAGCCAATGCTCGACTGATGCAAGAAACCATGTTCCTTTGGGTAGCCAAAGCCTTGGAACTGAGAATTGGCATCAATGAGCACATCAAGAATGACAAACTCATTAATAGGAATGTTGTTGAAGATATTTCATGTCTTCAAACACATGCATTTCCTTGCTTATGGTATCTTCAAGTTGAGTGACTTGAGATGTCAATAATATCAATTTTTTGTCTTGGTTGGTTCGTAGAACAAGCTTCAAATGATCTTCTTATCATTATAGTGAAAGACTTGTGTCATCTATCCTTGAGTTGCACCACTGAGGAGAACAATGGCTTGTATTCATGGGTATGATATAACACCAAACATTATCAAAATAGTTACACATTTGGACAGGAACGAGACATCTTTCTCAAACATGTAAAGTAGTGATATGAACAAGTGATAGGGACTTATAAGGCTTTGGGTGGGGTGCTCAATGAAGTTGTATACAAGTGATCCCGTTTCTAGAAACCACATTTGTAGGGCATCTCTCTTCAATAATGATTTTTTTTCAAACATTTTGTTTGTACTTAAAAAAGGTATGAAATTGCTTGATATTGTGCCTAGAGCAGGACAAAACTCTTGTTAGATATATGCTGCAACTATAAATATGTGTGTATGTGTGTGTGTATATATATATCACCGAAGGACCAACTGTAATTGTTAGAAGAGAATATATTATTTTAGTAATTAGGTTGTGTTAGTGGGGGTGCTTTTGTCCTTAATTCTTTTTTATTATTATTAATATATAAGAGGGTAGACCTTGGGCAGCTATATGTATGCTCTAGGAAACTGGCTGCCTCCTTTTTCTGTTCTTCTCTTCTTTTCTTCTCCTTTTCTCTCTTCCATCCATAACTTTAAACATGGTATGAGTGTTAATCTACTCTAAATATGATTTATCTTTTAGTTGTTTCTAGGCATTTTGTTTTCGTTTTTCTTGTCTTCCCCTAATTCGTTCTTAAATATGATTTTCTAGTTGCTTTGTCATTTAAGGATGCTTTTCAATTCGGTTTGGCTGTGTAGCACCGTTGGTAGGACGTGGTGTGTGTTCATGCCATTTTGCTCATGTGAAATCAATTACTCCGATTTTGGTATACTGTTTCTGGTCTGCTATTCACTGGATGGTTGTCCATGAAGATGCTGATTTGATGCTACGTTTGTTTGTGATTGATTGCTTGTGTTCTTATATCGGTGGCTGGTGGTTCCAATTGGTGTTCAATGAAATCCTACGTGCACTTGCTTCTAGTTGCTTACCAGCCACTGCAGCTTCTTTGTGGCCATGTTGTTTATTAAGTGCTTGCGGTGCATGTCATGGTCAGCCTTCTTCTGCCTAGTCAAATTATTCCTCATAGGATTGTAACTTCAATTTTGTGGTTAGAGTTTCTTTTGAAGTTATGGATTTTGAAGATTTTAACTGTGCTACTTTGTGCTTGGTGCGTGTTGCCTAATTTTGCATAGTTGATGTGCCATTCATTCTTGATAACAATGTGTTGAAATCATGAGTATCCTTGGGAATATTGAGTAAATTAGGAAAGTGGGTAAATGTAGAAGATTGTATATTGTTCTGTAGGGAGATTGTTTCCTTGTTTAGAATATTTGATTGTATTATATATTGTAAGATTAGGATGTACATGATTCAGAATTCAAGAAATACAGAAATTTCTTTTTGTTTTCATGGTATTAGAGTTAGGGTTTCTAAACCATAGTTAGCAATGGCCGACGGCGCCATCAACAGCAGAGGGTCGTGCTCATCTGAAACTTTCGACGGTGACTCTGAAGCCACCTCCATCATGGGGTCTCTCGGATCAGGTCCAATGGCGGCATTGCGGCAATTCTGAGAACTCCAATCGCAGCCAACGAACAAGACCTACGTCGATTGCTCGCAGAAGAACCCGCAATGGGTGTCGGTATCGTATGGCGTCTTCATGTGTCTTGAGTGCTCTGGCAAGCATCACGACCTCGTTGCTCACATAAGCTTCATCCGATCGATGACAACAAACTCCTAGTTGGAGATCCATCTCAAGAAGATGGAGGACGGCAGCAACGAGCGGCTTAACGCCTTCTACAAGCGCAACGGCGACCATTTTGTGGATGACCTCCTGAACTTCTTGTTTGACATGGACGATGACAACAAAACCAAAGCGAGTCTACCTTCTTCTATTTCTATCTTGACCAAGCTAGACCTCGATGATTGCAACTGTTCGTTCCCTGAGGTTGTAGAAGAAGAGCTGGAATGGCTATTGAACAAACATGCCTTCCCAAAGCAATGGAGCCTGGTGTCGGTCCTTGAAACGAGCAACAATAACAGTATTGGTAGGATGCATTCAAACTCTCACAGGAAGGTAATGGAAATGAGAAAGCTAAAGCAGAGTGAGGTGGTGGCGACGAAGTCTCTGGATATATCCCCACAGGATAAAGCGGCAATAATTGCAAATGATGCTGCAATTAAAAATTATGGAGGGGAGCCTTTTATTGATGGAAAAATGTTGAGGCAAGGCCTACCTAGTTCAGTGGATCAGACCTCGTTTAGTTATTGTACGGCTTTGTCTTCCACAAACGTTTTTTCGGGTTCTTTAGCCCAAAGAGATAATTTTTTGCAAGCCTTGAATATAACCTCTAAATCCAAAACTCCTTGGATTATTGATTCCGGTGCTTCTGACCACATGACCGATGCCTATCATCTTTTCTCTTCATATTCACCTTGTGTTAGAAATTTGAAAGTTAAAATTGCAGATGGATCACTCTCATCTGTCGCAAGCAAAAGAACTATCCGACTCTCTGACTCCATCACACTAGAGTCCGTTCTTCATGTTCCTAATTTATCTTGCAACTTACTATCCATTAGCCAATTAACTAAAAACTCCAATTGTTCTGTTAAATTTCTTCCCTCTCATTGTGTTTTTCAGGACCTATCATCGGGGAAGACGATTGGCAGTGCTAAGGAGTATGAGGGACTCTATTACTTTGAAGAGGCTATTGTGAGTGAATAATGTAAAACTGCTACTTGTGATTCTGCATATGTTTCTAGTGATAGTAAAATTTTGTTATGGCATTGTAGGATGGGTCATTCAAATTTTCAATATTTGAGACGTTTATTTCCTTCCATTTTTTCAAATAAAACATCTTTTGAATTTCAATGTGAGATTTGTGAACTTGCAAAACATCAGCATAATTCTTTTCCTAAATCCACATGCAAACCATCCAGACCCTTTATTATGATTCACAGTGATTTATGGGGCCCTCACGCTCTCTTAATCGCACCCACACGAGATGGTTTGTTACTTTTATTGGTGATCATACTCGTATTTGTTGGGTTTACTTGTTGAAAGATAAAACAGAAGTTCGTTCCATTTTCTCTAGTTTCCACTTCATGATTCAAACACTATTCTAAACTCACATTCAAATTCTACATACTGATAATGGTACGGAATATTTCAATGATATCTTGGGACATTATCTTCAAGAAAATGGAATTGTTCATCAAAGTTCCTGTGTGGATACTCCTCAACAAAATGGGGTTGTTGAACGTAAAAATAGGCATATTCTTGAAGTAGCTTGGGCATTGATGTTCACTATAAATATGAAAAATATTTTTGGGGCGATGCCATTTTAACAGCTACATATCTCATTAATCGAATGCCTAGTCGAGTTCTTTCTTTTGCAACTCCTCTCCAAAAACTCCAGGAATGGTTTCCCAACACTTGGCTCCACTCCAATCTCTCTCTGAAAATCTTTAGATGTAGTGCATTTGTTCATGTTCATGCTCATAATCAGGATAAATTGGAACCTCATGCCATTAAGTGTTTTTTATTGGTTACTCTCCTACTCAGAAAGGCTACAAATGTTATGATCCTATCATGAAAAAGTTGTTTGTTAGCCTTGTTATCATGTTCTTTGAAACCAGTCCTTACTTCTCAAAGCCCCCTCTTTAGGGAGAGAAATGGAGTGAAGATTGGTTCTTTGATTTCTCTGTTGATGAATCTGTGTCATACATTGAGTCTACCATTGCATCATTTCCTGACTTGTCATGCACAAAAGATCACTTAACCTTAGAAGGGATGCAAAAAAGCAAAATAACACAGAAATACTTGTTTACTCAAGAAAGTCGAACACAAAGAACAGGGAGAATCTCATACCTGAGGCACCAAGAACGTTGGAACCGGTGATAGCTTCGAGCAACCATGAGTACACGCCCTATCCCAATCAGGTAATAGATGGTCGTGAGCTCCCTTCTGATAAGCTTGTACCTGATGACATCAATTTACCCATTGCAGTCAGAAAACAAACCAGGTCATGTACTCAATATCCCTGGTCTAAGTACATGTCTTATAAAAGCTTGTTTACAGGATATCATGTTTTTACCTCTAACCTTGACAGGATGAAAATTCCAAAGAATGTTCAGGAAGCCCTAGAAATTCCTAAATGCAGGGAGGCTGTCATGGAGGAAATGTGGGCCCTGGAGGAAAATGGAACTTGGGACGTTATGAATTTTCCGAGAGGGAAAAAGCCAGTTGGTTGTAAATGGGTCTTCACAGTGAAATATAAAGTTGATGGGACAATTAAACAATATAAAGTCAGACTCGTTGCAAAAGGATTTACACAGACTTATGACATTGACTACACGGAGACATTTGCACCAATGGCAAACTTGAATACAGTTCGGGTCTTCTTGTCCTTAGCAGCTAGCTTAGATTGGCCACTACAGCAACTCGACATTAAGAATGCATTTCTAAATAGCGACTTAGAAGAAGTCTACATGACGATACCACTAGGTTTCAGTAAGAAGGGTGAAGAAAACAGAGTATGTAAATTCAAGAAGTCCTTGTATGGACTCAAGCAATCTCTCAGAGCATGGTTCGACAGATTTGCAAAAGTAATAAAGAACCAAGGATATCGACAAGGGCAATCAGATCACACTATGTTCTTCCTACAGTCTGAAAGTGGTAAGAGAACAATTCTGATAGTGTATGTTGATGATATAATCTTAACTGGGGATGATACAGTAGAGATGGAAAGATTAAAGAAAGTCCTAGCTACTGAGTTTGAAGTTAAAGACTTGGGACAAATGCGGTATTTCTTAAGAATGGAAGTTGCTAGATCAAAAAAGGGTATCAGTGTCTCTCAGCGAAAGTATATCACTGATCTCCTAATCGAAACTGGCATGCTTGGATGCGAACCTAATGAAACCTCGATTGAAGCAGTAAAGAGGGTCGAAGACTGCGGAATACCAGTTGAAAAGAGAGGTATTAGAGATTGGTTGGTAAGCTAATCTACCTATCACATATCAGACTCGATATTGCATTTGCAGTAAGTGTGGTAAGCCAACACATGCATTCACCAAAAAATACTCACCTAGATGCTGTGTACAAGATCCTCAAGTATCTCAAGGGCTCTCCGGGCAAAGGACTCTTCTTCAAGAAATGTAAAAGCAATGAAGTAGAAATTTTTATAGATGCAGATTGGGCAGGATCAGTGGAAGATAGAAGGTCTACCATCGGATATTGCACCTTCGTATGGGGAAATTTGGTAACTTGGAGAAGCAAAAAACAAAATGTAGTGGCTCGAAGTAGTGCTGAAGCTGAATTCAGGGCAATTGCACAAGGAATATGTGAAGGACTGTGGGTACGGAAACTCTTGGAAGAGCTACAAATTCCGGTGAAATTTCCTATCAAACTCTATTGTGACAACAAAGCGGCCATCAGTATCTCTCTAAATCCAGTTCAACATGACAGGACTAAACATGTGGAAGTGGACCGACATTTTATCAAAGAGAATGTTGAAGAAGGAACCATCTGTATGACTTATGTACCTACCAAAGAACAAACCACAGATATCTTTACTAAAGGGTTAGCACGACAGAACTTTGATGATTTCATTAGCAAGTTGGAGAATCTATGATCCAACTTGAGGGGGAGTGTTGAAATCCCGAGTATCCTTGGGAATATTGAGTAAATTAGGAAAGTGGGTAAATGTAGAAGATTTTATATTGTTTTGTAGCAAGATTGTTTCCTTGTTTAGAATATTTGATTCTATTATATATTGTAAGATTAGGATGTACATGATTCAGAATTCAAGAAATACAGAAATTTCATTCTTTTTTCACAATGGGTGCTCACTGTAGTGTATAGGGGGTGGTTAGCCTGTATAGAGACATCTTTGGCCGATACTATTAAATTACATCCATCAAATTTATTGGATCCTTCAACTACATATTGTGGTGCGGCGAATGTGTGTATTAACGCAAAAGGAAAGTCCACTTATTTGTTGCATTCTCCACTATCTCCAACTCCAAGGATTATGAAGATTGGTTGAAAGAGAGACATATTGCTCTTGTGGTTGTGGAATAGCATGGAGCCATGAATTGATACGAACCATGATGTTTCATGGAGCAACCGACGCTATATGGTATGATCTTTGTGAAAATTTCTCACAAGACAAAATTAAATTCCGTGCCTTTGCCCATATGAGAAGTTCTCAAATATGAGCAAGAAGGTAGGCCCATTAGTAAGTATTATAGCACCGTGAAGGGTATGCGCAAGGCACTTGACATTTAGCAACTAGCTTACTTTTGATATTGAGATGATTAAGGGGCAAAGGATAGAGTTTTCAGCTACCTTTTTTTTTTTTTTTTGGGATGAGTCATGTGCTTCAATCTATCCGCAATCAGAATCCATTTCATGTATGATTGAAGCATATACTAGAATCCAACAAATCACCAAAGACATGTCTCCCTTTAGCACCGACTCCAACTGTAGCAAGGGAAGTGTTGGAGGATGAGGGCAGGGTTTGGAAGGCACTCATGGCAGAGGTTGTGTATCAAGACGTGGAGTTTGTCGTAGCCAATCTTGCATTTTCACACTTTGTGACAAGGAGAATGATGCTGTTGATCGCTTTTGGTATCTCCACGGGAAACTGACTTGGGGCCAATAAGCCTGTTGAGGGTGATTCCACTATTTAAAATTCAAATGCACCCAGCCGCCCCATCGGGGAATGGTCTTCCTCAATTTCTCTTCATGGTGTTTCTTTTGATTAATGGGGTCATCTATCCCTTCAAAAACTACAAATTTTTCCCATGTTCTAGTCTGTTTCTCGTTTTGAGTGTTTTGTATGTCAGTTGGGAATGCATACTAGGACATTTTTCATCTAGAATCGAGTCTAGTAGTAAATTATTATTTTCTCTTATTCATTTAGATTTTTAGGGTCCGTGTAGAGTCACTGGTGATCAATATTATATGTCCGTTGTGGATGGTTTTTTGAATTATCTAGATCTATTTGTTAAAAGAAAGTCAGAAATTTGAATGTATTTACTCTGTTCTGCTAGGAAATCAAAACTCAATTTGGCATTGGTATTCAAAATTTTCAATCTGAGAATGCACTTAATTTGTTCAAAATGAGATTAGTCTTTTTGTTTGGCCAAAGGGATTAGTAATCAAACATCATGTATAATACCCCTTAGAATGGAGTAGTTGAATGAAAAATTAGACATTTACTTGACATAGCATGGTCTGTACTCCACGTGCATGTTCCTAAAACTTTTTGCATTGGTGCTCTTCTTACAATCTACTCTCTGCTTGACATGATGTCCTCTAGCGTTCTAGGGGGACCAATTTCCTTTCAATTGTGTACCTAGGGATATCCATGTTCTATGTTGTGCCTTATGTCTTTGTACATGTTGTCTTCATGTTCCACCCACTGCTCAGGTCAAGTTCTCTCCTTGTGCTATTAAATATGTCTTTATAGGGTACTCAAGGGCTCACAAAGATCATAGATGTTATGATCCTCACTTGCAGGAAATCTATTATTGCTGATATCATCTTTTTTGAGGTTATAGTAGTCAAAGCTGCAATGTGCATTGAGGTGCAAAGGGTACTTGGAGCCTAGGTGCAAGGTGCGAGGCGAAGGCACATGCCTTGTGAAGGCAATGTGCATATTTGTTAAAATTGTGTACAATGCCCTATATGATGGATATTTGATCTATAAACACCTTAGTATTAATATTTGAATTTTAAAAATACCAAAACATTTGACACGAAAACGTAAATACATAGATATTATGATTACCAAGTACCAGTTCCAGATATAAGCAAGTTCATCAAAATTCCAATCTCAAGAACGAACTAAATAAGCATAAATAGGCAATGTTCATGCTGTAAATTCCAGAAAATTACAGCAGAAATAAGCGGCTTCCAGCAGGTAACAAAAAACAAATAAATAGTGGGCATCTAAGCAAAATAAATGCATAAACATTCAACGATTTTAGAAAATGCATATTTTCAACGAATCAGGGTGAAAGAAGAAACGATTGAAATATTTTCTTCATTATTTTGTTCATATGTACAATCTAATTTATAATACGATTACCTATTCTAAACAAGGAAACAATTTCCTACTGAATAATATCAAATCCCCCATAATTACCCACTTCCCTAATTTGTATATTATTTACCAAGACTCTCGGGATTGAGATTTTAACACTCCCCCTCAAGTTGGATCATGAATATTAATCATCTCCAACTTGCTAATAAGATCATTAAAGCTCTGGCATCCCAACCTTTTAGTGAGAATATCTGCAGTTTGTTCCTTGGTTGGTACATAAGTCATACATATAATTCCTTCTTCAATTTTTTCTTTGATGAAGTGTCTGTCTACCTCCACATGTTTAGTCCTGTCATGTTGAACTGGATTAAGAGAGATGTTGATAGCTGCCTTATTGTCACT
Organism: Malania oleifera; assembly: GCF_029873635.1. NCBI lineage: Eukaryota > Viridiplantae > Streptophyta > Magnoliopsida > Santalales > Ximeniaceae > Malania > Malania oleifera. The sequence continues at coordinate 80,455,047 of NC_080428.1, read as the reverse complement.
GTAGAGTTTGATAGGAAAGTTCACCGGGACCCGTAATTCCTCCAATAGTTTTCGTAATCACAATCCTTCACATATCCCTTGAGCAACTGTGCTGAATTCAGTTTCAGCACTATTACTAACCACCACATTTTGTTTTTTGCTTCTCCAAGTTACGAGGTTTCCCCAGACGAATGTACAATATCCTGTGGTGGACCTTCTATCTTCCACTGATCCTGACCAATCTGCATCTGTAAAGATCTCTACTTCCTTGCTTTCACATTTCTTAAAGAAGAGTCCTCTTCTCGGGGATCCCTTGAGATATCTAAGAATCTTGTATACAACATCTAAGTGAACTTCTTTTGGCGAATGCATGTGTTGACTTACTACACTGACTGCAAATGCAATATTTGGTCTAGTATGTGATAGGTAGATCTTATCAACCAATCTCTAATACCTCTCCTTTTCTACTGGTTTTCCACAATCTTCAACCCTCTTTATTGTTTCTATCGGGGTTTCACTGGGTTTGCATCCTAGCATGCCAGTTTTAACTAGGAGGTCGGTAACATACTTTCACTGAGAGACTAATTCCCTTTTTCGTTCTTGCTCCTTCCATGCCCAAAAAATACCGCATCTGTCCCAAGTCTTTAACTTCAAATTCAGTAGCCAGAACCTTCTTCAATCTCTCCATTTCTACAGTATCATCGCTAGTAAGGATTATATCATCAACATACACTATTAGAATTGTTCTCTTACCTCCTTCAAACTGTTGGAAGAATAGTGTATGGTCTGATTGCCCTTGTCGATACCCTTGATTCTTTAGTACCTTTGCAAATCTGTCGAACCACGCTCTAGGAGATTGTTTGAGGCCATATAACGATTTCTTTAGTTTACACACTCTGTTTTCTTCACTTGTTCTACTGAATCCTGGTGGTATAGTCATGTAAACTTCCTATTCTAGTTCTCTATTTAAGAAAGCATTTTTAATATCAAGTTGTTGTAGTGGTCAATCTAAATTGGCTGCCAGGGACAAGAGAACCCGAACTGTATTTAAATTTGCCACTGGTGCAAATGTCTCAATATAGTCAATGCCGTAAGTCTGTGTAAAGCCTTTTGCAACAAGTCTGGCTTTATATCTTTCAACTATTCCATCAAATTTATATTTCACTGTGAAGACCCATTTACAACCCACTGGCTTCTTCCCTTTTGGTAGATCTGTCAACTTCCAAGTTCCATTTTTTTCTAGGGCTCGCATTTCTTCCATGATTGCCTCTCTCCATTCTAGTATTTCTAGAGCTTCCTGAATGTTTTTTGGCATTTTCATCCTGTTAAGGTTAGAGACAAACGCACGATATCCTGTAGACAAACTTTTATAAGACATGTATTTCGACCAAGGGTATTGAGTACATGACCTAGTTTGTTTTCTGATTACAATAGGTAAATTGATATCATTAGGTGCAGGATTATCAGAGGAAGACTCAATTACCAGATCGGGATAAGGCAAGGGCTCATGGTTATTCGGAGCCATCACCGGTTCCAACGCTCTTGGTGCCTCAGGTATAAGATTCTCCCTCTCCTTTGTTTTCGGCTTTCTTGAGTAAACCAGTATGTTTACGTTGTTTTGATCTCCTGCATCTCCCCCTGAGGGTAAGTGTTCAGTTGTGTTTGGCAAGTCGGGAAGTAATGCAATGGGAGGCTCGATAGATGGGTCAGGGAATGGAGTAACTGGAGTAACCGGGGAGAATGACGCAAATTCAGTAGTAAAGAGATCAAAGAACCGATCTTCACTTCATTTCTCCGCCTGAAGAGAGGGCTTTGGGAAATAAGGAGTAGTTTCAAAGAAAGTGACATCAAGACTAACGAACAGTCGTTTTGAGACCGGATCATAGCATTTGTAGCCTTTCTGGGTAGGTGAATAACCAAGAAAGACAAATTTAATGGCACAAGGATCCAATTTATCGCGATGGTGTGCATGGACATGAACAAAAGTAGTACAACCAAAAATTTTCAGTGGGAGACTGGAAGGGAGTCGAGAGGTAGGAAAGTGCTCTTGAAATTTCTGAAGAGGGGTGACAAAAGAAAGTGCTCGACTTGGCATTCGATTAATGAGATGTGTAGCTGTTAAGATGACATCGCCCCAAAAATAATGTTTCATGTGGGTAGTAAACATTAACGCCCGGGCTACTTCAAGTATATGTCTATTTTTTCGTTCAGCAACCCCATTTTGTTGAGGGGTATCCACACAAGAACTTTGATGAACAATCCCATTATCTTGAAGATAAGTTTCCAGGATGGTATTAGAATATTCTGTATCATTATCAGTATGTAGAATCTAAATATGAGTCTGGAACTGTGTATGAATCATGGTATGAAAATTGATGAAAATGGAGTGGACTTCAGATTTGTCTTTCAGTAAGTAGACCCAACAAAGACGAGTATGATCATCGATAAAGGTCACAAACCATTTTGTATTGGTGCGATTTAGGGAACGTGAGGGACCCCATACATCACTGTGAAACATAGTAAATGGGCGAGATGGTTTATATATGGACAATGGAAAAGAAGTACGACGATGTTTAGCAAGCTCACATACTTCACATTGAAACTCAGAAGCCATTTTATTTGAACAAAGAGAAGGAAACAAACGTTTTAAATATTGAAAATTGGGATGACCCATCTGTGAATGCCATAACAAAAGTTTACTATTTCTAGAAGTAGATGCAGAATCACAAATTGCAGTATTACATAGTTCACTCAAACTTGCCTCCTCAAAGTAGTAGAGTCTCTCATATGCTTTAGCAGTGCCAATCGTCTTCCCCGATGATAGGTCCTGAAAAACACAATGAGAGGAAACAAATTTAGCAGAACAATTCGAGTCTTTTGTTAACTGACTGATAGATAACAGATTACAAGATAACTTGGGGACATGTAAGACCGATTGTAAGGTTGAGGAATCAGATATGCGAATACTTCCTTTTCCACAATTGGTGAGAGAGAGCCATTTGCAATTTTTACCCTCAAATTCCCGGCATATGGTGAGTAGGATGAAAAATATTGATAAGACCCAGTCATATGATTGGATGCACCCGAATCAATTATCCATGGAGATTTGTAATAAGATGTGGAATTTAAAGCTGACAGATAATTACCTCGGTGAGCCAAGGAACCAGAGGAAGATTGACCTGATGTTTGCATTGATGAAATCATCTTATATAGTTTATCCAACTGTTCAGGACTGAATGCACTGCTGGACGGGGTATTGTTGTTCTCTCCTTGCGATCTTTCAGTTGATCCATCAGTGCTGGCCTGGTACCCACGATTTTTTTGGTATTGTCTTGGTTTCCAATCTGCCGGTTTTCCATGAATCTCCTAGTAGGTATTTTTTGAATGACCTGTTTTTCGGCAATGTTCGCACCATAATTTACCTCTTTGTGGTTGTTGACTAGGTCCCCCTGGGCCTTTTGATACAAGAGCGGAGACATCCGGCCCAACGTGCCCATCTAATTTTTGGGCGGGTACAGGAACGGGGAGGTCCAGCTTAGCGGGTTCATTTTGAGGCCGCAGCATCACACGCCTCCTGTTCTCTTCCCTCCTGACCTCTGCGAAGACTTCTCGGGTTGAAGGGAGAGATCGTCGGCCAAGGATCCGCCCCCTCATGTCATCGAGCTCTCGATTCAAGCCAGCAAGAAACTCGAAGACCCTCTCGTTTTCGAGCCTCCTTCGGTATCGCGTGCTGTCATTGGAGCACTCCCACTCCTCGTCGATGCTCAGATCGAGCTCTTGCCAGAGATGAGTCATCTCCATGAAATACTCGGTAACCCCTCTCTCACCTTGCCTCATCTGCCACAATCGGGTCTTGATGTCGAAGATTTGTGAGTGGCTTTCGACATCGGAGTATGTCTCACGTACGACTTCCTAGACTTCCTTCGCCGTTGGCAAGAACAAATAGATTTTTCCGATTGATGGTTGCATCGAGTTGACGAGCCAAGCTGTGACCATGGAGTTTTTAGACCTCCATCTTTGCAAAGCTATAGTGTCGGAAGGGTTTGGATTCCTCCGTTCACCGGTAAGATAACCAAGCTTCCCTTTTCCCTCAATCACCAATTTCATGGATTGAGCCCATTCACGGAAATTTTTTCCGTTTAGTTTTTCCAATGAGAGTGGAAAGACTGTGTTATCCAGCCCATTCGAACCCCCACTGGACGTAGCCTCTGAGTCACCGGTGATGTTTGCAGAGGAGGTAGAGCCTCTGCTGTTAGCCATCGTTTAGCTAGGTTTAAGAAAACCTAGCTCTAATACCATGAAAGAAGAAATGATTGAAATATTTTCTTCGTTATTTTGTTCATACGTACAATCCAATTTATAATACGATTACCTATTCTAAACAAGGAAACAATTTCCTACTAAATAATATCAAATCCCCCATAATTACCCACTTCCCTAATTTGTATATTATTTACAAAGATACTCGGGATTGAGATTTTAACACAGGGAAAAAGGAAAAAAAAAAAAGGTGAATGAAGCCTCACACTCAAGTCTCAAGCTAGGTGCATAGCTGCTTTGGAGTCTGACTGAGAGTAGAAGGTCATTACTCACACGCTTGCTCACCTAGCAGAAGAAGAAAAGAAGATAACAAGAAGAAAGAGAGAAGAAGAAAAAACCTCGTCTGAACATCTTTGGAGAAGAAATTCGTAGTTTGTGAAGAACTGTAGCTTCAAGTCCCCATTTGACCTAGCCTAGATCAAGTGTAAATGGCCAACATTCATGAAGTGTGCCTCTCTATGCCTATTGTCTCACTGCACCTAACATTGCCTTAGTGCACATCATGAAGGTGCCTCTCCTGTCACCCCCTAGCACCTCGCTCCCCGTTGTGCCTTTTTTATACAATTTTTTTTTTTTTGCAAACAAAGAAGTATATTAGAAGAAATAAGAATGTACAACAAAAGAAAAAAAAAAAAAAGGAAAAGAATGGAAAATAGGAGGCATAAGAAATCCTCCCTTTACAACAATATCAAAATATTACATCAGGAGATCATCATAATCTGAAAGCCAAGTTAATGAAGCAGAACCAACCAGTCCCGTTGCAGGTCTCCCAGAGAAACATGACGAAAACAGCTGTTAGAAGATTCCACAAAGACGCAATATAAATCACTCTACTCCAAACCAAATTATTAGTTGTGGCCACCCCTTTGAAAATTCTGCATTTCTCTCCAACCAAACACACCAAATAACAGCCATAATAGTGCAATGCCACAAGGCTTTCCTATCCTTCCCTTTTCCAAAACCTTTAAATGTGATAGAGCAAAAAGCCTTCAACATGCAGGGACAAATCCAGTCTTCACCACATATACCAAGTAATTTATTCGAGACAGCCCAGGTAAAGGGGCGACAAAGAAACAAGTTTGAGCAAGTCTCTCCACTACTCAAACAAAGGACACAAACATCTGATGATAGGGCCTTATTAGGCCTTCTCTTTTGAATCACATCATTAATATTAGTTCTATCAAGTACCACAGTCCATATAAAAGCTTTGATTTTTAGGGAGCTTTAGCTTTCCAAATTGAAGAGTACAAACCAAACAGATCCTCATTAGGGATTCAAATCAAATAAGAGAAAAAAGATTTACAAGAGAAATCCCTTGAAGGATCTAAACTCCAAACCCTTTTATCATTCCCCAAATGAACGTGAAAAGAATCAAGCAAGATGGGGAAAAGTAAAAGCCAACAGCAACTCCCCAATCCAAAGGTCCTCCCATGAACGAAGTTGCTCCCCATTGCCCACTATGTACTAGATTTTAGAACAGAGACAATCATAAATCTAAGATAAGAATTTTCAAGGAGTCGCATGAGTAATATTAACCTAGATGTGCCTTTGACTACTATGTTTGAGGGAACACATCATTTCTCGTGTGTAGTCCTCTTTGGATGAATCCGTTCTAAGTCCATCAATGATTTATGGTCTTCCTAAAGCACTACCTAGGGCTCTAGGTAAAGGAGACTTGAAAAGAAAAGGGGTGTAAATGGTCAGCATTCACAAGGAATGCCTCTCGTCTCATCGCGCCTAACTTCGCCTTGGTGCACATCATGAAAGTCACCTTGCCTCATACCTTTTGAGGCACTAGTCTTGTGACCCCTTAGTGCCTCACTCCTAGATTCCCCTTCGACTACTATGTTTGAGAGGACACTTTATTTCTCTAGTGTTAGTCCTCCTTGGATGTATCTTTTTTAAGTTCATCAACAATTTATGGTCTCCCTTCTTGTGTTGTGTTCCTACCCTTATCCCCCTCAAGAAATCTCCTACTATTCTTCCAAATCCATTAGTTACTAACCAAGAGAAACAATTAAAGGTTTATGAATGAAAGAAAGCAAGCATGGACAGCACCACCCATGGTTGTTTCGACTTCTTATTTTGGAGATCCATTCTATTGTGACTTGGATTTGCCCATTGCACACGGAGAGGTGCTTGAACGTGTACTCAACAGTTTTTAATTGCTTATCCTATTACTTATTATATGTTGATTCTTCACCCTCCTAGTTCTATTCACTCTTTTGCCTTGTCTATTTCCTTTATTTCTATCCCTACCTTATATATGGAAGCATGAAATGGATGTAAAATGGATGCCTTGACCACTCGAGGGATGTTGGACTTGGTGGATCTTCCTCATGGTGAGGAATTGGTCAGGTGTCCTAAGTCTACGTCATTAGATATCTTCTTGATGATTGTATCAAATGGCTTAAGGCTCAATTGATAGCGAAGGGTACACTCAAACATATGATATTAACTATTTTGAGATCTTCTCTCTTCACTTGACTAGATTATATTCCATGTACTGATCTTGTTTGCTTTTAATTTGATTGACCCCTCTACCAATTGGATGTGAAGAATGCTTTCTTATGGAGATTCGTAGGAAGAGGTATACATGGAGCAACTATTAGCACCGGAGGAGTCCATGGGTGAGCTTGATACATATGGGTGAACACCAACTTGACCCAAAAGTTTAAGCCTATTGGGTCTTAGGCCCAACCATGTATATAAGCACCCATCATCCACTCAATTTTTCCAGTGTGGGACAAACTCACAAGTGGAATTCTCAACAATCTCCCTTTCACTTGTGAGTTCCAACTGCTCCCCCTTAAATGGAAACCGTCTCCCTTATGGAGTAAGCCCAATTTTCCAACAATTGCTCAAGTGGGCCTAACCACCACGCCTTACGTGCCTCGGATTGCATTCCATGTGCCTCTGAATCAATCCTACTTCCCACGTCTTGACCCTATTCGGATCCATCTTCTAGGCTTAGATGATCCTTATTGGTCTTGGTCACACTCTTGGTCCTCAACTATTAGTATGTCAAGAGAATTAGCTTCACATTTCGACTTTTACGATGTCGTTCACCCATAGTTACGAGTTGTTGGCTTTGATACCACTTATTCGCATCGGAGGAGTCCATGGGTAAACTTGATACATATGGGTGGGCACCAACTTGACCCAAAAGCTTAAACCTATTGGGTCTTGGGCCCTACCATGTATATAAGCACCCATCATCCACTCAATTTTTCCAATGTGGGACAAACTCAAAAGTGGAATTCTCAACAGCAACCTCCTTGGTATGTTGCTCATGAGGAGGATGTAGGTAGACTAAGGCCATTTATGGTCTTAAACAGTCTCCTTGAGCATGGTTTGACAATTTTTGTGTGGTTAACTCTGCAGCTTTATCCAGTGCTACTATGATTATTCGGTCCGGTCTTTGTCTACCAAAGAAAAAAGAGACAGATATGGTACTTCCTGAGTGGTACTGCAGAAATTAAGCAAGGGCTTGAAGCAAAATTTTCAAGTCAAGGATTTGGATACTAGCATAACTTTCTTGGTATTGAGATTGCACAGTGTAGGAGAGGGTTGAATCAATCTTAACAAAAATATACCTTGAAATTGCTAAATGGTAAGTGAGACAGGTTTGTTGGGAGCAAATATGCTCCCGCGAAACATTAAGCTGTCTAGGATATTAGATACTTTGAAGACAACCGTTGATGTAGGCAATTAGTTGGCAAGTTGATCTACTTGAATGCCACTAGGACTTTGTGATATCTCTAAGGCTGTACCGAGGTTTAATATATAAATATAATAGAAACTAGGAAATCATGAGATACTCTAATGGGAGTTGGGCTGGCTCTGTTGATGATTGAAGGTCTACGATAGTGTACATTTGTGGAGGTAATCTTGTCACATGGTGTAGCAGAAAACAAACTACTGTAAGAAGACCCAAGGCTGAAGCAAAATACCGAACTTATGAGCCATATTATGAGTGAGCTTATGTGGTTACTTCTTATGTAAGAATGTGATTCCTGGTACTGAAGCCAATAGATTTCTTTTGTGATAATCAAGCTGCCATTTATATTTCTAGCTTTCATGAGAGGACAAAGCACATTGAAGTTGAGACATTTGTGAAATCTATGGATTAGTTAGGCAATGTTTTCACAAAGCTTTATTTAAGCTTGCCTTGTCTAACGGTTGTAACAAGTTAGGTTATGTGATATTTATACACCTTGAGCTTGAGGGCAATTGCTATAAGAGAATGTGTTATTTTAGTAATTAGATTGTGTAAGTGAGGTTATTTTTGTCCTTAAAAGTCCTTTCTATTATTATTATTGTATAAGGGGAAAAGCTGGAGCCTGGAGCTATATGTGTGCTCCAAAATAACTGCTCCGTCTTTTTTCTCTTCTCTCCTGTCTTCACAACAGTTATTTCGGCTGGTAGTCGCAATTTTTTTTTGGATTAAAATTTTTTAGAAAAGGGGATGATTGGAAGAGCTGACATCTGGGACTGTTATTTAAATTCGTGGATGGTTTTGAGATTGAGAATAAGAGAGAGAGGATTGCAGAGAGAACAGAGATGGAGAAGTTGTTTTGAGGATTCTATAGAAATTTGAATACTGCAGATGGAGAGAAAGGGGCTGGAGCCTGGAAGTTAACAGAAGAGAGGAAGAAAAAGATTGATTGGAAGAAAATGGGGGACTGAAAATGGAAAAATAGAGATCATGATTGGGCTCTAATTCCAAATGATGCAAAACAATACGGAGGAATTACAACCAAAAGAGAATTTGAGAGAGAGACAAGAAGGAAGAATAGAGAAAGGAGAAACAATTTGTGGCAAACTCAAGTGAAACATCCTCGATTCAAAGTCATAAAAAACTATCTCTTACATAGCTTTCCCAATTTATTTTTAAGAAAGTCTAAATTGCATGAGTTACACGAGATACGTGAAATTATAAATGAATCCCTAAAAGACATCTCTAATCTCTATTCTCTAATACTAGACAGGGTACTCCCCAAATTTGGTCTGCTTTTTGAAATGACCAAAATACCCCAATTACTTCCACATAATACTCTCCTAATTGAATTAAAATACCCTTCAACTCCTTCCCATTTTTCTCTATACTTTGTCTGCTTTTTTGAACTCCCAAAACATCACTATAACTGCCCATTTTCTCTATAACTGCTCTTTACTACCCAAAGCACCCGTAGTCAAATTAAAATACCCTTCAACTCTTGCCCCCTTTCTTTACAGTTTTTCTTTTCTATATATATAATTTTAAAAAATAAGGAGCCGTGGAGCACGCAACTGCCCCATAACTGCTCTATACTACCAAAGAACCTGTAATCAAATTAAAATACCCCTCATATTTTGCCCCTTTTTTCTTTACAAACAAACCCCTAGACACATAATCCTGCTACTATATAAACTAAACACACATAACACACCAGTCCCTTGAACCAGCTCTTCTGAATTAGTCTCCAACACAAGGGTCTGGCTTCTTGTCCTACATCAGTTTATTTTTATTTGACTTATCTGAAAAAATTTTGTGACATTGCTTTCATTTGTCTTTTTAAGGACTAAATAATTTCTGCTTGCCCTCCTGGGGAAGCAAAAACTGCTTTTTAAACTGTTTTTTGTGACCATGTAGTACTCATAAATTGAGAAGCAGTTATAACTTGGACTTTGATATTTTGCTCTTGCCCAGTGGAAAAAGTTTACCATGATTTGCGTTATTTTGTTATGGATCGGTGAAAAAAACAAAACCTGTTGCTGGGGCAGTGAGAAAACTTTTACTATTGTGGTAATTGATATCAATTTTATTGTGCTATCCTGAATAATTATATGCTATGAACTGTTATTTGGTTACCGGCAGATGCCATGATTTAGTCCCATGCATCACTGGTAATAGCAATGACCATTCATCTAGCTTGTTTCAATATTGCTTAAGCTTTTAAAAATTGAGTATTTGTCAAAATGTTGTTCTCGTGCAGTCCGTGTGGGTTTGGAGTCTCTAGTCTGCTTTTGGGTGCTGTAATGACTAATGCAGTGAGCAAATGTTTTAATCTGCATTTTTATGGTATTGCAGGCAAGAAAGTTGCAGGAGAGAGGGTGGCATCCGAGATGGTTTCGGAAGGATGAGGATGGCTGTTACCGTTATGTGGGTGGATACTGGGAAGCAAGAGAGAAGGGGAATTGGGATGGAATTCCCGACGTATTCGGCCAGAGTAGCGATATGCCTCCATGTTTAATAGAAGTATAGATTGCCTTTTGGCCCAGTACGCGCTAGTTTATTTCTGTACTCTTCCATCTTTTCTTTATATATGAAGGATTTCTTGTTGGGAACACATAAAGATGAGTACCAAATATGCAATTAAAGTAATTATAATCATAGTTTTCCGATGTATTCAATTGTGACGAAATGGGATTACGGAAGCACCAATTTTCTTTTCTTTTTTTTCTTTAAATATTTTCCCTTAAATGATATATCTTTTGGCCTTTAATTTTTTGAGTGAGACTGAACTTCGAACCATCCTTGGCACTTGCTTCCTTTATAAACAAGATCAGCTCATTGTCGTTAATTCCGCGGTGGCAAAAAAAAGAGTTTGATTGTCTCGTCATAAATATCAGTAAACAAGATGTGAGGCCTAGTCCATGTATTCCCAACCCAAAAAATGTATGGTGAGGGTGGTACAACCCTGTAAAGAAAATGAGGTGGATCTTGGAGCTAACCATATATATAAAAGTACCCATCATCTACTATTTTTATTAATTTGATTCAAAAGTTTAAGTCTATTGAATCTTAGGTCTAACCGTATATATAAGCATCCATCTACTCTATTTTTTCAATGTGAGACAAGTTTCGTGGAATTCTCAACAATCTCTGCTTCACTAGTTAACCGTCTCCCTTATGTGAGTAAGTCCAATTTTTCAACAATTGCTCAAATGGGCGCTGACTCTAATACCACTTGTTAGAACTGGAAGAGTCCATGGATGAGCTTGATATATATGAGTAAGCATCAATTTGATCCAAAATCTATTGAATATTGAGTCCAAACATGTATATAAGCATCCATCATCTACTCTATTTTTCCAATGTGAGATAAACTTATAAATGAAATTCTCAACAGAAGCAAGATTCCTCTTATGACGTTCTAAGTATAACCCAATTGGAAAAAAAATAAAAGAATTTGTTGACCAAGCCAAAATGCCTATTTTATGGAAAAGTGATATAGAGAGATTAAATAAATCACAATAAGATTGCTTATAACTTTAAAAGTTTAAAAAATTTATTGTTGTCATAAACCAAATAATAATACAGAATTTTCTATGAATCTATAACATGAAATAAATTATGACCATGAAAATATGCACCCTTGTTTTAATTTGTAGATGGAATAACAGGAGAAAAGTACATTAGTTAATAAAATATTGAAGTAAAAGATACTGACCATTATTAAAATTTAATTAAAAAGCACAAATCTCTCTTAAATTTTTAAATATTCTAAAAACCATCCTTGCAATTTGATTTTGTCACATAACCCTACTCAGGCTCCTCCTTTTTCTTTTTCTTTTTTCTGTCACAAGAAAAATTGACAGATTTTTTCCAATGACACTTCAAAATTTTCAAATTCATGTTCTTTTTTTTTATCAAATCCTAAGAAAGTTTATTTTAAAAATCTCGCCAAGCTTCTTTTGCCCAAATTAAGTTGAATCAAGTGTAGTCAACTTACCCTATAGGTTTCTAATTAACAAAACATAATATTAACAGGTTGTTTTATATAGCTTTAATCTAACAGGTGGCCCCAAATTATAATCCACTATCAATTGTCAAAATCAAACTGAAATGGAATCAAATCTCAAAGAGTGAATTTGCATATTTGCATTTCTACATTTGGTTTACCGAATCAAGAACAGGACCGAATTCCATTTGGAATATGATTCCTGCGGGAATCACGATTCCAATCTAGGTTGCCTAGAATCGATTCATTCCATCAAATTAAATTTATTTTATAATAAAAAAATCTAAAACCAACAAAAAAATACTAATAATACTAATTATTATTACTATTATAATAAAAATAATAACTAATAATAATTGCAATAATAATAAATAATATTTATTATTACAAAATAATAATACCAAGAACAATATTAATATTAAAAAAGTAAAATAATAGTTATTAATTTAAGGATAATAATTATTATAAAAATAATAGTAATCACACTAACAATAATCACTAGTACGAAAAATACTAAAAAAATGGTAATAGAACAAAAACAACAAATAATAAAAATACCAATTGTTCTTATTATTATAAAAACAATAATTAACAATAATTACAATAACAATAATAACTAATAATAATATTTATTACTATTAAAATAATAATTAAAATAAATAATAAGATAAACAATACTAGTAATAAAATAGGTAAAAATAATACTTGCTATTTTAAGGATAATAATTATTATAAAAATAATAAGAAATAATAGCAATTAACAAAAACTACAACAAAAATAATATTTATTTTTGTAAAATAATAATAAGAAGAACAATAATAACAAATAAAGGCAAAATTTTAACAATTATTTTTCAAGGATTAAAAATAATAAAAATAATTAAAAAAATAGTTACATTAATAATACTCACTATTATTAAAGTAATTAAAAAAAATACTAATGACAAAAACAACGATAAATAATAATACTAATTGTCATTATTATTATAAAAACAATAATAACTAATAATAATGTTTATTATTATTAAAATAATAACATGGACAATAGTGATAAAAAATGAAAAGTAATAATTATTACTATTTTGAAGACAATAATTATTACAAAATAATAAATAAAAATAATAATAATAACTAATAGTAATTACAGCAATAAAATAATAATAACAAAAAAAGACATAATAATATTAATAGTAATAATAATAGTAAGGAAAAAATAATTATCATTTTAAGGATAATAATTAGTCAGATAATAGTAATAACAAAAAATAATAATATTAAAAAAAATGACTTATTTTTAATTCCATAAAAGAATACCAAATGTTAGAAAGAAATTAAAACTGAATTGCTACCATCATTCCATGTTAGTAACTGAATTTCAAAAGCAATTATATTCCCATGATAAGCTTCCAAAACATGCATATTGCTGTTAAGCCAATTATCACCTTCTCAAGAAATTTCCATTCCATCCCTATAAAAAAACTGGATCAAAACTGATGTTTGTTAGCGGAGAAATAAATAAAAGAATTCGTATAGATAATTATGTCACGCATCATTTCCATGCTTTCCTCCCGCAGGATGGTCTGCCAGAATGCTGCTGCTGCTGCTGCTGCTTTTTTTTTTCTCGTCGAGATCTTGCCACCTTTGATCTCTTCGCCACTAGAGGCATGGCCTCATACATGCATATAAATAAATAATCATGTCACGCATCATTTCCATGCTTTCCTCCCGCGGAATTGTTTGCCAGACCGCTGCTGTTTCTTCTTCTTCTCTTGTCGAGATTTTGCTACCTTCGATCTCTTCGCTGCAAGAGGCATAGCCTTCTTGTGTTCCTTCTGACGATTGCTTAAACCACCGGTCTGTCCACCATCATGACATCAACCATGATAAGACAAGAAGCCAAGGGGAAAAAGGGAATGCAGCATGTGCGACATGCAATTTTTATCATGGTGGGGGTTCAAGAGTTTCTAAAGAAACAAGAGTTTCCAAAGAAACCAGAGTTTCCTTGGTCCTTTTCCCTTTCCATCTGTTTTAATAGGTAGACTCAACTTTGTTCACCCGCCAAAACAATGCAAACACAAAGGTAGTGTTCTCTGTGACATGCTTACGGCTTGTTGACTTGTATAAAGCCCTCTTCAATTTCTATTTAAAAATTTACCCGCCAAAAACAATGCAAACAAAAAGGTAGCGTTCTCAGTGACATGCTTAGGACCTGTTAACTTGTATAAAGCTCTCTTCAATTTCTATTTAAAATTTTCAAATAATTGAAAAAAAAAGTGCTTTTCAATTTCCAAATAATTCAAAATACAGAAAACTTAATAAACATCAATGTTCCCCAAATTTTCTATAAAAATGTGGAAAAATGATTGGAAACCAAAAACAAGGTAGCATTTTTAATTATTTGAAAATTAAAAAAAAATAAAAAAACCACGGGCAAACACGCCTTTGAGGTTTTTGATTTGAAGGATTAACTTAGACTTCAAACACAATACAACAATAACAAAACCAAGTTTTACGTTCCATACGGCGGGGAGACTTCAAACAAAATAAAATGTAAAATGCAATAAAATGAACACAAACCTATAGACCAAATCAACAACCATTTTAAAATGGGAATGGCATTAAATTTTAGAAAAAGGATGCCAATGGAATTCCAGCACCCTCAAAAGATCTCAGAAAACAGATGGCACTACAATATGTGCACCCTCAAATCCGTTCAGCTCTTAGCAATTAGCATAAGGAGACTTTTAAAAGACATTCCACTAACGATTTTCACAATCAGAGCAAGGCAAAGGAAACCACATTAGACATATGTCCAACTGTAATATATGGAAAGAAGAGAAGGACGAATGTACCTTTTTTTGTTTTACTGCAGCTCGAGCCTGGTACTTTCCTCTTTCCTCCCTCCCTGCTCTCACTAATGCCAGTCTTTCCTCCTTGCTCAGCTTTTTCCTTACATTAACCTACACATCTCATGCAAAAGAGAGTGAAATAAACCAAAAGCAAAGTTAAAGTGGGAAGAGTTCTTGAAAAAAATGTTGAAGACAATTTGGGAAAAGAATAGACAGACAAGGAAAAATGAAAAAGAAATTATTATAGGTAAAAGAATTCCAAAATGAAAATGTTTTTCTATTGATTAAATATGTTGCAAGATCTATCACATAAATTCAAATTCATAACCCGGCAGGTTTTTCAAGAGTATTCCATATAATTAGCTATTTACCCATGAATCTGAATTATTCCAAGCCAATAACAAATGAGCACATCTGGAGTCTGCTGCTTCTCAAAAGTATTTCTTCTGGAGTTTCCTAATCCTAATTACATGTAGTAGTCTTAATTAGACTATTCTACCACCTCTCAACACCTTGATAGCAACTTTTTTACCTATTAAAACTGAAAACCTTCATATCCTGTCCTTACGCATCCCAGGTGGGGGTTTGGTTCTGTGTTCATCTGTGCTTGTGTTTTACTGAGAGTGTACGAGCACGCCCTTTTTTTCTTTTTTCACATTTTTGTTCCCAAGGAATCTACTATATTTTCATCAATTTAACAAGGTTGGATGTTGGTTCATAGATGTGTGGTGTCCTTTGGCCATAAACAAAAGGAAGCAACTCTTCTATAGTGGCCTCCGATTTTGGAAGTCACTATGCTCTTGATTTGGGATCAAATAGTGCCTTCCTGTTGGGCTTTGTGAAGCCTAGTTATGTTTAATCCATGGAGCGGCCCAGGCCTGGCCATAAATACTGAGTCTCACCCAAGTGCTTGACCAAGAAAACCCTGAAAGGCGACCAAGTCGAGATTCTGAGATATCCTAAAGGACGAGATCCTGAGAGGCTCAACCATCATCTCAACCAAAAAAGACTTAATGGTGCGACTAGGTCGAGAATGCTGAAGTTCAAGATTCCTGATTTCCCACGAGGCTCGACCAGGTCACGACCATAGGGAACAGGAGTGCGACTAGGTCGACGACGACGATCTTCTGTGCGAGATTTCGGCAGAACTTTCCTATTTCGAAAGTTATGATCTTGTAAACCCTAAGATATATATTTCTAATGTTCATCTATGTGAGTAGAGCGGTGCAGAAGTGTGCAGCAGCATGGAGAGTGTTGTGAGCTCTTGTGTGCACGATCCAAATGTGTAGGCTTTGGTGTTTAGGGTGTGTGCACGTTGTTTCTTCCTTGTTGAGAGTGAGAGAAACTGTAATTGCTGCACTCTGTATACTTCCCTGATAATAGTGAAATCCCTGCAACTCCGTGGACGTAGGCAAAATTGTCAAACCACGTAAATATTGTCTTGTGCGTGCGTGTGATTATTTTCTTTGGTGTGTGCTTATCTCCATCTTGTTTCTCACAGGTTTTGTGTACTAGGAATTTTCTGCGTGCTTGTTTACTCTCCACAACACTTCCCACCCTCACCCGCCACCTGTTTATCATTTCAGAGTCTTACTCAAAATTATTATAATTTGTGTGTCCAAACATGTCCAGTGACAAGAGAAAAGACTTGAGTTGGTGTAACTCTGGTCCATGTACCCCATTTATAGAAGATCTTCTACACTGTTATTGTTTAGTAACTAGCAGTTCAATTCAAATTTTATTCAGAGGCATCCCAGCATTCCAGTTTAACTCTGGGTTGGGGGTCACCTCCTCCTCCAACTCCGTTCTAAATCTTTCCATAAGCTCTCTAGTAACCAAGAAAAATGTATCAATATGCACCCATGAAATAAAGTAAACATTGTATTCTGTTTCTAAATTCTAAGAATTGCAGAACGGCCATCATTTGCTCCATTTTCCTGCTTCCAGCCCAACAGTAGGTACTTCCATTCATAGCAGCACATTGACCAAGAAAGCCACAATATAAAGCTAAGAAAACACACTGCCATTTCTTGAGATAACTCACTTCAAGTTTAGCAGGATCTACACGCTTAAGACTTAGATCATCAGAATTTGGCATCTTAAAAGCTTCTGAACTCTTTCTTAATAACCCGTGCTTACTCAAAGCAACCTTTGCCGCCTGCTTTGCCTGAGAATGAAACCCAATAAAAAGTTAGGGGGTAAAAGGCATTCAGCAATCTACTATAATTTTACAATGTCTAATAAATAAAAAAGGGGTAAAAAAGCATCATGCATAACAATGGCAAACCTTCACCTTGTGTCAACTAAAACTTGGCTCAATATGCACAAACTAACATACCTTGAGCTCTTTAATCCGTTGGAAGTCCTCATTAGAGAGAATACCATCAGTTGATACAGGTGATGCTTGCCCCATCCTTGCCCCTGCTAATCTCTTTAGGGATCGAAGACTAGTTTCAGCAGCATTCAGTTGTGCATCAAAATCCAAGAGCTTTCTCTTCCTCGCTTTAGATTCTCTTTCTCGACTCCCATTATCACAAGCATCATTGCTTGTAGCTTCTTCATGCTCCCCCACCTCTTCATCCACATCCTCCTCCTCCTCCTCCTCCTCCTTGTCCTCCTCTCCTTCCTCCTCCTCTTCATTATCCTCTTCTTCCTCTCCCTCTTCATCATCGAAATCATCATCATCATTATCAGTAATACCATCTTCACCAACATCACCATCTTCCTGTGTTTCATCATCTTCACCCCCACTATCATCTTCTTGTATTTCATCATCACTAGCAGCAATATTCTCATCATCGTCAGAGCTACTAAACATGGACTCATCAATCTCATGCATGTTCTCATTGTCATCATCACTGTCATGTTGCAATAACTCAACACCAGGAACATTACTGGCCACATTGACTTCTCCAAATGCTTTAGGCCTTGCCTTTGAGTTAGTAGGGCGTCCACGATCCTTCTTAATCAGCAGGGAAGGACAAACCTTCATGTAAACTTAAGAGTTA
Source organism: Malania oleifera (assembly GCF_029873635.1). Classification (NCBI taxonomy): domain Eukaryota; kingdom Viridiplantae; phylum Streptophyta; class Magnoliopsida; order Santalales; family Ximeniaceae; genus Malania; species Malania oleifera. The sequence goes on along the minus strand of NC_080428.1, from coordinate 80,437,164 downwards.
GTTTTCCTACAGTGATTATCTATGCAAACATACATACACACGTACAAATATTTTTACCTCTCTAAATAAAGTAATGAGTGAACGAGCTGCTGTCGATACTGCCTTCTCATGTGATTTCTTATACAATACAAGGTCTTGCAGCAAATCTTCTGTCATCAACTAGTTGACAGAAACACAGGAGATAATATAACAGTTTTGCAAAGGATACGTGGAAAAGAATGAAAATAATTGCAGGCATAAAATTAAATGAGTCTGAAAAGAAACTGTCTTAAGCCACATAATGAAACACCCGTATCATCTTAAGATAGGAAACTAATGAACTCAGGTTCACAAAAGGGCAGTCAAAAAGCTAATGGAATGAATGGATTTATACCAAAGGAATGCGCAAACAGATCTCTCTTACAACATTCAGTCCAACAGATATGGCCTGGCAAAAAAAAAGGCAAGAATAAGTCAAAAATAAACCCACCATCATTTAGAAGAACTTACAGTAAATAAGACATCAACAGAACAATACCTCAGGACGAGAACGGTCATGTACAAATTGATTTACTATTTGTTTGAATAATGGTTCAACAGCATCAGGAGGCACCTACTTAAAATAACACCATTTGAGTTGACATGAACAGAGTTAATAAAAGGTTAGATAAAAAATAATATAAAAATCAAAGAACACAGGAAAAACATGAATACCCAGACAAACAAAAGCTTAATGTACCAAATCATGGCAGGCCTGAACTGCTGCCGCAAGTAGGTTTGTGATATCACGTTGATGGGGCTGCAATTAGCAATATCACGCATACTTTAAATTCAGAAAGCAAAGAATAAATTCAATGTATCAATAGAATAGCATACCTGAACATATTTCTGAAGAAAAGGATAAAAATTTAGTAAAATCAAGCGGTGAAGCCCGACCGTGCGGGCAATTACTTTCACCATCATCATCTTAACCTGCAGCAAATAGGCAAGTGATTTACAGCTAATGGTAATTGAGAGTATGAGCTAACTAAACGCATTCAAGTAAGAAAATAATTCTGATTCATCTTCATTGGTCTTGGCACTCTACTTCTCTATTGCTCATTTTTTGTTTTGTACAAAACAATTCTTTAGAGAACTCTCCCCAAAAAAAAAAATCTTCATATTTTTTTACAATATATCAAAATCTCTTTGTGAGACACATATAATTGGAACTGAACTTTGGTTCACCACAAGTACCATCATTATGACATGTCAACAGCAACAAATTATATAATTTTTCTACCAATAATGCAATATCTCTTTGTGCAACGCATATAATAAAACTAATCTTTGGTTGACTAAGTACTGTCATTATGACATGTAAACAAGCAACAAATTATGTGAATTACGAGCCTCGACAAATGGAACACATATATGGAATAAGACTTGGAGAATAGTAGAGAAGGAAAATGTAGCACATTGAAGTATCACAGCAACATAAGCAATTAAGAATGATGCTCAGATGTAAAGGCATTTAGCATAGAAACATCAAAACTTATTAAGCCTGTCTCAAACAACTCTACATAGAGTGTCTGCATGGAGAGATACTTACCTCAAATCGTTCATTGCAAGTTTGAATGCGAGAAAACAGTTTCTCAGCAAACCCCTACAGGCAGGCTATTAGTTAGAAATTAACTTATTATTCTACAGATAGAATAATAGACTGAATTGGATCCAGGATGATTATATGAAAAGTGGCAAACCTGCGGATCTTTAAGATGGTTAAGAGGCGAATAGTAATTTGAAGAACTCTTCTCTGATGACAAACGCTGTTGCTTTTTCATGCTACGAATGACACGCTGCAATTTTGCTTTCTTTTTCTTCTTGCTAGCAAGTGTTCCCTTATTATGTGCCTAAATTTCAATTAAAAAATAATTAAAAATTATCCAGATGCATAAATCAAACTTTACAGATTCAATAAACTACCAAAAAAAAAACACTTTTCCTACCATGCACAAGGTATACATAATATTCTATATGAAAAAAAAACGTGTTTTTTTAGAGAATCATTGAAAATCAAACAAAGGGACTGATGCCTGACGGGAAAATCAGTAAAACTCCACAGATTAACTTGTCTTTCAAGAATCAAGATGCCTAGTAGAAAATGTTGCCACCTAAAAGACTTAATTTGCAAATATTTTTTGGGAAGGCTGGAGAAGCAAAAGCGGTGTTGCTTTAACTGGAGAAGTACATCTGGTTTGAACTAGGCAAGCCTGTACCAAACCATGCAAACAGTTTCAAAAGGAATAACCATCAATATCTTTTGCTGGTAAACATTGAGACTAAAACATCAAGTAATTTAACTTACTCCCTAATTTCATGGCAGTAATTGACACCATAAAGAATCACATTATAATTGAAATGGATCACATAAGTGATATAACTCATTTAACATTTTCAGGGAAATTTTACTTCATTTGAAGGCCATATTTCCATCTATTAGAAAAAAGAAGGTTACCAATGAAAATGAATATGAAATACTGAAACAAAATTATAAAAATTTTAAATCTTAAATGCAAAATAATCTAGTTCTAGCAAGCAACTGACCTTATATACAGCCTCTTTGCTGACAACAACTTGTTCCTTTTGAGGAGTAAAGTCATCTTCGCTGCTTGAACCGTCACTATCACCATCATCTCCAATCTTCTCGTAATCAAGAAGGAATGACAGAGCTGCAATCATTATCCTGTGGAATCCCAAATATAGGATCCCAGTATTGATGGTATTTTTCATTCATTCAAGGACAGAAACGGCACAATGAACAACCAAGGCAAATGCATACCTTGAGGATGAATGAAAACAAGCTGTACAGATTGCATTTGCTGTTCTATCATCAAACCACACCTTTCTTCTGTGAAGATCACAGAGTGTGATAAGTGCTCTCTTGGCTTTTGACTCATCCTCTTGCTGTGCAACACATAAATCTTGGCAGTAGTGAGACATGGTGCAAATAAATTGACAGTCATAGGCAAATATGCTTGTAACAGAAGTCTGAAAACTAATTAGACACTTCTCAAATAAATTGACCATGATATGCAAAGATGCTTGTAGCAGAAGTATGCAACCTAATTAGCCAAAATAAATCTTAACTGACCTGCAGCATCGCAAACAAGATATTCTGAAGTGCACGATTCTTAGCTTCATTCTTGTGTTTCTGATTCATCCGCCTAACACTATGAACAACATGAGAAAAAGCCAGCTTTCTCAAAACCCTGTCACCTAGTGTCTGAAGCTCCATAAACAAGGCAAGAGTTTCTCCAATGTCCACTATCTACCAAGCAAAGACAAGTGTCATCTTCAAATAAAATATATATATATATATAGACTAACCTTACAACAGGCTGAGGCAGTTAGTGGTTTTACTTATTTTGTTCTGTTTTATTTCTATGAGCAAATTAATCTGATGGCTTCAATGATACACTCCCCTTTGAAGAATGTATTATTAAGCTTAAATGAATGGATTCTTTAGCTTTCTCGGTTCTCCAAAACGAAAAACTTCCCAAATTTTGACAGCAACATATGACAGCACAATCATAAATTTCTTAAACATTATTAGGCTTATATGGTACTAGTGTACAACTGGCTGCGGGAGTTACCGATCTTGTTTCTTATGTTGTTTTGACGTCTTAGCTGATCGAAAAACCAGGAAATCAAGGGGTTTATACATACATACATATATGTATATCGACAAAAACACTATTAGGCTACATGAACGGATATCTTAGCTTTCTCGGGTGCCCAGAATTCCCCAGCAACCAAACAAAGCACAAACATAAATTTCTAAAAAAACCCACAAACAATTTCTCCAATACCTTTCGATTAATGAGGAGGATGAGGGCTTGAGCGACGTGGCATCGGAGAGATGATGGCAGCGAGTGAGCAGCCGAGCGGAGTAAATCGGCGAGCTGTTTGGGGAACTGAGAGAGGTGATTGGGATAAAAAGGAGTAACATGAGCCAAAAACATGGCCCTATCGCCGAGGTCCTTTGCGACGGAGGGGTCGGCGGCGACGCCGCTAAGCGACGTGAAACTCAGCGCTGCCTGTTGTTGGAAGAGAGTGAGAGAAGTATTGAACTGGCTGTACACTAGGTGGAGCTCTGACTCGTATCCTTCGGGATCGCACTTCATCTTCGATTGTAGCGCTGGGAGGCTCAGCTTCTCGGAGCTCCGACCGGCTGCGGAGATAGGCTCCGGCGAGAGAAAGTAAGACGTAGACATCGGTGGTTGGTTGATGATTCCTAGTGCCTCCGTCCTGGAGTAATTAGCGAATTTAGAGAATGGCAGAACTCAAAAATCCTAGAAAAACCCTAGCGCGGAGAAATGGTGGTTAAAACGTTTGGAGCTCAAAACGACGTCATTCTGTCATTTTAAAGTACTTCAAACTAACTGGGTTGGAAAAAAATCTGACCAAACCACTTACTAGACCAAATGGAATCGAAAATTTCGGTAACTATTTTTTTTCGTTCACTTTTGAATTAAAATTTTGAATTTTTTCGGTTATTGATTTGGCTTCAATTTCATCCATTCAATCACTACAATTAACTAAACTGTACAATATATTACATATTATTTTTTACAACAACAAAATCAAGTCTTAATCTTATTAAGTGGGGTCGACTAATTATATATTATTTTGTAATAATTTAAATTCAAAAAAGTTATATTCTATTAAAATTGACATATAAATTTTAATAGTTAATATTTTAAATTTATATGTTGATTATTATAAAAAAAATATTATATATAATGATTTTAAATTTTTAAATTGTATTTATAATCTGATTTGATTAATCATTAGGTAGTTGTCTAAAAATCATTTTTAATTAACAGTTTTAAACAATTTTGTTTTGATTAACCGTTTAAACAGTTCAATTTCGGTTCACATTTTCTAATGAATCAAAACTTCGATTCGATTAATAGTTTCAAGGGTTATGATTCAATTAACCAAATCATATCCAACCTTACGTTCTTCAAATCATGTTAATATTGTAAGAATTCATTCTGTTATTTTACTGAAATTATAGAATGTTTAATTATCATGATCTTCACATATATTTCTTTTATGCTGAAAACTAAAGAATTCATAAACAAACATACCTGGATCAGTTAAGATGTAAACTAGTATTTAAAGAAAACTAGTAGAAATTGTTTCTCTCGCCTAACCTTCTTTTTATCTCTATTCTTCACTAAATCATATGGGTAAATTGATGAAAGAAAGATTGATAGTAAGATGACAATATCCAACCCTACATATATAGTTATTATCCCACTCCCCATAAAAGTAGGCATTAATAGGAAAAAACTCTTCCACTTTCTCATTAACTCTCACAACATTTTGAAAGTCAAAAGTCACCGTAATCCCATTAATTCAAAGTGTTCATTAGCCTTCCATTTCATGTGAGTCATAATTCTACAAATATTGCATTCTTATATTTGTGTAGCAAAACAAACACGATTTCTCCCAATAAAATCACATTAACAATAAGCAAAAATTAAATAAATAAATAGCATTGTTAAAATGATAAATTGAATTAGAAATAGTGTAGATTGGATAAAATTTAAGTAGGTTTAAATATAAATAGATATTTTTATAAATGAACAAAAATGTTATATGGTTATATTTATCTAACCGATTAGTTAGCTTTAAAAGATATTGATGCTGCCAATGAAAAATATACATTTGTATGAGGTGTCTCTCATTATTTTTTCAAAAAACAAAATCCTTGTGAAGCATTTGGTTTGCATCTTTTAAATTTTTTGATAATGTAATATATATGCTATCTCATTCTCACTAATACAATAAGGAGGAAGCTCATTTTTTCCTTATATTTTCCTTTATATTATATACTAATAAAAATGAAAGTTTATTTTAATATGGCTAAAAATTATGAAAAAATAAATGTTAATGATGTATAAAATCAAAATTTTGTTGATTGATTTGATATATTTTTTATTTTCTTTTTTACTTTCTTTGATGACCAAACATTAAAATATGAATTTTTTTAATATTTTTCTTCTCTCCCTAATATTTTTCTTTTCTTGAAAACATGTAGATTATGCTTTCAAAGTTTATATATATATATATATATATATATATATATATATATATATTCAAAATAAAATAGACTTACCATTTCAAATTACTTTAAAATTGCCTTCACCTTACAAATTGGGTTTCACTTATAATTTAAAAAATAAATAAATAAATAAGTTATTATCCTTTGTTGCAACATGAAGTTCGAACCTTAGATTTATGTAAAATTGGATAAAAATATATATAATATAAAATTATATAAAATTTCTTTCAAATATGCACAAATTTAATTCTGAAACTCATGCTTCTATACACTACATTAGCTTTATTGCACACAATGTATGTATTTTGAACTTTAAAAATTTTAAATACTTAGTAGAATGAAATGAATTGAAAGATGAAAACCTTTGAAAATGTATAAGCTTTAAAAATTATTTTTTGCTCTTAGAGAAAAATAACAATTTGGCAACATCTAATCTTATTCGTTTAAAATGTAATTTAAAATAACTTTACTTAGATTTAAGTGAACAACCATTCATACGTACATGTTAAATTAATAAAGATATTGGATTTATATATAAATTTCATTAATATAAAGTTTAGAGCAATTGAACAGAAAACAAACTATGAAGAGAATTTAAATATGACTATGTTAATAATAATTGACTAAATTACAAATTTATTATCAGTTTCTTGAATGAACCACCCAACATTTTTCTCTTTTTATGTTTACAAATATAATTTTAGCGTTTAAAGGTGTTTTTGTAGGGTAAACTAAAATATTGAAAAATAAAAAACATCACCATACATCGAACCCTACCCAAGGTAATACGAGGTTAACTTTTTTTTTTTATTAGCCACCAACGAGCCCTTCAAATCCCCTGGTGTGGTACCAAACCTACGGATCAATGTCCTCTACCCACAGGTCTTGCTAATTAGGGCAAAATTCAAATGTAGACACAGCTTCCATGCATCAATTGGACGTTCGGAACACGATGTTAACTTTTTGGGTTCAACTTTTAGGGTGTAGGTTTTTTTTTTTTTTTTAAGTTTAAGGGTTCAAATCCTAAGGTAATACTAGTTTAACTTTTTGGCTTCACCTTTTAAGATGTTTTAAAAAAAAAAAAGTTTAATAACACAAATCCCGAAGTAAGACCGGCTTAACTTTTTTAGTTCACCTTTTAGGGTGCAATATTTTTTTTAAGTGCACCGTACAGTACCCGACCTAGACTTTAGCTAACGTTTTGTAATTTCTCACTTGAAATTGTTTATGCTAAAAATTAAATTGTAAAAACAGCAACTCCCTGCCATTTTTGTAGCAATAAAACCTCAAGCTAATTGATAGAGACATAAAAATACTTGAATAAGAGAATTATATAATATTTATAATTTTTAATTATAATTTGGATAATATAAAAAATTATTTGTGTCAAACCCAGCGTAACCTAAAAAAATAAAAAAAAAATACAACCATCACCTCTTTATTTAACTGAACAACAAAAAAATTGTCTATTTTTAAAAAGAAAATTGCATTTTATATATTTTAAAAACAAAAAATAGAAATAAAATTCACATTTCCAAAACTAAACATGCCTTGCTTATGCAAAAATATATATTACACATATGCAAAAGTTCTTTTATAAATTTATTCAATAATAAACCACTTTTACACCCAAAAACAAAAGGAAAAAACAAAACCACAGCATTAAGATTCAATCACAAGAATAATATGTATATTCTAACATAGAAAATATTTTTTTATTGTATTGTAGATATTCATATTACGCACGTTGTCTGCTAAATTTTTATGGAAAACAAGGCTTTGAAAAGAATTGAAATGAGGGGATTTGATTTCCGTGCGGCTGGAAGTGGAATCAACATTCAGGAATTATCATTTCCTTGTTTGCTTTGACAAAACTGGAATCCAAACAGGTTGATTTTTTAACTTCACTACATGGCAGCTTCCCATGATCTTGCCTACGCTTACGGATAAACATTGCTCTCCAAAATTTAAAAGATTTTTTTTTTCCAATCATTTTCTAAAAATTCCAATTTTCCTTTGATTTCCTTTTAATAAAAGCCACCAAATGCTATTTTCAAATCTCCCTTTGTGTAGGCAAATATCCTGTTTGGCATGGGAATAATTCAGTTCTCACCCCTTTTTGCTCTTACGTTTCGATTGCTTTACTAAATTGGAATATTTATTTTGTAGAATGCTTACTTAGATCAGAAATGAGTTTTCTTTGATACATAAAGGAAAATATATTTAAAAATGAGTTTTCTTTCTCATTTTATTTTTATTTCCTTTACTCGCAAAAATCTTTGATCCAAACATATCCTTAGTAATCATCATTTTTCTTCTCTACTTTCTTTCAAAAAAATATATTTACAACTAAACAATGAAACTAGAATGGTTATTTTATTTGTGAGATTCCAATATGTTTTTCATCTTATTTTAATTCTCACTTTATTGCATTCTTATGTATCGAACCGAACGTGATATTAATTAAGTGGAAACTATTTTTGAGGATTGCTTTTTTGTGATAAAGATGTTGATACATCATAATCACATTCTCTATGTATAATTAAACTTTTAAATCCATTATATTTCATCTATAGATTATTCTTTCAAACTTAAAATATATTTTTTTTCAATTTATTAAAAAAAAAAAGTGACCACTTCAAATTATTTTAAAACCACCTTTACATCGAAAGTGAATTTTAAATTAATAAAAATGTTGAATTTACACATACATTCCATTAATACACAATGTAAAGTACTGTAATAGAAATAATTATAAACTAGTTTGATCTAAACTAAATTCTCTAATTAAAATTTGATGGCACTATTATTAATTGAGTAAGTTCTAGTGACTAATTGTCTATTAGTTACTTAAATAAAAGAGTATAAATCTTTCAACAGTGTTCTCTTATGATATTTACAAATATAATTTTAGCATTTAAAACATAATTGATTGAGACATTGAAAATATTTAAGTAAGAGAATTATATAATATCTATAATTTTTATAAAATGGATAATATAAAAAATTATTTGTGCCAAACTCGTCATAACATTACTTGTTAAAAAATATGTTATTTTTTATTTATTTATTGTGACTTTTATTGTAGTAATCGGGAAAAATAAAATTTTAAAAATAATAATAATAATTAATTAATTAAATTAACAAGTAAAATGAATAGTATGATAAGGACAAAATATATATATATATATATATATAAAAGTAACTATAATATTATATATATATATATATATATAATAATACAAGCTTCTTCAAGAAGCTTTGAAAAGTCAAAAATATATATATATATATATATATATATATATATATATATATATAAGTAACTATGATATTATATATATATATAATAATACAAGCTTCTTCAAGAAGCTTTGAAAAGTCAAAAAAAAAAAAAACTTTGAAAAGTCAAATAAAATTCAAACCACAAGCTTCTTCAAGAAGTTTTGAAAAGTCAAAAAAAAAATCCAATTTGAATTGGATTCATTTTGATGTGCGGCAAGTGCACTCTCTCTCTCTCTCTCTCTCTCTCTCTCTCTCTCTCTCTCTCTCTCCTACGACTCTCTATCTCTCTTCGATTCCGGGCTAGTTTTATGCCGGATCGACAAACCGAAACCACCACGACGCTCATGGCGAAATTCTCTACAAGTCTGCCGGAGCGGATCGTTAGGGAAACGAAGTTGGATTTCATCCCAAATCCAAGGTAAGGCTTTATATTCAATATTTGGATTTTTGACAGTTGAAGAAAGTGATATACGCGTAAAAATACTGAACTTTAATACTGAAAATTTTCAGTTCCAGGGTGTTGATTGGGAACGTTGGGAATCATCCTTAAGTCGAGGTAAGACTTTTTAAGTTGAATTTGACTTAGTGGTAGTTATAGAAAATGTTGTACGTACGAAAATACTAAACTTTAATTCTGCGAGTTTTCATTTTCAAGGTATTGAGTTGAGAACCTTGTGCGTACGGGGAAGATTTTCTTAGGGGCTTTTCAGGAATCAGGTAAAGGAATAAATTAAGTTAGTTTTGTTTTGAGAAAATGCATGTATATATATGTAGCATCTGGTTTCAGGAAAAATAAATATATTTATATATATGATTTATATTTGGAAAATATTGTTTAAATGATGATATGTTGAATACGTGGAAAATTTGTTTAGTGTAGCATGAGTATAAAAATGTTGCGATATACTGTTTTCTAGGAATGGGGACGATATGGATTTCTGTGATGGAAAACCGGCGTACGGGCCGAGATATTTATATATATATATATATATGTGATTTGCCGGCGTACGGGCCGTACTATGTGGATGAGATTTGCCAGCGTACGGGCTATGCTACGTGATTTGCCGGCGTACGGGCCGAGCTATGTGATTTGCCAGCATACGAGCTGTGTTATGTGATTTGCTGGTGTACGAGCCGAACTATGATAAAATGTGAAATACCGGCGTACGGGCTGATGATTTTCATGATACATGTATATATGAAAAATGATATGAATGATTTGATAATTAATGATATGAGTTATTCATGTATCACGATTTTAGTATATGTATATGATATTAGAACCTGGTTGGCTTGGTCTAGGCTAGCACTTGCACGGTACCGTTGCTATGTGTCCATGGTCCTCATGATCATGATATCTGTGTTAACGCCGCTGTACGGAGTGGTGTGAGATTGGATGGTCGATGTGGTTATTTTCAAGAAGTGTGCTGTTATCGCCCCTGGTGTACGGACCAGTCTGGGTAGACCCATCGGACCTACAAACTACTGTTTGACTTGGCAGTGGTTGGCCAACCATTGTCAGGTCCCGCCTTCGGGCCACACAACCCAGTCATGTGGGGGTAATACATGACAACAGCCAGCTAACCTACCAGGATTATTTTATGTTATTATTAGTGTATGAGATGAGATATGTTTATGAAAATGCAGTATATTCTGCTATGTGTTGATATATATATGTATGTTTTCCCAGATTTGATAAACAGTATTGAATATGTTATGTATGGTATATGTAGAACACATAATACTCATGTTGCCACACACTGGTATTAGTTTATTTCCCTTACTGAGAGGTGTCTCACCCCTAAATCTTATTAACTTTTCAGGAGCCCCGGATAGGAGAGCGGGAAAAGCCCCGCTGATATAGTACGGTCTATCTACCCCTTTTGAAGGGTAAATTTTGTAGGGACAGTTAGATTTTGTGGGAAATGTCCCTAAGTTTTATTTTTGGAATGTATATATGAAAATACTGTGATTGTAGTAACTCTGGTATATTGTGGTATATGGTATTGAGATGTACATGTTTGTATATTTTCTGCTGCTAGGGCTTCTGCTTTATGCTTTGATATATCCCTGGTGTCCACGGGCCCAGGTGGATTGTGACCTGCTGAGCTGGAATGTAAGATGTGATGATAATTTATTTATTAAAAAAATATATATATGAAAAAGGAGCAGGTTGTTACATTTATCACAACCGTTGGATCGTCTTTAAATCCAACAGTTGTGTGGTGTCATATATATGTTTGTAAGTCAAAGAAAAAGAGTGCATTACTTGTCATTTTGTGCAAGGAGAGCTAGAAGGAGCTTCCTCTCTAGGAAGATTTTTTCTTCACTGATTGGTAAGGTAAAGGGGTGTACAGGGGATCTGAGATCGGGGAGAGTCTGATCAGATCTTGTACTACCATCGTTTCATAATGGATTTTTCTTCAAGTGCACGCTTCATGGACGTAGGCAATCTTACCGAACCATGTAAAATCTCTCGTCTATATTTTTCTATGAGTGTTCTTTTTGCTATTTATTTTGTTGATCGAAAGATTAAAATCGCTGCGCGTCAATAGGTGGTATTAGAGCACGATTTCGATTGGGTGCAGATATGATAAATCAAATCAAATCGAAAGAAATTTTTTGGATTTGTAGTTTTTCCGCGAAAGTGCTCGATATTAAAGCGGTTCGTTCAGATCGGATTGAGGTATACAGATTCAGATCAAGTGTCGGAAAAATATTCCGGAATTTTTTTAATTGAAGGTGTGAAAAAAAAAATTGGAAGAAAAAAAAAATTTTGTAGATGGAGAACATGATGAACAATGCTAGAATTCAGGTCGAGGCGCGGGTCCTCCCCATGGAGCTCTGACATCATGCTAATGTCATCCTGACAGGTGCTGATGTCAGAGGAGAGAGAAAAAAAAAAGGAGAAAGATTTTTTTTTTAATTTTTAAATGGCGAGTACTTCGACGACCAAGTTCAAGATGGAACCCTTTAAGGGAAAAAATAATTTCAGTTTGTGGCATAGCACTATGAAGGTTGTGTTGGTCCAATGGGGACTGATTAAGGCATTGTATGTGAAATACAAGTAGCCAGATACCATGTCAAATGATCAGTGGGAGGAGCTGGAAATGAAAGCAGTAAGTACCATTCGCTTAAGTTTAGCTCCAGAAATTGAATACAGTGTGTTGAATGAAACATCACCAGCTGAGCTTTGGAAAAAATTGGAGAATATTTATATGTCCAAGTCCTTAGTTAATAGACTGTATTTAAAGAAACAGTTGTATCAATTGAGGATAACTGAGGGCACAGAAGTCAGAGACCACCTTATTTATTTCAATAAGATAATCACGTAGTTGCTGAGTATTGAGGTAAAAATTGAGGAGGAAGATAAAACACTGATTTTATTGTATTTGCTTCCCAGTTCATTTGCTACTTTGAAACCACACTACTACTAGGTAAGGAGACTCTTACAATTGATGAGGTGACTATTGTCATTTTGGAAAGTGAGAATTTTCACAAACCAAAATATCCAGGACATGGAGAAGGGTTTATAACGACCCGCCTAATTTACCAATTTATTTTTTTTATAATAACATTCAATATAATAATCATGTACAACCGAATAACATAATCAACTTGGACCCATGGGTACCAGGGATATGCCCAAAATACAACTCAGATAGCTAAGCAGCAGGAAATGTAAATTAGAATATACCATTCAACCAACCATAACACCAGAGTCCTACTAGAACTGTTATATATATACAATCATCCACAAAAGACCAAAAGAAGCCTAGCGTCACTTCCCAAAATAAATATAACCCTAGCTCATCAACTCACCCTTCTGACAGGGTAGCTCAGTCAGACTCTACTATCGCGGAGCTCTATCTGCCCCTCTACTGGGATTTCCTGAAATGTTTATATAGATGGGGTGAGACACCTCTCAGTAAGGGAAATAAAGTAATATCAGTGTGTAACAACATGAGTATTTTCGTGTTATACATATAACAGTACATAAATCATATTTGATAAAACTGCCTGTATCATATATGGGAAAAACATAATTTATCATAACATGGTATAACATACTGAATTTCTATAAATGGAAATCATCTTATATAAATGTACATGAAATAATACCCTGGATGATAGCTGACTGGTGTCATGTCTTACCCCCACATGACTAGGTTGTGCGGCCTGAAGGCGGGACCTAGCAATGGCTGGCCGACCACGCTAGATCAACATAAGTTTGTAAGTACGATGGGTCTGCCCCTCCTGGTCCAGATGCCAGAGGGACGCCTACACTACCATAAACCACATCGACTGCCGATCTCCCACTCTCCCTTATGACATATGGTAGCACTAACATATACATGATCGTAATCATATAGTTACGGTACCGTATTTTGTGAAAGCCTAAACCAAGTCATCCGGGTTCTGATAACATATAGCATATTTCCAAATAATGATACATGGTTATTTTATAATAATATCTGTCATGATAATATTTTTATAAAATTTTGTATAACATTTCATTTAAAATTCACAGCCCTTATACCAGCATAGTATGTCATTTAAAACCACGACCCTTAAGTCGGCATATCCTATAAACCACGACCCTTACACCGACATATGATATAAAATTCATAGTTTGAAATCTCTGTACCATTTTTAATATTTTCCTGAAAATTAGTAATAGCATGCTTATTCTGAAAATATAATATTCTAATATTACATAAAATCATATAATTTCATACTCATGCCACACAAAAATGAATATTGTTTTATTCATAAAAATCCACACGAAATCATATTCCTTGCTGAACTGTATTAAAAACATTTTCCTATTAACAACAGTATTTCCAAACTCAGTTCTATAACAAACATAATTTCCTTGAAAATAAAAATTGAATATTAATAAATAATTTAATGGAAATACTGACTAGGTTTTTCCCCTTACTTGGCTTACTGGGAAGCCCACAAAACACCCAACTTACTCCCGTGTGTTCCTCAGATCAACACCCTAAAATTGATATTTTCTCAACAAAACTTCAATATTATCTTTCCTAACATATTCTCCTCGATCCAGAAACACCAAAACCCTAATACAACTGAAATTAACTAACTTACCCAAATTTTGGGATGGTTCCCAAGTTAGCCTGACCTACAAATCACTCCAGCAGATGTGAAGAGAATCTTCCCAAGAGTGACGTGGCAGCTTTGAATCGTCAAACCGGCGAAGAATCAGCCCAAAATCCTAGAGAGAAGGTAGGGAGACCGAAGTGAGAGAGAGAGAGAGAGAAGAGAGATTTGCATGCTATTTTCTCATTGAAAATCCAAGTTAGAGCTATTTATACACCTGCCTTCGTTGACGAGACACGTCACTTCGTCGACGAGGCCAAGTGGAGTGTTCATCGACGAACACTTATTCATCGTCAACGAACTTCAGGCCTTACAAAACAGCCCTCTCGGCAGTTTCTCGTCGATGAGACACATGTCCCCATCGACGATCCCAATAAGCCGCTTCGTCGACGAACGCGAACCTGCTATGATCCCCTTTAAAATTTCCTTTTCTCCCTCTTTTATTATTTAAATACTATAATTCTTCAGGTCTCTACAGGGTTGGTGGCTAAGGGTGAGTCTAGCCAATAGCGAGGCAGGAGTTCTAGCAGGGGTAATTGGAATCGAGGGAAATCTCAATCCAAGTCCAAGGGTAAGAATGGGAACTAGAGGAGTGGTTGTTTTTATTATATGAAAGAAAGGGCATATGAAGAAGGACTATCTAAGGAGGAAAAGAACAGGAAGAAGATTGAAGAGATTTAGAGGAAAAGAACAGGAAGAAGACTGAGCAGGCTACTGTAGTGGATAGCAGTTCATCAGTTTTTGATGGGGATTTTTTGGCTGTTACTACAGGTTTCAGTTACTTAGTCGATACTTGGACTTTGGATTCAGCGTGCTCATATCATATGTGTCCATACAAGGACTGGTTTGACTCATATGAACCAATCTCTAGAGGGACGGTGTTGATGGGTAATGATGCTTCCTGTGGTATTCTTGGTATTGGAACGGTCAGAATCAAGATGTTTGATGGTGTGGTTAGAACCATTAGGGATGTGAGGCATGTTCCAGATCTAAAAAAGAATCTGATTTCCTTGGGCTCTTTGGACAGTAATGGTTTCTCTTTTTCAGTTAGGGATGGTGTACTGAAAGTGGCTAGAGGTTCACTGGTAGTAATGAAGGGTCATCTGAGGAACAATGATACAAATATAGATGATACTACTCTATGGCATATGAGGCTAGGTCATATGAGTGAGCGTGGTTTGTAGGAGTTGCATAGACAGAACTTACTAAGAGGTAACTCTTGTTGTAAGCTTAAGTTCTGTAAATACTGTTTGTTTGGTAAACAACACAGGGTGAGTTTCAGAACAGGAAAGCATACGAGCAAGGAGGTGCTGGAGTACATTCATTTAGATGTATGGGGTCCAGTATAGGTACAGTTTCACAATGGTACTATTTATTTTGTCTCATTTATTGATGACTTTTTTAGGAAAGTTTGGGTGTATTTTCTGAAGCACAGAAGCGAGGTATTCAGTAAGTTCAGGGAATGGAAAACTCAGGTAGAGAAACAAATAGGGAAACAAGTGAAGTTTTAGAGATCTAACAATGGATTGGAGTACAAAAATAGCCAGTTAATTGACTTTTGTAAGGAAGAAGGGATCACTGGGCACTATACAGTTCCACATGGGCCACAGCAGAATGGGGTGGCTAAAAGGATGAATAGAACATTACTAAAGAAGGCAAAATGTATGAGGATTCATGCTAATCTGCCTAAGTCATTATGGGCAGAAGCAGTGAGTATAGCATGCTACCTGGTAAATAGGTCCCCTTTTGCAGCTATTAATGCAAAGATTCCCGAGGAGGTATGGACAGTAGGGGTGTACAAAAATTACTGAAAAACCAAAAACCGCATCGAAACCACACCAAAACAATAAACGGTTCGTTTTTTTTATTTTCAGTTCCGGTTGTGGTTTGCAAAAATTAAAAAATTCGGTTTCGGTTTCGGTTTTGGTTTTAAGTTTAAACCCAACCGACAAAATCGAAAAACCGATTTACATATATAATTATATATAGTTATATACATGGACACGGTAACACACACACACGTGCTTAGTGTTTTAGTTTTTAATCATTATTTTCACTTTTCACCTTTCATTTCACTTTTCACGGTTCACCTTTTTCAGTTTTCAATTTCATGCCACCTCTTCCCTTCAGCCTCCTTCTCTTCGTCGTCCTCAAGCCTCATTCCTCAGTTCTTCATCTTCACTATGAATCTGTGAGCGGTGTGCGTACGCAGCGACCGCCGGCCAGTGTGCCTCCCCTCTCCTCTTCCTTCCTCATTTTTCTTCTTCTCTGCTGATCTTCTCGGCTCTCGCTGTGAGCCTGTGAGTCTGTGACTCTGTCAGTCGGTTGTGTGCCGTCTGCCGTGCGTGCCTCCCGCCTCCGCCTCCTCCTCCTCCTCCTCCTCCTCCTTCCTCATTTTTATTTTTCTCTTCTCGACTCTCGCCTCTCGGCTCTCGATGTGAGTCTGTCACTCGTCCGGCCTCGTCTGAATCGTTTCTCAGACTCTCACTCATCACTCTCACAGACTCACTCTCTCGAGTCTCATCTCTATTGTGCTGTGCCGCCGTGCGTTCACTGCGCGCCTACGGTTCTGCCTCTCTCTTGGCTCCCGTGTCTTCAGTTCTTCAAATCAAAGCACCACCTGCGCTTGCGCCTGCTGCTGCTGCGTCTTCAATTCTTTAACTACTTCAAAAATAAATGTTATTTTTTTTTGTAAAAAAAAATCGGTTTAAAACCAAAAAATTGCAACCGAACCGCCACATTTTTGGTTTTCAATTAAAGCATAATTTCAGTTCGGTTTCGATTTCGGTTCGGAAATCACATAACCAAAAAATTCGATTCGGTTTTTGATTTTGGCCAAAACCGAACCGCACTGAACCGTGTACACCCCTAATGGACAGGTAAGCCAGTAGATTACTTTGTGTTGAGAATATTTGGTTGTCCATCGTATGTGCATGTGCAGGAACAAGAAAGATCAAAGTTGGACTCTAAGTCCAAACCGTGCGTATTTCTTGGTTTCCAAGAAGGAGTGAAGGGATATCGGTTGTGGGACCCTATAGCACGGAAGGTGGTCATTAGCAGGGATGTGGTATTCGATGAGGAAGCTATGTTGAAGGAGAATGCTGATAAGAAGATGGAGTCTGATTCAGTGGGAGTACCTATTCAGGTGGAGCTGGACAGTATTCAGAATTCAAGTATGGGTAATACTCAGACTATTGTTGTTGATTCTGTTGCACAGGATATAGTGAGACAGGCTACAGTTCCTTGGAAAATTCCTCAGACAGGTGATAGACATGAGCCTATAGGGCTAACCACCGACAGAGAAAGGAGGAATGTTAAGCCTCCGGTCAGGTATGGGTTTAAGGACTTAGTTGCATTTGCTCTAATTACTAGTAGTGGCGATCCTTCTGATTTTCAGGAAGCAGTTCAGAGTTTTGAACGAGATAGTTGGCTTGGAGCCATGGTTAAGGAGATGGAGTCTCTTCGTAAAAATAACACTTGGGTGTTGGTTTAGAAGCCCAATGACAGGAAGCTGATTGGTTGTAAGTGGGTTTTCAAAAAGAAAAAATCTACTTCAGAATCAGAAGGGATAAAATATAAGGCCAAGTTAGTAGCAAAAGGAAACAAACAGGAAGAAAGTATAGATTATAATGAAATATTTTCTCCCACTGTTAAGCATGCTTATATTAGATCCTTGTTAGCATTGGTTGCAATGCATGATTTAGATTTAGAACAGATGGATGTAAAGACAACTTTCCTTCATGGTGAGTTGGAGGAAGATATCTTTATTGTAATGACCTAAAAAATTTTGTTATGCCCCGAACCCGCAGATGGGTCCCAGGTGTGAATATAGTAACCTAACATGTCTCTGTATCAATCCAAACATACATGATACAATACAATAAGAGGGTTCGACCCCGTGGGGTACACGGATGCCCTATACACATGCTCATATGCATCCATACTCATCTGTTACGCAGCGGAAAATGCTTCATCTATAAGTATAACATACCAAACCAGAGTCTGTACAAAGTTAGGATACACGAACCCATACAATACTAAGATATACTATCCCATAAATACCGTACATACTCCGGGTGTCTACAAAAACCATCACGACAACCCAATTACAAAATCTCGTACCTAATAAGGTAGTAACAGAGCCTAATGACACCCCTACTTTCGATTGCTAGGATGCTAAATACGGCTACCTGATGGACCTGAAAACATTGTATGTACATTCGCGGTGAGACACCTCTCAGTAAGGAAGAAAGTAGGTTATATCAGTGTCTGGCATAACAGTGTTATTTTACGCAAAACATAACACTATACAATACGATACAGTTTGAAAACATTTCCATACAGTTCCAGTATTTTCATACAATTCCAGTATTTTCATAAATTTATTCCAGTACATACGATACCCAAAACATACGGTCAGTGCCGTCACACTAATATGCAACTACGCTATGAAACCCGAAGCTTCACAGTGATTACATTGCTAATACGATGTAGCTCACACTAGTACGCAACTACTCCATGAATCCGAAGTTTCACAGCGATTACATTGCCATCACGAAACTACTCCATGAAACCTGAAACTTCACAGTGATTACATTGCCAGTACAGTGTAGCTCACACCCCTCGGTGACCAGCCGGGATACGTAGTGATATTTCATACCCTCGGATATAGAGTCGGACACTCTCACTCACGGTTTTCACACTGGTACATGGCGCAATGTACGATAATTAGCCTCCACATAGTTATTTCAGTGTACAGTAATTAGCCGCCTTTAGCCAATTTCACAAAACCTAGAATCATTTTGGAGCTCACACTCCTATACATATCAGCGTGCAATAATTAGTCGCCACATAACTGTTTTACAAAATACCTGGAACAATTACATACAACCATACATACCACACTTATTTGGTTTACGGAAAATCATATCATTTTCCAATTCAAGTATACAATTTATACAAATATGGATAACAGTTATCTCAATAATACAGTTTAAACAAAACAAACGATTTTTCCAAACAAAGCAGAGATGATACCCGAAATTCTCAAATTTTTTCAAAAAATGTAACCTGAAAATCCCGTATTTTTACCCGATAGATTTTCCCAAATAAGTTACCAAAACATACATTCGATCATAGCCTATAAGCTTACCGATCCTGATTTCAAAATAAACTAATATAAACTAAATACCCTTACCTTAACCCGAATTCCAACTACGAACTCTACGGTCCCCAAAACTACAAACCAAGACTCCAAAACCTACAAACCACAGTACTACAATACATGTTTACAATTCGTACTACTACACGTAATCTAAAACAGAAACGAAAACTAAGCCTTACCTCGATTTTAGTCCGAAACTCGAAATCGATCAAAACGAAATTTCGATCCGCTAGAAACGTAGAGAATCCTTCCTTGATCCTCGCAGTAATGTCAGACTTACGAATCAGGCAACGAAGGACGAAGAAATCAAAAGAGAGAGAGAGAGAGAGAGCTTCGAGTTCTAGAGAGAGAGGGAGAGAAAATCAAGCTAACTTAGCTTGGAAGCAACCCTTTTGGATATTTATAGCTCTTTGACTCGGGTGAATTCATCGACAAATTGGCGCCCTCATCGACGAGTCCGCCATTGCCTTCGTCGACGAGACGGTGGCCTCGTTGACAAGCTGAGGTTCTAGATTTTTCCCCCAATCCCTCAAGATCTCCTCGTTGACGAGACACCGAATTTCGCCGCGGAGAACATAAGGGACTTCGTTGACAAACTCTGGCATCGTCGACGAAGCTTGCCCAAATTACCATTTTACCCTTCTTTCGAATATTTAATCCATATGCTACTGTTTGGGTTCTTACAATTTTAATGATTAAATAATTAGGAAAATGATAAGTGGAATAGATAAATAATGAATAAAGGGGGAAAGGGAAAATTTTGGAAAAAGGGAACAGCAGACCTCGTCTACGAGTTACATGTCCTCGTCGACGAGTGTTCAAAAAAGATTGTTAACAAAGTTTAGTTCCTTGTTGACGAGAAGATCCCAAATGAGCAAATTTCAGGTTTTAAGACTCATTGACGAATGAATCTCCTCGTCGACGAAGTTCCTTCTATGACTAATCGATCAATCCTATCTTCTCATCGACGAGGCCACGTGTATAAAAGGGGTTTAGGAAGCTTCTTAGCGAAGGAAAATATTTTTCCTCTGTCCTTTCTCTCTCTAAAAGTCCCTCTGCTTTCTCTCTAACTTTCCAACCTAGATTCAGCCTAAATTGATGATCGGAGATTGCTACGGTATTCTAGGGAAGATTCTCTACGCATCTAGCGGAGCGGTTTTCTAAATTGGGCTTTTCAAGAAACGCTCCTAAGTTGAGGTAAGGGTTGAGATTTTTAGTTTTGGGTTTTAAAGGTTTATTTAAGGTTGATAAATTAAGAAAATGTAAAAATAGTAGTTTGTTTGATGTTTATTTGATTAAACTAGGGTTTTTGATTCAGGGTCCGGGTGAGCATCACAGACATCTTTTGGGGGCTCCTGTTGGCATAGTTCAAGAAAGCAGGTTAGGGGAAATATATATATTAAACCAAGATTTTATGAATTAAACCAATAAAAATGGATAATTTATATATATATATATATATATGTATGTATATGTTTTTGTATGGGTTTAAAATGTCAACCATTTAAATTATGTTTTCTAAGCTTAGGGTTATGTTATTAGATATGTATGTGTGAAAATGGACTGATGAAAGTGAAAGATATTTTCAAGATAATTATGAAAGAAATGAAAGGTATATTTTCCGTATATGAATGTTAAATGTTGGTTGACATATTTTACAGGAAATATATATATATATATATATATATATATATATATATGTGTGTGTGTGTGTGTGTGTGTGTGTGTGTGTGAATTTTACTGCTAAATAGTCTGGCATGAGTAAAATAGAATTCTGTGTGGAATTATGCTATATGTATGAGATGCAGTATATACAGGAAATGAAATGAAAATGTTATATGAAATATGTTACATGTGAGTGTTAATGCAACCATGAAACAAAAAACAGTTGAAAGATGTTGGGTAGCAGACTAACGCATTTCTATGTGGACTAACACAAAAATAGGTAAAAGATGCTGGTACTAACACAAAAATAACTTAAAGATGTTGGGACTAACACAAAAATAGCTGAAAGATGTTGGGACTAACACAAAAACAACTGAAAATGCTGGGTATGTTATAAAATAAAAATGATGATGCAATGGAAATGAAATGTGAAATGTGAACAATGTGAAATGGGAAAAGCCACGTAAAGTGAAATGAAATGAAATGTAAAAGATGAAAATGTGAACAGTTGTGAAAGGTGGGATAAATGATAGACAGAATAATGTATTACAGTAGTATCATTATTTATGCTTGTAGAACATGTTACGTTTGGGTGGGGCAAACTCTTCGCCCGAGGGCTTAATGAGAAAGGCGAGTGCCCTAATTAGTATCAGGTGTAGTAGTAGGCTGCAGAACGTACTAAGGCATAGGGAAACTACTTGTATGGGTGAGTATATTTCCCTATTCTTAGGAGCCTTTGCTAGTAAACCTTTGGATGAACTATGTGAGCACGAGATTATTTCTTCACCTGAGAGCTTACTGAGTAAGGTGAGTGCCCTGGTATGCTTCAGTTGTGACTTATAAGTTGCCTAAAGTATCAGAGCAGAGGGTTGCTACTTGCATAGGCGAGTAATCACACCTATCCTTAGGTTTTCTCATGGGTAAAATATCTTGCATGTGATTGATTAGGTTCAGAAAATGATTTCAAAAATTATGTTAGGATTTTCAAATGTTGAATAATATGTTGATTATAACCTCATGTTGGCCACAGGCTATTTTAATATATTGTTTCTTCCCTTACTGATATGTGTCTCACCCGAATACAAATTTATCTTTTTCAGGACCTCCACGGGATCGAGCTTAGAGAGCTCGAGGTTATTACAGCATTTTTGAGTTAGAACGAAAAAAGAGTATATATTTGACGATACTTTTGGATTGTATAAATTTATGTTTTATGTTTTTATGTTTTAAGTCTTATAAGAAATAGATGATTGTGAATACTAAAAGTGGTGGTTTATGTTATTGGAGTTATATATATATATGTGTGTGTGTGTGTGTGGATAAATGTGGATGTATGATTTATGTTGGAATGTAGATAGATGTAGAAAACTCTGGTATTATACTGATTGAGGATTGTAGTTATATTTTTCGCTGCGTAATTATTAATGAAACAACAGGTATAGGAAAATAAATGATGTGGCACCCAGGTCTCACAAGGCGGGTTCGGGGCACCACAAGACACTATTAATTAGGTATAATGCACCGGACCTGGTTTTCGGGTTCGGGGTGTTACATTTATGGTGCGACTGGAGGGGTTTGTAGAACAAGGTAAAGAACACTTGGTATGTAAGTTGAATAGGTCTCTTTATGGTTTAAAGCAATCCCCTAAGCAATGGTATAAGAGGTTTGATTCTTATATGCCGAGGATTGGGTATGTTAGAAGCAGTTATAACAGTTGTGTTTACTTCAGATTGCTTAAATGTGATCCTTATGCTATACGTGGATGACATGTTGATTGCCTCTAACTGTACTGATGAGTTGAATGTGTTGAAAGTCAGGTTACAAGATGAGTTTGAGATGAAGGATCTTGGTGCAGCTAAAAAGGTCCTTAGCATGGAAATCAGGAGGGACAGACAACAGAAAAAGTTGTGGCTGTCACAGGGCAAGTATATTGAGAAGGTGTTGGAAAGGTTTAATATGGATAAGGCTAAACCGGTAAGTATACCTCTAGCTGCTATTTTTAGTTGTCTGCTAACTGTGTCCTTCTACTGATGAGGATAAGTTGGATATGGCTAGTGTGCCTTATGCCAGTGCAGCAAGGAGTCTGATCTATGTTATGGTATGTAGTAGACCAAATTTGTCATATGCAGTTAATTTGGTAAGCAAATATATGGCTAATCCAGGTAGAATGCATTAGAATGCGGTGAAATTGATTATTAGATATTTGTGTGGCACTTTTGGTTATGGTATCTTGTTTGAAAGTACTGATGATTGTAATGTTCAGGGTTATGTGGACTCCGATTATGTAGGTGATTTGGATAAGAGGATGTCTACTTCTAACTTCATTTTTACCATAGCTGGTGGTTCCATTAGTTGGAAAACTATGTTGCAACCTACTATAGCTTTGTCTACTACAGAAGCTGAATACATAGCTTTGGCAGAGGCAGGTAAGGAGGCTTTGTGTTAACTGGACTAATTCAGGAACTTGGTGTTATGTAGGATAGGTTACACGTATTTTGTGATAGTCAAAGTGCGATCCACTTGGTAAGAAATCAGGTCTACCACTCTCGCACGAAACATATTGACGTGCAGTACCTTGCAGTTAGAGGTTGGGTTGAAAGTGGTAAGTTCCAGTTATTGAAGATCCACACAGATGGAAATGTTGTAGATATGCTCATGAAACCTGTTACATTAGCTAAGTTCAAGCGTTGTTTGGACTTAGTTAATGTAGTCTTTTATTGATTGTTGACAGAGCATCCCAGAGCGTGGGGATGAAATGTTGTGTTTGACTATGATTAAAAGTCAAGGTGGAGATTGTTAAAAAATATGTTATTTATTTATTTATTGTGGCTTTTATCACAACTGTTGGATCGTCTCTAAATCCAATGGTTGTGTGGTGTCATATATATGTTTTTAAGTGTTGTGTGTAATTAAGTTGATTGCTAATTCTAAATTTCAAATTTTAATTAATTATAAACAATCCACAATTTGATTTTACCTAAGCATCAACCACAATCACACCTAAACGAAAACCTGTTTATGTTAACGTGTGCGTGTGTGTTAAGCCTGAACAAGAAAAATATATGTTCACCAATCCAACATTCAGCAAAACATAAACATGACACAATCACAATCCACAAGAACACATTTACGTGGTTTGGCCAAAAAATTAGCCTACATCCACAGCAGAAACTCACATCCTGAGACACTATATTAAATTGGCAGAAATAAATACAAGTACACACAGATTCCTTTCTTGGCTTACCAATTTCCTCTAAAAATCAGCCCAAGAACGACCCAAGAAAGCCTCTATTCACACCTGCGAAGAACCCTACATTTCTCCCTATCATTCTCCCTAATTTCCCTAAAAGAAAACCTTCCCAAGAAACTAAATCTATGTTTTTACCTTCCCTTACCAGTGCGTGAACCTCCGCTGCCGTCTCCTTCTCTCGTGCGGCCTCACTCTCCCGTGCAGTTGAAGGAACTCGCTGCTGCAGATGCTCTTTCTCACGGTTGCTGAAGAAGAAGACTCGCGGCTGCAGGTTGAAAAGAAATCTGAAGCTGCCCCCCAAAACCTGAATCTGTTCTGAAGCTGCTAGCGCACATCCATCTCAAATCCCCCTGCCCCTGTTGTTTTTTTTTTTTATTATTTACAATTATTAAAAAGCAAATTACATACATGCCCTCAACTAACAAAAAAGGAACAACAGCCATTGGATTTCCATAAAGAATGGACGGCTCAGATTCGTTCCAGATTCAAGCTTGACACTCCAACAGTAAGTCAAAGGAAAAAGAGTGTATTACTTGTCATTTTGTGCAAGGAGAGTTAGAGGGGGCTCTCTCTCTAAGAAGCTTTTTTCTTCACTGATTGGTGAGGTGAAGGGGTGTACAGGGGATCTAGGATCGGGTAGAGTCTGATTAGATCTTATACTACCATCATTTTATAGTAGATTTTTCTCCAAGTGCACGCTCCATGGACGTAGACAATCTTGCCGAATCACGTAAAATCTCTAGTTTACATTTTTATGTGACTGTTCTTTGTATTATTTATTTTATTGATTGGAAGATTAAAATCGCTGCGCATCAACAATTACTTTTTACTAAAATTTTAATCATAGACAAATTAACCAACATTTTTTATTCAACTAAACAACATTATTATACAAATTTGTCTATTTTAAGAAAGAAATTATATTTTATACTTTTCAAAAAAGGAAACTTACTTTTCCAAAAGGCAAACATGCCTTACATATGCAAAAATATAGGAGTATAATTTTTTTACACAAGTGAAAATGTTCTTTTATAATTTTATTCAATAATATATATTACCCGTTTTTACACCCAAAAACAAAAGAAAAAACAAAACCAAAGCATTAATAAATCACAAGAATAATATAAAATATATATAATTTTATTTATATATAGATATTAATATTGCGCACGTTGTCTGCTAACTGGTGAGTAAGCAGATCAATAATGCTGGCGATACAATGTATCAGAAGGCCATTTGCCAAATGTGGGACCCACCCTCAACTTGTGGCTCTTCCTTCTCAGTTCCTTCCCACCCCCCCTCATCTCTTTCGCACGTGCTTCCCTCTTCCCACCTATATATACTCCTCCCAGCTGTCACCCCTCTTAATTTGGTGAAGATCACCCACTCCCTCCCCACTCTCGGCGCACCTTATCCTATGGCCGTCGTCCGACACCGCCGCCAGCTCAATCTCTGCCTCCCACTACTCGACCTCCCCGATCGCCGTAACCCTCGTTTCCCCTTACCCCTCCCCTCCTCCTCTCTACCCCCCGCCGCTGCCGCCGCAGCCGCCACGGCGGCCGTAGCCAGTTCGGATCTCGAGAAACTCGGAGTCCTCGGGCACGGCAACGGCGGCACCGTTTACAAAGTCCGCCATAAGCGCACCGGCGCTGAGTACGCGCTCAAGGTGGTGCACGGCGACATGGACGCCACCATCCGCCGGCAGGTCTTCCGCGAGAGGGAGATCCTCCGCCGCACAGACTCCCCCTTCGTCGTCCGGTGCTACGGTTTCTTCGACGAGCCGGCCGGCGACATCGGAATCCTCATGGAGCACATGGACGCCGGCAGCCTGGGATCGTTGCTAGAGTTCGACGGCACCTTCTCGGAATATTCTCTGGCTGACGTGGCCCGCCAGGTCCTCAACGGCCTTAACTATCTCCACTCCCACAAGATCATCCACCGGGACATCAAGCCATCGAATCTGCTAGTCAATGGCAAGATGGAAGTGAAAATAGCGGATTTTGGGGTGAGCAAGCTCATGTGCCGCACGTTGGACGCGTGTAACTCCTACGTGGGGACATGTGCCTACATGAGTCCGGAGCGGTTCGACCCGGATACATACGGGGCGAACTACGACGGGTATGCGGGCGATATATGGAGCCTGGGGCTTACCCTGTTGGAGCTCTACATGGGTCATTTTCCGTTTCTGTCGCCGGATCAGCGACCCGACTGGGCGACCCTGATGTGCGCTATTTGCTTCGGAGACCCGCCGAGCTTGCCCCGGGATGCGTCCGACGAGTTTCGGAGCTTCATTCAGTGTTGCCTGCAGAAGGAGTCGAGCAAGAGGTGGACGGCTTCGCAATTGTTGTCGCACCCGTTTGTTTGTAGGGATCGGATATCGGAGTCTCAGTGATCCGAGTTCTTATGATCGGATCCGAAATTCCAATTTTCCTCTGTACATATTTGTAGTTACAGCATCTTTGTTAGTTTTTGTGGTAAATAAGGTGTTGAAAATGAGGGGATTTCATTTCCGTGCGGCTGGAAGTAGAATCAAAATCCAGGAATTTTCATTTCCATGTTTGGCTTGACAAAACTGCAAGCCAAGCAAGTTGGTTTTTCTACTTTGCAAAATGGCTGCTTCCCACGTTCTAGTTTACACTTATTAATTTTGAATAAGATTTAAATTATATGAATTTTAATGAAATTTAACATTCAAATTCAAATTCTCCAATAAAAACGGGAACATTCTTCAATTCGATGCATGGATGAAGGCTCTAAGTTCTATCCAAATTTTGTGTCTACAAACTTTGAATATGGTTTCATTAATGAAATCATACTCCCAAACCATTACTTAAACTAAGAAAATTAAATCATTTTAAATAGTTAATCAAAATTTGGTCAATAATTTTAAATCAGTATCCGATGATTAATCTAATGAACATTGAATTGCATTTAAAATTTTAATGCATTACAAGTTAATATTGGTCTTCCTATAATAATCAAATGAACATTAATTTCTAGAGTAATACAATTATTGTTATTTAAAATTATTAACATTTTTTGTAATAATATACATGATACATAATTTTATTTATTTTTAAGATATTAATTTAATCATTTTTATTGAATGGGCATCAAACCAAACTGAATCGATAACCAACAAATTTAAAATTTTGAATCAAAAGCTCAATTTTGAGTTCGCTACCAAGGATTTGGGTTACCTTAATTACTTCCTTGGTCTTGAAGCTACCTGCCCCACTAATGGTCTCCTTATCAATAAACTGTAATATGCACGGGACATTCTCACACGTGCTCAATTACTTGACAACAAACCAGTCCACACCCCAATAGTTGTTTCCCAACACCTATTTGATGATCGTCCTCTGTTTTCGGATCCCATGCTTTACAGATCTCTCATTGGTGCTCTTCAATATCTGACTATCACATGTCCTGATATTGCTCATGCTGTCAATTTTATCAATCAATTTCTTCATTCTCCAACTGAAGACCATTTCCTTGATGTCAAATGTATTTTTCACTATATTAAGGGCATACTGCATTTTGACCTCACTTTTTATCCATCTATTGCTCCTGGTGCTTTGTTGCTTACTTCGATGCAGACTGAGCAGGATGCCCTAATGCTCGTCGTTCTACCTTTGGTTATTGTATTTATCTTGGCGACAATTGGATGTCTTGGAGTGTAAAGAAACAACCTATTGTTTCTCGCTCTAGTTGTGAATATGAGTATCGTGCCTTAGCTTTCACTGCTACCAAACTTCTTTGGCTCACGCATCTCCTTCATGATCTCAAAGTCCCTATTCCACAATAGCCTCTTCTACTTTGTGACAACAAGAGTGCAATCTTCTTGACTTCCAATCCAGTTTCTCACAAGCGGTCAAAGCATGTTGAGTTAGATTACCACTTTCTTCGTGAACTTGTTTTCGCTAGCAAACTTTGCACCCAGTATGTACTCTCTCATTTGCAAGTTGCCGACATCTTCACCAAAAGTGTGTCAATACCTCTTTTTGAATTCTTCCTGTAATGACCAGAAGAATAATGATATTTAAATAATAGAAAGAGAGAGAAAAATGGAAATATAAATAAGGTAGCACGACGTGGCATTGTGGGCTCGTCGATGAGGGTACGCTTCGTCGACGATAAGATACCGAGAGGATATTTGGACGACTTTGAATTTTGCCGATAAGGGGGAGAGTTCGTCGACGAGTAGCCTTCTTGACCTCGTCGACGAGGTGACGTGGCTCCTCGACGAAGGCCAGTATATAAATAGGCCAACTTCATTTTTTTGGCTGAAAATCGACGCGACAAGTCTCTCTCTCTCCTTTTGGTTTTCCTTCCTTCTCTTTAGGATTTCGAGCTGATCTCTTGTTGGTTCGAAGATCCAAGGCCACCATGACACTCCTTTGGAAGTTCTCTACAAATCTACTGGAGGGGATCGTTGGTGGGGCTGGTTCGGAATCTATCCTAGGTCCAGGGTAAGGCTTTCTACTCATTATTTGACTTTTCGACAGTTGTAGGAAGCGTAGTACGCGTAAAAATACTGAACTTTTGTTCTGAAAAATATCATTTTTAGGGTGTTGAATGGGGAACCCTACAGGTGCAGGACGAGTATAATTTAGGAGGTTTCTTCTCAGAAATCAGGTAAGAGAATAAACTAAAGCAATTATTATTTATTAGCAAATTAATTTTCAAGAAAGCATGTATTATATTTATATATTATGGAGAAAATACATATTTGGGAAAATACTGCTATTATGTTAAAATGTATATATATGTATGAAATGTCATAAATTATTATTTTAGAATATAATGTATGGTTTTATACAGAATTGTGTGGCATGAATATTATTTTACGTGGAAAGAATTATGATATGACAGTTTTATGAATAAAACATGTTTTTAGAGATTATGAAATAATGCAGTACATTATGATTTTAAAATACATGATAAATGAGTTATTTATTCAGAATGATAAGTGTGAAATATTCGACGCAAGACCGTGATTGATAGTTGGCGCAAGACCGTGTTTTACGTATGATTTCGGCGCAAGGCTGTATTTATGAATGTTCGGCGCAAGGCTGCTGATATGAAAGAAATTGGCGCAAGACCATATGTATGTATGTTATTTCAGAAAATGCTATCAATCTATTTATGTTAGACAAGTATATTATCATGTATTATATGTTATCAGAATCCAAATGATAGTTTAGTTTAGTTATAGGAGGACGATACTGTAACTATACAGATCAAATTATTATGTTCAAACTTGTGCTAACCGCCCCTGTTAGTAGGAGGGGTGGGAGATTGATAGTTGATGTGACTTTTACTGTAGAGTTGTAGACGTCTACCTGGCAGTCCGGACCAGGATATGGCGGACCCATTGTACTTACAGACATTTTTGACTCGGTAGTGGTCAGCCAGCCATTGTCAGGTCCCGCCTTTGGACTGCACAACCCGTCATGGGGGTTAATACACGACATCAGCTAGCTATACATCCTGGATAAATTTCAGTATTATCAGTTATATCAGACATTTCATGATTAGTATGAATTATTAGAAACTATGAAAGTATGTGATTATTTAGTATGTTATGATGAATGTTTTCCAGCATATGAAATGTACCGTATATGTATGATAGCACCAAATATTCATGTTATCACACAGTTATATTTAATTTATTTTCCCTTACTGAGAGGTGTCTCACCCCCAACATTAAATTTTTTTCAGGAAAACCAAAAAGACCGATGAATCGAGGCTGCCATTGAGATTGTGTGAAATTACCCTGCTAGGAGGATAAGTTTTGATATAGGAACAAGAGATTTACGTTATGGGTTCCTAGACATGTATGTATGTTTTGTGTTTTGGGAGATTATATATAAACACAGTATTGTGAGATGTAGTTGGCTCTGGTATTATACGTTTTATGGTTGTATGAATGTCGATTTATATTTATTGCTGCTTAGGTTTCCGCTGTGAATGTTAGATGTGTCCTCGTCACCTAAGGGTTTGAGTTGACTTTATTATTAATTATGTTTTAATATATGATAAGATAAGCAGGTCCTTACACTTCCGATCCAAGTTTCACGTCCGTTCAAATCCGACGCTCAGCTTGCAGGGGAGTGTCGAGGATAAAAATTTTTCATGACTTTTCCCTAAATTTCCTAAATTTTTCTTTGTTTCCCTAATTTTTGATTTTAAAAAGTATTTTTTCTCAATTTAAAATTATAATAAATAAATAAATACATAAACAATTAAATGTCCAAACCGGTTCAAATGGGGGCCACATGTCAATCCTGTGTAGGGACACGTGGTAGATTTTTTTTTTTTTTTTTTATCTTTTTTTTTTTCCTGCTATGGGGTGGCCTCATGCTAACGTCACCTATAGGAACCCAAACCAAGAAAAAGAAAAGAAAAGAAATGATTTGGTACAAAGACCAAACCGTCGATGGTTTAAGGAATCTCAAAAAAACTGTCGACGGTTTCCTGCGAGCCAAAGGCCTATAAGTTAGAATCTTATAATTTATTTTTCATTTTAACTTTCTCTCTCTCTCTCTCTCCTAAAGTTTTCTCTCTCTCTCTCTCACCCTTTCCCTAAACCGAGCCTCTCACTCTCTCTCTAGCCCAGAATCTCTCCACACGTGCTTTCTAATCCTCGCTCCCTCCTTTCTGCTTGTCAGTCCTCGCTCCTCGCCTAGGTTAAGAAGTTAGGGTTTTCCTCTGAACGTTGTAGGCGGATTTTCAAGAATAGGTAAGGGGATTAGACTATGTCAGTTATTTTTGAAATGTGAACCGATTAAACTGAAGTTTATGGATATAGGAATACTATGTATGATTTTTTTAATGAATCAGGCATATCAAAATGAGGATTTTGGTTATTGTATACGTATTTGGAGAAAACTAAAGTGAGTAGGGTAATCATCTCTTTTTTCATGTAAAACATATATTTTGAATTAAAGTAAACCCTAGAGATGATTATACCCTTATTTTTAGCAAAATATATTTTCCCTGGGTAGTTTATTATATTATGATATATCACTCAAATCGTGTGGCATGAGAATGATTATTATTGCATAATTAAACCTGTTGGTTTTTAAAGTATGATATGGTAAACGTTATGGTTTTATACTGATCTCAGGAAATGTTGAGAATAATGTGGATTTATGAAATGACGGTTTGATACCGAGTTATAATATGACGATTTTATACCGATTTGTGAAATGATGATTTCAAATGACGGTTGATACCGAGTTGAGAAAAATAAGATCATGTTATTGTTTTTATTATGTAAATTGCAATATATGATTTAAGAATCCTAAAGGACTTGATGTAAATGAAGAACAGTGCCGTAACTAGTGAAATTGTTAGTGCAACCACACTGTAGTGGAAGTGTATGCCATGGATAGTCAATTTGGCCTGAGAAGGGTAGGGTACCGTCCTGGGTCTGGACCAGGATGAGGTAGGCAAATCATACTTCAGGCAAGATATTTTTGACTTAACTTGGTGGTAGGCCAGCCAAGGTTAAGTCTAATCTGTGGACCACACAACCCGATCATGGGGGTTATAAATGATGTTAGCCCAACAAGGTTGGTTCTTTTATGCATATATGTGAATTTATGTAAAATGGGCTATATTGAGCCAAAACTATATTATGAAGGAAATTATGTATTTTCAACGATATAGGCGTGGGTACAGTTTTCAAATTCCATTTCACTTACAGTTAAATAAATGGATGTATTTTGTTCACACTAAAACTCATGTTAGTCACACACTGATGATAATTTAATCCGTCTTACTGAGAAGTGTCTCACTCCAATATCTACCTTATATTTTAGGACCTACAGGGAATCGAGCCTAGCGAGCTACAAGGCTAGGATTAGATTATATAGTTATTGTAAGTGCTTGCGAGACACTGGGTTGTCATGTTTTTGTCTATTTTGGGATGTAATATTAAGTATTGGAGGTACATGTGTAACTATGGTGGTTTTTAGAACTCTCGTAAAGTATTGAGATTTAATTATCTTCCGCTGCATGTTTTAAATTGAGTTATGGATAGTGATACCCGGGACCCGCTTTCAGGTTCAAGTCACCATAATTATGGTATCAGATATATATATATATATATATATATATGGGTTATTTATGGACGAAAATGTAGCACTCCGGGCCCCACCGGGTTCAGGGCGTTGCAGTTGTGGTATCAGAGGCCAAGTTGATAGGTCATGTAGACTTTGAAAGATAATTTTTACCAGAGTATAGGTTTAAGTTAGGATGAGGATAGGAATGGATAGATTAGGACATTGGTAGGTCATTATTGGAATTTTGGGTTTTGTTTCGCAGTCTGGATATAGAAATCCCTTAATGGTCTTCTGTGATTTTCCTGAAACGAAGGTTTCAAAAAAGCCACGAAAAATCCATCGATGGTTTTGTTTTGAAGCAGTGAGACTAGAACTTGAAAATTAGAACTGGAACGTTAAGCTGGTTGGATATGTCGTAATTTATGTGTTGTGATTAGAGGTCGGTACCTTGAAATAACTAAACGTATACAAGAAAGGGATTAGTGAAGTTTTCTGGGGCCAAACCGTCGACGATTTTCTGTGGCATTCACAAACTATCGACCGTTTTCTCAAAATAGGCTCTCGGTATCTCAGGAAATCTGTCAATGGTTTCAGGACTCTATGAAAAACCATTGATGGTTTTGTGTCTGAACAGTAAGAATGAACCTTAAATTGAGAACTTGGACGTTGATTTGGTTTCCTTAGTTAATGATTGTGCCCGATCGTGTTACGATATTGGAATTCTAAATTGATTTCTGTCTTATTTTCAAGATGGACCCCAAGGATAACGGCATGAATGCTGGAGGAAGTAGCAACAAGGAGGCTTCTAATGAGGACAACATTGATTCTACTTCAGTGCTTCATGGTTTAGCCCAGCAGGTCATGGCAGAGATCATACAGTATTATAGGGGACAGAATTGTCCCACCACTGACCTGGGTTGCACAATTGAGCAATTTACCAGCATGAAGCCCCCGACTTTTGTGGTAGGAGCCAACCCAATCATTACAAAAAATTGGGTTCAGGAGATATGGGAGATACTAGCGGTCCTTCGCTGTCCTTCGCTGCATTGATGAACAGAAGGTCCTTTATGCCACTTTTAAAATGACGGGAGAGGCCAAGCTTTAGTGGATGGCTGTGAAGCTACTCGAGGAATAGAGGCCAATACCCACAGCTCTGACCTGGAACCGTTTCAAAGAGATATTCTTTGATCGTTACTTCCTCGCCTCCACCAGAGATGCTAAGGTGTAAGAGTTTACAAACCTAACCCAGGGGAATTTGACCATTCAGCAGTATGCAGCCAAGTTTGTTGAACTGTCTCGGTTCACCCCTTATATGGTTCCAGATGAGTCAAAGAAGGCGTGGAGGTTTGAGAAAAGCCTAAGACTTGGGATCTACGAGCAAATGGTGGCATTCCAAGTGCAGAATTTCTTAGAGTTGGTGGATAAGGCCACAGTATTGGAAACGAGTCTGTAGAGAAGTGTAGGGATACTGAATAAGAGGAAGAGGCCAATGCATCATGATTTTCATGTAGGTACAGGTCAGGGTTCATGGAGGAGAAATGGTAACAGTAGAAGCCAGAGGCAGGAAATGGGGAATCGAGCGTATCAGTTTAACCCATCCCTACTTGTCCTAAATGTAACAAGAGGACCATCTTAGAAGAGGCTCACAGATCTCTATACACAGTTCATCCTAGCAGCACGAAAATGTATAGGGATCTGCGAGAGTCTTATTAGTGGAGTGGTATGAAGAAGGAGATTACCGAGTATGTAGCACAGTATTTGACGTGCCAGCAGGTAAAGACTGAGCACCAGAGGCTGGCAGGGCAGTTGCAGCCACTTTTTATCCCAGAGTGGAAATGGGATCACATATTTATGAATTTTGTTTCAGGATTGCCGTCGGCATTACATGACCAGAATGCAATCTGGGTGATTGTAGATTGTTTGACCAAGACTGCCTATTTCCTTCCATCAAGATCAGCTACTCCATTATTAGATTAACAGAGATTTATATTTAGGAAATAGTCCATTCTCACGGTGTGCCAATGTTTATAGTGTCAGATCAAGATCCACGTTTCACGTCATGATTTTGGAGGAGTTTGCAGGAGGCTCTAGGGTCTCAGTTATCCTTCAGCATGGCGTTCCATTCTCAGTCAGATGGGCAGACTGAGAGGACGATTCAGATATTAGAAGATATGCTTCGAGCATGCGTGTTAGATTTTGGGAGTAGTTGGACCCAGTTTATGCGACTAGTGGAATTTGCGTACAATAATAGTTATCAAACCAGCATTAGCATGACACCGTTTGAGGTGTTCTACGGTAGAAGATGTCGTTCTCCTCTGTACTGGGATGAAATGGGATAATGCTGAGTTGTGGGACCAGAGTTAGTACAACAAGCGTATGATAAGGTTTAGCTCATCAGAGATAGAATTAGTGCAGCTCCTAGTTGACAGAAGAGTTACATCGATACCCACCACGGGAAATTGGAGTTTGATATTGGCGATCATGTGTTTTTGAAAATAGCTCCGTTAAAAGGGGTTATGAGATTTGGAAGGAAAAGTAAACTTAGCCCTAGGTTCATTGGCCCGTTCGAGATTCTAGAGAAAGTGGGTCGGTTGCCAACAGGCTAACTTTGCCACCTGTGTTGTCTAGGATACACGACATATTCCATGTTTCCATGTTGAGGAAATACATGCCAGACCCTTCTCACGTAATTAGTTATGGTGAATTAGAGTTCAATGATTTTCTAGTTTATGAGGAGGTACCAGTACAAATTCTGGACAAGAAAGAGCAGGAATTACGTAATAAGAAGATTCCTCTAGTAAAAGTTATGTGGAGAAATCATGTAATAGAAGAAGTTTCTTGGGAGCTCGACGAACAGATAATGCAGAAATATCCGCATTTATTTAGTGGGGTTCAATTATAATAAAAAAAGTGTAAGTGGTTATGAAATGTTTGCTTTGCAGGTTAGTCAGTACATGTAGTAGTTTAGTTAGTAAGTAGTATTTTTTGGAAAAAATTTATTTTATATATGTAATCTCCCAAAACTTTGAATGTAACCACGGTATTCCTCCGCCATAAGTGAGGGTAAGTAATAAAATAAGTAGACTGTTTGTCTTTAGGGGATGGTGAATCATATGAATAGTAAATTTTGAGGATGAAATTTTTATAAGGAGAGGAGAATGTAGAGACCCGGTGAATTATATCAATTAAATAATAGGAGGAGGAGAGAAAAGGAAATTGTAAATTTGGAATTCAACTGTGTTCGTGGATGAACATGCTTGATGGGATCGTCGACGTGGACATGTGTGTCATCGACAAGAAGTTACCGAGAGGCTATTTTCAGTTTTGAATTTCGTCGACAAGGAATAAGTGTTCGTCGACGACCTCCCTTCATGGCCTCGTCGACGAGGTGATGTGTCTCGTCAACGAGTGCAGGTGTATAAATAGTCTAAACTCGATTTTCACCGTAAAATTCACGCGAAGAACTTCTCTCTCTCTCTCCTCTTCAGTTCTCCTTCCTTTTCTCTAAGATTTTGGGTCCGTTCATTGCCAGATCGACGATCTGAAGCCGCCACCTTACTCCTAGGGAAGTTCTCTTCAAGTCTGCTGGAGTAAATCGTTGATGGGGCTAACTTGGACTCCATTCCAAGTTCAGGCTAAGGCTTTTTATTGAGTATTTGACATTCCTACAATTGTAGAAAAGATAGCATTTATAAAAATATTGAAGTTTTGTTTGGGGCAATGTTATTTTTAGGGTGTTGAGTGGGGAATCCTGCGGGTGCAGGACTAATTATTTTTGGGGTTTTCCAGTAGTCAGGTAAGAAAGTAAACTAAAACAGTAATTTTTCATGAAAATTATTATTAATTAATAACAGATTAATTTTCAGAAAACATGTATTATGTATGAGTATATTTGGGAAAATACTGCTGTTACATAGAAATATGTTTTTAGTGTAAAATGTCAGAAAATGTAGTTCTAGAACATATTTCATGTTTTTATTCAGTTTGTGTGGCATGAATATTATTTCACATATATTGTACTATGTTAAGTTAGGTTTACAGAAAGACATGTTTACAGTTATTTTCAGGAATAACATGGATAATGCAGGAAATTATGATTTTAGAATATATGATAAACAATACATATGCTCAGTTTATTATCAATGATATGTTCGGCGCAAGGCCGTGATTGATAGCCGGTGTAAGGCCGCAGTTATGTATGTTATCCGGTGCAAGACCATGATTATTTAAGTTATGACAGAATTCAGAAAATGCTATCAATCTATTTATGTTAAAATAGTATATGAACATGTACTATATGTTATTAGAACTCGGATGATAGTTTAGATCAGTTTTCATGAGTACGGTACCATAACTAAACAGTTTAGTTCAGACTTGTGTTAACCACCCCTGCCAGTAGAGGGGGTAGGAGATGGATAGTCGATGTGACTTTTAGTGTAGAGTTGTACTCCACCTAATAGTTCGGATCAGGGTGTGGCGGGTCCATCGTACTTACAGACATTTTGACTCGGTAGTGGTCGGCCAGCCATTGTCGGGTCCTGCCTTCAGGCTGCACAACCTGTCATTGGGGGTAATACATGATACCAGCTAGCTATTCATCATGAGTATATTTCAGTACTACTAGTTATAGTAGATGATTTTATGAACATTGAGATAAAATATGATTTAGTATAACTATGAAATTGTATGTTTATTCAGTTATGATATTATCAGTGTTTTGAGGCATGTAATATGTACTGTATATTTATTATAGCACGCAAATATTTATGTTACCACGCAATTATATTTAGTTTATTTCCCTTACTAAGAGGTGTCTCACCCTAGTTCTAAACCATTTAAGGGAACCCAGAAAGATAGACGGACTGAACTCTGCGCCATTGAGGCAGTTGTTCTACCGTACTATAAGGGTGAGTTTTGAACTAGGGTCAGTAGATTTTTGATGTAAGATCCTAATTTTATCTTTTGGTGTTTTTGAGAATTGTATATACACATCTACGGGAATATGGTGGAATGTAAGTAACTTTAGTATTGTATTTTATGGTTGGATGAATGAAATTTATATTTACTGCTGTTTAGGTGTTCGTGACAGGTGTGTCCCTGTTACCAACGGGTTCAGATTGACTTTGTTATGTTATAAGTTAATGGTATCATGGTATTTATTGTGGTTGATTATATAGTAAGATAAGCAAGATGTTACATCTTGCTTACTTATTTCTCGATGAAATAATCTTTTAAGTTAAAGTGTTGTATTTTAAAGCTTTTTTCGAATTCATGTAGAGGGTTATTTTTTTATAAAAAAATTTATTAACCTTATATTTTAGACTTAATTAAATTTAAATGATATAAATATAAATATAAATTATGTATACACAATTAAGATTTAAAATCTATACTCCAAAAACACAAACTCATAAAATTAATCAAACCCTAAAATTTAAATTTATTTAAATTTTAAATTTAAATCCAATGCTTAAAACTCTCTCAATTCCTTCTAATTATCTTTGGAGAAAAACATGGAGTTTTTTCCCGTTTTATAATTAAAAACAAATAAAATATAAAATAACACTCTGATTGAGAAATTTTTTCCCAAAATTTAAAAGCGATGCCAATGAGAAGCTGATGCGTGGGAGAGTGCAGAGAAAATCTCGCAGCTTCATGCTGCGAGATTTAAAGACTCAGACGAACACGGTGGTGACACGTGACAGTGGGAAAATCTCGCAGGTTAGTCCTGCGAGATTTCTGGCTCTATTTACTCCCCTTTTTTGCAAATTTAAATTTAAATAATAAACATTTCCTTTTAATAAATTTAATCATAACTTTCCCTTAAAAATATAATTTAAACTTAAATTTTAATTTTTAAATTGTAAATATATAATTTAAAAAAAAAATCTACATAAAAGAAAGTATTGATTATAAATAAGTATTTTGTCATAAAAATTTGGATAAAATCCAAAAAAAAATTTCAAAATATGATTCTAACCCCTGAATTTACAAAAATTACTACAAAATTTCTTATAATTGAATTTTATTGACGAAATGATTATTTTGTCAGTTAACTATTAAATGCATGTGGAATAAAAAAATTTGTCCTTAATAAAATGATATTTTAAAATGAGTGGATTAGAGACCGAACAAAATTTTTTTTACATATGTAATTATAAATATTATATTACATACATATAGTCTCTCTAAGGAGTGTATGAAAGATAATAGCAGCATCAATACCTCTTCGTACGTCTTAATTTTTTTGTTTTTACTCTTTTTTATTATATTTTGACTATCCGCATACTAAATCAATTATTTTGACCCATCCTTTGGGTGTTTGAAAGTAGGATTTGAATTAAATTGAATTATTGTTAGAATGTTTTTTTGTCTTAGTCACCCATTCATATTAAAATAATTAAATTTTTAAAAAATTGAGTCTAATTAAAAGACAAAAATAATAATTATCTCTACAATTCCTTTGACAAAAGGCATGTTTATCGCTAAATTAAAATATATGAAATATTCAAAACACAGAATATATAGTTCAATTTGCCAGGTTGCGCTTCAAGTTAATAATAACCTGCACTGTGAGAAAGGAGGAAGAAGGCAGAGATATTTCATGAGAATGAAATTTATTATTATTTTCTTTCAAGTTCAAAAATTGGACCTCTCTCGCCTTGACGCATGTGTGTAAAAATGAAAGTACAATATTATTTATATAAAATTAAAAGATAAAAAAAAAAGATATAACATTATTTGCGTGTGGAAACAAATATTTTTAATTTTTCAAATAATTGTAAAAATATCAAATTAATTTTTTATTTTCTAAATTTATATAAAAAAATTAAAATATATTTTTATTTTATATATATTTAATTTCTTAAAATATTATTTTCATGAATGTAGAGAAAACCATACTAAACTTTTTCTAATTATACAAATTTAAATTCAAATGCAAAATTAACGATTCTTACATGTTGTAACTACATGAAGTTTGAACTTTAAATTTGGATAGTCAATTAAAGTATAAGTTTAGAGAAATCATGAAATAAACTTTAATTAAGGATATACATACTCTCAAAATTAATATATCACTTAATCAATAATATTTTTTTATTAAAATTAATATACGTAATTAATTAATATACTTTAAGACAAATTGACTAGGAGTTTAATGGAGAGAACATATATTAAGTGCTCCCTAAGATTTTCGGTGCATGTAGTATATGGCGGTGAGGGCAGGTTAACGTGTAAATGTTTAGAGTGCTGAAACACGTTTGGATCTGACGACGCACGTAAATGCATGCAGACATACAAATTTTAGCAACGCGAATTTTGCAGTAAAAGACAATTCAATTTAAGGAATTAACTTAACTAGACATACAAATTTTAGCGATATGAATTATGTGTCATTTTTTATATTTGACAGTATTGAATTCTTTAGAGATACGAATTATTAAATGATATATACAAAAGAATAAAAAAAAGAATCAATTATATACAAATGAAATCAAAACAATCATTGATATACATACAAATAAAATGCAATTAAAATAATGCTAAACTACTCCGTGCCGCAGCGAGGTCGTCTCCGGGGTCGTGGTGGCTGCCGTCTGCGTCTATCCTCTCCCTGCTCGTCAGCATCATCAGGTGTCCTGTCCCGTCGTACTGGATGTGAATCCTCTCCACCAAGAGGTGCTGCATCATCATCATCAGCCATGTGGAGCGCACGCGGTGAGAAATGATACGATGTCTCGGGACGAGAACGAGGCGGCATAGGGGGTGCATCGACCTCCACCCCATCGAAAAGATCGTCCAATAAAAATGACATGGATGGGATAGCAGCAGAGTCGGATGGGGCATCAGTTGGTCTGCTCGATGGTCCGGCAATATGAGCTGCAGTGGAAGCATAAGGCGCTGACGGGCCGAACAAGTACTCGGCCTGTACGACTAGTGGGGAGGACATGGGAGTCCCTGGACGACTAGAGGAGGCATGTCTTCCTCCTCGTACTGGAGCTGGTCGACCTCCTCGTGCTGGTACATCAGGTCGACCTCCTCGTTCTGGGATCCGTCGACCGTCCTCGTGGACGAGGTCCAGTGCAGCACTCATCAATCGGTGAATCGCAGGATCCGACGAGATCTGGTCTGCCTCAATGACTATGTCAGCCTGCAGGACATGAACATATATTATTAATGCATTCAAATCGGAACGTATATATAATAAAATGAGTTCTGGCATTAATCTTCTTACGAGGCTCAAATATACAGCTGCGGTCCTGTCGACGAAGTGGCGTGTGATAGACCTATACCAAGTGAAGTATGGGTCATCTAGACGCATCGGACTGTGCTCCGCCACTCCTCGTACGATGTAGTCTCGTCGATGCTCCCACGCAGTGATGAATATCGCGTGCGTCCTCAACCAGTCTGTGACCCCTCGACCGTGCCCATCCATGCTGTGGATATCGTCCCCAACAATATCTACCCCCGAAGTCATAAATGGGGCGGGAATGACCTATCGAAACCCGAACTGTCGCATGACTCGATCGGGGAGATACCACTCAATAATATGAAAGCATATGAGTGGCACTCGCGCTACCCACAGGTCCCTCCCGTCTGCATAGGCAGGCGGCATGTCGGCTAAAATCTCATCCGTGTAGGGCATCCATATAAACTGCAGTTAGACAAAACAAAAATAATACCGGAACTATACACAACTGAAAGAAAGAAAGAAATAATATCATGTGCTATACTTTAACTGATTTATACCTCATGCTCCCGGTGCATGTCCAACTCGAACCTGTACCAGGGCAATGTGTGAAGCGCAACCATCGATGCCCTCAAGTCGTCCCTCTATCTATATAAGATGAAACGTAAGTTCCCAAATGCAAGACTACTACATATTACGAATTAGTATTCGTAATAGTTATTGAGTGAATGAGAAGAGTTAGATAAAATTTGTACTAACCGATATGCAAGTGGGAGAGGATCAACCGAACGACCGTCCTGACCCCTCTCAATCTGCAGGAAACCTCGCTGCGTAGGCGCGAATGAAGGAAATCTCTCCCAAGCCCAAACCTGGAGTAAGCGAAGGGGGCTTGCAATCTGTGTCTTCGAGTGGTGCGCGGTGCGACACATCTCCCTGTACAACCACGCCAAAGTGGCGGACCCCCAACTGTACGAGTGACACGCTTTGAAGTCCTCAAGGAGTGGAAGGAACATCAGATGCGCATAACTGCCGGAAACATCCGAGAAGATCACCCCACAAATCAAACGCAACAAGTGGGCTCGTGCGTGGCATGCTATCGTCTGAACATCTGCATGTGCCGGGAGCTCACGAAACGCATCCCCCTCAAGGAACCGCATACGGATGCGTGCACCAACAAACTCGCTGTCAGGCGGAACGACACCTAACAAACGCTCGTACATAGTACGCAGTGCGAGTCGACCCTGACGGTCTGTAGGTCCCTCCACTGGTCCGGCAGTGCGACCAGTGACAGCTCGCCCATCAATCGGCAACCCGAACAAAACAGCTACGTCCTGTAATGTGACGGTGGCCTCGCCATGAGGTAGGTGGAACGTGTGCGTCTCGGGTCTCCATCGCTCTACCAATGATGTGACAAGATGCCAATCATGAGCAATCCGATAAATGCCATAAAACCCCGCATCGCGTATCAGCTGGACAATGCGGGGGTCTGCCTCTAACCAACGCTCGGCAAACTGCGTGCCCCCTCGGCAGCACAGGGGCTCCGCATGCCCATCAGCCCACGCTCGGCTGGCCCTGTGATGATCGCCCATCGTCAATACGCTCGGATCGGACGGCCCTGGATCAATCCTGGAAATGCATCGTTGCATCAGAATAGGTATATACAAAAAAAAAAAACCAGTGTGAAATAGTATAAAACTGCATACGACATCAATGCGACGGTCCCGCTGCATCGCCCGAGTGGGTCCTTGTCGGACACCTTGTGCGATTATGCCCTTCTTGATGACATATACTGCACGTGCTCCTTTTCCTACCTTCCCTAGCATCCATCTCATTGTGTATACGGGAGCTCCTTGGACGACCTTTATGTCGAGCATACGCTGGATTTGCCTGTATAGTCGGCAACGACGATGCTGGTCAGTACGCCTCATGCATAATCGGCTGAAAATCCACCGCATATGTCGCATAATGTTCGGCGGTGCTCCAATAAGGCTCAACGTACTGCATGGCGTTGAGTCGTGTCTCCGCACATGCAGCGAGAAGGTGGGAGCATGGAAAGTGTAAGGCTTGCCACTTCCCACACGAGTAGACATGCAAATCCTGAATGCGCAGCGTTTGCACGTTGTTTCCTTTATGAGGTCCCAACTGCGCAGTCGTGATGTTAAAAGTACCTCTAGACCGGTTGAACGTCGTCACGCGATGTCTGGTTGCCTTCAACTTCCTTCTTTCCATCGCAAGCAATATATGAGGAGTTAATACATTTCCTCATGATATTGCATTACGAGCAGCCTCCCGTCGGCTGTTGAAATAATGTGCAACGCGATAAAATGTCAGTTGCACAAGGGCAGTGATTGGGAGGCTACGAGCGCCTTTAAGGACGGTGTTGAAACATTCGACGAGGTTTGTCGACATGTTCCCATATCTTCTACCCCCGTCGTGGCACTGAGTCCACATATGAGGAGCGATTTGATCAAAGAACGTCTTCGCGGGTTCCCCACCCTCATCGAAGATCTTCTCCATCCACATCTTAAACTTTCTGACCTGATGCTCCCTTCCCGCGCGCTCAGCCATTCGCTTCAGATTGACACTGTACACTTTCATGCTGAAGTTGCTTACAACGTGTCGAAGGCAGAATCGGTGGTGCGCACGCGGTGGCTGCCAATCGGGATTGTGAGACACTGTAGCGATGATCCTTGGATGCCTATCTGATATAAGGCAAATGACGTCCCTATCGGTAATGGAACGAAGACAACACAGAAACCAATTCCATGTGTCCAAACTTTCCTCTTGCACAATAGCGAATGCAAGGGGAAGTATTTGCCTATTTGCATCCGGGCACGTCGCAATAAGGAGTTTTCCCTTGTACTTACTGTACAAGTGTGTCCCATCTATACATAACACAGGAGGACAGTGGGGAAAACCCTGAATAGATGCTGCGAACGCCCAAAAGACTGATAGAAATGTTACGGTCTGATCGCTGTCTGGTATAGGGTTCCACCTCCAGTTGACGACAGTACCAGGATTATAAGTGCACATTGCTTCCATCCACCTAGGCAACGTCTGATAAGACTTCTCCCAATCACCGAATACTTGGGCAATTGCCTTCTGTTTTCCTAACCAAATTTTCTTATATGAGATGGAATAGTCGAAACGACGATATATGAATTCTTTCAATGTAGCGATTGAGGTCGACGCATCACCCCTTATCATATTCACAATCTCCTTAGCAATAAGGGACGACGTGATTTGGCTATGGTCTTGCGAGAGGAGTTCATTCAAGCATGTGTGCGGACCACCATATTGAGTGATTTCGAAGAATCGATGTTTCTGACGATACATCGCACGCAGTCTCCAACTGCATTCAGAGTTCTTACACCTAACAACCCATAATAGTGGGGTCGACTGCAGGACGTGGAAGTCATGGTGCGTTCGAGCGTGGTATATTCGCACAGCAGCTATCAATTGATCTTTCGACCCGAATAGCATCCCTTGACTCAGTTCTGATGATTCATCCCAACGAGTTACCCGTATAGGAAGCTCGTCACCATGGGACAAATCTGCAGCATCTACGTCAATTACACCATACATAGGAGGTTCGTCCATGAAATCTGCCGTATAC
This sequence comes from Malania oleifera, assembly GCF_029873635.1. Taxonomy (NCBI): domain Eukaryota; kingdom Viridiplantae; phylum Streptophyta; class Magnoliopsida; order Santalales; family Ximeniaceae; genus Malania; species Malania oleifera. Next base: position 80,392,706 of record NC_080428.1, on the reverse strand, counting down.
GTGCCATCGTTCGATTAACGGGGGGGGGGGGGGGGTGGTTCGACATCATCGGGGAACTCGTTCGTCCCTTCACCAATTTCCTCCTCGTACGTGTCATCTTGTAAATGAACATCGTTCGTGATGTTCATCCCGACGTCCAGCACGTTGTTCTGCTGAAACATCTTCGCAAACACCATGATAATTCGTATGAATAATAGTTCCTTCGTACGTCTGCGCCTCAAACAACAATCGTGGACATTCGTTCATATCCACAATAGGCATCCCACCAACATCTGCATCTTCTTCCTCCGCTTCAACCACGTGCTCAATAGACGTTCCCGGCTGCCCATGTGCGGCGACACCCATCTGAGGAATGAGTTCGACATACAGTTGCACAGTCAAATATGTCGTCCCTACGCAGTGTGCATCCAAGACCATGCGCAAACCGTAATCACTAGTTACAGGAACAACCTTATAGAAGATTGTATCATGATGCCCCTTAATCGGGTATCTTGCGGTTAGCCGCAATGCATATTGATTTGGATCAATATGCAAATACTTGTATATCTTCGTATGCAATTTAGTTAATTTACACCTATGACCAATTCTAATAGGTTGAACTGGCGGAATACTATAACTAACACCACTTTGTCCGGTTATAATGTTACCCCCCATGTACAATAATACCGGAACCGGAATACTGCTTGAACTTCCTGCCATCTAGATTGACGCCTGGTAAATATAAAAGACCTACGCAAAACAATAATTTTATGTATAAATCGTATGCTAAGTGAATAGTGAACAAAAATTATTTTCAATACGTTAATGTGCATGCAATATTCTCTAAATGTTTCACTTGTCACTTTGAAAATATTCTTGCATGCAATTCTGACTTCTCTACGAAAAGTCGTATCGAAATTTGGGCAGCATGCCAAGTGTAATTTGAACATTTACCCATTTTTACAATGACCCTTAAACGTTTGCAGACAATATAATAATATAGTTTAAGCATGCGAGAACCTATGATATCTACCAGCATGCAATTCATATCACTGCATCAGTCATGCAGGAGGCATGCAGGAGACATTTAAATTCGCGCTTAGATAACATATAATATCTTTGAAACTTTTTTGTAAGCAAGCCTTCAATTAATGCGTGTGTCACAAATATGTATTTAATCTTTCATAAAAATTAATTAACATTTTATATTTATATTATATAATAAAATTAATTATATATATATATATGTATGTATATACATATCTCAAATATAGATTCAAAAGCTCCAAAACATCATGTGCCATTGAGTGTATACTAAATAATTAACTTATAATTCCTTCACCTTATATGCATGCCACTATCATATTCACATTGCTTTCAAACATTAAAAAAAAATTATTTTAATGTGTAGTAGATCGGATCGTACTCTGACAAAAAAATTTGTATAATTTTGGCATGGAGCACACTCAATATGAGTATATAAGACTAATGTTAAACAAGTTAAATTAACTTAAATTTAACCTTTTAACTTTATTATTAAACATTTATAGATCAACAAACTACAACTTATTTGTTACTATTAGATAATTATACAATAGAAAATTTTATTCCTATCTTTGCAACTATTAAAACATATTAGATTTTCGCGATATTTATTCATAAATTATTTCATGTTATTTTTTAAAAAATCTTTGTACTTATTGTGAAACGTGCAACAATTATTACGGAAAAAACACAGAGTTAGATTTTTTCATCTAAATAATTATCTCATGTAAGAAGTCTAAAAATAACAATAATTTTTATTTTTTTTCATTTTCTTTCATGTGACTCTAATAAATAATAAATATTGGTAAAAGATTAACTTTTTCTACGTCCACAATTTTATAATAATTTAGTTTGTGTGACAGCCAAAAGTATCTCAATTAAGTCATTTTGATAATGTAAATATCTATTACATGTTAAACTATCCTAACTCTTTGTCTCAATTTATACTTGATGATCAAGAAGACACGCATAACTAGTACACCCAAATAATAGATAATGTAAATTATGGATCGATTCATCTAATAATGATTTTGTAATTAAAGAACCTTATCAAAGTGAGTTAAGACCCACAAACAACACAAAAAATACAAACAAACAAATGTCCTAAACAGTATTTCTTCTTTGATATTAATGAATATGTTAATTTAAAATATTGAAGATAAAATTTGAAGCATAAATATTAGATCAATATACTTTTTTATTTATTTAGCATATTCAGATTAAATTATTAAAAATTTACATGATTATGCGGAGTATATACAAATACTATTACATACATAAACGTTAATGAAATTATTAATTAAAAAAACTAACCTTCCTCTAGATGCAGCAACGAACCCAAATAGTCGGAACGCAAATATGATATCAAACCAACTCAAAATATAAAATAAATCTCAGTAAGTTAAATAAATTATTCATGTTTTTTTCTAAATAATAAATAACATACCCCATCTTCGGCCCTTAAATAGCCTCGCCTCACCTCGCCTTCGCCCGAACGGTCACCTGCACCTCGAACGGTAACCTTCGCCTCGCCTCGCCTTCGCCCGAACGGTCATCTGCACCTCGAACGGTAACCTACCAACGCAACGGTCCTCTGCAAGTTCGAAGGTCTGCAACTTTTCTCTCTGCAATATTTGTGTTCTGAGAAGGCTCGGGGAGGAATTTTGCAGACGAAGCAAATCTCGCAGGTTAGTCATGCGAGATTTACCACGTGTCACCACGCGGATGGATGTCAGGCACAAATCTCGCAGTTTCGTCCTGCGAGATTTCCGCCACGCGTCACCACCAGTTCGATACCTCATTTAATCTCCCAGCCACGTGTCACGTTTTGGTTCGATGACTCATTAAATCTCGCAGCTTGGAGCTGCGAGATTTCTTCAAGCGTCGCCACGCGTCACTTGCCCCCTATTTCTCTCTTTGCCACGGCGTCGAAGGCAGAGTGGCCATCAGTTTAAATCTCGCAGTATGAAATTGCGAGATTACGTTAGCATTATTTTGAAAAAAAATTTAAAAAGTGTTATTTTATATTTTATTTGTTTTTAATTATAAAACGGGAAAAAACTCGAAAAACATGACTTTGATTTTATTCCACTCTATCACTTCACTTCTTCTTTTCTTCATCTTATTTCTCATTTTTCATCCAGATAAATTCTAAAATGTCAGATTGTTAGCCTTTACATGTTAGAATTGTTGGCGATCCTGCGAGATATCTCCAAAGACCCTCCCGACTCTAACGACATTGATTTTAATTCGCCGGCGCCAGAGGTTCCAGTGCACGCTGCAATGCCTCTCGGCGCCGAGACTCGCTCAAGCGCGCTATGAAAATCCAACGTTTGCCTAGAAATCATCATGCGACTCCAGCTCCGACGAACTACTTCCATTTGCAGCAACTTCGTAATACCTCTCAGGTCTCTTCCTCTCTCTCTCTCTCTCTCTCTCACACACACACACACACACACACACACACACAAGTTTTAACTGCATTCATCAATTAATTGATGAATGTTGTGTGTATTTTATGGAAATTTGTGCGTTGAGTTTACTTGATGGTCACTTTCACGATCATTATTTGCGGGCAATAAAATTTATTCAGAACAAGAAGTTTGCTCTAAATTCTTCACCAGCAACTTGGATTCCTAAGTTTACGCTAATTAGTTAAAGACTCTAAACATCGCGTATTGGGGCGTTGGATTAGTCTTTAGTCTCTGATTTTTTGTTTTCTGGGTGAAATGGGGTAGCGAGGATGTTGAATAACACCAAAAGATGCTTGTGATTGTGAGAATTCCATGATAATTACGAGTCCTCTGGTTGAACAGTTAGCATCTGTGTAGTGTGTAACAAAAAATGATTATGTGAGGACAGATGCCGCGTTGATTTTTGCCCTTCTCAATCTTTACTGGTCTTCCATATTCTATTTTTGGAGTAAGCAAGCTGGTATTGAATCTAATATTGTGCAGTTTGAGCTGTGATTTGATCCTACTGGCTTAGAATTCAAGGGAAGATAGTTATGCAAAGTGATCTTTTAGGCAATTCATTTGTCCATCGGCAGATTCTAGATTTAAATAAATAATTGATGTTCGTAGTTTCATATACATTTAAAAATGTAATTTAAACTATTTGTTAACAAAATTATATATTTTTACACTATCATTTAGCAGACAAAAACATTAGTCTTCTAAGGGGATGGCAAAACAGTTTTATTGCAGGTGGTCTTTGGTTCAAAAGTTGGCATGTGGTAGGAAGAGTTTGGGAAGGTGGATGGACTATTTGAGTTGTATAGCCCAATCTCAGTACGCCCCTTGGAGTTGGGGCTGTAGTGTCATATAAATTAAAAAACAATCTTGTAGTCATTGTGATAAATTAATTGAAATTTGGAGCCCCCCCTTTTTAGTTGTGATTGAGTTCGTGGGTTTGGGGGAGGTGACTTGTCAACAATGTCTACGTAGAAATATTGAATATGTGGGCATTGGGACATAATGACAAATGGTCATATACTTGATGCATTTTTTATTTTTTGATGTCATATTATATCCTACTGGGTTCATTAAACATATATGTTTTTTCTAAAATAAATAACTTAAATTTTATTAACCTGAATGGCACTTTCTTCTCATGTTGAAATGGTGTTCTCCAGATTACAACTTATTAAGAGTTGATAAATCTTCCTGTTCTCTCTTCCATTTGCAGGATGTTTCCAGACTCAAACTGTGTGGGGGACAGTTCACATCAAAATTGCTTGAGAGAAAATGGTCATTGCTCAACCCAGATGCACAAATTCATCAAGTAATGATTTCTAAGAAGCAAATACAAAATGAAGGTGGATCATTTAATAATATTTCCTTTTCAAACAATACTCATCCATATTTAGGTGACAATATGATGAAAAATAACAGACAGCATCCATCCTTTTATGTTGTGAGGGATGACTTGTTGCACCCTCTAGTAAATGGCAATAAAGCAAGAAAGCTGGATGGATTGCTTCCTCTCATTGAAGATCATTCAGTAACTGATGTGGTACTCAACCTCCCTGGATTTATCATTGCTTTTGCTTGTCAATTTTTTTTAAATATGCTTATCTGATACAAACTTGTTTAGCTTTTGTGTGCGCGCACTTTTTCTTTATACTTTTAGAACCATCATTGGTATAACAACCAGGTTTCCTCCAATATTTAAATTGCTTTTTCAACAATTCTTAGACTATAGAACAACTAAAATAAAAGAAGTAAAACATATTAATTGAAAGAGAAGCAAAATGCAAACACATGCTCATAGAATCACACACTAGAACTAAACACAAGTGGTTGCATATAGTCTGAGGACTTCAGGGGAATGAGAAAGAGAGAGAATAGGAGAATGAAACATGTATCCATAACTTTGGAAAATACAACTCAGCTCATAAAAAGAATAAAAAAGAATAGAGAAATGCAAAACATATGAACATGACAAAAGGAAAAATTATATATTTTTTTTAAAAAGTGCCCTGATATAAGAACTTTAGAATTCCAGTGGAATTAGCAACTGAAAAAACTAAATTATCCTCCATTCCTTCATAACATGGAAGCCATGCATGTGATGTGGCAATAATTAAATTAATTTAGTGGAATTAACTACAGTAATAGATCAGTTATGGGCCTGTTATATAGCTAGGAGCAGATAGATCAATAGACACCTGTTTGATTTAGTAAGAACTTTTTGATTCTCATCCATTATAGTGCATGCTTTGTTGAAAGGTTTTATTTATTTATTTATTTATTTTTCCTGTTCAAAATAGAATTTTTTTGAGGGGAATGAGAAAGAGAGAACAGGAGAATGAAACATGTTCCCATAACACTGGAAAATATAACTCTGGCCATGACAAAGTTAAAATGAGTTTTACCATTGGAAATGGATAAAACAAAATAGAGAAATGCAAAATATATGAAATGACCAAAGGACAAAATATTGAAAAGAAAGGGGCCTTGATATAAGAACTTTAGGATTGCAGTAGAATTAGCAACAGAAACAGCTAAATTATTCACCATTCTTTCATAACAAGGATATCCATCATGTGATGTTGCAATAATTAAATTAACTCAGTGGAATTAACCATAAAAATAGCTCAGTTATGCGTCCATTACGTAACTAGGAGCAGAGAGATCAATAGACATTGGTTTGATTTAGCAAGAACTTCTTTGGTGAATCCATTATAGTGTTTGCTTTATAGATTTTTTTTTTTTGGGTTCAAAATATATGTTTTTTTTTTACTCAATGAAAGGGTTGTAATTAAAAGCGATCTTATACCTTTTCACATTATTGAAGATATTGATTGAAAACAAGCTTGATCTGCAACAAAATCATGCCAGGCAAAGCAAATGCGCTATCAGGAAGGTAGCAGAAATAGTGAAATGTTGCAATGATATGTCTTTTTATCATAGTAGTCAAAGGCGCGCTTGAGGCGATGAGGTTTGTGCCTCACAGGGGTTGAGGCGAGGCAACCTTTAAGAGGCACAGTGAGTTGCAGCAAGGCATGAGGTGCAGTGAGGTGCCTCACAAATGTTCAGATTATACTTCGTTTTTTTGCTTCTCTTTTAATCTTGTTGAGTAATTGGGTAAAATGGAAGACCTAAACTCAATGATAGGTTTCTCCCTCTATTTATAATATATGTAAGTACAATTGGAATGACCATAATACCCTTACTAACAAAACTCCAACACATAATAATAATAATTATGCTAAAAGACTAAATAACCATTAACACTCCCCCCCCCCAAGCTGGAGCATATATATCATATACTCCTAGCTTGTTACAAATGAATTTCACACGAGCACCTCCCAAGGCTTTAGTGAACAAATCAGCAAGCTGAGACTCATACTTCACATGAGTGGTCGTAATGAGCTTCTATACAAGTTTCTCTCGAATAAAGTGACAATCAACTTCAATGTGCTTTGTTTGCTCATGGAAGATAGGGTTGGAGGCAATATGAATAGCAGTTCGATTATCACACATCAACTCCATAGGCTGAGAATGTGGAAAACCTATTTCTTTCAACATGTTCTTTAGCCAAATAAGTTCACACGTAGTGTGCGCCATAACCTAGGGGTGAGCAAATGGTCGGTTCGGCCAAATTCGGTTAATTAACCGAATTAACCGAAATTTTCGGTTTATGAGAATTGTTAACTGAACCGACCGAATAGAGTGGCCTCACCAAACCGAACCCTACTGAATTACCTTTTTGGGTAATTCGGTTAACCGAATTTGACCGAATTAATTTGAAATTAATTAATAAAAACATAATATAATTGTAGATTTTTTTACCAAATGCTAATTAACATATTAACAAATTAATATATACTAATTAACATATTAACAAATTAACAAATTAGCATATACTAATTAACATATTAACAAATTAACATATACTAATTTATATTTAAATTTTAATTAATTATTAAATCAATTATTTCGGTTAACCGAATTAACATTCCTCTTAACCAAACCGATTAACCGATTAACCAAACTTTGTAAAATCATAACTGAACCGACCGATCTTATGTTCTTAACCGAACCGAACCGACCAATTTTGGTCGGTTAATTCGGGTTTCCTCGAATTATGCTCACCCCTACCATAACCCTATACTCTGACTCAGCACTCGACCTGGCAACCACAGTTTGTTTCTTACTTTTTCAAGACACCAAATTACCACCGACAAAGATATAATACCCGATTGTGGATCTTCGATCAGACGGTGATTCGACCCAATCTGCATCGGTATAATCCCTGAATATGAGCGAGACCCCGATCCTGATATAAGAGACCTCTCCCTGGTGCACCTTTGAGATATCTTAAAATGTATTATGTGAAGTATTGCATCTCAGTGACTTGTTCTCGGGGAATCGAGAAACTAATCCACAACACTTGTTGCGAAGAATACATTTGGTTGAGTGACTATGAGATAATTAACTTTCCAACGAGTCTCCGATACTGACCTGGGTTAGGCAACAAATCACTCATATCTGGCATTAACTTACTTATTGGGATCCATGGGTGTATCAACAATTTTGGATCCTAACAGCCCCTTCTCATCTAAAAGATCAAGAACATACTTCCTCTGTGACAAGACAGTTCTCGTAGGAGATCTCGATGCTTCTATACCCAAAAATTACTTTAATGGTCCCAAGTCTTTGGTATGAAACTTACCTTGTAGAAAAATCTTTAAGTCCTGGATGCCACGATCATCATCACTAGTGATCACAATGTCATCCACATATACTACTATAAGCAAAATACTGCCCGATGGAGTATGATGATAAAATACAGAGTGATTTATTGCACATTGACGAAGGCCAAACTCAACTACTATAGCACTAAATGACCAACCTATGTTCTTGGAGATTGTTTTTAATCCATAAAATGACTTCTTGAGCCGACATACTAAGCTCGACTCCCCCTGAGCAACAAACCCACGGAGTTGCTCCATAAATACCTCCTCATGAAGATCACCATGTAGGAAAGCATTCTTCACATCTAACTGATGTAGAGGCCAATGATAGGCGGTGACTAAAGAAATGAACAAACGTACTGAGGAAAGTTTAGCAACAGAGAATGTCTCTGAATAATCCAAATCATACACCTGAGTATACCCTTAGCAACAAGGTGGACCTTCAGATGAGCCATAGAACCATTAGGATTGGCTTTCACATTGTACACCTAGCGACAACCAACCACAGACTTATTAGGAGGAAGAGGTACCAAATCCCAACTATCATTATCACTTAGTGCACTCATCTCTTCAACCATTGCCGTCCTCCACCCATAATGGGATATGGCTTTAGAAATAGATCTTGGAAGAGTAACAGAAGACAAAGTACTGACAAAACAGTAATAAGAGGGTGACAAGAAATCATAACAAACAAAATTAGAGATCGGATGTTGGGTACAAGTGTGTTAACCTTTTCGAACAACTATTAGAGGATTAACATCACGAGAAATAAGATCATCCAATGAGGGAACTAGAGGCACAGTAGTAGAAGCTGGAGGAGGCATTTCCCCCTTGAGTCGCCGTGTGTATACCTGCAAATTGGGATGATTCAAGCGACAAGAAGGACTCAAACTGGATGAAGATGTAGGAGGATTGGGCACAAATACTAGGTTTAGATATGGAAGGCAAGGCAAAGGAAGAGACTCATCAAGGTCAATAGAACTCAAGGAATTAGAGTAGTATGGTGTAGACTCAAAAAAGGTGACATCAGCAGAGACAAAGAGTCGATGTAAAGTAGGGGACTATAACATCAATATCCCTTTTGAGTATAGGAATAGCCTAGAAAAATACATTTGATAGCACGAGGATCCAACTTATCCATTCCTGGAGATAACTAATGGACAAAGGACACAACCAAATATACGTGGCGAAAGGGAGAACAAAGGAGCCTTAGGAAAGATAACTGAATATGGAATTTTACCACCAAGGAACAGAGATGGCATTTTATTGATGAGGGAGCAAGCTGTGAGCACAACATCACTCCAAAAGACTTTAGGGACGTTTTTTTTGATACAATATGGTACGAGTGACTTCAAGAATATGTCCGTTTTTCCGCTTTGCAACTCCATTTTGTTGTGGAGTGTGGGCACAAGAGGATTGATAGATCATACCAGAGTTAGTCATAGAAGTACGAAATTGGATATTGAAGTACTCCTTAGCATTATCACTGTGACTGTTTGGCATGTCAAATTGAGTCTTTATTTGGGAACAGAAAGCACGAAAGATATCAAACAACTCAGAACAATCTTTCATTAAATATAACCTAGTCATCCTAGAGTAGCCATCAACAAATGTAACAAAGTACCGAAACCCTAACTCTGATGTCACACGACTAGGATCCCAGATATCAGAATGGACAAGCATGAAAGGATTAACCACCCGTTTGTCGACTTGGGGAGCAAAGGGAACACGATGATGCTTGCCCAATTGACATAATTCACACTCAAGATTAGACACAAAACTCAATGTAGGAACTAGTTGTTTCAACTTGTCCAAGGGCGGATGATCAAGACGACAATGGATTTGAAGTGGTGTAGCTGCGATTGTGCAGGTGATGGGTGGAGAAGATGACTCAAAGTAGTAAAGTCCACGAGCCTTACGTCCTGTGCCAATTGTCTTTCCCATCTTCATATCCTGGATAACCTCAGAATCAGGAAGGAATGTGATAGAACAATTTAGTGACTTTGTAAGCTTACTAGCTGACATAAGATTGAAAGGATATTTAGGAATGTATAAAGCAGAAGAAAGAGAGATAGAAGGAGTAGGATTTACTATTTCTATCCCCTTAATAGCAATAGTGGACCCATCAGCAAGGGTAACTTAAGGGAGATTTTTAGGATATTGGAGATCAGAAAATAAGTTGGTTGCACCTGTTATATGATCAGTGGCAGAAAAAATGATAATCCAAGGACTAGTAGGAAGGATACCAGATGACATGCAGACTATAGGATTACCTTTCTGGGCAAAAGAAGCAATGTGATAAGATGCTTGTTGAGAGAATTGATACTATAGAAACTTGGAATACTCCTCCTCTGATATAGTCATAGTACGCGGTTAACTCAAACAAGTGACTAATGAAGGAATCATACTTTGGGGATTTGCGAACGCCATCCCAACATTCACAAACTCAGACCAATGATCATAAGATTAATTGCTGAAACAATTGGAACAACCACGAACAAGATGACCCACCATGAACAAGCCACAGATAAATCAGTACAAGGCTGCAGCACCAAGAAACTCACATGCAGCCCCAAGAAAGCAACACTCAGCACTGGAACAATTGGAGAGGTGAACCACTGAAACTACCATGAACAAATCACCAACAACCTCAGATGCAGCCCCAAGAAAGCAACACTGCCACAGTCTCACACGTCACACAAAAGAAAAAAAAAAAACAACTTATGAGCACTGCCACTGCCCCAAGAAGGTCACCAATGACCGTTACTAACACCGAACAACAACTAACGAATTACCATGAGTGCATTGTCACAACAAAGATTGGATCTTGGAGCAAAGAAAAAACACATGCCTAACAGCTTGTTATTTTGGTATATGGAAGGAATTGGAATAGTGAATAAAAAAACACAGCAAATCCAACTGTTTCAGACCCAATAAACTCATTAACAATTGATAAACAGCTTCATGAAGCATCAAACAACCATTCCTTGGGTGCCGCGCTGCCACGGATGAGTTGAATGACTCACCGACAGATATAGCACTGCCACAGCCTCACAACTGAACATATGAATGCTGCCATGGCTCCAAAAAAACTCACAAAGAAGCCTTCACAAGTTGAACAAACAATAACGGAATACCGCGAGTGCATAGTCTAGAGAAGGAATCAGAGCATGGCAGAGGAAAAAAAGAAAAGAAAAAGGTGGCTGGAAATTCACTCACGCGCCGGCGCGTGGGTCGGCCCTGGCGGCATTTGGCCAGCACGTGGGGGCGTGTCTGGAGATGGGGTTTTGTGGGGTGAGTCGTCGGGGGGGGGGGGGGGCCGGGGCTCTGTTTATGGGTGTATGGTTGGTTTTGTGAAATAATATGGGATGGAGGTGAATCTAGGAAGGAAAGCTGAGGGAATGGTGTTTTCCGGCGATGGATGAGGAGAGTAGGGTTTAGTTTGGATCACGCTCTGATACCATGTTGAGTAATTGGGTAAAATGGAAGACCTAAACACAATGATAGGTCCCTCCCTCTATTTATAATATATGTAAGTACAATTGGAATGACCATAATACCCTTACTAACTCACACTTATTACTAACAAAACTGTAACACATAATAATAGTAATTCTAAAAGACTAAATAAGCATTAACAAATCTCACCATTTGTTTTCTTCCTTTTTCTTTATTTTTTGCTGCTTCATTCGAATTGCTGCCACTTTTTCCTGACATATATACTCAGCTGCTCTCAGATTTCTTTCATCTTTTCTTCTTCTTCTTCTAGCTTGCCGTGCTGCTCTCAGTCAAAGCTACGAATCCTCACCCCCCTCCCACACCTTTGTTTTTTCTGTCTTTTTTTTTTTAAAATTTTTTATTTCTGTTTCTTTTTTCCTGAAATTTCTGCTTTGCTGCTCAGTTTTCTTCTTCTTCTTCTGAACTGCTCTGCTGCTCTGTGCCACCTCATTAATGTTTTTGTTTTTCCCTTTTTCTTTGCAGTTTTATTGGGAAAATGAGCTGTTTTTTTCCCCATGGAAGCTTTTCTTTTTCTCAGCATTTCTGCTTCTGCAATCTGGAATTTCTGGCATCAGTCAGTGCTGCACCCTGCTGCTTTTGCTGTTTTATTTTTTTATAATTTCCCTGCTACTTACTGCTGCTTCTAGTTTTTGGAACTTATGGCATGAACAATGCATATTATTGAAAATTTGTGTTATAGTATTCATTTTATGTCCTAGTATCGAGTATTTTGATATTTTAAAATTAAAATATTAGTCCTAATGTGTTTACAATCAATAATTTATGTAGGGTATTTTACAGAAAATTTTAATAAATGTGTGCCTCACCTCCATGAGGAACGCATTTTCGCCTCGCGCCTAGGCTCCAGGCACCCTTTGCGCCTTTGCGCCTCAGTGCACCTTACACCTTTGATTACTATGCTTTCTATTATACGAAGATCCAAGAGGCCACTATCAGTGAGATAATCACCTGTGCACTCTAATAAAAACGCATCATGAGTTTTCTGAATTTTTTTATGAGTAATTTTCTTCAGATTATAAAAATTTAAAATTTTCTATAAATTATTATGGTTATGTGCATTTACAATTCCCAGTTTTATTTCTCTAAACTGACAAGACAAATTTTCAACTTATTTAGCAGATCTCTGTTGATGCTTAACAATTTCCAAACCATAAAATTGTCAGTGGGAAAATGGACAACTGCTCATCTTGTTGGGCTAACTCATCTGTATATAGATGAACTCTATATATGTGTGTGTGTGTGTTGCCTTTTTGTGAATTCTAGACACTTTGGAATAGCTGACAAACTTTCATTTGCTGTTTAGGAACATGAGAATATGAAAATAAGTCTTCAACAACCAATTAGTCATTCAACAAGTAAACATCTAACACAATTACATATCCAAAATTTTGACAAGCAATCAATCATCCAATTACAAATAAATATCATAAAATGTCATTTTTGATAACATAAATCCTCAATCTTCTGGAGTGGACATAAAAATAAGATCAATAAGCCAAAAGGGAGCTGAAATCTTATAGAATTAGAAAATGATAAAAGTGGCGAAAAACAATACTTCTAATCTTTAAAATGAAGCATAAACCACTAAAAGCCAAGAGGATGCCTAGTCCCATAAACCCCTGGAAAAAAAACAAGCATTAGTGAAAAATAATCAATGCACAAAGCCAAAACAGCATCATGCAATGGGTGATAAACAAACAATTTTGGGTGTGATCAGAGCACAAAGGAATTTCCCATGCAAACTACTATGTTGTGGAAAGAAGCTTCATGCAGTGGATAAACAAGAAATCAAGAAAAAAATGAAAAAAAAGAGAGCACAGCATATTTCCTCCAAAATAAATACAATTAGCCTGGCTTTTTGTTCAGAATTTGGCCTGAACAAAATTAGTTGAATCAGCTTAACAGAATAGTTTTATGAGAGAGAGAGAGAGAGGGAGGGAGGGAGGGAGGGAGGGATGGTGATGTTATTTCTCCGGGTAGTGTTTAAAATGAAATAATACTTCCAAAAGATATGTCATTTGAAGTTTTGAACAGCACATCTTGTGGGTCCGCACAGATAGTATTTCATTAGTGTGGAAATATGCGCAGGGGTGGAAGAAGATAGAGAGGGGAGAGGCACATCATTTCGATATTGTGTAAAAACACATGTTGATTCTACAATCTTTTTAAAATGGTATAGATTTTTTTTGGATATTGGAAATTTTCCCATTTCATTGGACCACACTGGAATATGGGAATATGGAATACAAGTTTGGAAGAGTTAACCATTGTCATTTGATGTGTACATGAGTACTTGAGATCTTCAAATTACAGTTTTGGATAACATATCTCACTGTTTAGTATTGATTTGAATTTTGAATAGTTGCATCACATATGATTAATAAATTAGTATAATTAATATGGGGCATATTGTGGGCATTTGTGGTATAAGAAATCTGATCCACCCTAATGGTGGATCAGCCCTGCTCATTTTCTATGTGCTTCATCCTTGTTAATATGCACAGCATTGCCAAGTATTGTTGATCACACTTTTAGGGACTCTTAAGTCTTAAGTACAAATAATATCTGATTGGGACATTTTCTAGGTTTCATGTGGAGGTTGTCAAAGTGCACACGCAGCAGCTCTTGGTATGTTGTCTCATTTTGTGACTACAATAGAAACTTTCTCTGAACCCTTTAGTTTAAATTCATTTATCTTAGTGAAATGAGAGCCATGGAAGGCATTTTTTCTGGTTATTAAGTTGCATGTATTGCAGCTGTTTCATGTGCAGAGCGAGGTCTCAGGTCACATTTGCTTCTGCGAGGAGAACAGCCTGAAATTTTAACTGGCTACAATCTGATTTCCACGATATATGGAAATGTCACTTATGTTCCAAGATCTCTTTATGCGAAGAGGGAGGAAATGCTGATGAGACATGCTGATATGGTGGCTGGCAGTAGCGGTTCTGTTATATCATTGAGTGATATTTATGAGGCTTCCTTTACAGCTTCACCATCTGGTAAACTGAGCTTTGTTCAAATGGGTGCTCATAGAAGAGTTGAAAACTGTTCAAAAAGAATTATAATTGTCAATGAAGGTGCCGGGGATGCTGTAGGGCTACTAGGTCAGTGAAAGTTGTATTTGGTAATTATGTGATGCGCCTTTTTCCAAAACCACTTTTTGGGTTAAGTATGATGTCTATGTTTAGGCATTTTTATCTGCATACTTGAGGTTGTTTGTAACACAATAACTCGGCTATATGTCATGCTCGATTAGGTGTATTAGAGCTATGATTCATGTGCTTGTCATTCATAAGGTGAAAATGATGGTTGTGAGATTACCACTTTCTGTGAAAGCTTAATCTCTTAAGGTTGTGGATCAATATGTTAGGCCTTAACATTCCCCCACCTGTACGCCTTAGGCCCCTAGTTATCTGAAGAGATAAACAAACCTGAATAATATGAAATAATCATGGCTGGAAATTCATCCCCAATGTTTTATTTAGCTCAAAATAATTATTAGAAATATGACCACACTTTACGGTAAAATTAATATGTTTAAATAACTAAAAAATTCCTTGTAAATTAGGATGTTGGAGATTTAGAATCTTGAGGGATATTTCAATGGTTGAAACCAATGTTTCCTAGAACATGGAATGTTTTTGCACGTGGAATGGGAATGGGATTGCAATATGGTACATACTCTAAAATGTGGAACATTAGGAGTATCTTAAATAGATATATTGGTGAAAAAAGTGTAATGGCACTTGTATATTTTGAAGAGAACATTGAGGTGTTTCTAAATGCAAAAGATATTTCCTATTGTGGAATAGATTAATAATGATAAAAATAGACTTAATATGTGATGATTCCCCACTTTTAATTTATAAAAAGTTATGTTATTTGAAAAACATTGAATTAAAACTTTGGATTGATAGATTTTGCATTCTGGGTAGAAAATGTAGCACATTTTAGGACGTTTGTACCAATACATGGTTCGTTAGGGTGTTAGCATTTTCATGTAATTGTGGTTAGAACTTGGGGCTCCTATGTCAGAGGTTTGAGGTTCTTGGAGGAATGGAAGAGTTATGGGATGGGGGATGGACTACCTACCATTATGTAGCCCATACTCAATAAGGGGCCTCCAACGAAATGAAAAAAGGAACCTTTTAAATGTCATAAACACTCAAGACGTTACATGAAACAAGGTAATTTTTAAGAAACAAACATTAAATGTGAGCAACAAGAATAGAACTCAAGAACTCTTGGCAACTTTTGCTTTAATAACATGTCAAAGAGCCACTCTATCTAAAAGCTTAAAGTTGTTATATTGTTGGCCAACAACATTGATTATGTTAAGTTTTGTTGCATATGCCTTTCTTTGTTATATTATTCAAAATTGATTTGAATTGTTTGAATGTTCCTATAAATATTACTAAGGGGTCATTTGGTGTGTGGTATAAAAAATATTCCTATGAAATGACATTCCTGGGAATGGGTTGCTTGCCTCGTGGAGGTTTGGTTTGCGTTGTAAGATTCCCAAGAATGTACACAGACTTCCCATGTCAATGTTTGGTTCAACATGGGAATCTTGGCAGGCATTTCAAGAAATGACCATCATACCCTTGATGTGTGTGTGTAATCAATGTATAAAGAATAATTATATTTCAACATAAGAACCTACTAAGAATACATAATTAATTGAATCCATGTCCCAAAATTTTTAACAATCATAAATTTAAAAAATTTAACACTTCAATAATCAATTTTAACCAAAATAATTGAGGTAATATAGTGTCTAAATATTAGCTATTATATTAAATTATTATCAAACAATAATAATATTACTTTTATTTTATAATAATTTATTATTTTAAATATAATAATAGAGTGTAATAATACTATATTCTAGTAGCATTGTTTTCCAACTTGTCAAAATAGTAAGGGTAATTTGGTTAAACAAGCAGGATTCCATTCCCATTTATCCTTATGGGAGGGTGGGAATAGGATGCACCTGTTTCATGAGAATCCTTTTTGTTTATTCTAAAGAATGTGAACACTCCTGCCACATCAGATTCCCATGCTCAAACAAATGTGGGAATGAGATATCATGAGCATCACATTTCTAGGAATCTTGAAAGATGCCACAAACCAAACATCTCCTAAAGACCTGTGGAAGAATACATGTTGAGGGTATTCATATTTATATGTCATTCATATTTGTAGTTACTATTTATATTTAGTCAACTTTAATGGTGGGTATTCGATTGCTCTATTCAAATATGGTTTCTCTCTTAGGTGTCATTCGTCTTGTGCGCTACTTATCAAATAATCTTATACTGGGGAAAGAAAGGCCTGTAAACATTGTTGTTGATGCGGGCACTGGGACAACAGCTGTTGGTTTAGGACTTGGAGTCATATGTTTAGGGTAAGTTCCTTGTTGTGTTTAATGATCGTTCGTTTGAACCTTAAAAACTTGCCTGTGGCATTTTTCATTTCTGTAATGAGTTTCTGAAAAGCAATCTCAATGTCTGAGAGCACACTAACAACTGCCATTGTTTACTGTCAGGCTTCCATGGAAGGTAACTGCTGTGATGCTGGCTGATACAATTGATGGGTACAAACAACAGGAGAAACGCTTGATTTCTGACTTCAAGAGGTGTAGTGCTTCTCATCTTATCAGACAGGAGTTAAATAGAGTAGATGGCGGAATTGTTCATTGGGTAGAACGTAGGCATCCAAGAAAGTGAGTATTATGCTTATGTGTTTCTATAGTTTTTTGTTGTAGCAGATGGTACTCTTTTAAAACTCTGCATTTCATTTGGGAATCATTTGGTGCTCTACTTAATGAAATGTTATGAATTTGTATAAGTACTGCACTTAGTACTTATAATAAAGTACAGTTACTGAGCTAATGAAGTAAAACAATAGTGTCTGGTTGTGTTTGAAAATAAGTGCTGATTTTAAGTATTGACGAATAGGTAGTATTTACGATGTAATTAAGCACTCATTTTACATAAACTGGTACATATTTCCTTATCAAATGATCACGTGCATGTATGAAATAAAAATTAAAGTCTGGAGAATAATAAAGACATAAGCCCCTGTTGGTCCATTAAGATCCCATTAATATGATCGCTGCATCTATGGTGTATTGTTTTGCACTTACAGTAATCTTTCAAAAATTCAACTTTTTTATAAATGAGCACATATATATAATTTTTTTTCTTGACATTAATAGAAGATGAATTTGTTAGAGAAAGAAGAATGTGCAAGAAGGAGAACAAGAAATCCTCCACTACAAAATAAAAGTAAAACAAAGAAATAAAGCAAAACTCAACAATCCGACTAATGAAGTTAACCAATCCCGATGGAATGATCTAGGTAATGTAAAATGTATAAAGGACGAGAATGATAATGACTTAACTAAAAGAAGACATAAAAGAGAGGTGGTGGACATACATTGATAAGATTTTTAATGAAAACTAAACTAAAAGCTTGACTTGGTAGTGACAAATGAGGAAAAGACAAAAATAGGAGATTTATTTATAAAATTTGAGTCCTTGAAGTTAAGATGACTTTAAAGAAGATGAAAAGTGGGAAATTTATAGGACCAGATAACATACCAATTGAATTTTGGAATGTTTAGGGGATAAAGGAAGTATAGGTTAACTAATCTATTTAATATTATTATAAAAACTAAGAAAATGCTGGAGGAATGGAAGAAAAACATGTTGATACCTTTATACAAAAACAAAGGTGATATTCAAAAATATAACAACTATTGAGGTATTAAGATTATGAGTCATACGATGAAACTATGGAAAGGGTAATTAAACAAAGAATTTATTTAAAACGAAGGTTTTAGAGAATCAATTTGATTTTACATTGGGAGATCGACAACAGAAGCTATTTATCTTTTAAGAAGATTAATGGAGAAGTTTAGGGAAAAGAAGAGGTACTTGCATATGGTTTTTATTGATTTAAAGAATATCTATGATAGAGTACCTAGGGAAGTTCTTTGGTGGATTTTAGAAAAGAAGGGAGCATGCAGTAGATACATTTAGATTTATAAGGATATGTACGTAACAACTAGTGTTGGGATTGTAAAAGGGGAATCTAGAGATTTTCCAATCACAATATTTGTACATCAAGGTACTACTTTAAGCCTATATTTTTTACGTTAGTAATTGATGAATTCACTAGGAATATCCAAAATGAGATCCCTTGGTGCATGTTGTTTGCAAATGATATTGTCTTGATTGATGAAAGTAGGAGTAGAGTAGAATCAAGTTAGAACTTTTTGAAGAACCACTCTAGAGTCTAATGTTTTAAGATAAGTAGGACTAAGAAAGAATACATG
The DNA here is from genome assembly GCF_029873635.1 of Malania oleifera. Taxonomy (NCBI): domain Eukaryota; kingdom Viridiplantae; phylum Streptophyta; class Magnoliopsida; order Santalales; family Ximeniaceae; genus Malania; species Malania oleifera. The sequence goes on along the minus strand of NC_080428.1, from coordinate 80,373,621 downwards.
AAATGTAATTTCAGTAACATAAGGAGGAGTATTGGAGAGAAGATTAAATTTGATAATCAAGAAATTTAATAGCATTTGTAAATTTTGATATCTTGGATCTATCATGCTAGCAAAAAGGGAAATTGAAGAGGATGTAATACATAGAGTTAAAGCAGGTTGAGTAAAATGAAGAAGCGCATTAGGTGTGTTGTGATTGTAGAATATCCTTAAAATTAAAAGGAAAGTTCTATAAGATGACTATAAGGCCAGCTTTATGGTTCAAAATGTTAGACAACTAAGAAAAAACATGTTCAACAAGTAAAAGTTGTTTAAATGCGAATGTTAAGGTGGATGAGTGGTATAACATAAAGATAAACTAAGGAATGAGCATATACGCAATAAACTAGACATAGCACAAGTTGAAGACAAGGGAGGGGCGACTTAGATCATTTTGACAACACCTGTGAGGAGGAATGAGTTAGTTATTTTTTTGGCATGAAAAGGGGTAGGGGTAGACCTAAAATAACTTGGATGAGGTAGTGAAGAAGGTCAGGTGAATTGACGGAAAATGATTCATGTAGCTGACCATACCTAGTGGGGCTTGAGGCTGCTTGTTGTCCTACTCCATTGCTGTCCTGCCTCATTGGGTCATTGCCTCTTCTTATTCCTTATTCTTCTTTTCTTGAGCTTTGCCTATCTAACCTTCAAGTCCTCATAATTTGTGGCAGTAATAATTGTTGTTGTCCTACTCCATTGTTGTTCCCCCTCCCCCTCCGTTTTTGTTTGTTTTAGTGGCTGATTCTTTGAGTAAAATGGTGGATAGAGGTTTAGTGAAAGGCTTGGAAGTAGGAAGAGAGAGGGTCAAGGTTGCGCACCTTCAGTTTGATGATGGTACTGTCTTTTTTTCTACTGGATCATAAACCATCCTTTTAAAATATTTTGGGTCTTCTGCATGTTTTTGAGAAGGTTTCTGGGCTTAAGATTAATATGCGTAAGAGCGGTATTGCGACTATCAATATGGTTGTTGAGAATGCTTATGTAACGCCTTGAACCCAAGAGTGGGGCCCGGGGTGTTATGTGTTCCATTCACAAATCTCTAATACCATAAATATCATCCAAACAACGAAAAATAATTAAACATCCTCAAATAAAATAACAGAGTTCTATACTATCACCAATATAAGCATCTCTAAATAGTGTTATTATAGTCCAAGGATTTAGAATAAAAACATAAAGTTCCATATCTTACAACCACTCACAGCTACAAAAAACTAAACCTTTCCCAAGCTTTCTAAGCCCGATCTCCAGAAGGACCTGAAAAGTTAATAATTCGCTGGAGTGAGATACTTCTCAATAAGACGAAATAAGTTATTACCAATGTGTGGCTAACATGAGTTTTAGTGTATATAAAATATAACCATTACTTGAACTCAGAGAAACTACATTTATAAACTGTAACTCACGGCTATATCATCAATCATATCACAGAAAACTGCATACACGTATTGTACATAATACCACATCACATCCACAATCACAATACATTTAATTCACATACAAGTACTCACACCCACAAAGGATAATGCACAAATACTTCGCTTCTCGTGGTTCTCAGGGCATCCCTCCCCATCATTCCGTCTACATACTGAGCATCCCTCTCCATTGTTCTCAATACGTACTTCACAACAGATAGCTGTTATACTTTCACAATGACCTATTCATGGTAAATTAGTAAAACGACCTCCTTATTTCACTACCGACGTTTTACCCCCTTTATATAAATGACAATATAACGAACTCCTCATATCTTGACAACGTTATATCGCGATTTATATCAAGGACAATATAACGAACTCCTCAGGCCTGCCAACAATATATTGTGAAATACACGAATAACCACACAAAACAAATCACCCAAACATACCCTATTAATTTAACCGGAGAACATATATCATATAATACTCAGTATACTTTAATGAAACCCAGGGTATGATCACTTCTACCATTTTAATTTAACTCAAAATATATAGTTTATAGGAAAACGGAGATGATCAACCCTACTCACCTTAGTTTTCCCAAAATACGGGTATAACCACCAAAACCATCGATTTCATACATATATTACATTTAGAAAATACCATATGATGTTCCTGTATCCACATACTCAAATTTAAATGGTTCCATTTCCAAATTAAACTGATATAATATAATCCCCATACCCATACTCAACTTCAATCGGTTGGATTTTGAAATACAACTAGTATTATGTTTCTAGTATCATAAACTTTAGTTTAATCGGTTCAAATTTAATAAAAAGCTGACATAATTTATTCCCCTTACCTGTTCCTGAAAATATGCCTAAAATGATTGGGAAGATGGAAACCCTAGCTTTTCAAAACCGCCGTGGGAACTGATCCGGCAACCCAAGAATGGAGAGAGAGACGATCGGAGAGCGAGAGCGGATCTTGAGAAGCTTGGGAAGAGAGAGAGACGCACGGGAGGGAGAGAGAGAGCGGAGCCCTAGTTTTTAGAGAGAGAGAGGGATAGAGTTTTCTAAAAAAAATGAGCTTAAACCTATTTATAGGCAAGCTGACCCGCATGAAACCATCTACGGTTTTCTAAGACTTTCTCAAACCGTTGATGGTTTGACCCTATAACCCTTTATAAACGCTCTTAGTAGTTTAAACCTCGATGGTTTTCTGAGATGGCTTCAAACTGTCGACGGTTTGGTGCTGAACCAAACCATCTCCATTCCTTTTCATGCTTTTCCTTCCCTTTTATTTATTTTCCTTTATTTCTTGGGTTTGGGTCTTTACAGCTTACCTATCTTGGGGTTCCTTTAGGGGGTAACCCTAGGTCTGCTAGTTTTTGGGATCTTCTTGTGAAAATGGTTTCTAAGAGATCGGATGGGTGGAAAGGTGCTTTTTTTTTTTTTTTTCTCTTGGTGGTAGAATTACTCTTATCCAGGCCTGCCTTTCTAGTATCCCTTTATATTTCTTTTCAATTTTTAAGATTCTGATGGGGGTTGATAATAATATTGAAAAGATTATAAGGGATTTTTTGTGGTCAAGGATAGCTGGTAGTAGGGATCATTTGGTTAGCTAGGGAGTGGTGGGTAGCTCTGAATATGAGGTGGGTTAGGTATGGGGAATTTGATTGTTAAAAGCAAGTATGGATTGGATGAGAATAGGTGGGATACTAATTTGAGATTTAGATATTCTTCGGAGAGTTCATGGAAAGCTATCTCTCAGAGTTATTCCCTCTCATTCCCCATATTAAATTCCTAGTGGGTAGAGGTAGTAATGTCTGGTTTTGGAGAGATCCTTGGTTGGGGATTGTAGTTTTGTCCACCTCTTTTCCATGCCTTTTTGGCCTAAGCTTAGGGCAGGATGAGTCTATTTCTTCTTTCGTTGTTGATTCAGGTGGTCCTTTGTCTTCTTGGGATTTTCACTATTCTCCGAAGAGTTTGTGGAAAGCTATCTCTTAGAGTTACTCCCTCTTCGTTCCCATATTAAATTCCTGGTGGGTAGAGGTAGTAATATCCGGTTTTGGAAAGATCCTTTGGTTGGGGAATGTAGTTTTGTCCACCTCTTTTCCATGTCTTTTTCGCCTAAGCTTAGGGCAGGATGAGTCCATTTCTTCTTTTGTTGTTGATTCAGGTGGCCTTTTGTCTTCTTGGGATTTCCACTTCCGTAGATCGTTAAATGATAGGGAGATGGGAGAGCTGTCTTTTTTGCTAGTCTTGTTAAATAATTGTCATTTTTCTTTGGAGGAGGATAGGTGATCTTGGTCTTTGGACCCTTCGGGGGTTTATTAGTGTAAATCTTTTTGTGATTTTTTGAATAAATCAAAATTTTCTTTTTTGCTCGATAGTTCCATTTGGAAGGCCAAAGTCTCCTTTAAAATTAAGGCTTTTATTTGGTTGGTTGCACTTAATAGAATTAATACCAATAACTTGCTACAGGTTAGGAGACCTTTAAAGGCTATATCCCTAGACATATGTGTTCTCTGCTTTAATTGTTCAGAATCATCATTGCATTTGTTCATTCATTGTGACTATGCTTGGAGTGTTTGGAATAAACTATTTGGTATTTTAGGCGAATGTTGGGTGAGTTCTAAGACAGTGGAGGATTTTTTGGTAGTGACTTTTGCTGGATTTGATGAGAAAAAGGAAACAGCAGCACTTTGGAGTGTGTGTGTGTGTGTTTTTTTTTTTTTTTGCAGTTTTTTGGGGGTTGTGGATGGAGCAGAGTGTGCACATTTTTCTAGGGAAGCAATCAGCTCAGGTGCTGGTTGAGAGAAGATACATTATTTGGCTTCTCTTTGGTGTGTGTGTCAAAGTATTGTGTGAATGGCCGAATGGTTTGGCCTTGAGTTCTGTATATTATATAATTTGTCAAGCCCTATACATGTAAACTATAGTCTATCAAAAATATATGCTAATTATACAGAATAATGAATGGAGAAATAGGGAAATAATTGTGGGCTGAAATAAGGAAAGAAGTCTTTTGCTATTTGTTGTTCCGTTGACAGCCCCCCTCAAATTGATGCGGGTTGATCAGCAAGCATCAATTTGCTACTTAGGAAGCAATGTCGATGACGAGCGAGAGCCTTGGTGAAGATATCAACAATTTGTAATTTAGTGGAAATATGTGGAAGAGTGATAACACGAGCTTCAAATGCTTCGTGGATAGAGTGACAATCGACTTCAATATGCTTCGTGCGCTCATGATAGACAAGATTGGCCGTGATTTGGATAGCACTCGTATTATCAGCTTGTAGAGGTGTAGGATCAGTGTCAGAAAAATCTAGCTCAGCACGCAGACCACGAAGCTAAATAATTTCAAAAATCCGTCGATGACTTAGAAACTCTGTCTTGCTTCTTACTCTTCCAAGAGATCAATGCATCGCCTAAGAACACACACCAATCAGTGATGGAGCGACATGTATGCGCACAACTATCCCAATTAGCATCGCTATAAGCAGCAAGGTGAGTATAATTGCCTGTAGGGAAGAATAAACCACGGGCAGAAGTGCCTTGAACGTAGCGTATGATCCTATGGACAGCACCCAAATGAAAATGACGAGGAGTTTGAAGAAATTGGTTGACTTGCTGTACAATAAAAGAAATGTCCGATCTAGTAATGGTGAGATAGACAAGACTACCCACCAACTTCTGGTATAAACTCGGATCAGCAAATAAGTCACCCTCCTCTTTGGAAAGCTTGACATTTAATTCCATGGGAGTATCAACAGAAGTACCCTCTTGAAGGCCAGCTGTAGCCACCAAGTCACTAGCATACTTATGTTGATTGAGTGAAATACCAGAGGGACTACGATGCACCTTAAGACCAAGAAAATATGTGAGAGACCCAAGATATTTCAAATGAAAGGACTCTTGAGCTGAGCAAATAAAGCAGAATCAAAATCAGTGATCACAATATCATCAACATAAACCAAAAGAACAATAATACCCATGTTTGATTTTTGAAGAAACAATGAACATACTTGCTCTGCTTGAATGAAAATTGTTATAAAGTGGTGCGGAATTATCAAACTAGGCCCTCGGAGCTTGTTTGAGACCATAAAGAGAACGATGAAGCTTACACACATGTGAAGTCGGAGAGGGAAACAAGCTCGTGGGTGGCTTTATATAAATACACTCTTTAAGATCCCCCTGAAGAAAAGCATTCTTGACATCCATTTGATGTAGTGGCCAATCACTGGAAGCAGCAATAGCCATAATCGTACGAACAGTAGTCATCTTATCCACAAGAGCAAAGGTCTCTTCGTAATTGACACCATATTCCTGATTATTCCCAAGTGCAACAAGGCGAACTTTGTAATGATCCAGACTTCCATCAGATCGGACCTTGACCGAGTAAACCCATTTGCAACCCAGAGGAAAAATGGTGGGAGGACAAGGCTTAATGTCCTAGGTGTGATTGGCCTCTAGAGCGGCAATTTCTTCCTGCATAGTTTGTCGCCAACAATCATGCTTGGTAGCGTGTGAGTAGGATGTGGGAATATCTAAATTGGACAATGTAGCAGTAAGAGCTGAAACTGAATTGCCAAAACTGGAAGAGGGAAACCCATACCTATCCGGGGGTATAGATACTCGAGGAAAGCGAGGAGAGTGACGTACGAAAGGCTCTGGAGGTGCTTCAACTAACTGAATCTGGAGCGTGGTAGCATATGATATCAAATGAGCCACCGGAAGAGACCGTGGGCGGGAGCGTCGCGTATACACGATACCTGGTTTAAAACGAGAATTGATTTGATGAGGATCCGAGAACTACTCCTCAAAGCAGGGGAGAATCACAGTAGAAGAGGAGGGCACAGAGGACACAGGAAAGAAATATTGATTTTCTAAGAAAATAACATTCCTAGAAATGCATGTACGATGTAATATAGGATTATAGCAAACAAATCCCTTTTGACATACATTATATCCCAAGAATGCACATTGAACAGATTGAGCAGGTAATTTATGTCGCTCATGAGGAGGTAAATGAACAAAACATACCCAACCAAAGGTACGGAGGTTATCGTAACTAGGTTGCTTAGCAAATAAGCGGAAATAGGGAGACTCCATGAGTAGGACTTGAGAAGGTAAATGATTAATCAAGTAGCATTTTTGAAAGCCTCAACCCACAACATGGATGGAACAGAGGATTCCAGCAAGAGAGTACGTACCACATCTAGGAGATGACGATTTTTGCATTCGGTTACTCCATTCTGTTGGGAAGTAGCGGGACATGAACGTTGATGAATAATACCTTTAGAAGCCAAAAATGCCTGAAACTCAGTAGACAAATATTCACCACTGAAATTTGTGCGTAGTCTTAATAGAAGCAGAAAATTGATTGTCAACATACGCTAAAAACTCAGTGAAAGTACGAAAAACCTCAGATTTAGAGCGAAGAAAGTAGACCCAACTAAATCTGCTATGATCATCAATGAAAGTCACATAGTATTTAAATTTTTCATGTGAACTAACCGGGGAAGGTCCCCAAACATTTCTATGGATAAGATCAAAGCACTGAGAAGCTCTACTAGCATGCAAAGGGAAGGGAAGAGTTTTGCTTTTACCAAGTTTGCAAGAAGCACACTCAAGAGATAAAGAAGAACGTTCTTTATTACCTAGTAAACCATAGTTCAATACATGAGATAAGATCTGAGTATTGGGATGGCTTAAACGACGATGCCACACCATACTAAGGTTTAAAACATTATTACGAGCAAAAGACTTAATAGAAGAAACTGGAGAAAGTGCTAGAATAGGCAAAAGTAGTGGAAACAAGCGCCCCACTTTAGGTCCCTTCGTGATTAGCTCCCCCGTTACCTGGTCCTACACAACACAGCCATCACTAGAAAAATTAACAGTACAATTGTTGTCAACTAATTGACCAACAGAAATAAGATTCGTGGAAAGCTGAGGAGTAAGAAACACATTAGTGAACTTAGAAGAGGCATCTTCGACAGCAGCTATTGGCAAAGAATTGCCATTGGCAGTCTGAATAGCAGATTGACCAGCATAGGGCTGAACATGACAAAGAGTAGTGGGATTATTCGTCATGTGATTAGAGGCACCCGAGTCCACATACCAGAGTCTAGTAGAATTATTATCTTGGAGCCTCATTGCTGATAATGCCGAAATTAGCATCTGTTACACCATTTCGGGTGTGCAATAATTCGCTGCAGGAGGTGCAGGAACAGAGGAGTCACTTGAATAAGAGCCAGGGGCTGCAAAAGTCACCGTGAGGGGTACAATAACAAAAGTCTGAAATGCTTGGGTCTGACAATTCGGCGGGCGGATACGACAGTCTTTGATAATGTGACCCTTCTTCTTGCAATAAGAGCAGTATTTCTTGGAACAATTAGCAGTGATATGCCAAAATTCTTTGTAGCAAAAACACTGCAAGGTGCTATAATGCACAGGTGGTCCTTGTTGTTGAGCAGCATAAGCCACAGGGACGGACCCTGAACTACCATGAGATTGTGCCAGAGTAACTTGAGTACTAAGCTGTTGTTCTTCATGAAATAACTCACCAAAACAAACATCAAGAGAAGGAACAGGAGAGCGATTCAACATAGAAGAGCGAACAAATTCATACTTGGAGCGGAGTTTCATAAGAAACCGATCACGACGACTAGTCTCATGAAGACGTTGAATAATGGGAAGAGAGGCAACAGGAACATCAGTGGTAACTAGATCAGAATATTTGTTCCAAAGAGTCAGAAATGCCGAATAATAGTCTTGGATGGAGCGATTGTCATGTTGAAAGATGACAATTGCATGCTCTAACTGAAAACGATGGGCACCGTTATCTTGATGATATACTGTTTTTAATTAAGTCCACATGGATTGAGCGGAGCAATAAGGCTGCAAGTTGGGGACTATGTGGCTCAACCGAGCTAAGAAGCCAAGACATAATTCGAGCATCAAGCACAACCCATGAAGGACAAGCCGTTGAATCCTTGGCATCAAGCACAACCCATGAAGGACAAGCCGCTGAATCCTTGGATTTATCAGGATTGGGTGCACAATTTGTGCCATCAATATGACCCCAAAGATATTTTCCCTTAAGGAAAAGTTCAAATTGAAAAGCCCACGTAGAATAATTGTTGCTCATAAACTTGGCACACACAAGTGCGTAGTCCATGCTAAATAAAGGAGAAAATCGAGAAACCCAAAAAAACAGACTGTGCCGAAAGAAAAATACTACTAGAAAATCGAGAAACCCAAAAATAAATCAACGCAGGTACAAAGAAAACCAAGATCAACCTGACTGCACTAAAAATAAATTGTGACCGAGCCGAGAATCACAAGGACAGAAAAGCACCAGAAACAGCAATAGAAAGCTGTTCTGATCAACCTGCCTGTGCTAAAAATAAATTACGAACTAAGGAAACTGCTGTGCCACGAATCACAAGGACAGAGAAGCACCGGAACATCAACAGGAAGCTGTTTCGACAGCCACTCGGTCACATAAATACTGAAAACAGAAAACCAAAAAATTCCAAAAGAGAATAGACGCACGACAGCCACGGAAACCGAGAAGAAAAAAGATTTGTGTTGGAAAAAAAATTAGCAGTCGACCGACTCTGATACCATGTCAAAGTATTGTGCGAATGGCCGAACGGTTTGGCCTTGAGTTCTGTTTTTTATATATAGACTTTACAAGAATGCTACATGGAAAACAAATAAGTTCCAGCATGATTCTAGCCCTATACATGTAAAATATAATTTGTCAAAAATATAGGCTAACTGTTCAAAATAATGAATGGAGAAATAAGGAAATAATTGTGGGCTGAAATAAGGAAAGAAGTCTTTTGCTGTTTGTTGTTCCGTTGACAGTGTGGGACAAGGGATTTTAAGGGGGTGAGCTTTTTTGATATTCAGCACAATTGGCATTATGTGTTGGAGTGTTAGTTCGTGATGGTTTTTTTCTCTTTTGTTCTTTATTCTGTACGTTGTTCCTTTGTGTTTTTTATTTGGACTTTCCAGACTTTCTTTAGGAGATATTTTATTCTCCTAGATGTATATTCTTATTCTATTAATGAATTCTTCTTTTATTATAAAAAAAAAAAAAATCCTTGATTGCCTTTTTACCTTCTGTTTCTATTCTCAAATCTGTTTCAGAGGCTTTTTTCTTATTCTCTATGGAAGGAAACCATGCAAGAATTGCTTGCTTTACATCAAATGATTAATAGAATCCTTTTCAATTCCTCTCTTTACTGCCAATATCTCTTTGAAGGTGGAGTGATAGTGCGATTCTGATTCTATGAATGCTCCACTCTTGTATCCACAGATATGTCTAGTCCCGTCATGTTAAATTTCAAATTGATGGTACAATTGACGGATTGAAAGTTGAATCCTGTCCTATAGCAAAAGCGTAAACTCAAGTCTATGCCATTGATTATATGGAAATGCTTTTCCCTAATGGCAAAGATTGTTTAAAAAAATAAAAGGGCTACTTGGTGCACAAAGCTCCCGCGTATGCGGGGTCTGGAGAAGGGATGTAGTAATGTCGTCTAGACTATGATGTTGTGGAGTGGATCATTAGGGTTTTATTGGCATTCTAAGGTTGGTAAAAATATTGTTGATTGTGCATGTAGATGACGTTGTGGTTACAAGAGATGAGAGAAATCTCAAATTATGTAGTTGACTTTGTGATTAGTCATAGTTATTAAAATCTTAAGATTCACAATTCGGTTCATACCATTTATATCAATTCCGCACCAAATCGATTCGAATCTTACTAGCGAATCTAAAATCAAATGATTCGGCGATATGCTGCTGAATCTATCGTTAACAAAACCGTTCTTTGCTATAGGAGCATACTAGCATAGTGCTTTACCATTGAGAAGAAAGGGTGGAACACTCACCAGCTAAGGTGTACTCGTGTTTATTTATGTTGTTAAGATTCAAAAGTTAGTTCTTTTAGTAGTTTGTTCAATTATTATCATTTTTTTAGGTTAATTATTTTTTTATTTTTATCCGAGAAAGAATATGCATGAAATGTTATTTTTTTAATTGTTGATAAACACCAAAAGTTTAATTTTTTGTCATTTTTTTCTTGATTCCTTCCCTTAAACAACATAAAATTCATTATTTTATTAATATTCCCTAATTCTCTTACTTTTTATCTGTTTAGGGACAACATACACATGAAATATGTCTTTTATTTTATTTTATTTTTTATAATCAAAATTTAAATATATTTTATTGTTTTGCTCATTGTTTGTATATCAGTATATGCATGCCATTCAGAACTGATTTTGGAAAATTTACTGAATCTTACGATTCAATTTGATTCTTGATTCCCAAAATTGGAATTTTGATTCATGATTCGAATCTCAATTTGACAACTATGAGTGATTACAAGAAACAATGGTGTAGGAATCTAGGATTCAACATACTTTTTATAGGACTAGTCTTAAAACCAAGGATTTGAGCCAATTTAAGCATCTTCTGGTATTGAAGTTGCTAGGTTATGACGAGCATTTCTTTGTCCTGATGGAAGTATGTGCTTCATTTGTTATGTGACTCAGGGATGTTATGGCAACATAGACGATTGGCTGGGAAATTGAACCATCAGTCACTTGGACAAATATTTCCCTTGTAATTATTATTAGTAAATTCTTGGACACTAGGTTGTGACTTCTTCTGGTCATCCTCAGATTAATATATATTCTGATGCCAATTGGGCCGAGTGTCCCAACCGATAGAAGGTCAATTACTGGATATATGTAAATTTTACGCATAACTCTGTCTTGTAATAATAAAAAGTAGAATGCTGTAGCTAGATCAAGCACCAACAGCAAACAGCTATCACATGTTTTCCTAGTGAGTTGGTATTGGGGTTGATTGGTTGAAGCATATGTTAGAAAACCTTGTGTTCATGCATCCTGAGCCTATGATTTTGATGTTTGATAATCAAGCAGTCATTTACATTGAAACTTGGAGAGAGATTTTTTTTGGTGCCCCCGCCCGGCACCCACGCGGGGGGGGGGGGGGGGAGGCGTGACAGAAAGAAAGCTGTTTATATTGCATCTAACCAACTATTCTTTGTGAGGATCAAACATATTAGGGTTCATTGTCATTTTATAGGTGAAAAACTGATAAGAGGATTTGATCTGGACATCACATATCTAATCAGAGGATCCTTTAACATCTGTGAATCAAAAGTTTGGGGGGGCTCTAGAGTGAGTATATTTATAGCAGGCTGGGCACAGATGTATGCTCCAGCTCAAGGGGGAGAGCTGCAAATAAACAAGTTATGGAATCTATTATTGTAATCTTCCACATTGTTAAATATAAACGTAATAATGAGTAGAAGAGATATGGATCTTGTCTCCTCTTTTTCTTCCTATTCAGCCCACTCACCCTTTTCTCATGATTTCTCAATTGCCCTCTTTTCCCTATTTTCTGGTTACTAGAACAGCTATGATGTTCTTGCTGAAAGAAGAAACCGTTTGCTCATCTCCCACAGCAGGGACAAGAAAAGGCCTTGGATTTGTCATCATAATTTCTTTGTTACACTCTTCCGCTGTTAGTAAAACAATACCAGGGAAATTTGTCCAGACTGAACACTAAAATTTTCCCTGCATAACTTAATTGATTAGTCATTAAACCCGTAATATTGCTTCAAGAACCTTGTTTTGTGTCCTTTATGCAACCCATGCATTATTTGCAATGCTAATCAAGAATTTGCCTGAGTAAAATTCTTCCCTGTCTTTGAGCCAGTTCAATGGACGGCTCTGCATGGACTTGTTTTATGACTTGGCTTTATATCATTGGATCATTTCAAAGTGCTGAAAATATTCCCACATTCATCATACATGAGTATTGAATTGAGTCCTCAATGTGTTGTTGTTTTTATAGCTGTATGCATTTGGGGAACGATCCCTAGAGATGAGAGGTTTTTTCTCCACATTTATTTTCCCTTGTACAGATTCGGCAACGTATTGGAAGGGGAGCTGGAGGCATGCCAAAGTATTGCACGGCAAACTGGTGTTCTAGTTGATCCAGTGTACACTTTAGCTGCTTGGGAACTGGCGACACTCCTTAGCCAGGAGGAAGCTAAAGATGATACAAAAGTGGTGATGCTTCACACTGGTGGCACCCTTTGCATTTTTGGACTAGCACAGAGGTACAAATCTCTCTTCCAAAAGCTCGAAGATGGACTGCCCAGTTAAATCGTAATCAACGATTTCATGCCAGAATATGAAAAATTCGCTGGGGATTGGGATGACAGACTGTAACACTAGCTGTATGAAAAAACCTTTAGGTAGTATTTGGAAGCTTATGTTGGATTTGGATTTGTGTAAATTTAGAAAAAGTTCAATACAATTTTGTATACTTTTTGCACAAATTACACAAATTCAAATTCAAAATCCAAAATCCCTGCTCTCAAATATAAAACTAAATTCTTTGCTCCATGCAGAGCGTGGCAAAAGAAATCTAAATCCAATATGTAAGCACCCGTACTTGGATTGCTTTTTGGATTGAAATTTTTTCCCTTGCTGGATTTTCATTTTAGATTTTACATTTTCTCCATGGACTCTCGAAACTGTAAAATGTGGAAAGTAGAAAAGAAATATTTGTCTGTATGGGGCTGCTCGCAGACCATGTAATTTTATAACTGAAACATTCTTGGTCACAGTGTTGGTTCAATTAAACTAGCCATTTAACATCACCCATAATTGCACCCTGGCAGCCACCTATAAGCAGAATCCCAATTGCAGAATAGGAAAATAGTACACAGGTCCCAATTATATATATAACAACAGTAATAACACGTGTTGCAATTGTGGGTCGACTTGCCACGGTGACGGGACACGACACGGTCCACGTCATGGGCAATAAACTTAACTTAAAAAAAAAAAACAGGGAAAATGAAGCACTAGCAGGAATTAGGCATCCACCAGCCATCCCTTTCCCTTTAGGGCCAACAAGGAGAAGATGGTGGCAGCATTCCTGGGAACAAGGGGGAGCAAAGAAGGATGGTCTCGGGGAGCCGGTTGTCCTGATGGTCACAGTTCCATACTTCAATGGGCATGCGCTTCCTATTTGTATGGGCTGATGAGGGGAATGGTGCTTCTGAGAGTGTCTCAGACACTTGACATTGCCACTCACAAAAGGGATTTGCTTTCTCTCCCATTCTCCACCTTTTAAGAGAGAATGCAGTATTAATATATGTGTGCTTTTCGAGAAAAGAACACTTTTAGGGAGCAAAAGAGTTTTGAAAAGAAGGCAGGCAATTAGCCTTTATGATTCCAAGCCAAATGTTTAGTTCCAAACGCTATGATTCCAGGCATTTATTTGTTTCTTGGTGTTGCCCATTAACATTGAGGGCAAAAGTTATTAGCCATGCCCATAACCATTAATCAATAGAGCTTATGCCTTGCAGGAAAAAAAAAAAAAAAAAAAAAAAAATCAAAATCCAAGCAGAATGTTAAAAAAGTGCTTATAGAAATTATCGCTTGAGATAAATTTGCCCAGTGTTAAATTTTTAAAATTAATAATTTTAATAACAAATTACTCTTAAAACTTTTCTTAATTTTATTTAAATTGTATCTTAATAAATTATAAAATTAAAATTTATAGAGTAGTATTTTTAATATGATTCATATATTCTATAAATATTATTAAAATATATAGATTATTTTAGTTAATAATGTTATATACATTGAATAACTTAAATAATTAATAAATTAAATATATTATTTTTCATGTTGTAAATTTAGAAAATATTGTTTTAATAATGACAAATGTAATTAAATTTATTACATTTGAGAACCGAACATTCGACAATTCGGTTATGGCTTTTTCCCAAACCGAAACCAAAACCAAACCAAATTTATTATCCCCTGGAGAACCGAACATTCGACAGTTCGGTTATGGTTTTTTCGATTTTTAACCGATTTTTTAAATATTCAGTTTTTACTTTTCACAAGGGTTGTTGAGAATCTATTGAGCATTTTGATTTCTAAATATTAAATGAACTAATCATGTATTAACATACTAATTAAGTAATTATATTAATTTATATATATAATTTAAATTTAAATAAGTTTTTATGGTTTTTGGGTTCGATTCTATTTTGGAAACCGAAATCGAAACCTTACATTTTCTAAGACCGAAACCAAAATCAAATACCGAAAAATCAAATCGCTTGTGATTTTGGTCTGATTTTTGATTTTTCGATAATTTTTGTACCGCCCTAGCTACCAATAAGGAAAAAGACTAAATACAATTAAGGTACATATCTATTGGAGCAATGCTATTCCACATGGTAAGTAATTGGAGCTTATTCTACCTGTTCTAGTGTCATAGGGGTCCATGATGCTACCGTCTCGTTATACTAAGTTTTTTTTTTTTCTATTAATTTTCACTTAACACACAAATACAATAGTTATAACATATAATAGAAAAATTAAAAAAAATTGCTTATGCAGAGCCTTTATGTTTAAGAAATGCAAATAACAACATCAAAGTATAATAGAAAGAAAATTATTCTACAGATCCACCACTTTCCTCTTTCTCCTCCAACTATAGGATCATTTAAATCCATAATAAAATTTAGGGGAGATATTTTGCACCTGTAAGTATGAAACATAATTTTGCGCCTTTGAAAGTTAGTTTTACAATTTAGTTTTATGATTTTGCCGACTAGGCGATAATTTCATTCTTTGGATTATATTTTTGAATTCTTATATTTTCCTAATTGTTAAAAACTTTATTTTGAGAATTTGATTTTTAGAGGACAAAAATCGTTTTTGACATAAAACTCAATAAAGCTAGAGAAAAGGTAAAACCTAAAATTATAAAAACAACAAAATGAGAAACATGACTAACTATGTTTACAATCTTTCACTCACCAAAAAGAAGAGAAAAAAAAAAAAAAACCACAAAAATATACTTCATATCAACTCTCTCTCTCTCTCTCTCTCTCTCTCTCTCTCTCACACACACACACACACACAATAGCATCAATAGTTTTGAAATACAAGCTTACAGCATTTGGCCAAACATTTTCTCCTATTTTGACATAACTTCATTTACCTATATTTATATCGAGTTAAATTAGAATTGATTGTCAGTTGAAGTAAATATACAGCACAAGTGTAGTAAAATATTAAATCAATTGACATCAATAGAAAAGTATTCAATATTATAGTCATTTTATTTTAGATGCAAAAAAGAAAACTCAAAGGCTAAGCGGATTTGCTCCATATTGTATGTGCATGCGTGTACATGTAATTTTAAAATTATTAAAGTCATAAAATATCAAAACAGTTCAAGCTATTAGATTTTTTTTAAATAACTTTATTTTTCATGCGAACATTATAAAGAACAGTACAAAGACACTCTCCGATTCTTTAAAATGATTCTTACATTTTTTTTATATTTAAATTGTGTAGATAAGCACTATATAAGATTGGTTTGAGCGAAAACATTTGTAAAAGTAGAGCCTTTAAATTAAAATTCACAGGAATCCCACCATTTTAATTAGAATGAATGGAATCTTTTGAAAGTTATTTAGATTAAATTTAGAATAATGAATCACATAAATACAAACAAAAAAGAGAAATTGAAAAAAAGTAAAATTGACATGCTGAAGCTAGATACCAAATCAAGATTGAAAATGAATCTATTGGGTTTTTTTTTTTATTAATTTCTGTTGGAAAAAAAGTTAAAGCTCTGTGATTTAATCCAATGTAATAGCCAAAAAGAGGTGTAGGAAAGACTAATTACAACTATTACATAAGGGCTAAATGTAGTTACTTATAAAATGAATTTCACCAAGATGATGGGCAAAATCATCAAATATAATAATTATGTGCGGAGCATGCTTGCCATTTAATTTCAGTTGATTTTAAAAAGATTATGAAGATGCAATATCGTGATTTATTTGCACATTCGAGCATGGATTACTAGAGTGAGTTGGAAAGAGTGAATTTGCAAAGATAAATGAATATGAGAGTTTGATGTTGGGAATAATTTTAATCCATAAAATCTAATAATCCAAGATCATCATGTTATTCAATTAAGAAAACTAAACGCAGAATAAATACTTGGATCCATACTAAATGCGGGATAAATACGTGGATCCATAAATGTGTCGATTTGATTATTTAATATCTTTTAGCGGAGAGTTTTGATATTTTACAGTCAAATTCCTAAGTGCCTTACTTGTGTTCTTCTCTTTAGATGGGGAAAGCAAGAACGTAAAAATTGTTTCTAATTTGACTTGGGGACCATAACCCTATTATCTTTTCTTTATATATTAGGTTAATTTTAGAAGTCCATCAGTCCTAAATTAACTTAATATTGGACTTCTACACATTGCAAAACCCATACCCAATAGATGTTAAAATAACCTAGTAAAATAATTGTTCTTAATTATGTGAGCCCACAATAGGAAATTAAAATTTCCTAACAATCTCCCACTTGGGCGACACATAAATATTGAAAACAATTATATTACCCAAATCTTAAGTGTGCACAATATGACTATTATCCTTATATACATCTCCTTAATTCAATCTTGTTCATCTCATATACTAGTATGAGATCAAAGCAGCATTTGTTACACTCATATTCGTAACTAAACTTATCAATGGTCACCACACTAATATACTCAACGACATAGATCGAGTATGGATGTGTAGCATGGTAATATGCATGCTCCTTAACC
Organism: Malania oleifera; assembly: GCF_029873635.1. Classification (NCBI taxonomy): domain Eukaryota; kingdom Viridiplantae; phylum Streptophyta; class Magnoliopsida; order Santalales; family Ximeniaceae; genus Malania; species Malania oleifera. The sequence continues at coordinate 80,356,432 of NC_080428.1, read as the reverse complement.
TTAACATGCATATCTTCCTTATTCCTTATGAGATCAATCTTAGTTCCTTAGTCCTTAGCTCTTCCAAAAGGAAGATAATATTCAGAGTCACAAATACATAAAAAATGCATTCCTCTATTACTTTATTTCTACAGAAAATAATCTGAAACAAGTGTTTACAAGAAGGAACATCAAAAAACAAATACAAACTCCCACTAAACCGCAGCATCATCAACTAAGACAAACACCCATACGAGCAGTGTGCTCATGAAACACCTTGGGCGGTAAACCCTTGGTGAGTGGATCTGCAACCATGGAGTTTGTCCTAATATGTTCTATCGTCACTTGACGACTCTGAACCCTTTCCTTAACCACCAGAAACTTGATGTCAATATGCTTTTACTTGGTGGAACTTCTGTTGTTGTTTGAATACAACATCGCAGACTTATTGTCACAATAGATCTTTAGCAGTTTTTTAACCCTGTCCAAGATATGCAACCCCGTGACAAAATTTCACAACCAAATTCCTTGATTAGATGCCTCGTAGTATGCTATAAATTCTGCTGCCATGGTCAAAGGAGTTATGAGAGTCTGCTTAACACTGTTCCAGGAAATAACACCTCCAGCCAACAGATAGATATAGCTCGAAGTGGATCTCTTGCTCTCTTGGCATCTAGCGAAATTAGAATCAGAATACCCAATGATCTCAAGTTTATTTGATTTCCTGTAGGTGAGCATGTAGTCTTTTGTTCTCTGAAGATACCTCATAACCCTTTTGGCTGCCTTCCAATGATTCAATCCTAGGTTACTCAAATATCTGCCTAAAATTCCAACTTTGTATGCCAAATCCGGACGCGTACATACCTGAGCATACATAAGACTCCCTATAGTTGATGCATAAGGAATCTTCTGCATTTCCTTCTTTTCAACCTTAGTCTTGGGGCATTGTCTGAGACCGAACCTTTCTCCCTTAGCTGTGGGTGTATCTCCTGGGTGACAGTCTTTCATGCCAAATCTAGCAAGTACCCTTTCGATATAACTCTTTTGTGATAACCTAAGTATACCTCGAGAGTGATCTCAATGTATCTCAATTCCTAATACAAAAAAGGCGTCCCCAAGATCTTTCATCTCAAAATTTTTGATCATAAATCTCTTGGTTTCGTGCAATAAGCCTATCTCACTATTTGCTAGCAATATGTCATCGACATACAAAATCAGGAATATAACCTTACTCCCACTGACCTTATGGTATACACAATCATCAACGGAATTTACCTTAAAATCATACGAGATGATTACTTGATGCAACTCATGATACCATTGATGAGAAGCCTGCTTGAGCCCATAGATAGATTTCTTTAATTTGCAAACTATATTTTTTGGATTTCCAGAAATAAAATTTTCAACCTGCACCATATAAATCGTTTCATCAATGTCACAATTGAGAAACGTTGTCTTTACATCCATCTGATGAAGCTCTAAGTCCAAATGAGCCACCAATGCCATTATAATCCTGAAAGAGTCTTTCGATGAAACCGGAGAGAAAGTCTCTTTATAATCAATGCTTTCCTTCTGAGTGAATCCCTTACCAACTGGACATGCCTTATATTTCTCAATATTGCCCCTTGAATCCCTCTTGGTCTTAAATATTCATTTGCAACCAATGGGCTTCACACCCTCGGGTAATTCGACGAGATCCTAAACATCATTTGCTTTCATGGAATTCATCTCATCATTCATGACATCAAACCACTTCCGAGAATTAGAACTTTGTTTGACTTGATGGAAGTTGATTGGATCATCTTCCACCACACCTATGTCAAACTCATGTTCTTGGAGAAAAACAATATAATCATTCGAAATCGCACTTCTCCTTTCTCTAGTTGATCTCCTTAATGGCATCACTTCTTGAGGTTGTTGAGTTTGCTATTCTGCACCAGTATCCTCATTTTGTGTAGGGAGTACAATGATAATGTCTTGTATTGTTTCTTGAATAGGTTCAATAGCAATACTAGGAAGAGAAATAAATTCCTCCTCAAACACAATATCCCTAACCTTATCTCCCCCCACAAACTCAACTTCCTCAAGAAACCTGGCGTTTCCTGTCTCAAAGAAGGTCCTTGTCGAGGAATCATAAAATTTATAACCCTTTGACCTTTCAACGTACCCAACAAAGTAGCAGCTAATTGTCCTTAGGTCCAGTTTCTTTTCATTAGGCCTATATGGCTTAGCCTCAGCTGGACAACCCCAAATGTGTAAATGCCTAATACTTGGATTTTTACCAGTCCAAAGTTCATAAGGAGTTTTAGCTACTGCCTTTGTAACGCCCAAACCTGGGTCTGCCTGGAAGCACTGCGTCTCTCCTCCTCCACTTGGACCAAACAACAGGAGGACCTTATTGGACTAATGGCTGGCCCCACAGACCGACACATGTCCTTTTAAGTGTGTTTTTTGTAATAACCTGAGAAAAAAAAATAAAAAAATAAAAAAATAAAAAAATAAAAATTTTAAAATAAAAAAAAATTAACTAATTAAAATTAATTAAATTATTATTATTGATTAAATGATATAATATAATATAATAATATAATATAAGATTATATATATATATATATATAAATAGATTACTTCTGCTTCAAGAAGATAGTATCAACTTCAAAGGCACTCTTCTGCTCCCTGAGGCGTACATCCACTCTCCGTCTTCGTCTCTCTCTCTCCCCTCATTTCTCGACGGATATTCGACCGATCGGGAAACAAAAGGTGCCGTTGGATTCCTAACTCCACCACCGACATTTTTACTGGAGCGAATTTGTCGTGGGAGCGGCATAGACACCATTCTTGAGGTAAGACAATTTTCCCCTAATTTCTCAATTTCTTGTTAAATTTGCTGTTAAATCGACGATCAAGCACCACCATGGTATCCTAGTCGTGATCGTCGTCATTTTGACATAAGTAAAATTTCAATTGGGATTTTTTAGGTCCCACTCCAAAGCGAGAGTGAGATTTGAGAAATTTGGTAATTTGGATATATTTAAGGGTATATTTATTCATTTGGAATTTATGGGTTTAGGAAATATTAAAATAATATTTTATTATGGATTAATTACGTGGAATTAGGATTTTTGATTCAGGGTTCGGGTGAGCACCGCAGGTACTTTTCGGGGTCCCTGTTGGCGTAGTTCAAGAAACTTGGTAAGGGGAAAAATATATATTAAATCAGAATTTTTATGAATTTAAGGAAAAATAAATTGTGCTATATGTACGTGTATATGTTTTAGTATGGGTTTAAAATGCTAACCATTTAAATTATATTTTTTTGAGTTTATGGCTGTTTATTAGATATGCATATGCGAAAATGAACTTATGAAAGTAAAAAAATATTTTCAAGATAATTATGTAAGAAATGAAAGGTATTTTTAAAATATAAATGTTAAATATTGGTTGACTTATTTTACAGGTAGTGTATGAATTTTATTGCTAAACTGTGTGGCATGAGATTCTGTGCAAATATATGTTAAATGTATGAGATGCAGATTAAGTAAGTAATGCATTGTGAATAAAACATGATATGGATTATGCTGCTTATGTGTGTTAATGCAACCATGTAAACAGCTGAAAAATACTGGGTAAACAGTTGAAAAATGTTGGGTAAAACAGCTGAAAGATGCTGGGTAAAACAACTGAAAGATGTTGGGTAAATGTGTAACAGCTGAAAAATGCTGGGTAAAACAATTGAAAGATGCTGGGTAAAACAGATGAAAAATGTTGGGTATGAAATGAAATGAAATAAAAAGAAAAATGAATGAAATGGAAATGAAATGTGAAATGTGAAATGTGAACAATGTAAAATGGGAAAGAGTCACTTAAAGTGAAATGAAATGCAATGTTTAAGTTATGAACATGAATGGATGTGTATGATTGAATAATGACAGAAAAGAATAATGTATTATGATATTAGAAGTATTTATGTATGTAGAACATATTACGTTTGGGCGGGGCGCACTCTTCGCCTGAGGGCTTGCTTAGTAAGGCAAGTGCACTAATAGTTTCAGATGTGGCAGTAGCTGCATAACGAACTAGGGCAGAGGGAACCTACTTATATGGGCGGGTATATTTCCCTATCCTTAGGGCCTTTGCCGATAAGCTATTGTTGAACGGTGTGAGTACGAAATCAATCTTACACTTGAGGGCTTACTGAGTAAGGTGAGTGCCCTGGTATGCTTTATTAGTGACCTTAGGGTTGCCAAATGTATTAGAGTAGAGGGATGTTACTTGTATGGGCGGGTAATCACCCCTATCCTTAGGTAATTTCGTGGGTTAAATTTTTTCCATGTGATTGATTAGGTTCAAAAAATGATTTTAGAAATTATGTTAAAGATCTTCAAATGTTAAATTTTATGTTGATTATAAACTCATGCTGGCTACACACTGTTTTAATATATTATTTCTTTCCTTACTGAGATGTGTGATACCCATGGATGAAAGGTTTAAAGAATTAGATGTTACTACCCATATCAACAAGGTGCACCTTTCTTTTTGGGAGCCTTTCCCATAAGAACTCCATGGTTAAATGTGCTTTACTTGGAGTAATCTTAGGATGGGTGACCTTCTGGGAAGTTTTCTCAAGAAGTGTGTGAATGAGGACAAAACACACTAAAAAGGACACGTGTTGGTCCGTGGGGCCAGTCATTAGTCTTATAAGACCCCAAGCTCCCTGGTGGTTTGGTCCAGGTGGAGGAGGAGAGATGCAAAGCAGCCTGGCAGACCCAGGATGGGGCGTTACAGAATGGTATCAGAGCCAACACCCAGTTAGAAGTGTGATGAGATTCACATCACTTGGGTTGGGAAATGTGGTTTGTAATGAGGACGTTGCATTCTATAAGTGGAGGAGAATGTGATACCCATGGATGAAAGGTTTAAAGAATTAGATGTTACTACTACCCATATCAACAAGATGCACTTTTCTTTTCGGGAGCCCTTCTCATAAGAACTCCATGGTTAAGCGTGCTTGACTTGGAGTAATCTTGGGATGGGTAACCTTTTGGGAAGTTTTCTTAGGAAGTGTGTGAGTGAAGACAAAATACACTAAAAAGGATACGTGTTGGTACGTGGGGCCAGTCATCAGTCCGATAAGACCCCGAGCTCCCTAGTGGTCTAGTCCAGGTGGAGGAGGAGAGATGCATAGCTCCCTGGAAGACCCAGGATGAGGCGTTACACCACTTCCACTCAAAGATGTAAAGTGGCTGCAACTGTCCTACCGGCCGTTGATGCTCAGCTTTAACCTGTTGGCACGTCAAGCACTGTTACACAAATTCGATAATTTGCCTTTTCATGCCACTCCACTAGAAATACTCTTACAGATCCCTATACATCTTAGTCCTGCCAGGATGAACCATGTATAAAGATCTGTGGGTCTCCTCTAAAATCGTTCTCCTAATATCATCATCTTCAGGTAGACACAACCTGGAACGGAACCTTAAAGCTTCGTCATTAGAAATGCTGAAATCCTCTCCGTAACCATCCTGTACTCTGGCTATCACCTCTACTAATTCTGGGTCATCTTCTTGACCGGCTTTAATATTTTCATATAGCGTAGGCTGCACAACTAGGCTGACAATAATTGTCTGGTGACCATCCTCCACTAACTCCATGTCGAGCCTTTCCAAGTCCATCTGAATTGGGTGCTGATTTACAGCTGCTAACTGTGTTGTACCCTCTGATTTACGGCTCAGTGCATCAGCCACCACATTTGCTTTACCTGGATGGTATTTAATGGTGTAATCATAATCCTTGATGAGCTCTAACAATCTCCTTTGTCGCATATTCAACTCTTTTTGCGTGAAGAAGTATTTTAAACTTTTATGATCAGAGAATATCTAGCATCTATCACCGTACAAGTAATGCCTCCAAATCTTTAGTGCATGTACCATAGAAGCCAATTCTAGATCATGGGTAGAGTAGTTTTTTTCATATTCTTTCAACTGTCAGGAGGCATAAGCTATGACCCTACCATGCCGCATCAACACACAACCAAGTCCTTTCAAAGACGTGTCATTGTAGATTACATAGTCATCACCTCCAGATGGAATCATCAATACTGGTGCAATGATGAGCCGCTGTTTTAATTCCTGAAAGCCTCGCATTCATCATCCTATGCAAATCTGGCAGTTTTCCTGGTCAGTTGTGTAACAACCCGACCCTTGATATGGACCCAGATTGCTACCATACCTACAGAAAACCTCTAGCTGATAAACATACATAACAGTAGGGGTGCACAAAAATTACCGAAAAACCAAAAATCGGACCGAAATCATAAACGGTTTGGTTTTTCGGTTTTCGGTTTCGGTTTCGGTTTACAAAAATAAAAAAATTTGGTTTCGGTGTCGGTTTCTGTTTTTATGTAAAACCAAACCGAAAAACCAAAAAACCGAATAATATAATATATATATATATTTATATATAGGGTTTTACCTTTTAAGTTTTAACTTTTAACTTCCGGCTTCACCCTTCCCAGTTCCCACTTCCCAATTCCCAGTTCCCAAAGGCAATCCCAGTTCCCAATTTCCCCTCCCGCCTCCTCCTCTTCCTTCTTCCACAAGCCTCGCCAGTCACCGCCTCGGTTCCTCACTTCCTCAACTCTATTCAGCTGTTCCTCATGAGTCACGAGTCACGACTCACGAGTCATCTCTGATCTCTCTACACTGACTCTACAATCTACACTCTATTAGGCCGTGCGTGTGCAGCGACCAACGTGCCTCCCGTCTCCGCCTCCTCCTCCTCCTTCCTCATTTTTCTTCCTCTCTTCTCAGCTCTCTGTGACTCAGTTCCGTTGTGCGTCCGTCATCACTCCAGCCAAGACTCACTTGTTCGGCTCTGCCTCTGTCTCGGCTCCCGTGGTCTCGTTTGGCAGTCCCTAGTCTTCACTCCCGACCGTCCGGCTCTGCCTCACTTTCAGAGTTCAAAGCTGAGAAAAAGGTTATTTTTTTTTTTGTAAAAAAAATAGGTTTAGAACCGAAAAACCGCAACCGAACAGCCACATTTTCGGTTTTCAATTGGAGCATATTTTTGGTTCGATTTTGGTTTCGGTTCAAAAATCCCAAAATCGACAAATTCGGTTCGATTTTTGGTTTTGGCCAAAACCGAACCGCATCGAACCGTGTACAGCCCTACATAACAGTAATTCAAATGTAGCGGAAAAACATAAAAATCTATAGAGATTCTATTAGACAAATACTAGAGTTTACTAACTGTGCTCTCAAAAATATTCATCCATACTAAAAACATAAAAAGTTATTACAACCTCCAAAAAGGTACTCCAACTAAGTTTACTACACAAATAATACACTTACGTAAGCTAAAACCAAAACAACCTTCCACTTGTCCCTCTAGCAACTAAGAACGACGTCCTGTAGGACCTGGAAACAAATGTTGTATAATGGGGTGAGACATCTCAGTAAGGCGGAATATATTACAATAGTGTGTGACCACATGCGTATATTTCAATTAAAAATGATACATATAAGGCATATTTGCAGCACTGTTAATATAAGAAATCTATGATCATCAATCTCTGATTTTGCCCATTTCAGCTGTTAAATCATGCATATGAATATTAGAACAACGACCAGCTTGGTATGTCAAATTATGCCTATTTATCCCGTGGCTCAGGTTGTGCACTGATAACTCCGACATGCCCTGTTCGTGCAGGCATTGTCAAGCATCTATTATATAGTTTGACTGCCCCCACCTGGTCTATTATTTCACCAGTGGTCCCAATACTCCTGCAAGCTGACTATCTTTATACTCACACTGATTCACATGTGTGATTGCACTGTACTTTACTAGCAACGAAACCGTGCCTTTAGTAAGAGGAGTATCTTTCAACCCCTATAATCTGAAGTATCTTTCAACTCCTTTAATCTGAAGTATCTTCCAACTCCTTTAATTTGAAGTATCTTTAAACTCCTTTGGTAGCAAGCTGTGGTTCCATTTATCATATATACAATTTACAATAAAACATAATAATCTGTGCATTTCCAGTATTTTCACAAATTCATATAATCGCATCGAGATATAAACTGGCACACACCCTTTCGGTTTAACCCTTTTTACATATATAGCTCACTATATAACCGGAACTTTTTTTTCACATTTTTCATAAAGCAAAGCAGAACTCCAGTTCCCATAGTTCATACCAATACTATAAAAGATTCACACACTCCATTTCCTTACACATGTCACACTCATTTGAGCGAAAATCCGCTATATCATATAAAATGCAATAAATATCATTTAAATGGAAAATAAAGGTTTCAAACATCTCCTACATTAATAATAATGCAGATAAGGAAGTTTTGAAAAGTTTGGAGATCATACGCCAAAACTCGTATTTTTACCCAAAATCGTAAAATCGTAAAACTGACATTTTTACCCAGTGAAGTTTAGCAAATAAGCAGTCATATTATACATATAAAAATAAATGAGTTTTTTAGCAGTTTAGTTTTACAAAAAGACTGATGTAAACAAATTTCCCTTACCTTAAACCCAAAAGTAGAAACACGTAGGGAATGATCCAAAACAACTACCTGGGATCCTCGAAACCTAAAAATCACAAAACATCACTTCACTACAATTTCAACTACTATATAACTACCTAATTGAAAACGAAATCAGATGGGAAAACCCGAAAATCTTCAAAACAATGATATGATCCTCTATATTTGTAGAGTTTCCTCCCCTCATCCACGCAGATACCTCTGATTGTAGAAACGGACAACGAATGGTGAAGGATCATAGAGAGAAGAGAGAGAGAGAGAGAGAGAGAGAGAGAGAGAGAGAGAGAGAGAGAGAGAGAGAGAGAGAGAGAGAGAGAGAGAGAGCTTTTGGGTTTTCTTAGCCTTTAAGCAACTAAAAAGGATATTTATAGGGCCTTTGACCGAGTCAAACTCATTGACAAGGTGGCTTCTTCATCGATGAGCCCACCACTCGGTTCGTGAGCGAAGCCATACCTTCATCAACAAACCCCATTCGAATATTTTCTTTGGCTCGCTCAGTATTCCTTCGTCGACGACGCTTTGAATTTCGTTGATGAAGCACTGAAGGGACTTCGTCAACGAACATACGAGTATTACAGTAGGGTTCGTCAATGAAGCACTGAAGGGACTTCATCGACGAACATACGACCTTCGTCGAAGAACCCTGCTATAATACCCCTTTATTCCGTTTCTTATTTATTTTCCTTATTTACGAGTTCGAGTCTCTACAAGTCACGTTAAAGGCCCTGAAAATCCTAAGAATCCCTTTACAAACCGATGGTAATATCCTGTTAGTCCCAAGAAACTCTTAATCTCCTGAACATTTCTCGGCCTTAGCCAGTTTACCACTGCTTCTATTTTACTAGGATCCACTGAAATTCCATCCCCTGATATAACATGCACCAGAAACGCAACTTTCTCTAACTAGAATTCACATTTACTAAACTTGGCATACAATTCCTTTTCCTTGAGCATCTAAAATACCAACCGTAAGTGTGCCTCATGCTCCTCAAAATTCCTCAAGTAGACCAGTATATCATCAGTGAAAACCACAACGAATTGGTCTAGATATTGATGAAACACCCGATTCATTAAATCCATAAATACTGCTGGTGCATTGGTAAACCTGAACGGCATCACCAAAAACTCGTAATGCCCGTATTTGGTTCAAAATGTTGTCTTCAATATGTCCTCTGCTTTAACCTTCACCCGATGATAGCCTGATCTGAGGTTGATCTTAGAATAGAATCACGCACCCTGAAGCTGATCAAATATTTAATCTATATGGGGTAGAGGATATCTGTTCTTAATGGTTACCTTGTTTATTTTTCTATAATCTATGCACATCCTCATAGACCCATCTTTCTTCTTTACGAACAGTACTGGTGCTCCCCAGGGCGATACGCTAGGTCTGATAAACCCTTTATTCAATAGATCCTATAACTAATCCTTTAATTCTCCCAATTCAACTGGAGCCATACGGTAAGGAGCCTTAGAGATCAGCGTTGTCCCTGGAGGTAAATCTATAGAAAAATCTACTTTGCGATCGAGAGGCAACCCAAGTAGCTCTTCTAGAAAAACATCTGGAAATTCTTTCATCACTGGTGTACTATCAAGCTTCAATTCATTTTCTAACATCTCTTTTATAAAAGCCATAAACCCCTGACATCCTTCCATGAGCAATTTGCTTGCTTGCATGGCTAATACTAACTGTGGCGAGGCACGCACATGTGAACCAATAAATTTGTATTCTTGCTCACCAGGGGGTCTAAAAATTACTTCTTTCTGATGGCAGTCAATACTAGTGTGATTAGTTGCTAGCCAATCCATACCCAATATTACATCAAACCCCTGCATGTCTAATATCACAAGATCAGCTGGTAGTACTTTCCCTTGAATAGCCACTGGAAAATTCCTAAGTACCTTCCTACATCTCACAGTAGATCTAGTCGGCATGACTACACCCAACTAACATCTAACAACTGTGCTTTGATCCTAGTTAACTTAGCATACCCCGATGAGACAAAAGAATGGGTGACACCTATGTCAAATAAAACAACAACTTGATATGGAAAAGCAGTAAAAATACCTGTAACAACATCCCTAGCTACCTCAGCGTCTCCTAGCGTCAATGCATATACCCTCGTAGAGGCTACATTTCTCTACTTGTCACCCCGAGGTGCTTGGTAACCTCCCCGGTAGGGTCTGGGAGCTGGGACCTGGATCGGCGGTACTGGGCATGCTTGTGCCATGTGGTTGAGTCTTCCACTCTGATAACAGACATCTCTCCCAGCTCGGCACTCTCCCAGATGCCGCCTCCCACATGTCTGACACACAGGGTAGGTCTGCACACCCTGATTCTCACGAGATCCTATCATTTGCTTTTGACCTCCCCTATAATGGTCTCCTCTCATGGGCCCCGACTGGAACCTGCCTGAAAACCTTGAGGTGCAAGCCTCTTTCTCTAACTCTGAGCTGTGATGCCTCTTTGCATGCCACTCTCAATAACCAAAGCCCTATCTACGACCTTCGCGAATGTATAAGCCCGAAAATCGATAACCTGCTCAAACAAGTTTCATCTCAGGTCTTCTTCAAGCTTTATTCCCTCCTTCTCCTCATCTAGTGCCAAATGTGGGGAAAACCGAGACAACTCAATAAATCGAACTGCATACTGTGCTACTCTCATCTGCCCCTAAGCTAAGTGGATAAACTCTGCTGCCTTTACGCTCTGAATGATAGCAAGGAAATATCACTCGAAGAACAGCTCCTTGAATCGACTCCATGTCACTAGCACTGAATCCGACCTTTGCTCCTCAATTAATCTCGCCGATCTCCACCACGTTTTTGTTGGTCTAACTAGGTTTTTCAATGTTGTTTTGATGATAACAAATGAAGCATGTTTTAACATGTGTTGTTGAGTGACTTTATTTCAGGTCAAAGTAAAAGGACACTCATGGTTAATCATGGAAGTAAGTAAGAAATCAAAGTCAATCAAGTGAAAGCTTCTTAGTATATTGAAGCAATGAACGACAAATGAAGAGCTTAAAGGCTAAGCATGACTTGAAGTAAAGACTGAGCCTCAAGAGGCTACAAGACTTAGTGATTAAGGAGATCATACTTAGAGGGATATTTGTAAGTACTTCAATTCATTATTATTTAAATATGTGAAGCTCCTTAAGATACAAAGACTAAGAGACCAGCACTTGAAAAACCTTTGAAAATGTTTTTGAAAAGTTGTATTTGAGTTTTTCAAGTAAACTAGATTTTAAAAATTAGAAATAAAAAAATATTTGAAAAGAAAAGACTACTCAGCCGACTGACAATTTTGAACATGGTTCAGTCAGCCGACTGACCCAAGTTATCTTTTGAAAACCTGTCCAGCCGACTGATCTTTCTGAACTAGAATCAATCAGTCGACTGACATCCTTACCTGCCCAGCCGACTAACCATTTTGAACGTGGTTCAGTCAGTTGACTAACATTTTATTGAAGTAAATTTTTGGCAGACAGAATGTCCTCAGTCGCTTGTCCAGCTGACTGACCAATACAAATATTGACCTAGTCAAGTGAGTTAGCCGACTAACTTTACAGAGATTTTGAATTTTGAACTATACGGAAAGTTTTTCAAAATTAATTCTATGATTTAATATCTTTTGAAAAGTTACCTAAATACTCCATGTTAAATAAGGAAATTTTTTTTAAGAAGTCTATAAATACCTCTCTTACTCAATGAAAATATACGCTCAAGCAATGCACGCTTTCTACGCTAAAACTCTCCTAAAGCTCACACTTGCTCACACGCTTGCTAGGGAAAGCTCTACGAAATTATTGGTTGATTAAAAAGCTTTGGTTTTGATTTGCAACTAAAATTTCTATATCAATAAGAAAGAACCATTGGTGACTTTTAAACCTTGAGCTTCATATTTTCTATTTAGTTTTGGTTTTGAAGTACGATTAGTGATTTAACTTGTACAACTTGCTTTGTGTTTGAGAGTATTTTTGTACACAGATATCCGTTCCTTTCTACTTGATCTTTGACGGTCCAAGGTATAGTTGGATTGTTGTACCAAGCATAAGTTGTTGCTTGGAGAGGTTTCTCTTCCTGAAAAAGAGGTTGGTTATTGTAAAGGTTTTTTGTTCCACTCGGAAGGAACAAGGTATAGTGAAATCCTTAGGTGGTTGACCTAAGGCGAGGATGTAGGCTGGGATAAGCCAAACCTTGTAAAAACACCGTGTCACTCTTTTCTATTGTTCTCTTTAAATTCCAATAAAAATATAAACTACATGGATGTGTTAATCTTACAAACAACCTTAGATATTAAATAAACCCAAGATTAAAATTGATTGGGTTGATCATCATGGATTGCGGAAACTGAAAAGGAGTGCGTTGGTTAATCAACTCCTAAATTCCTTTAACTAAGGGTTTATTTAAAATCTGAGTTATTGAAAAGAGTGATTGGATGTTATTTTAATTTTTAGTTCAAAGGCCAACTACAACACTTGCACATTCATATACAGGGCTGCTAATAATTAAGCTGAATACTGCAAAGCATACATTAATTGATTACTTGTATTGTGTTTGATTGGTTTGAATAGTTGATTATTTGGTTGTTTATCTTGTGGATGAGGATTGAATATAATACATAAGTTTTTCATGTGGATTGCCTAATCAACAAGAAAATAAGAAGTCTTTAAAAAGAATTGTAAAAGGGTAAGATTTCAAAAAGGGACTTAAAAGAAAATTTTTAAATAACCCAATTCACCCTCCTTCTTGGGACTACACCTTTGGTTTCAATTGGTATCAAAGACCGATTATAGAAAATCCTAACAAGTAGCTATATAAAGATCTAGATGAAACAAATAGGAGTAGCTTCCTTTGGTGAGGGTCAATCCTCAACTAGACTACCCATTTTTTGTGGACTCAATTACACCTTTTGAAAACAACAAATAAGAATCTACCTTCAAACAATGGATTGGAAGGCATGGAATGTTGTCACAAATGGTAATCTGATCCCTACTAAACTAGTAGATGGAAAAGAAGTACCTAAAGAAGAAAAAGAACTAATCGAATTAGATTACAAAATGCTACAAATTAACTCAAGTGCAATAAACGCCCTATATTGTGTACTTAATGCAAATGAATTTAATAAAGTAATGGTGTGTAAAACAACTAAGGAAATTTGGGATAAATTAGAAGTAACCTACGAAGGCACGGTAGATGTTAGAGATAGTAGAATTGATATGTTGACTAGTGAGTACGAAGCTTTTAGGATGAATACCAATGAAACCATCACAAACATGTATACTAGGTTCATGCATATCATAAACTCATTAAGTGCCTTAGGAAAAACATATTCCACCCATGAGATGATTCGCAAAATTCTAAGAACACTTCCACCTATTTGGGACCCCAAAGCCACAGCCATAGCAGAAGGTAGAAACCTCAAAACAACTTCATTAGATGAACTCATAGGATCACTGCTAACCTATGAAATGACTTTGAAAGAAAGAAGCACTGAAAATAAAATAAGAAGTCTATAGCTCTAAAAGCCTCGAAAGAACATTCAAGTGAAGAAGATAATGAATCTAGCGAATTAGAAGATGAAGAATTAGCTTTCATAACTAAAAGACTTGGAAAATTCTTCAAAAGAAACAAGAAATTCACTAGAAAATTCAGAGGATCAAAAAATGAAAAAGGTGAAAATAGAAAAAAGGAATACAAGAGCAAAAATGAACCACCCACCTATTATCACTGTAAAAATATCGGACACATCAAGCCGAATTGCCCACAACTCAAGAAGGAAAAGAGGAAAAAAGAAGCTTGCATTGAAAGTAACTTGGGATGACACAAGTTCGACTGAATCGGAGAGTGAATCCAGCGAACAAGAAGTATCAAACATGTGCTTCATGGCACACAACAAAGAGGTAAACTCTTACTACTCTTTTTCGGTAGATTCGTGTAATGAATCATGTAATGATTCTTGAAAAAGTATGCCTTCTTATAAAGAACTTCAAGCTGAATTATTCTCTCTTCATAATAAATTCGTCAAGGGCTTAAAAAGGAACATAAGCTTGAAACAACAAAATGAAACACTTAGAAATTAGCTTGAATCTTTGAAAATTGTTGAAGAAGAAAAAGTCCTAAAAATTGATGAGCTTGAGAAGAAAGTAAATGAAATATCTCAGAAATTAGCTAAGTCTCAAGTGAATGAAGATGGCAAGAGAGAGCTAGAAATAATTAATCTTAAAAACTCAATTCAAGATAAGGAAAAAAATTATTTACAACTTCACTAGAGGTAAAGTGAACTTTGAAAAAATGGTAGGAAAACAAAGGATGGCTAACGATAGAGAAGGAATTGGTTACAATGGAACGCCAACCAAAAGAAAGAAACAATTGTTTATAGGGTATTTTGTAAAGCAATCTAAACACTATGCAAGTACTTCATCCACAAACATTTATGAGGATACTACTTGCTACATGTGTAAAAATGAAGGACATATAATGTTTAATTGTCCACTCAAGAAAAAGTACATCAAAGTGAAAAACGAATGGAAGATAAACACAAAAACTAGACAAGATTTAAAGAGAGTTAAGAAAGTTTGGGTTCCAAAAGTAACCACATGAATCCTCTCTTGTAGGTTTGCTTTAAGTCCACTCCATCTAAAGAAAAATGGTACTTGGACAGTGGATGTTCAAGACATATGACGGGAGATAAATCAAAGTTTCCTTCTCTTACTCAAAAGGATGGAGGATATGTAACCTTCGGTGACAATGCAAAAGGCAAGATCATCGGAATTGGTAAAATAGGTAAAGACTCTTCACTCACTATTGATGATGTCTTGTTAGTAGATGGTCTAAAGCATAATCTATTAAACATTAGTCAACTTAGTGACAAAGGATTTGAAATAATGTTTAAGAATGACAAATGCATGATACAGAATTCTAAGGATCATAAGACACTATTCACTGCACATAGAATGAATAATGTGTATTGCATAAACCTTGATAGCTTGATCACTCAAGATATAACTTACTTAGCTTCCATGAGTGAAAATAGTTGGCTTTGGCATAGAAGATTAGGACATGCCAGCATGGAACTCATATCTAATGTAACGACCTCAAAATTCTTATCATTTTTTTTACACGATAAACATTCCTACGCAGCGCAAACATAAATCATAAAACCATTTATACATAAATTGTACAATACCAGAATCCATAATATACAGACCATACAAAAATGCCCCTTAAGTATCATCTATCCCAAAAACATACACTACTCTGACAAAAACTCACCCTATAACCAGGGTGATATGGGCTACACTCTATCCGCGAGCCTGATCTGCTCGTTTAGCTGGCTCACCTGAAAAATGGTAAAATAATGGGGTGAGTCGACGCTCAATAAGTGGAAATATACTATCACTAGTGTGTGGCAACTAAGTTAAGGATACTTTTAAAAATAATAACTGAACTGCAATGTAATAAATCATCTGTAAAACATATCTTTCTTTCACAATTTAAAACATATTGTATCATCTGTCTTTCTACTTTTCATATTGGTAATATCATACTATTCTGTAAAACTGTAAACATATATATATATATATATATATATATATATATATATATATGTGCTTTTATCCCTAGGACTCTGTACGTCATGATTCGACCCCTCATGACAGGGTTGTGAGGCCCGTAGGCGGGACTATATCTGGTCAGCCCTCCAGATAAGTCATCATACTCTACACTACCTCAGCCCGGCCAAACTGCATCCTCTCCTAAGCTCGGGACTGGCTACTACCTCGACAAACCGGCCCCCTAAACCTAGTGTATTGGGGAGCTGCATACTCTCCGAGCACGGCTGACAGTACCCACATACTATATAAGATATGTGGTTACACTCTATCTGTATCTAGCAACGGTACCGTGCTCTGTAATCTGTAATCTGTATTTGTCTGTGTATCTTTCCTCAGGGATCTGATACTATATACATATATACTCTTTTATTGTTTTCATCATGTTTCCAAAATTATCATAACTCTATCTTTATGTACTGTAATTACTGTATCTCTGTATACTGTATCTGTAGCATCTTGATGCTACCTCTGTATATCTATCTGTGCATTCTATATATATACTCTATCTGTATGTTCTGTATGTTATGGTAATAGGAAAACATGACATGCTATAACATTGTATATATACATACTGTTCTATTTAAAACTGTAATATAAAATACTGATCTGAGTATCTGTATACATGTATATGGATGTATGTATATATCTGTTTCATGAAACCATTCATATACTGCATGTACATTTCTCTGTGAATATAAATCTATACCTACACATTCTGTGTAAACCCATATACTGGAAAAACTATGTGAATTGTATGTACTGTCAATAATTGTATATTCAGTATAGTATGATACATAACAAAACTATATAAATTCTTTATCTCATGAAAATCTACTCAGGCCACACAAGCATTTAACCCATATTCTGTATAAACTGTATAATAAACTGATATGAATATACGTTTATAAATTCTCTAATAACTTTATAAAAATTCCTAGCATAACATATTTCCCTTACCTCAACTTTGAAAAGCTCCTATAAAAATATGGCTCTATACTCGCAGGATTCCTAACCCAACATCCTGAAAACACAATGTCCCAGAACAAAACATCAGTATTTCCTAGTCTACATCATTTCCTATAACTGCCAGGAAGTCAAAAACTCAATAAAAGACCTTACCTAAAATTTGGGATGAAATCCAACTTCGTTTTCTCGACGATCCGCTTCGACAAACTCGTAGAGAATTCCACCAGGAGCGTTGTGGTAGCTTCAGATCGTCGATCCGGCGACTGGTGGGGCCGAAAATGAAGAGAGAAGGGAGAGAAAGTAGTAGGGAGAGAGAGAGACTTCTTAAAATGAATTTATTCCCGGATTCGCGTATATATAAACAGAGGATTTCGTCGATGAGACCCTGTATTCATCGACGAAATTCAGGCTACCTCAGAACCCTCTCGGTATTTTCTCATCGACGAAGCCCTGTGTTTGTCGACGAAGCTTGGCAATTTTTCTAAAATTATTTTTATTTAATATTATCTCCAAAATGTAATGTTGTCCGCGTTCGTCGACGAGGTCTACGGCCTCCTTCTGTTTCTGTATCTATTTTCCTCTCTCTTCAATATTGAATATGAATATTTTCTAGGTCGTTACATTCTCCCCTCCTTATAAAATTTCGTCCTCGAAATTTACTAGCTGGATCCCATTAATACACTTCATCATTTTATGAAAGAAAATGGGTCTACTTATTTTATTACCTACCCTCGCTTGTGGCGGAGGAATACCGTGGTTACATATTATGTTCTGGGAGATTATACATATAAAACTAAAAACTATCTACTAGCTAAAATCTTATACATGTACCTGCAAAAAGGAAATCTATCTAACTATCATACTTTACCTGAGTACCTCTGTAGACACCCTATTTTTGCCCTAGTCAAATAGAACAAGGGGTTCCCTTTTTATTATTATTTTATTATTATTATTAGTATTTTTATTATTACTTTCTTATAATTATTTTATTTATTTATTATTATTGTTATTATTAATTTACTATAATTATTATTATTACCTTATTATTATTTTTATTATTATTATTATTATTTTATTCAAAATTGATACTTTATTATTATTATTATTATTATTATTATTGTTATTTGTTTATTATTATTATTATTATTTATTTTCCTATATTATTATAAGTAATTTATTATTATCACTATTATTTATTTATTATTATCATTATTATTATTATTTATCTTATTATTTTTATTTTTACTATAATTATTTATTACTATTTACTATTTAGTAGTATTATTATTATTATTACCTTATTGATATTTATATTATTATGATTATTATTATTAATATTATTTCCTTTTTCATTATTACCATAAGAATAAAAGCATAAAAAAAAATAAAAAATAAAAATCACAAAAGGAAATTTTTATTATGGTTCTCAAAGTTTTTCTTTTAAAAAGGGGGGGGGGGGGGGGGGGGGGGGGGGGGGGCGCACAACAAACATAGCCGGGGCAGCGCAGCAGAAAAAAACTCTCTCTCTCTAAAATCCTTCTCACTCTGCTTCTCTCTGGTTCACACGCACAGCCTCAAGCATCATCCTCACCATCCTCCATCTTCCCCTGCCTCCATCTTCACCCTCACAGCCTTAGCAGCACATAGCCTCCCTCCACCGGACCTCCATACAGCAGCCCCCAAACCTCCATCCGAGCAACCCTCTCAACAACCAGCAGACCTCTCGGCATCCTCCACACCAGCAGGCCACACAGCCACCCGAAGACCTGAGCACCGCTGCAGCAGTTGCCACACGCTCAGCACAGCCACGCCGAAGCCAAACAGAGAGGCCACTCCTCTCTGTTCCAACAAGTCGTCAATCTTCTCTTCCCATGCCGGACACCCATAGCAATCCCAAGTCGTTTCTCCTGCAGAGACGTTATCCGGCCACCACACTGTTATCAAACCAGCCCACTGCTTCGACGTCGCCGGAGTCATCAATCACCCCCAACGTCCACTGCTCCGGTCCTCTTCAATCTCACGGCCACCACGACTCCGGCGGTGCGTCCTCCGTTCGCCATCGCCGTGCCCAGCTCTGGTCGTCTTCTCCGGCTGACAGCCACCAGCAGCGCCCTCTGTAAGTACCCAACTCCCGGCAACCCCCTTGGTGAGTTCCCAGCTTTGCACACAGTGTGCACACGCACACACACATGCACGTGTGATGTTTAGGTAATTTGTTTATTTATCTATTTATTTTTTTCTCTTATCTTTATTTTATACACATATTGTATTATTATTGTTTTATTTAATGTTTGGGGTTGCTTTTGTTTTGTTTTTATTAATATTGTTTAGGGTGATTTAGTATTTTATTATGGTTATTTATTTGTTTGTATATTGGTTAGGGTGGTTTAAGGTTGTTAAATATTTTTATTCGTATGTTTATGCTTTAATATTGTTGTGTATGTCATCATTGTTATTCTTTCATTTTTTATTTATATTGTTTGTATATTAATTTAGGACAGTTAATTTTGTTGTTTTTTTTTTTTACCATTATTACATATTCATTGTTATTGTCTGAGGCATTTTTAATATTATGGTATATTTCATCATATCTATTTTTTTTATTTGTATATGTATTTAGGGGGTTTATATGACAATATATATATATATATATATATATATATATATTTATATTTATTCAGGATGTCCATATTTATAAATACTAATTTGTTTATCTTCATTATTGTAGGATTTTTCTTTTTATTGCCAAGGTAAGATTTCAATTGTAATATTTAAATGTAATAATTTATGTTGTCATATTTTTTTTTTCTTTTCAGTGCGTAATATTTAAGTTGTATGTGTCATATGTATTCTTAGGTTTCGGGTTTTTTATCTTGTTGTGGTTCTTATGTGTAAGATATTTTATTCATGCTTATATTGTATGTTAACTTTATATTATATTATTAGTATTTTAGAATTTTGGTCATGTTAGAATTTTTAGTAAATTAGTTGCAGTATATGTGGTATTTTAAGACTATAGTTGTATGTGTGTTTAATATTCTAGAATGTTAGTAATATTAGGTATTTAACAACTTAGGATTTATAAGTAACATCATGCATCTAATTTAGTATTTTAGGTAGCTTTTAATATAACATATTGAGCAATACTATATATTTATTATTATTATGATACTTTTAGTATGTTAATATATAATGTATTATTTATTATGGTAAGTTTAATATTTTAGGTAATATAATATATTTAGTGTTTTGGTATCATGCTATTTTGGTATATATAGTTTTATAGTAATTTGTAACGTAATATAGTATTTGTGGATATTTATTATTATTATCGTGATCGTGTGTATTATGGTATGTTTGAGATTTTTTGTTTATAACGTACATGTAGTATTTTAACATTATGGTATTGTCATCATCTTAGTTTATATTATATATTTTATATTCTACTATCATTAGTATGTTGGATATTTTAGCTCGTGTTATATATTTAGTCTTATAGTATGGTGGTATGTTTAGAATTTTAGCAAATACCATATATCTATATCTAGTATTTTGTATTGTGCTAGTTTTAATATTTTAGCTTGTATTATATATGTTGATTAGTATGTATTGTGGTGTCCTAATATTCTAGTTTATTACTATTTTTTATCTTTATTATTATGTTTAAATTATTATATCTATTATCCAAAACCTCCCAAACTAGTATTTTCATACTTAGGAAAACCCATAAAATTTCTAAAATTTGGGAGCGTATTTTATAAAGTATTATTGATTTTTAATCCCTATGATTTTATTGCGGGGGTATGAGCCTTCGGGCGTCACGTACCTTAAGCTCTGAGGGAATGTAGGAATATATATGTATATATTTATTTATTTATTTATTTATTTTTCCTATGTATTTATAAACTCATAAAAAGGAGTAATTTAAAGACTTATTAAATTAACTTAGGGATAATTTCAAATTAATTCGGTACCGTTCGTAAGAACGGGCGCGTAGGGGG
Source organism: Malania oleifera (assembly GCF_029873635.1). Lineage (NCBI taxonomy): Eukaryota > Viridiplantae > Streptophyta > Magnoliopsida > Santalales > Ximeniaceae > Malania > Malania oleifera. The sequence goes on along the minus strand of NC_080428.1, from coordinate 80,335,315 downwards.
TACCCGTACCTTCCCCTCGCGTAACCGAACTCCTGAGCCTAACTCTGGTAATGTAGACCTATTTTACCCCTAACGGGGTAGTTATCACGTGTTCTAACCATACTAAAGGTTAGTGGCGACTCCGACATTCCATATTTTCCTTAAAAATTAAAATTGATTTTAATTTCGCTGCCCGGTGCACACGCGCTCCCGGGACGTCGCGACAGCTTGGCGACTCTGCTGGGGACTTAGAGAGTCGAGCCATTAATTAATTAGAAATTATCCCATGTTCTAATTTAATAAATCTTTTTATTACTCCTTATTTTGTGAATATTGTAATTTGTAAGTAACTTTGATGAATTGTAGATATTTTACCTCCATAATTTGTAAATAACCTTAATTAATTGAAAATATCTTGTTTCCTAATTTTTTTTTGAATACTAATTGTAGATATTTTATTTCCAAATATTCTGAATAAGCATATTAATTGTAGATATTTTGAAGAAGCATATTAATTACTGATATTTTGTATACTAATCGTAAATATTTTGTTTCCTTATTCTTTTGTTTCCAAATTTTTTGTGAATAAACATATTAATTGCATATATTGTGTTTCCTTATCTTTTGAATATATATATATATATATATATATATATATATATATATATTAATGGTAGATATCTTGTTTCCATATTATTTATAGTATGTGAATAAATGTGGGGATAGCGGGATTAGGTTAAATTTAAATTCATACACTTTCACGCTCTATACCCGAGCTTTCCTTACTAGGATTAGATAGGAGTGTAATAGCGTCAGTCCCTTCGTGGCAGAGCTTGATGGGACCCGCGTACCACTCCACTCAGTACGGGTTTTATCCGGATCCCAATGGGGGAGGATGAAATTCCAAACTGGGGACCTTTTGTCAATAGGGTTAGAGCCTATCCACACATACTTGTATATAGTTTTCCTTAACTAGGATAGTGTCATGACGAACCCTGTATATACATACCTACCCTGGGTTGGGACATCCTTATCCCCATACCGTCTATTGTATATATGCTGTGAGATACCTTGTATTATAATTATACCATGCATGCTGCATCCATTTTAAACTTACATACTACTTAGCCATTATTCTAAAAAAGCCCAATAATGAGACCATGGCCCATCCTTTCAAAAAAAAAAAAAAAAATGAAGCACTTGGCCCAAACATTTTAAAAATATGGGTCGGCCCAACCCTTTTCAAATAACTCGGGCCCAATTCTTTAAAAACAAATCTTGGGCCTGATCTTTTTCTAAGCAAAAACTTGGCCCATGCCTTATTTTCAAAAAGGTCAAACCCAGATTTCAAAAGAGGGCTTCAACCCCATTGCCTAAAAATTCGGGCCAACATTTTTTTAAGTAATCCAAGCCCAATTCTTTTTCAACTAGGGCCTTAGCCCATCATGAAATAGGTCGAAGCCCATATTTTAAAATACTTGAGGTCCAAGTGCACACTAAAGTCCACAAGTCCACATTGAATAAATCCAATAGGTTGACTAGCCTAGGTCAACCCTAACCTCAGAACATAACCTGACCCTTCATAGAACTTGAGGTTCATGGACCGTTAATTAGGAAATGAATGGTTAAGGGAAGATTTGAATTGAAATCGCGGCCCATCAGTGGTCATGTTAATCTTGAAATCTCTCATTAGTGGAATTTTTCTAGAATCCTGGCTAAGTTGTCATTTAGGTTACATTGTATTCATGCACTTCATTTCATACATAGTCATGCATGATAGGCTGCATGCACGCTCATGTCTTTGTTTATATGTATAAGTACATTAATTGCATCCATACATAAACACCTATTACATATCCTGATCATGCATTAAAACACATTCACTCATGTAATATATAATTGTGCATTCATGATTCTAAAGAGGAAACTGTTGGTTTTCAGTTCAAAGAGGTCGTTTGAGTAATATAAAGCAATAATTGAGACCACCACGCATCAGTACAATACCAGGCGAAGAGCGAGAGAAATGAGCGAACAATTGGAAAATAGAGTCCTGGGTCTAGAACAAGGACAAGAAGAGATAAATGACAAGATAAGTAAGCTTCTGGAGTTACTGATGAACAAGGGAAAGGCAGTGCATGTTGATCCCGAAGTAGATGTGGACCCCGCTCATCCCCCAGGATTCACCCCAGATCATGGACAAACATCAATTCCGCCACCTGGCATCATGGGGGGTCCACCGCCAAATATGCCTCCTTTCATCCCTGCTATGCCAGCACAGGGGTTCCCAGTGGTAGGAACTCCTCCGTTAGTATCGTCTGATATGGGAATAAGTAAATCTGAGGCTGAGCATCGCTGTGATGTATTAGAAGAGCGCTTAAAAGCAATGGAAGGTTCTAATACTTTCAATTCAGTTAATCCAAATGACCTTTGCTTGGTGCCGAAAGTCACCCTGCCGCCAAAGTTCAAAATGCTAGACTTTGAAAAGTTTGACGGGACCCGGTGCCCTCGAACACATTTAGTGATATACTGCCAAGCAATGGCCGCTTACTCGGACGATGAAAAACTAATGATGCATTGCTTTCAAAGTAGTTTGACCGGGTCCGCCATCCGTTGGTACATTCAGCAAGATAAGGCTCGGGTCCGCACTTGGAAGGACTTGGCCAACGCCTTTGTTACTCACTACCGCCATGTGACGGAAATGACACCTGATCGAATGAATCTACAAGAGATGGAGAAGAAATCCACCGAAACATTCAGAGAATATGCTTACAGGTGGAGAGATGTGTCGATCCAAGTAGACCCCTCGGTGAGTGAGCGAGAGGCCATCTCCTTGTTCGTGAGCACATTAAAAGACCCCTACCGTACGCACCTTCGGGGAGCAACTCCCTATGATTTTATGGACATTGTGGCTGCGGGAGGAAGAATTGAAGGTGATATCAAGGCAGGCCTAGTCAAGGATAGCGGCATAGAAACTGGTTTAGGCAAAAGGTGGACTAATAGGAAGAAGAAGGAAGAGGCGCAAATGATACAGGGGCAGTTTAATTGGAAGAATCAGTACACTAGAGGTGGGAACCAATGGCCTAAGAAAAACTTTGGTTTTGAGCCCATGGTAAATCAAATGACGCATACAGGCACAAGGCCCCAGATTGTTCACTCTGGTCCATCGAATCAGCAAACTCAAGACAGGTTTGTGACCAGAAACTTCTGCAGGGTGGACCCCATTCCTATGACATATGCTGAATTATTTCCTCAGCTGCGGGAAAAGGGGATGGTATCTGCAATCCCTGGGATGCCCGTTGCGAATCCTCCTACACAATGGTATGACCCTGGGGTTCGTTGTGAGTACCATGCTAACTCTCCCGGCCATACTATTGACCGTTGTTGGGCTTTCAAGCATAAGGTGCAATCGTTAAGAGATACAGGATGGTTAGCTTTTGATGACAAGCAACCAGGAGTCCAGGGGAATCCTTTGCCCAACACGAGGAAGGAAGTAGTTGACATATTAGGGAGCTTCCCAAAATCAATGGTTTCAGTCATTATCCGCCGAGGCTAAAGTGATGGAGTACCGAACTTTTGACTATCTAATCCTTTTCAGTTGATGTTCTTTTGTTTTCCATTATTATTTGCTTTTCGTAATCCATGGACGCCTGTGTCTCGGAATAGTTTCTATATTCAATAAAATGAATTATGCATTTCATTATCTCACTTGCATCATGAGTTCATTTGCCAAATTTTGTTTACTTATGTTTCATGCCGGAATAGGGAAAGTAATATTGCCAGTGTTCAAGAGTTAGAAAGATATGTTAAAGGATGAAACAATCATTGAATTCAAACGTTATGAAGAAGTATCTTACTTTCCAAGGAATTCAATGAAGCGGCTATGCTGTTTTAATAATTTCCTATTAATTAATCACTCATGTTTTGATCAAATGATGGATGGCCCTCTTTGGCCGACCAGTTATCCCTAAAAGAACCTAAACAATGATTTACCATTTGTTAACCAAATTAAGCCTGAATGTTAAACCAGCTTTTTCTTAAAAGTCAGATCACCAAAAATCCAACCTGGGTTTGGGTCCCTTAGCGTTTGGCAAATCATTTGAGACAATAGTCATTACCAAAAGGATGGCGGGCCATTATTCTGCTACCTAAAAGAAAGTCAAAGAAGAAATCCCTTGCAAACCCTTTTTGAGCCTGAAATATTCATTTCTTAACCCGTCAAAGGATCACACCCCACACTGGGGCAGTTTAAAAAATCAGTCCCAAATGAAGTCCAAATGAAAATGAAGTCTAGATCCCTTTTTAAAAGGAAAAGTGAAAGTTGCAGTAAAAGAAGGAAAAGAAGATTGAATAATGAAAGGAAAGAGAAAGAAGAAGAAAAGGGAGAAGAAAGAAAAATATGGGACATACTACATATGTGATCTTTGACCGAATTACCCTCGATGAAATCGATAAATTTTGAGCCTTATTTAAATCTTTCTTTCTTCAACCCATACCCTTAGCCTACATTACAGTCCAAAAGAAAGTCCTGACCAGATTGGTATACATTGTTGTCTTAAATGATTTGTCAGACTCAATGTTGAGTCTGAACTACGTAATGACCTGATCCTAAAAAGGTACGTAGGCAGCTTGTTTAAATAACAAGTTCGGTCAACATCTTGCAAAGGCGCCTCAACTCGAATGGGGGCATAAAACATTATTTGGGGTGGTATTGTTGAGCCTTAGTTTTCCTTTTATTCTAAAATCCTACATCCCTAAGCCTACGTTTCGTCCTGAGTCTTAAAGACCATCTTGAGATCAAAGCATGGGTTGATGAAACTAGGGCAGTTGACGAGAAGGACAGTCATCTAGGTTGGGAAATTAACGTTACATGACTTTTGAATACTGGTATGAATTTTTCCCTATGATAGCATTGAAAAGCAAGTTGATGTCATAGTTACATAATCATGTCTCGTTCCTTAAAATCACAAAAAAAAAAAAGGGAACCCTTCTTATTCTTTAGAGCATTAAAAGAGGATGGATAGTCAAAGAGTTTCAGAATCACCAGAAATTTCTATAAAGAAGATCCTTGTGGAGAAAGAGCAGTCAAACTGGGGTAAATGTTATGTCAAGTTCAAAAGGAATCCAATAATAGAGTCAAGATCGGTGGCAGATGAATTTAACTGGGGCAAATTCCGAGTTGAGTCTCAGTAGGTCCCATTCAAGCACTTTCTTATCGGATTGGAATAGGAAATCAGAGTCAAGATCAGCTGTAGGTCCATTCAACTGGGGCAGATTTTGTGATTTTTTAGTTGAGTCAATCACTTTCATGACTGGATGAATAAAGAAGATTAAGCCAAGATCAGTTACAGATCCATTCAAATATGGCGAGTTTCATGTGGAGACCAAAGATGAGGACATTGATCACGAGTGCATTGGGAGAAAAGATTCATGCATTGTCATGCATTACCCTAAATTTCATGCATTGTCATACATTTCATGTATTACCTAGATTTCATATATTGCCATGCATTCCATGCATTACCATTCATCTCATGCATTTTCATGCATTTCATGCATTATCATCCATTGCATGCATTACCTACATTTCATGTATTACCATACATCTTATGCATTGACATGCATTTCACGTATTACCATACATTTTATGCATTGCCTTGCATTTGACGCATTGCCATACATCTTATGCATTTCATGCATTACCATACATCTTATGCATTGCCATGCATTTCATGCATTACCCTATATTTCACACATTACCACACATCTCATGCATTGTCATGCATTTCATGTATTACCATACATCTTATGCATTGTCCTGCATTTCACGCATTACCATACATTTTATGCATCGCCATGCATTGCATGCATTACCTACATTCTATGTATTACCAATACATCTCATGCATCACCATTGTGCATTTCGTACATTACCCAAAAAAATAAAAACATAAAAAATAAAAAATGCATACATATGATCACAAGTTGGTAACATGCATATTAATAGCCACATATCACTGCATTATAAGTTAGCAACATGCATACATATAGCAACATATCATTGCATTCTAGCATCACAAGCAGTAATAGAGCACCCTTCACGCTTTTCTTGAGCTTTTGAATGATTATTTGACATCCTTGATGGAGAGATTCCTGTTGTGTTTAATTATGAGCTGGGGTAACTGACCCCAAGCGCACATTGATTTACTTGGAAAACTGGGGCAAGTTGACCCCAGACACACATTGATTTATTTTGAACTAGGGCAATAGATCCCAAAGACAAGGGGATTCATTCATTGACATTCGGCCTTTACCCCAAGTGCATTTTCCAAATAGAGTAACAACTTTCCAAGCTTTGCTTTCACACCTTGTTACTGGTTGAGGTGGCTCGGATCATCGTATCCGCTACGGCTCGGATTCTTACATTCGAAGCAAGCCATCATTGTGTCCCATGGCTGGATCATCGTGTCCCTACGGCTTGGATTCTTACATTCGAAGCAAGCCATCATTGTGTCCCATGGCTGGATCATCGTGTCCCTACGGCTCGGGTTCTTACATTCGAAGCAAGCCATCATTGTGTCCCATGGCTGGATCATCGTGTCCCTACGGCTCGGATTCTTACATTCGAAGCAAGCCATCATTTTGTCCCATGGCTGGATCATCGTGTCCCTACGGCTCGGATTCTTACATTCGAAGCAAGCCATCATTGTGTCCCATGGCTGGATCATCGTGTCCCTACGGCTCGGATTCTTACATTCGAAGCAAGCCATCATTGTGTCTCATGGCTGGATCATGGTGTCCCTACGGCTCGGATTCTTACATTCGAAGCAAGCCATCATTGTGTCCCATGGCTGGATCATCGTGTCCCTACGGCTCGGATTCTTACATTCGAAGCAAGCCATCATTTTGTCCCATGGATGGATCATCGTGTCCCTACGGCTCGGATTCTTACATTCGAAGCAAGCCATCATTGTGTCCCATGGCTGGATCATCGTGTCCCTACGGCTCGAATTCTTACATTCGAAGCAAGCCATCATTGTGTCCCATGGCTGGATCATCGTGTCCCTATGGCTCAGATTCTTACATTCGAAGCAAGCCATCATTGTGTCCCATGACTGGATCATCGTGTCCCTACGGCTCGGATTCTTACATTCGAAGCAAGCCATCATTGTGTCCCATGACTGGATCATCGTATCCCTACGGCTCGGATTCTTACATTCGAAGCAAGCCATCATTGTACTTTGGCGCTCGGGTTCTCAAACCCAGTGCAAGTCATTCTCATATACTTTGGCGCTCGGGTTCTCAAACCCAGTGCAAGTCATTCTCATATACTTTGGCGCTTGGGTTCTCAAACCTAGTGCAAGTTAGTCTCATGTACTTTGGCGCTCGGGTTCTCAAACCCAGTACAAGTCATTCTCATATACTTTGGCGCTCGGGTTCTCAAACCCAGTGCAAGTTAGTCTCACGTACTTTGGCGCTCGGGTTCTCAAACCCAGTGCAAGTCATTCTCATGTACTTTGGCGCTCGGGTTCTCAAACCCAGTGCAAGTCATTCTTATATACTTTGGCGCTCGGGTTCTCGAACCCAGTGCAAGTTAGTATCATTGTACTTTGGCGCTCGGGTTCTCAAACCCAGTGCAAGTCATTCTCACATACTTTGGCGTTTGGATTCTTACATTTAGTGCAAATTATCCCTGATTGGCAAAAGTAAACAACACCTGATTGAAAAGTCCAGAGAGTTGAATGGCTTGGCTAAAATAGGTGTCTTTTATTTTTACAGGCTTGTTGTTACAAAAAACGTAGGAGAGTTCCTACCGTTACATTGAAGCAACTAAGCCTACAAAGAGGGGCAACTGTAGACACCCTATTTTTGCCTTAGTCAAATAGAACAAGGGGTTCCCTTTTTATTATTATTTTATTATTATTATTAGTATTTTTATTATTACTTTCTTATAATTATTTTATTTATTTATTATTATTGTTATTATTAATTTACTATAATTATTATTATTACCTTATTATTATTATTATTATTATTATTTTATTCAAAATTGATACTTTATTATTATTATTATTATTATTATTATTATTGTTATTTGTTTATTATTATTTATTATTATTATTATTATTAATATTATTATTATTTATTTTCCTATATTATTATAAGTAATTTATTATTATCACTATTATTTATTTATTATTATCATTATTATTATTATTTTATCTTTATTATTTTTATTTTTACTATAATTATTTATTACTATTTACTATTTAGTAGTATTATTATTATTATTACCTTATTGATATTTATATTATTATGATTATTATTATTAATATTATTTCCTTTTTCATTATTACCATAAGAATAAAAACATAAAAAAAAATAAAAAATAAAAATCACAAAAGGAAGTTTTTATTAGGGTTCTCAAAGTTTTTCTTTTAAAAAGGGGGGGTGCACAACAACACAGCCGGGGCAGCACAACAGAAAAAAAAAAAAAAAAAAAAAACTCTCTTTCTCTCTAAAATCCTTCTCACTCTGCTTCTCTCTGGTTCACACGCACAGCCTCACACATCATCCTCACCATCCTCCATCTTCCCCTGCCTCCATCTTCACCCTCACAGCCTTAGCAGCACATAGCCTCCCTCCACCGGACCTCCATACAGCAGCCCCCAAACCTCCATCCGAGCAACCCTCTGAACAACCAGCAGACCTCTCGGCATCCTCCACACCAGCAGGCCACACAGCCACCCGAAGACCCGAGCACCGCTGCAGCAGTTGCCACACGCCCAGCACAGCCACGCCGAAGCCAAACAGAGAGGCCACTCCTCTCTGTTCCAACAAGTCGTCAATCTTCTCTTCCCACGCCGGACACCCATAGCAATCCCAAGTCGTTTCTCCTGCAGAGACGATATCCGGCCACCACACTGTTATCAAACCAGCCCACTGCTTCGACGTCGCCGGAGTCATCAATCGCTCCCAACGTCCACTGCTCCGGTCCTCTTCAATCTCACGGCCACCACGACTCCGGCGGTGCGTCCTCCGTTCGCCATCGCCGTGCCCAGCTCTGGTCGTATTCTCCGGCTGACAGCCACCAGCAGCGCCCTTTGTAAGTACCCAACTCCCGGCAACCCCCTTGGTGAGTTCCCAGCTCTGCACACAGTGTGCACACGCACACACACATGCACGTGTGATGTTTAGGTAATTTGTTTATTTATCTATTTATTTTTTTCTCTTATCTTTATTTTATACACATATTGTATTATTACTGTTTTATTTAATGTTTGGGGTTGCTTTTGTTTTGTTTTTATTAATATTGTTTAGGGTGATTTAGTATTTTATTATGGTTATTTATTTGTTTGTATATTGGTTAGGGTGGTTTAAGGTTGTTAAATATTTTTATTCGTATGTTTATGCTTTAATATTGTTGTGTATGTCATCATTGTTATTCTTTCATTTTTTATTTATATTGTTTGTATATTAATTGAGGACAGTTAATTTTGTTGTTTTTTTTTTTACCATTATTACATATTCATTGTTATTGTCTGAGGCATTTTTAATATTATGGTATATTTCATCATATCTATTTTTTTATTTGTATATGTATTTAGGGGGTTTATATGACAATATATATATATATATATATATATATATATATATATTTATATTTATTCAGGATGTCCATATTTATAAATACTAATTTGTTTATCTTCATTATTGTAGGATTTTTCTTTTTATTGCCAAGGTAAGACTTCCATTGTAATATTTAAATGTAATAATTTATGTTGTCATATTTTTTTTTTCTTTTCAGTGCGTAATATTTAAGTTGTATGTGTAATATGTATTCTTAGGTTTCGGGTTTTTTATCTTGTTGTGGTTCTTATGTGTAAGATATTTTATTCATGCTTATATTGTATGTTAACTTTATATTATATTATTAGTATTTTAGAATTTTGGTCATGTTAGAATTTTTAGTAAATTAGTTGCAGTATATGTGGTATTTTAAGACTATAGTTGTATGTGTGTTTAATATTCTAGAATGTTAGTAATATTAGGTATTTAACAACTTAGGATTTATAAGTAACATCATGCATCTAATTTAGTATTTTAGGTAGCTTTTAATATAACATATTGAGCAATACTATATATTTATTATTATTATGATACTTTTAGTATGTTAATATATAATGTATTATTTATTATGGTAAGTTTAATATTTTAGGTAATATAATATATTTAGTGTTTTGGTATCATGCTATTTTGGTATATATAGTTTTATAGTAATTTGTAATGTAATATAGTATTTGTGGATATTTATTATTATTATCGTGATCGTGTGTATTATGGTATGTTTGAGATTTTTTGTTTATAACGTACATGTGGTATTTTAACATTATGGTATTGTCATCATCTTAGTTTATATTATATATTTTATATTTTACTATCATTAGTATGTTGGATATTTTAGCTCGTGTTATATATTTAGTCTTATAGTATGGTGGTATGTTTAGAATTTTAGCAAATATCATATATCTATATCTAGTATTTTTTATTGTGCTAGTTTTAATATTTTAGCTTGTATTATATATGTTGATTAGTATGTATTGTGGTGTCCTAATATTCTAGTTTATTACTATTTTTTATCTTTATTATTATGTTTAAATTATTATATCTATTATCCAAAACCTCCCAAACTAGTATTTTCATACTTAGGAAAACCCATAAAATTTCTAAAATTTGGGAGCATATTTTATAAAGTATTATTGATTTTTAATCCCTATGATTTTATTACGGGGGTATGAGCCTTCAGGCGTCATGTACCTTAAGCTCTAAGGGAATATAGGAATATATATGTATATATTTATTTATTTATTTATTTATTTATTTTTCCTATGTATTTATAAACTCATAAAAAGGAGTAATTTAAAGACTTATTAAATTAACTTAGGGATAATTTCAAATTAATTAGGTACCGTTCGTAAGAACGGGCGCGTAGGGGGTGCTCGTACCTTCCCCTCGCGTAACCGAACTCCCGAACCTAACTCTGGTAATGTAGACTTATTTTACCCCTAACGGGGTAGTTATCACGTGTTCTAACCACACTAAAGGTTAGCGGCGACTCCGACATTCCATATTTTCCTTAAAAGTTAAAATTGATTTTAATTTCGCCGCCCGGTGCACACGCGCTCCCGGGACGTCGCGACAACCTCTACACCTCTTGGAACAACTGCGGGTATTTATGTCTAATCTGCTCCTCGAGCTCCCAAGAAGCTTCCTCTATAGCGTGGTTCCTCCATAAAACTTTTACCAATTGTATTTCTTTAGTGCATAAAGTCTGAACCTTCCTGTCCAAAATCTGTACTGGTACTTCTTCATATGCCAACGAATCCTTAAGCTCAATCTCTGCATAACTGATGATGTGGGATGGGTCTGGGACGTATTTCCGTAACATGGCAACATGAAATACGTCATGAATACGAGCCAAAGCTGGTGGCAAAGCTAGCCTGTAGGCAATTGACCCTATTCTCTCAAGTATCTCAAAAGGGCCAATAAACCTAGGGCTCAACTTGCCATTCTTTCCAAATCTCATAACTTCTTTCAGAGGAGCTATCTTCAAAAATACTCGATCTCCCACATCAAATTCCAATTTTCTGCGACGAGTGTCTGCATAACTTTTCTACCGACTCTGCGCTGTATTGATTCTTTCTCTAATTAACCGGACTTTGTCGGACGCCCGTTGTACTATATCTGAACCCAAAACTCGTCTTTCACCTACCTCATCCCAGAAAAGAGGAGAACGACATCTCCTACCATACAATTCTTCGTATGGAGTCATGCCGATACTAGCCTGATAGCTATTATTATAAGCAAAGTCCATTAACGGCATGTCAACTGCCTCCAAAATCAAGTACACAAGCACAAAGCATATCTTCTAATATTTGAATGGTCCTCTCCGTCTGACCATCAGTCTGGGGATGGAAAGTAGTGCTAAAAGCTAACTGCGTACCCATAGCCTCATGAAAACTCTTCCGAAATCGTCAAGTAAACCGAGGATCTGGGTCTGAGACTATGGACACTGGTACTCCATGAACACGAACTATCTCCTGAACATATATCTCTGCCAGTATGTCCATGGAATAACCAATTTTAATAGGGATGAAATGAGTAGTCTTCGTCAAACGATCAACAACTACCCAAATTGCATTCAATCCCTGCCGCACTGGTGGTAACCCTGTAACAAAATCCATCGAAACGTGGTCCCACTTCCACTCCGAAATAAACAACGGCTGCAACTATCCTGCTGGTCTCTAGTGCTTAGCTTTAACCTGTTGGCACGTCAAACACTGCTGAACAAATTCAGCTATCTCCCTCTTCATTCCGCTCCACTAGAAATACTCTCGTAAATCCCTGTACATTTTAGTACTGCCGGGATGGATCGTGTATAGGGATCTGTGAGCCTCCTCCAGTATAGTCCTCCTGATCTCGGTATCTGCAAGAACACATAGTCTAGTACAAAATTGCAGAGCTCCATCATCTGATATGCTGAACTCCTCAGCCTGACCATAACGTACTCTAGCCATCACTGCTGCCAACTCTGCGTCATCACCCTGGGCTGTTTTAATCCTGTCGTATAGTTTAGGCTGAATCACTAGGCTGGCAATAACTGCTTGAGGACTCTCCTCCACCAATTTGATACTAAGCCTCTCCAAATCCATCAAAATCAAGTGCTAAATCTCTATAGCTGTCAGCACAGGTCCCCCTGATTTCTTGCTCAGGGCATCTGCCACTACGTTCGCTTTTCCTAGGTGGTAGCTAATCGTGTAGTCATAGTCTTTAATAAGCTCTAGCCACCTTCTTTGTCTCATATTTAATTCTTTCTGAGTGAATAAATATTTCAGGCTCTTGTGGTCCATGAAAATCTCGCATTTCCCACCATATAAATAATGCCTCCAGATTTTGAGAGCATAAACCACTACAGCAAGCTCTAAGTCATGGACATGGTAATTCTTCTTATATTCTTTAAGCTGCCTAGACGCATATGCAATAACCCTGTCATGCTGCATCAACACGCACCCAAGACCCTTCAAAGAGGCATCACTGTATATCACATAACCATCATCTCCTGATGGAATAACCAGTACTAGAGCTGAAACTAACCGCTGCTTCAACTCTTGGAAACACTGCTCAGAGTCATCAGTCCATTCAAATTTCACATTTTTCTCGTAAGTCATGTCAATGGACCTGATAGCCTGGAAAAACCTTCCACAAAGCGTCGGTAATAACCTGCCAACCCTAGAAAAATCCTGACTTCCTAAACATTTCTCGGCCTCCCCCAATTCACCACTGCCTTTATCTTGCTCGGATCAACCGATACTCCTGCTTCTGAGATCACATGGCCGAGAAAAATAACCTGCCTTAACCAGAACTCACATTTCTTAAACTTTGCATATGATTTCCTTTCTCTCAATGCCTGCAACACCAGCCTCAAATGATGCTCGTGCTCCTCAGTACTCCTTGAGTAGACCAGTATATCGTCAATGAACAAAACCACAAACTGGTCCAAATACTGGTGGAATACCCAATCTATCAAGTCCATAAAAACCACTGGTGCATTAGTCAACCCAAATGGCATCACTAAGAACTCGTAATGCCCATATCGGGTACGAAAAGCAGTCTTCGAAATGTCCCCTGCCTTGACTTTCACCTGATGGTAGCCTGACCACAGATCAATCTTAGAATAAACCTGGGTCCCTTGGAACTAATCAAATAAATCATCGATCCTAGGGAGAGGATATTTATTCTTGACTATCAACTTGTTTATCTCCCTATAATCAATGCATAACCTCATGGTTCCATCTTTCTTTTTCACGAACAATACCGGTGCACCCCAAGGTGACACACTGGGCCTGATAAAACCCTTATCCAGTAACTCACGATCCGGTGGTAAACCAGGCAATTCTTCTGGGAATACATCTGGGAATTCTCTCACTACTGGTATGTCATCTTGTCTCAACTCTTCTTTTGGCAACTCTTTTATGTATGCAGCATACCCCTGGCAACCCTCCTGTAATAATCTCCTCACCTGAATAGCCGACACCAGCTATGGCGAAGCACGCACACATGAACCCGTAAATCTAAATTCTGGTTCACCCGGGGGTCTGAAAATTACTTTTTTCTGATGGCAATCTATGCTAGCATGATAAATGGCTAACCAATCCATGCCCAATATCACATCAAACCCCTGCATTTCCAGGACCACAAGATCGGCTAACAGCACTCTCTCCTGAATACTTACTGGAAAATTCCGAAGTACTCTCCTGCATCTAATCACAGATCCCATCGGTGTATCCACAGACAATTCTATATCTAACGGTTGTGTATCTATTCCAACTATTCTCACATACCCCGCCGATATGAAAGAGTGGGTGGCACCTATATCAAACAAGACAATCATTCCATATGGTAAAGCAATAAGAGTACCTCTGACAACGTCCTCAGTCGTCTTAGCGTCTCCTGGTGTCAACGCATAAACCCTCGCTGGCGCAGTGTTCCTCTGCTGACCACCGCGGGGTGCCTGATATCCACCCCGAAATGGTCTGGGAGCCTATGCATAACCCGACGGCATCTGACATGCTCGTGCCATGTGACCGGGTCTCCCACAACGATAGCAAACATTCTCCCCAAATCGACATTCACCCAGGTGTCTTTGGCCACACCTGGCACAAGTGGCAGGAGGCTGACTGCTCTGGAATCTCCTGTGCTCTACCATCTGTCTCTGGCCTCCACTAGATCTACCTCCTCTCCAAGGGCCTCGACTGGGACCCACCTAATAACTCGAGGGCGCAACCCTCTTCTTATGACTCTATGCCTCCGTCTCTCCAGATAGACTCTCCTCTGCGATAGTGGCTCTATCAACCAATTCTGAGAAATCTTGGATCCTTAGTACCGCCACCTGCCTGTAAATATCCCGCCTCAAATTTCTCTCAAACATTCTAGCCTTTTTTACTTCATCTGGGACAATATAAGGGCAGAAGCGAGAGAGCTCAATAAATCTCGCCGCATACTATGGAACAGTCAACGACCCCTGGGACAGACTCAGAAACTCCTGTACTCGAGCCTCTCTGGCCAAAGTAGGATAATATCGATCAAAGAACATGTCCCTGAATCGGGCCTAGGTTATCTGCACTGGTATAGCTCTCTGCTCCTCCAACAACCTGGTGGCTGTCCACGATCTCTCAGCCTCCCCTACCAGCCTATATGTGGCATACATAACTCTCTGCTCGTCGGTGCAGTGAAGTACTGTCAGGATCTTCTTCATTTCCTACATCCAATTCTCAGTAATTGCAGGGTTAGTCACTCTAGAAAAAGACGGCGGATTCATCTTCATGAATTTCTCTATGGTACATCCCTAAGCTGAGGATGGACCTCCCTGCTCTCTAGAGCTCCACGCTATCTCAGCCATAACTTGCTGAGCTACACTGCGTAGCACAACATCTGAATCCCCTCCAATTGCGCCAGAAGGACCTGCTCTATCATTCCCACTGGCGTGAGCACTATTGTCCCCTGGGTCCATCCTGCACACACATAGAACATTGTTTCAAAATTCTATCTTCCTATAGACTCAACTTATTCAATTAAAACTCCAAAACCTCTATTAACTATCCCTCCTGTTCCTAATCCCAAAATCCACTTCTGCAACCTAAACACATGACTCGTCGACAGTTTACTATGGTTTTCCTGAAATCGTCACCCTAGGAAAAACATAGAAACAATCATGAAATCCCGTATCTAGATCACAGAATTAAACCTCAAATCTTTTCCCTATATTCTGGTATTGTTTCCCGTTTCCCTAGGCTCTGATACCAAATTGTAACGACCTCAAAATTCATATCATTTTTTTTTTTACACGATAAACATTCCTACACAGCGGAAACACAAATCATAAAACCATTTATACATAAACTGTACAATACCAGAATCCAGAATATACAGACCATACAAAAATGCCCCTCAAGTATCATTTAACCCATATTCTGTATAAACTATATAATAAACTGATATGAATATACGTTTATAAATTCTCTAATAACTTTATAAAAATTCCTAGCATAGCATATTTCCTTTACCTCAACTTTGAAAAGCCCCTATAAAAATCTGGCTCTATACCCGCAGGATTCCTAACCCAACATCCTGAAAACACAATGTCCCAGAACAAAACATCAGTATTTCCTAGTCTACATCATTTCTTATAGCTGTCAGGAAGTCAAAAACTCAATAAAAGACCTTACCGAGAATTTGGGATGAAATCCAACTTCGTTTTCTCGATGATCCGCTCTGGCAAATTCGTAGAGAATTCCACCAGGAGTGTTGTGGTAGCTTCGGATTGTCGATCCGGTGACTGGTGGGGTCGAAAACGAAAAGAGAAGGGAGAGAAAGTCGTAGGGAGAGAGAGAGAGAAGAGAGAGAGAGAGAGACTTCTTAAAATGAATTTATTCCCGGATTCGCGTATATATAAACAGAGGATTTCGTCGACGAGACCCTGTATTCGTCGACGAGACCTTGTATTCATCGACGAAATTCAAGCTGCCTTAAAACCCTTTCGGTATTTTCTCGTCGAAGAAACCCTGTGTTCGTCGACGAAGCTTGGGAATTTTTCTAAAATTATTTTTATTTAATATTATCTCCAAAATGCAATGTCGTTGACGAACGCTCCGTGTTCGTCGAAGAAGTCTACGACCTCCTTCTTTTTTTGTATCTATTTTCATCTTTCTTTAATATTGAATATGAATATTTTCTGGGTCGTTACATCTAAACTCTCCAAAAAGAATTTAGTTAAAGGCTTGCCTAATAACAAGTTTATCAAAGATAAAATTTGTGATTCTTGTCAACTAGGAAAACAAATCATGACAAGCTTCAAAAGGAAGAAACATATATCAACTAGTAGACCCCTAGAACTCATACACTTAGACTTGTTTGGTCCTACTAGAACTCAAAGTTTAGGAGGAAAACAATACGCCTTCGTAATTGTTGACGATTACTTTAGATACACATAGGTATTGTTTTTAACTAACAAGGATGAAGCTTGTAATTTGTTAATCACTCTATGCAAGAAGCTTCAAAATGAGAAAGAGTACAATGTTTCAAACCTAAGAAGTGACCTAGGAAGAGAATTTAAGAATCAAGACGTTGAAAATTTTTGCAATGATCATGGTATAAGTCACAACTTTTCAGCACCTAAAACCCCGCAACAAAATGGAGTTGTGGAGAGGAAAAATAGAACTCTTCAAGAAATGGCAAAAACTATGCTTAATGAAAATAACTTACCCAAGTATTTTTGGGCCGAAGCTATAAATACAATTTGCTATGTAATTAATATGGTTTCTATTAGATTGGGTCTAAACAAGACACCTTATGAATTATGGAAAGGA
This sequence comes from Malania oleifera, assembly GCF_029873635.1. Classification (NCBI taxonomy): domain Eukaryota; kingdom Viridiplantae; phylum Streptophyta; class Magnoliopsida; order Santalales; family Ximeniaceae; genus Malania; species Malania oleifera. The sequence goes on along the minus strand of NC_080428.1, from coordinate 80,317,913 downwards.
AGAAGACTTAACATAACTTACTTTCATGTTTTTGGGTGCAAGTGTTTTGTTCTCAATAACAAAGATAACTTAGGAAAATTTGATGCTAAATCGGATGAAGGAATTTTCCTAGGATACTCTACAAATAGCAAGGCCTATAGAATCTATAACAAAAGAACACTCACCATAATTGAATCAATTCACGTAGACTTTGATGAATCAAATCATTTTTCAAGAGAAGTCAAAAATGAAGAAAATGATGATATTTTCAAAAAGGAGGATGAGGTAGAAATTAAGGAAGAAAAGGAAGTAAATGAAGAAACCCCAAAAGATGAACCTATAGAAAATCCCAAATTACCAAGAGAATGGAAGTATATAAAAGATCACCCTCAAGATCAAATTATAGGTGAACCATCTACAGGTGTAACTACTAGATCTTCTTTAAAGAATCTATGTAATCACTATGCATTCCTATCTCAAGATGAACCTAAAAATGTTGAAGAGGCCCTTAAAGACGACTCTTGGATAATTTCTATGTAAGAAGAATTAAACAAATTTGAAAGAAGTAAAGTATGACAATTAGTACCCAAACTCAAAAATCATTCAATCATAGGAACTAAATGGGTATTTAGAAATAAAAATGATAAGAATGGTATAGTCATTAGAAACAAAGCTAGACTTGTAGCTAAAGGGTATAATCAAGAAGAAGGGATAGACTATGATGAAACCTTGGCCCCTGTAGCTAGAATGGAAGCTATAAGAATGCGGTTAGCTTATGCTTCCTACAAAGAATTTAAGTATACCAAATTTATGTCAAAAGTGCATTCTTAAATGGGTATATTAATGAAGAGGTATATGTTGAACAATCCCCTGGTTTTGAAAATATAGAAAATCCTAATCATATATTTAGACTAACTAAGACTTTGTATGGATTAAAATAGGCCCCTAGGGCTTGGTATGAAAGACTTAGTGGATTTCTAATTGAGAAAGGGTTTTCAAGAGGAAAAATTGATAGTACCTTGTTCATTAAAACCAAGAATGATGATATACTCGTAATTAAAATCTATGTAGATGATATAATATTTGGTGCTACTAATGAATATCTATGCAAAGAATTTACAAAATGTATGCAAGAAGAATTTGAAATGAGCATGATGGGGGACTTAAACTATTTTCTTGGACTGCAAATTAAACAAGCCAAGCATGAGACTTTCTTAAGTCAATCAAAATACATAAGAGAAATGATACAAAAATTTGGTATGGAAAATAGAAAACCCATAGGAACCCCCCATGAATACCTCCATCAGCCTAGACAAAGATGAAAAGGGAAAACCTATAGACACAAAGTATTATAGAGGTATGATTGGAAGTCTACTATATCTAACAGCCAGTAGACCTGACACAATGTTTAGTGTGTGTATGTGTGCATGTTTTCAATCAGTACCTAAGGAATCATACCTAATAGTTGTTAAGAGAAACATTAGATATTTAATATGCACCATGGAGTTAGGACTATGGTATCCTAAGGACAACAGATTTGATATGATCAGTTATTCAGATGCGAACTATGCAGGGTGTAAAATAGATAGAAAAAGTACAAGTGACACATGTCACTTCTTAGGAAGGTCTTTAGTTTGTTGGTTCTCTAAGAAACAAAACTCCGTAACTTTGTTAATTGCTGAGGCTGAATATGTAGCAGCCAGGAGTTGTTGTGCACAAACATTATATATGAAACAACAGTTAAGAGATTTTAACTTAGAATGCACAACTATACCAATTAAGTGTGATAATACGAGTGCGATAAACATATCTAAAAATCTCATTTCACACTCAAGAACCAAACACATTGACTTAAGACATTACTTCCTAAGAGATCATGTTCAAAAAGAAGACATCATCCTAGAATTTATCTATACAAATGATCAATGGGCTAATATCCTCACTAAACCTCTCTTAGAAGATAGATTCGTAACCATTAGAAGAGAGCTTGGTTTACTGATTAGTAGAGAAATTAAGTAAAAGGACAAAATGTAATGACCTGGAAATTTAAATAATTAGGAAATATAATGAATAGAATGGATTAAAGGATAATAAGGGGAAAAGGAAGGATTTTTTTAGAAGGAATAGCAGGCCTTGTCGACGAATGTCCTGTCCTCGTCGACGAGTGTCCTTCTAAGCTTGTCAAAAAATCCAGTTCCTCATTGACGAAGGAATCCCGAGAGAGTACATTTTGGAACTCTGAATTTTGTCGACGAAGGTATCTTCTCGTCGACGAAGCCTCTATAGTGCCTCGTCGACGAATCGACGGTCTCATCGACAAAACCCTGCCTATGAATTGAAATAGTTTCATTTTTCAGTGTGAAACTCAGGAAAAGTCTCCTTCTCTCTCTAAAAAATGATCTCCCATCCTTCTCTCTTCTATTTCGGGGCGAATTTGACCCGATTTGACGATCCGGAACCGCCACAAGTTTCTTAGGATCATTCTCTTTAAGGCTGTAGGAGCTGATCGTTGGGTTGTGAGGTTTGAAAAACATCCCAAAATCAAGGTAAGTGATTTATTTTGAGATTTTCTTAAGGAATGTTATTATTTGGAGCTTAGGAAATAATAAATAAGTATTTTTCTTAAGATCTAAGTTAATTAGAATTTATTTTAATTAAGTTAGGATTTTTGGATTCAGGGTCCAAGTGAACACTGTGGGTATCAATTTGGGGATCCTACAAGCGTAGTTTAAAGTTAGGTAAGAGGGAAATTTATATATTAAATCAGGTTTTTTTTCATGAATTAAAATAGATTATGTGTTATTTATGTATATATGTTTATATGTGGGTATAAAATGCCAACCATGAAATTTATGTTTTCTGAGCTTAGGGATGTTTATATAGCTATGTATATGGGAAAGTAAATGAATGAAAGCGAAAAGGAATTTTTTGAGGAATTTAAGTAAGGAATGAAATGTATTTTCAGCATATAAATGTTACATGTGGGTTGGCTTATTTTGTAAGGAACGTATATGAATTTTATTGTTAAATTGTGTGGCATGAGATTCTGTGAAAATGTATGTTAAGTGTATGAGATGCAGGCTAAATAAGTAAAGTATTAAGGATAAAATATGATATGAACAATGTTGCTTTTGTATGTTAAATGCAACCATATAAATGTAAGACAGCTGAAAGATAGTCATGTTAGCAGATTCTAGCGCATTTTTATGTGGACTAACTGTAGCAGATTCTAGCGCATTTCTATGTGGAAACTAAAAAATGAAGGCTAAAGACCAGCTGTAGTATGAAGGAATGAAATAAAAATGTTATGTAATGAAATGACAATGAAATGAAATGACAAATTTGAATGATACAAATGGGAAAGAGTCACTTAAAGTGAAACGAAATGCAAAGTTAAGTTATAAACATGAATGAATGTGTATGAATGTATAACGATAGAAATGAATGATGTATTATGTTATTATAATTATTTACGTATGTAGAACATGTTACGATTGGGCAAGGCGAACTCTTCGCCTGAGGGCTTGCTGAGAAAGGCGAGTGCACTAGTAGTTTTAGATGTGGTAGTAGCTGTATAACGTACTAGGGTAGAGTGAACCTATTTGTATGGGCACGTAGATTTCCTTATCTTTAGGGCCTTTGCCGGTAAACTATTGTTGAATGCGTGAGTATGAGATTAAGCTAACACTTAAGGGCTTACTGAGTAAGGTAAGTGCCCTGGTATGCTTTAGTTGTGACCTTCGGGTTAACTAAGTATTAGAGTAGAGGGGTGTTACTTGTATGGGCGGGTAATCACCCCTATCCTTGGGTAATCTCGTGGGTTAAATCTCTACATGTGATTGGTAGGTTCAGAAAACGTTTTCAAAGTTATGTGATGATTTGCAAATGTAATCAAAATGATATCTATTTACCTCATGTTGGCCACACACTGTTTTAATATGTATATTTTCTTCCCTTACTGAGATGTGTCTCACCTGAATATGATTATTTCTTTTTTAGGACATCCTCGAGGTTGGGCTTAGAGAGCTTAACGGTTTTTAGCCTTTTGAGGATTGTATAAAGAGAAAGGGTATATTTTTTTATATACTTTGGGGAATGTAAATATTTATGTTTTATGTCTTTATGTTTTAAGTCTGTTGAGAGCGGAATGGTTGTGAACATACTGAAATGCTTTGGTGATTTTTGTATGTATGGTAATGCAGGTGTTGGATGGATAGTATGGATGTTATATAGGGGTAGCAAACTCTGGTATTATGGAATCTTGGTATTATGGATGTTATATAGGGGTAGTAAACTCTGGTATTATTGTTTATGATTTTATATCATATGGAGATTATATTTATATTTTCCGCTGTGTATATCATGGATCATGGATTTTATCAGGTATAACGCGCCGGACCCGAGTTTAAGGGTTCAGGGTGTTACATTATGGTATCAAAGCAATGATTTTTGGATTTTGAGGGTTTAGGAAATGATTTATACCAGAGTATAGGAAATAGTTAAGATGAAAATAGGAGATGAATATGTTAGATATTGAGAAATAGTTTTAGTGTAGGAAAGTATAGGATTTTGTTTTGTAATTTAGAAGCAAAAATACGTCGACGATTTCTTGTGATTTTTTTGAAGCAGTCGACGATCTCAAAAAAGTCACGATAAACCTTAGATGATTTTGTTTCTGAGTTATGAGACTGGTCCTTATATGGAAATTTTGGATTTAATTTAATGATTATGTTATTTGAAGTTATGATATGGAATTCTTATCTCTTCTCTGTCCTATTTTTAGGATGGATTCTAGAGATGAGAATGTAAAGGCTGAAGGAAGAGAGGATTCTGTGACCTCTAGTGAGGAAGAAATAGATACCTCTAAGGTGCTACGGGGTATCGTTTGTCAAGTTAAAGCAGAGATGAAAATGGATCCAAAAGAACATAACTGTCCACTTGTAGGACAGGGCTGCAACATAAAAGAGTTTATGAGGATGAACCCACCAGCCTTTACAGGAGGACCTGATCCTGTGGTTGTAGATAATTGAGTACAGGAGATAGAGGAGATCATGGCTGTACTCGAATGCACGGACGAGCAGAAGGTCCGTTATGCTACATTTAAAATGACAGGAGAGGCGAAGCGCTGGTGGCTTTCTGCGAAGCTGCTAGAGGATCAGAGGGTCATAAAGATAGCTCTTACTTGGGAGAGATTCAAGGAGCTGTTCTTTGATAGGTATTTTCCTTCATCTGTCAGAGAGGAAAAGATTGAGGAGTTTACTAATTTGACTTAGGGGGATATGATAGTTGCGGAGTATGCGGCTAAATTTGTGAAACTGTCACGTTTAGCTCCATTTCTGGTCCCAAATGAGGTAAGGAAGGCTAGTAAATTTGAGAAAGGCCTGAGACGCAGAATCTATGAGCTGACGATCGGGTTTCAGGTCCAGAATTTTTTAGAACTAGTTGATAAGGCCTCAGTGTTGGAAAAGAGTATCTAGAGCAGCACTGAGCCTTCAGAGCAAAAGAAGAGACCTGCACCGTCTAGTTATCAGTCTGAGGCCAGTCAGGGATCAGGGAAGAAAGGGAAAGAAGCAATGGACTCTATATGCCCGAAGTATGATAAGAGGCATATGGGCGAATGTTGGTATGACACACCAAATTGCTACAGGTGCGGTAAGCCATGGCACCAAAGGAAAGATTGGCGAGAACCTTTGCCTATGGTAGCTGCTCAAAATCAGGACAGGGGAAAGTAGTAGATACCACTTGGGAGAGGTGGACCGCCTCGCCTATATACACTTTGAGCTGAGGAGGATGCCATCAGAGAAGCAGGTATGAGATAGTTTAATTAATGAATGATGATTAAATGACTTATGTGATGATATGCATGTTAAGTTCTTATGATGGTATTTAGTAAATGAGTTTACGTCATGTAAAAGGATGATTAGATAGTAAAATTTCGAGGATGAAATTTCTTAAGGAGGGGAGAATGTAATGACTTGAAAATTTAAATAATTAGGAAATATAATGAATAGAATGGATTAAAGGATAATAAGGGGAAAAGGAAGGAATCTCGAGAGAGTACATTTTGGAACTTTGAATTTCATCAACGAAGGTATCTTCTCGTTGACGAAGTCTCTATAGTGCCTCGTCGACGAATCGACGTGTCTCATCGATGAAGCCTTGCCTATAAATTGAAATAGTTTCATTTTTCAGCATGAAACTCGGGAAAATTCTCCTTCTCTCTCCAGAAAACGATCTCCCAACTTTCTCTCTTCGATTTCGGGCCAAATTTGACCCGATTTGACGATCTGGAACCGCCACGAGGTTCGTAGGATCATTTTCTTCAAGGCTGTAGGAGCTGCTTGTTGGGTTGTGAGGTTTGGGAAACATCCCAAAATCAGGGTAAGTGATTTATTTTGGGATTTTCTTAAGGAATGTTATTATTTGGAGCTTAGGAAATAATAAATAAGTATTTTTCTTAAGATCTGAGTTAATTAGAATTTATTTTAATTAAGTTAGGATTTTTGGATTCAGGGTCCAAGTGAACGCTGTGGGTATCAATTTGGGGATCATACAGACGTAGTTTAAAGTTAGGTAAGGGGGAAATTTATATATTAAATCAGGTTTTTTTTTTTTTTTTTATGAATTAAAATGAATTATGCGTTATTTATGTATATATGTTTATGTGTGGGTTTAAAATTCCAGCCATGAAATTTATGTTTTCAAAGCCTAGGGATATTTATATAACTATGTATATGTGAAAGCAAATGAATGAAAGTGAAAAGGAATTTTCTGAGGAATTTAAGTAAGGAATGAAATGTATTTTTAGCATATAAATGTTAAATGTGAGTTGACTTATTTTGTAAGGAATGTATATGAATTTTATTGTTAAACTGTGTGGCATGAGATTCTGTGCAAATGTATGTTAAGTGTATGAGATGCAGGCTAAATAAGTAAAGTATTGAGAATAAAATATAATATGGACAATGTTGCTTGTGTATGTTAAATGCAATCATGTAAATGTAAGACAGTTGAAAGACAGCCATGTTAGTAGATTCTAGCGCATTTTTATGTGGACTAACTGTAGCAGATTCTAGCGCATTTCTATGTGGAAACTAACAAATGATGGCTAAAAACCAGCTGTAGTATGAAGGAATGAAATGAAAATGTTATGCAATGAAATGACAAATGTGAACGACACAAATGGGAAAGAGTCACTTAAAGTGAAACGAAATGCAAAGTTAAGTTATGAACTTGAATGAATATGTATGAATGTATAACGATAGAAAGGAATGATGTATTATGTTATTAGAAGTATTTATGTATGTAGAACATGTTACGATTGGGCAAGGTGAACTCTTCGCTTGAGGGCTTGCTGAGAAAGGCGAGTGCACTAGTAGCTTCAGATGTTGCAGTAACTGCATAACGTACTAGGGCAGAGGGAACCTATTTGTATGGGCGGGTAGATTTCCCTATCCTTAGAGCCTTTTCCGGTAAACTATTGTTGAATGCATGAGTACGAGATTAATCTAACACTTGAGGGCTTATTGAGTAAGGTAAGTGCCCTGGTATGCTTTAGTTGTGACCTTTGGGTTACCTAAGTATCAGAGTAGAGGCGTGCTACTTGTATGAGTGGGTAATCACTCCTATCCTTGGGTAATCTCATGGGTTAAATCTCTATATGTGATTGGTAGGTTCAGAAAACGTTTTCAAAGTTATGTGATGATTTACAAATGTAATCAAAATGATATCTATTTACCTCATATTGGCCACACACAGTTGTAATATGTATATTTTCTTCCCTTACTGAGATGTGTCTCACCCAAATATGATTATTTCTTTTTCAGGACATCCTCGAGGTCCGGCTTAGAGAGCTTGGGGGTTTTTAGCCTTTTGAGGATTGTATAAAGAGAAAGGGTATATTTTTGATATACTTTGGGGAATGTAAATATTTATGTTTTATGTCTTTATGTTTTAAGTCTGTTGAGAACGGAATGGTTGTGAACATACTGAAATATTTTGGAGATTTGTGTATGTATGGTAATGCAGTTGTTGGATGGATAGTATGGATGTTTTATAGGGGTAGCAAACTCTGGTATTATGGAATCTTGGTATTATAGATGTTATATAGGGGTAGTAAACTCTGGTATTATTGATTATGATTTTTATATCATATGGAGATTATGTTTATGTTTTCCACTGCGTATATCATGGATCATGGATTTTATTAGGTATAACGCGTCGGACCCGGGTTTAAGGGTTCGGGGCATTACACAAAACTTAAAAAAAAATCTACAGTCAGCCAACTAACTCTAAAGTTAGCCGATTTACTGAATTAGTTTTCCTGGAACATAGGCCAGTCAGCCGACTGACTGAATTATTCTTTCTGGACTAGAGAGCAGTCAGCCAATTGACCTTGAGGTCAACCGACTAACTGATGAAAAAACCCTAAGCTCGTTTATACAAACCCAAACCATTCGAGTGGTCAGTCAACTGACCTAGGGTTTGTATCTTCGTGTGCTCTCAATTTTTTTTTTTTTGCATATACTTTGATATTTTGTATGACAAAACACTTTGTTTGGTAACTTTGCCTGTATGATTTGTTTCTTTCCCCTTGTTTTTGAATGATGACCAAAGGGTGAGAGGTTGTGAAAAGCAAAGATGGAATATGATGTGTATGGAATGTTTATGATGTTTGGAGATGTTGTATTTATGATGCGTATGGAATATTAATGATGCGTATGGAATATGAAATATTTATATTGATAATGTGTATGAAATATGAAATATTTATGATGAACATGTTAAACAATGATGAGCCTTATTTGACTTTGAGCATATTGTTATCTTTGACTTTGAGCATATTGAACATTTCCACATGCTATACATATTTGATGTCACATGTTAAAGAATGCTTATAATAAGGGGGAGCCTTTTCATAGAAACCCTCATCTTTACTCCTCGTTTGTCATCATAAAAAAGTGGGAGATTGTTGGCCTAACTCGATTTTTCAATCTTGTTTTGATGATAACAAATGAAGGATGTTTTGAATGATGTTTTACCATGTGTTGCTGAGTGGCTTTATTTTAGGTCTAAGTAAAAGGACACTCATGGTTAATCATGGAAGTAAGTTAGAAATCAAAGTCAATTAAGTGAAAGCTTCTCAGTATATTGAAGCAATAAACAACAAATGAAGAGCTTAAAGGCTAAGGAGGCCTTGAAGTAAAGACTGAACCTCAAGAGGCTGCAAGACTTAGTGATTAAGGAGATCATGCTTAGAAGGATATTTGTAAGCACTTCAATTCATTACTATTTAGATATGTGAAGCTCCTTAAGATACAAAGACTTAAAGTGTAACGTCCCGAACCCTTAAACCCGGGTCTGGTGCATCATACCTGATAAAATCTTGATAATCCATAATCCATAATATACGCAGCGAAAAATATAAACATAATCTCCATATAACATAATACCAGAGTTTACTAATTCTAATTATAATTCATAATAACTCATCCATCACCTGCATTTCCATAAATCTGCATAACTCCCAAAACATTCAGTATTCACAATACCAATTTGTTTCACAACCATTCATAATATCTAGAAGACTTAAAACATAGAATACAAAATATCTACATTCCCAAAAAGACATCATTAAAATGTTTATACCCTTTTTCTTATATCTCCTAAAAATGTTATAAAATCTTGAGCTCTCTAAGCTCAATCTCGAGGAAATCTTGAAAAAAATACATTTGTATTAGGGTGAGACACATCTCAGTAAGGGAAGAAACAATATATTAAACACAGCGTGTGGCTAACATGAGGTATATAGATATCATTTTAAATACATTTGCAAACCATTATCATAACATTAAAACCATTTTTTGAACCTAAACAATCACATGCATAGATTTACCCACGAGATTACAAAAGAATAGAGGTGATTACCCATCCATACAAGTAGCACCCCTCTGCTCTGATACTTAGGTAACCCTAAGGTCACAATTAAAACATATAAGAACACTCACCTTACTCAGTAAGCCTTTAAGTGTAAGATTAATCTCGTACTCATACAGTTCAATAATAGTTCCCGAAAAAGGCCCTAAGGATAGGGAAATCTACCCGCGCATACAAGTAGGTTCCCTCTGCTCTAATACGTTATGCGGCTACTACCACATCTGAAACTACCAGTGCACTCGCCTTACTCAGCAAGCCCTTGGGCGAAAGGTACGCCTCGCCCAATCATAACATGTTCTACGTAAATACATACTTCTAATATCATAATACATCATTCTTTCTATCATTATTCAATCATACACATCTGTTCATATTCATAGCTTAACATTGTATTGCATTTCATTTTAAGTGACTCTTTCCCATTTGTTTCATTCACGTTTCACATTTCATTTCATTGCATTGTCATTTCATTGCATAACATTTTCATTTCATTTCTTCGTACTACAGCTGATCTTTAGCCATCATCAGTTAGTCCACATAAAAATGCTCTAGAATCTGCTAACACAGCTCCTTTTAGCTGTCATCAGTTAGTCCACATAAAAATGAGCTAGATCTGCTAATATGACTATTTTTTAGCTGTCTTACATTTACATGATTGCATTTCACATACACAGGCAACATTGTCTATATCACATTTTATTTATAATGTCTTACTTAGTCTGCATCTCATACATTTAAACGTATATTTACACAGAATCTCATATCACACAATTTAACAGTAAAATTCATACATATTCCTGTAAAATAGGTCAACCCACATTTAGCATTTAATTACTGAAAATACAATTTTCATTTCTTACATAATTATCCAGAAAATTCCTTTCACTTCCTTCAGTTCATTTCCACAAATACATAACTAAATAAGTGGTCTTAGACTTAGAAATCATAGTTTTACATGGTTGGCATTTTAATAATTTACACCAAAACATACATATAATATAACATAAATTATTACCTTTAATTTCACAAAATTTGATTTAATATATAATTTTCCCTTACCTGATTTCTTGAACTACACCAACAGGGACCTCGAAAAATACCTGCGGCGCTCACCTGGATTCTGAATCAAAAATCCTAATTCCATTAAATCAACCCTAAATAAAATATTATTTTAATATTTTCTAGGCCCATAATTCTAAATAAATAAATATATTCTTAAATATAGTCAAATTACCAAATTTCCTAAATCCCACTCTTGCTTTGGAGTGGGGCCTAAAAAACCCCAATTGGAACTTTACTTATGTCAAAATGACGACGACCACGACGAGGACCTCATAGTGGTGTCTGTTTGTCGATTTAACAGTAGATTTAATGAGAAATTGAAATACTAGGGGAAAGTTGTCTTACCCTAGGAATGGTGCCTATGCCGCTTCCACGACAAATCCGCTCTAGTAGAAATATCGGTGGCGAAACTAGGAATCCAACGGCACCTTCCATTTCCCGATTAGTCGAATATTTGCCAAAAAATTGAGAAAAGAAAGAGACGAAGACAGAGAGAGTGACGAACGAGAGAAGGAGGTTGAGAGAAGGGAGAGGCGCAGAATGAAGAATCCAAACTCAATTTGGATTCTGCTTCCTTATCTTTTTTTTTTTTTTTTTACATTTACTTTAACTTAACTTATATATATATATAGATATATATATATATATATATATATATATATATATTCACCATTTTACTTAACCTAATTAATTCAAGTTAATAATGTTTAACTAATTAATTACTAATAAATATTTATAATTTTCCTTATTTGTATATTTAATACATTAATTTAATGATATTTAACTCATTAACTAATCAATAATTACTTTTAATTATAATTTTTTAATTAATTTTTATTTTTATTTTTTGGGTTATTACATTCTTCCTTCCTTTAAAGAATTTAGTCCTCAAAATTTTTACTAATCCATCATCTATAGCCAAATTAAATCATTATTATCTTAATCATAAACCTATACTTGCGCCCCTGACATTATTTGGCTCAGTCAGGATTAACGAGTACTCGTGCTTATCCACCTCTACCTAGAGGTACTTGCTGGCTTCCCACGATACCATAACCTTATACCACACATTTTCATACTCCAATTGAAATATCAAACACCCAAATTGACCATAAACCATTTAATCACATCAATTAAATTATTCTCCTTCAAAGATTTTTCTTCCTAAATCAACCAACCTAACCTTTGAGTTCAAATCCCAAGTTCTTATTTCTTTATTCGGAAACATCAACATCGATGGATTTACCATGACTTTCTGAAACTAGCTACTTCTTCAGAAAAACATAGAAGACCATCAAGAGATTTCTGCCCCCAAGCTTACGAAACACAACTCAGAATTCCCAATGGTATCTTAATCTACCTATCCCTATTCTTATCGCAACTTAATCATATACTTTGGTATAAATCATTCCTAACCTAATACTCTAACATTTCCATATCCAGGTGATGTGAATCTAATCACACTTTTGGCTAGACCTTGCTCTGATACCACAATGTAATGCCTCGAACCCTAAACCCGGGTCCGGTGCGTTATACTTGATAATTCATAATCCATAATATACGCAACGAAAAATATAAACATAATCTCCATATAACATAATACCAGAGTTTACTAATTCTAACTATAGTCCATAATAACTCATCCATCACCTGCATTCTCATAAATCTACATAACTCCCAAAACATTTAGTATTCACAATACCAAGTTGTTTCATAACCATTCATAATATCTAGAAGACTTAAAACATAAAACACAAAATATCTACATTCCCAAAAAAACGTCATTAAAATGTTTATACCCTTTTTCTTATATCTCCCAAAAATGTTATAAAATATCAATTGAAACTTTACTTATGTCAAAATGACAATGACCACGACTAAGACCCCATGGTGGTGTCTGATCGTCGATTCAACAATAGATTTAATGAGAAATTGAGAAACTAGGGGAAAGTTACCTTACCCTAGGAATGGTGCATATGCTGTTCCCACGAAAAATTCGCTCCAGTAGAAATGTCGGTGGCAAAACTAGGAATCCAACAGCACCTTCCATTTCCCGATTGGTAGAATATTTGCCAAAAAATTGAGAAAAGAGAGAGACGGAGACGGAGAGAGTGACGGACGAGAGAAGGAGACTGAGAGAAGGGAGAGGCGTAGAATGAAGAATCCAAATTCAATTTGGATCCTGCTTCCCTATCTTTCTTTTTTCTTTTTTTTACATTTACTTTAATTTAATTTATATATAAATATATATATATATATATATATATATATATAATCACCATTTTACTTAACCTAATTAATTCAAGTTAATAATGTTTAACTAATTAATTACTAATAAATAATTTTAATTTAATTTATTTTTTTCCTTTATTTGTTTATTTAATACATTAATTTAATAATATTTTACTGATTAACTAATCAATAATTACTCTTAATTTTAATTTTTTTAATTAATTAATATTATTATTATTATTGGTTATTACATAGAGACCAGCACTTGAAAAACCCTTGATTTTGAAAAGTTGTATTTGAGTTTTTCAAGTAAACTAGATTTTAAAAATCAGAAATAAAAAATATTTGAAAAGAGAGGATTGTCCAGCTGACTAACAATTTTGAACGTCATTCAGTTAGCCGACTGATCCAAGTTATCTTTTGAAAACCTGTCCAGCTGACTGACCTTTCTGAACTAGAATCAATCAGCCAATTGACATCCTTGCCTACCTAGCCAACTGACCATTTTGAACGTGGTTCAGTCAGCCGATTGACATTTTCTTGAAATAAATTTTTGGCAGAAAAAATGTCATCAGTCGCCTGTTCAGTCGATTGACCAATACAACTGTTGACCCAGTCGAGTGAATCAGCTAACTGACTCTACGAATATTTTGAATTTCAGACTATACGGAAAGTGTTGACCTTATTGGTCACGCCCGGTTTTGATTATGACAAATACTCATTGTATCTAATGAGTGTTTGAGGTTTTGTGTAGGAACTAAGGGTGATAAGATCAAGATGTGCACAAAGCAAGAAAATCTTGAAGACCAATTTATAATTCAGCATAGTAATATATTTATATTGGTCTGTAATAGTAAGTAGGTATTTGGTTTGTAATAAGCTCACACACATTGCATGTATGATTTACTACGTAAGCTCAAACAAACCATGAATGAGAAAATGACCATAGAAAGGCCTTAGGGTTTCGGTCGACCGACACCGGACTTTTTCAGTGTCTTCAAATTGGACCCCAAGTTCCCCTAGGACACTCACACTTTCACATATATTTGTTAGGCACTTGAATTGAACTTGTTTGCTTCAATACAGGACTGAAATGCACACACGATGCACTTTCGGTCGACCAGCCAAGCCAGTTCATTTTGGCCTGATTGACCGAGACACCCTGGGTCAAAGTTTGACCACCCGGTCGACCAACAAAGGTAGTTCAAAAGGCCCTGGTCGACCGAAACCCTCCTGAGTCAACAATTGACCATCTGGTCGACCGAGAACATTTGTTCTCCAACTACCTGGTCGACCAAAGGGTCGTCGGGAGGATTCCCAGCGGTCTGGTCGACCGAACCAGGCAGTTCAAAATGCCTTGGTCGACCGAAACTCAGAAAATTGAGAAATCTTCTTCTCCTAGTCGACCAAGACCTTAGTTCAAAATTCCCCTAGTCGACCGAATCATATGAGACTTGGTCGATCGAACCTATTCTGGTCGACCGGACCTCTCGGGTTGCCCAGATTTTTTTACCGCAGTTAATATTTTTAAACAGGATTAAAATGCTTTAAACATCATTAAACTTTCCTAATAATACCCAATAGGTCCCCAACGATCATATTTTCTCTCATGCCTATATATATGAGTTCATTTGAGAAAATTAAGTATGATTAGCCACTTTAATTAAGGGAAAATTCTTTGAAAATCAAAAACCTTATACTACTCATTTTTTAGCCCCATTCAGTCATGCTTATTGTTTATTAGTGCCTACATCATTAGTAAGTGGTTTGAGTGTGTGTTGGAAAAGGTTTGCTCTCCTTATTTTAGTTGCTTGACATGATTTTATTTGAGAGCAAAACCTAAGGATTCTTAGGGGATTTTGTTGATAAGTCTATCCTAAGAAGACTTTGTTAGATCTTCTAAGATTGCACCTTCATTGCATGATCTTGAGAAGATTGTATTTGTTTTTTATTGCAAAAACTTTTCAAACACTTCTAAATATCTATTGCACTTTAATCTTGTAAAATATTTGAAGAGATATTTGTTTGTGTGATAGTGGTCTTTGTTGCAATATTCTTTTACTCATATATTATTTTCTGAATACAAAGATTACATATCTTTTGCAAACCAAGCATATACATCATTTAATACTTACATGCTTGAGTTATCTTGCTAATTGAAATACTGGAGACTTGACATTTTGTGTGAACTTATTTGTTGAATATCGTGTGATACAAAGACGGCTTGTTTGCCACTCTCACGTACGCCATATAGAAAACACTTTTGAGAGTTGAACCATTTAGACCGCATTGAGCTTATATATTATTTCATATTGTGGTGTATATTATTGCGCGCATTTGGGTACATATCTGCTTTACACGAAAGCTTATTCATTGTACCATTTGATTGTATTTTAAATACGGTTGTATTTCCAGGCACAGGCCTGAAGAGGGAGACTAGCCTTAGAATAGTCTCGGATTGGCTTAGACCCGGTTAGGAAAGCTGGGTGCGTTGTCCTGTTAAGGCGTGTAGGTTGAGGTCAGCCCTGTGTTAATTTGACTTGGTTGTAAACGGTACCGCTCCACCCTTAAGTGAGTTATTAGTGGAATCCTCTGGCTTGCGAGTTAGAGGTGGGGACGTAGGCACAGTTGGCCGAACCCTGATAACATATCGTGTGTTCATTTACATTTCCGCACTTTATATTTACCGCACATGTATGTTATGGGTGAATGATGCGTATGACTTAATTTCCACATTATATTTATCTACGCATTTGGAAATTGAATAGACTGACCCTAGGTTGTGTATATACTGTTGTTGGATAGATTAACCTAGGAGAAAAAGTTTTAAATTCCAATTCACCCCCCTCTTGGGAATACACCAATTCTAACATAAAGTTTTTCAAAATTAATTCTATAATTTAATATCTTTTGAAAAGTTATCTAAATACTCCATGTTAAATGAGGAAACATTTCTTTAAGAAGTCTATAAATATCTCTCTTGCTCAATGAAAATATACGCTCAAGCAATACACGCTTTCTACGCTAAAACTCTCCTAAAACTCATACTTGCTCACACTTTTACTGGGGGAAACTCTACGAAATTGCTGGTTGATTAAAAAGCTTTGGTTTTGATTTGCAACTAAAATTTCTATATCAATAATAAAGAACCATTGATGACTTCTAAACCTTGAGTTTCATATTTTCTATTTAGTTTTGGTTTTGAAGTACGATTAGTGATTTAACTTGTACAACTTGCTCTGTGTTTGAGGGTATTTTTGTATGTAGATATTCGTTCCTTTCTACTAGATCTTTGACGGTCCAAGGTATAGTTGGATCATTGCACCAAGCTTAGGTTGTTGCTTGGAGAGATTTTTCTTCCTGAAAAAGAGGTTGGTTATTGTAAAAGTTTTTTGTTCCACCCGGAAGGAACAAGGTATAGTAAAATCCTTAGGTGGTTGACCTAAGGCGAGGACGTAGGATGGGGAAAGCTGAACCTCGTAAAAACATCGTGTCACCTTTTTCTCTTATTCTCTTTAAAGTCTAGAAACAATATAAACTGCGTGGATGTGTTAATTTTACAAAAAACCTTAGATATTAAATAAATCCAAGATTAAATTGATTGGGTTGATCATCATTGATTGCAGAAACCGAAAGAGAGTACGTTAGTTAATCAACTCCTAAATTCCTTTAACTAAGGGTTTATTCAAAATCTGAGTTATTGAAAAGATTGATTGAATGTTATTTTAATTTTTAGTTCAAAGGCCAACTACAGGACTTGCACATTCATATACAGGGTTGCAAATAATTAAGCCGAATACTGCAAAACATACATTAATTGATTACTTGTATTGTGTTTGATTGGTTTGAATAGTTGATTATTTTGTTGTTTATGTTAAGAATGTGGATTGAATAGAATACGTAAGTTTTTCATATGGATTGCCTAATCAACAAGAAAATAAGAAGTCCTTAAAAAGAATTGTAAAAGGGTAAGATTTCAAAAAGGGACTTAAAAGAAAAATTTTAAATAACCCAATTCACCCCCCCCCCCTTTTAGGACTACACCTTTGGTTTCAATTTTACCTCTCCTGTCAGTTTGAACGTCGCAAATACTACCTTCTGTTCGTCTGTACATAGAAGCACTGCCAATGTCTCCTCAATGTCCTGAACCCAATTTTCTGCTATAATTGGGTCAGCTCCTCCACCAAATGATAGGGGCTTCATCCGCGTAAATTGCTCGATCATGCAGCTACGCTCCCTTAAGCTCCTAGCCATCTTAGCCATCACTTGCTGTGTCACGCCTCAAACCCCAAAATGGGACCCAAGGGTGAAAATGTAATATAACTTGTACTTATATCCGATAAAACATCCAAAGATACAGTACAATGGATGAGGGTTCAACCCCGTGGGGTTTCTGAGCACCCTAAAAACATCCAAACACAGTCATATACGCAGCGGAAAAAAGTCATTCTATATATACATATGCAGTACCAAACCAGAGTCTATACAAGAGCAGAAACAGACTCCATTACAAACATACAAACGGGTGCCCAAATACATCTCAAAATGGAAACCCACCAAAAATATAGTCCTAACACTTACCCAAGCGCTAAACGCAGTACATCAGCCACTACGCTCCCTACACCAGGACGCTAGTTCCGATTACTCGAAGGATCTGTAAAAATATACGTACAGCAGGGGTGAGACACTTCTCAGTAAGGAAGAGCACAGGTTATATTGGTGTGTGGCATATGAGTATTATCATGATACACTAACATGCATGGAACAATAGTCAAAACAACCAAAACAGTTCTAGTATTTTCACAAACTAAGCAATACAATCTGGTGTCGTCACACCCTTTGGCTCGAAGCTGGACTATCTGGTGGTATTTCACACCCTTCGGTAAAAACCGGTGATCTGGTGGTATTTCACACCCTTTGGTCAACACCGGTAGTCTGGTGATATTTCACACCCTTCGGCAAATGCCGGTGCCCCCAGTAACCTGGCATAGCATCAGCGTTGAACTAGGGCAGATCTGGTGTTCACACACCCTTCGGCTTGGAAGCTGGCCAATCTAGTGGTATTGCACACTCTTTGGCAAAATCCGGATTTTCAAACCTGGAACAATTCGGAACCCCTACCTATTTCACCAAGATACAACACATGCATGCTCATATAACTAAACAAACCACACCCATTTGGTAATCTAAATCATGATTTTCCAAACAAATACAGTTTAAACAAGTCAAGGCACGACCATCCCAATATCACAGTATAAATCAACATTTACCCACAGTTTTCAACAAAACCAGGGATGCTGCCCGTCGCCCCTTTTCCCAAAACTGTAATGATGAAAAACTTATAGTTTTCCCTGCTAGATTCTGACAAATGAGTAGCCAAAACACACACAGGACCGTGAACCATAGTTCCACCGAGTCCGATTTAAAAAATAACCGATATAAACACAGTTCCCCTTACCTTTTTCCCGAAAAGCAAATCCCAAACTCCAAGGCCCCTAAACAGCGAACCGAGTTCCAAAACCTACAAATCACAGTACAGAATATGCTCACAAGGTAGTTACCTACAAAACTACCAGATCAGAAATGAAAATCAAGCCTTACCTCGATTTTTTTCCAAAACCCAAAAATCTTCAAAATGAGATTCCGATCCATAGAAATTGTAGAGAATCCTTCCACGATCCTCGTGGTAACTTTAGATTTCCGATTCCAGCAACGATCAGCGAAGAAATCTAGAGAGAGAGAGAGAGAGAGTAGGGAGTGTTCTAGAGAGAGAGAGATAGGATTGAAGTTTCTTAATGAAGAAGTAATGAAAATTTCTATTTATAGCCCTTTGACCCAGTCCAATTCATCGACGAAATGGTGCCTTCGTCGACGAATCTTTCACTGACTTCGTCAACGAATCGGTGGCCTCGTCGACGAATCTGAGATCACTAGTTTTTCCGAGACTCCTCGGCTTCTCCTCGTCGACGAGTCTTTGAATTTCATCAACGAGAAGAACAAAGGCTTTGTCGACGAAATCTGGCTTCGTCGAAGAAATATGACAAATTCCCAATTTGCCCCTCTCTTATTTATTTAAATCCATTTATCACAGTTCGGGTTCTTACAATCTCTCTTCCTTACAAAAATTTCGTCCTCAAAATTTGCCATCTCCCATTCACAAATTCGTACAATGCATACATACACACAAAATACCAACAATAAATTAGCGACTACTACAACGTAGCTCCATCATACACATACATACCCTCACTTATGGCGGAGGAATACCGTGGTTATGTAAAAACCCCAAAAAAAGAGATATAAAAGATTAGTGGAATGATTTTCAAAAATTAAAAATATAAAAAAATATAAAAATATAAAAAAATAAAAAATAAAAAAATTTAATTAATTAATAAATAAGATACCACTGGACTCCATTTGCCGCTGCCGTCATTTCTATCGGAGCGGATCAGTGGTAGGAGCGGCATAAGCGTATTCCCTAAGGTAAGCCATTTTTTCCTTTTTCTTTAATTTCTTGCAAAATAAGCCCAATTGACGAACGGACACCACCACGAGAATCTAGGGATGATTCTCTATAAATTTAGTGGGACGGAATTCTCGTGGGGGTGTCGGGCCAAAACCCCAAATTTGGGGTGTAGGGGTTATTAAGGGGCTTATTTTTAATTAATTAGCATTAATTTAGAAATACTAAAATATTAAGCATCTAGAACTGAAGTAGGATTTCTAGAATTTAGGGTCCGGGTGAGCGTCGCGGGTGTAATTTTGGGACCCGCAGGTAAAATTTCAAAAATTAAGTAGGGATGTTAAATAATAGTTTAAATATTAATTTGAAGTATATGGAGCCTAGGGAAGGCTAGATGAGTATTATTTTAGAGAAATAGATTAATTAATCTGAGGAAAATGTAAATTGCAGGAGTTAAATTTTGGGCGCCAAGGGCGTGAAATTTTGGGTCCTAACGAATTTCTCAGTAGCCAGATAAGGGAATAAATTAAAGCAGTAATTTTCCATACAAATTATTATTGATTATGAGTAAATTTATTTTCAGAAAAGCATATGTTATATTGTTTATTACGAATGAAATGTACGATTGGGAAAATACTGCTATGATGATTAAAATGTATATGTATGTATGAGATGTAAGGAATTCACGATTTTAGAATATGAAGTATGATTTTTTTTTTTACAGCACATGTGTGGCATGAATATTGTTTTACGTGGATTGTATTATGATTTGAAAAATTTTACGAACGAAACATGTTTTCAGGTATTATGAAAAGATGAATTATGTTGTGATTATATGATAAATGATGTATTTTCAAAATATATATACCTGAAACAATTTTGGCGCGAGGCCATATATTTATGTTATCGACACGAGGCCGTATTTATGTTATTGGCGCGAGGCCATGTATTTATGTTATCGACACGAGGCCATATTTATGTTATCGGCACGAGGCCGTACTTATGTTATTGGCGCGAGGCCATGTATTTATGTTTTCGGCATGAGGCCATAATAATGTTATATATATGATCATGTATTATATGTTATCACCACCAAGATGTTAGTTTAGTTCAATTCAGGGGCTCGATACCGTAGCTACATTGTAGATCAGATATCTACGTCAGATTAGTGCTAACCATCCCATGAGGGGATGGGATATGGATAGTCGATGTGGCTTTCAGTAGAGTGTGGACGTCCACCTGGAAGTCCGGACCAGGGTGTGGCGGGCTCATCGTACTTACATACATATTTGACTCGGCAGTGGTCGGCCAGCCATTGTCGGGTCCCGCCTTTTGGCTGCATAACCCGTTATGGGAGGTAATACATGACACCAGCTAGCTATTCATCCTGGGTATATGTTTTCAGTATTACCGGTATAACAGATGTTTTATGTATGATATGACTTATTAGAAAATATGAAAGCATGTGATTATTCAGTATAATATGATAAACGTTTATGAAATATGAAATGTATTGTATACGTATAATTGCATTAAATATTTATGTTGCCACACAACTGTATTTAATTTATTTTCCCTTACTGAGAAGTGTCTCACCCCCAAACTTAATTAATTTTTCAGGAGCCCCTAAGAGACTGGAGGGTCAGGGCCGCCATTGAGCTAGTGAGATTACCCTGTAAGAAGGGTAAGATTTTGTAATAGGGTCAGAGTTATTTTGTATTTGATCCTAGCGATATTTTGATGTATATGAGGATGTATAGAAGTACAGTTTTATAATGTTATAGAAAGCTCTGGTTTTATGTTTTATGATTGGATGTTTGAGATTTTATGTTTACTGCTGCTAGGTTTTCCGCTGTGTTTGACAGGTGTCCCCGCTACCCACGGGTTCGGGTTGACCATTTGATCTATTATGTGACATTTTATGTTACGAAATTGAGGGACGTTACAGGTTAAATATACAACTGTCTCAGGAGTTCACAATACACACACTCCCGACGACTAACCACCTATCCCAACCCACATTAGGATCATGTACAAGTGTTCAAAACAATTGTGGATACTTCCGGCGTATTTCTGTTTCTAGTTCCCAAGAAGCTTCCTCAACCTCGTGGTTTCGCCACAATACCTTCACTAACGGTAACTCTTTGGTATGAAGCTTCTGAACTTTACGGTCCAGAACCTGAACAGGTATCTCCTCATACGCTAAAATATTCCCAATTTCTAACTCATCATAACTAATAACATGTGAAGGATCCAATACGTACCTCCTTAACATGGATACGTGAAAAATATCATGGACCCTCGAAAGTGCTGGAGGTAATGCAATTCTGTAGGCTACCGGACCCACTTGCTCAAGTACCTCGAATGGTCCGATATACCTTGGGCTCAGCTTGCCCTTCCTCCTAAATCTCATCACTCCTTTCATCGGAGCGATACGCAGAAATACCTTACCTCCCACTTCGAACTCTAACTCACGGCGGTGAACATCTGTGTAACTCTTCTGTCGACTCTGAGCTGATTTAATCCTCTCCTGGATCAAACCCACCTTCTCAAACGCCTGCTGCACAAGTTTAGGTCCTAACACCTGACGTTCACCAACCTCATCCTAACACAAAGGAGATCGACACCTCTGGCCATACAAAGCCTCAAACGGTGCCATCCCGATACTAAACTGGAAGCTGTTGTTATAAGTGAACTCTACAAGTGGCATAAACTGTATCCAGCTACCACTGAAGTCTAACACACAAGCTTGCAACATATCTTCTAATATCTGTATCGTCCTCTCCGACTGTCCATTAGTCTGGGGGTGGAACGCTATACTAAATATAAGCTTCGTCCCCAATGCCTCCTATAAACTCGTCTAGAATCGAGAAGTAAACCTCAGATCTCGATCTGATACAATGGACATCGGAACCCCGTGCATTCTCATAATCTCCTGCACATACAACTCTGCTAGCCTACTCAAAGGAGAGCCAACTTTCATCGGTATGAAATGGGCAGATTTCGTCAATCTATCCACGATCACCCAAATATCATTCTACTCGTGAAGTATTGGCGGCAATTCGGTTACAAAATCCATGGAAATATGCTCCCATTTCCACATCGGAATAAGCAAACGATGCAACGGTCCTGTCGGCCTCTGATGTTCAGCTTTCACTTGTTGACATGTCAGACACTGCTCCACAAACTGAGCAATCTGCCTCTTCATACCAGACCACCAGAAGGTCTCGCGCAAGTCCCGATACATCTTCGTACTACCAGGATGTACTGTATACATTGAACGATGCGCCTCTTCTAGAATGGTCCTTCTGATCTCATCATCATTCGGAACATATAGCCTGGTCCCAAACCTCAACACACCTCCCTTAAAGATGTTAAACTTTGTAGTCAGTCCTTGACCTTTTCCCTAACCTCTGCCAACTCTGCATCACTAGCTTGTGCGGCTTTTATACGCTCAAATAAGATCGGTTGGACCACCAAACCCGCAAGATAATCCTGATGATCGCCAACCACCAACTCTATACCTGAGCTTTCCAAATCCCGTTTGATGTGACACTGAGTTACAATCGCAGATATAGTTGTAGGCCCTGACTTCCGACTCAACGCATTAACTACCACATTAGCCTTCCCCAGGTGATAACTGATCATGCAATCGTAGTCCTTAATCAACTCTAGCCAACGTCTCTGCCTCATGTTCAACTCCTTCTATGTTAAGAAATACCTAAGGCTCTTATGGTCAGTGAAGATCTCACACTGCACCCCATACAAATAATGTTGCCAAATCTTCAATGCATATACCACAGCAGCCAATTCCAGATTATGGGTAGGGTAATTCTTCTCATACTCTTTCAATTGCCGAGAAGCATACACCACTACTTTACCCTGCTGCAGGAGCACACATCCCAAATCTTTGAGAGACACGTCGCTATAAATCATAAACCCACCATCCCCCAAAAGAATGGTTAACACTGGAGCAGTAACCGGCCGGTGCTTTAACTCCTGAAAGCACTGCTCGCAATCATTGGTCTACTCGAACTGCACTCCTTTCCTGGTCAATCGTGTCAGAGGTCCATACAGTTTAGAGAAACCCTCTACGAACCGAATATAGTAACCCGCTAGTCCCAGAAAACTCCGAACCTCCTGCACATTCTTCGGGCTTACCCAGTCGACCACAACTTCAATCTTTCTAGGATCAACGGATATACCATTCCCAGGAACCACATGGCCTAAGAACACAATCTGACTCAACCAAAATTCACACTTCTTCAGCTTAGCATACAACTTCTTCTCCCGTAGAATCTGTAACACTAACCTCAAATGTTTCACGTGCTTTTCTGTACTCCTCAAGTATACCAGAATGTCGTCAATGAATACCACTACGAATCAATCTAGGTACTTATGGAAAACCCTGTTCATCAGATCCATGAACACCGCCGGAGCATTCGTCAACCCAAACGACATGACTAAGAACTCGTAATGGCCATATCTGGTTCGGAAAGCAGTCTTCGCTGCATCCTCCGCTCCAACCCTCACATGATGATATCCTGACCGCAAGTCAATCTTCAAAAAGACTCGCGTGCCCTGCAAATGGTTAAAGAGATCATCTATACGAGGTAAAGGATAGCAATTCTTTATATTCACCTTGTTAATTTCAGAATAATCAATGCACATCCGCATCGACCCATCATTCTTCTTCACAAACAGTGTTGGAGCTCCCTATGGTGAAATACTAGGTCGAATGAATCCCCTGTCCAGTAATTCCTACAACTGCTCCTTCAACTCCCAAAGTTCTGTTGGACCCATCCGATACAGAGCTTTAGAGATTGGTGCCTTACCGGGGAGCAACTCAATCGCAAACTCCACCTCACGATCTGGAGGTAAACCGAGTAAATCATCTAGAAACACATTCTGGAATTCGCTGACTACCTGAATGTCCCCGAGTCTCAACTCATCCTGCGGTGGTTCCTTCATACAAGCTAGGTACCCCTGACATCTGTCCAAGAGTAGCCTTCTCGCCTGTAGTGCTGACAGAATCTGTGGCACTGAACGCACATAAGATCCCATGAATTCGTACTCCTACTCCTTAGGAGGTCTGAAAACTACCACCTTCCTACGACAGTCGATCGAAGCATAACTAGAGAACAACCAATCCTTCCCCAGAATGATATTGAACCCCGACATGTTGTATACCACAAGATTCGTCGGTAGCAACTTCTCCTAAATTTTCACTGGGCAGTCTACCAACATCTTCCTATAGAAAGATACACTCCTAGATGGCATAGTAATAGATAACACCTCATTCATGTCTCGGGTCTCAACCCCACATCGTCCCACAAAATTCACAGACACAAAGGAATAGGTTGCACCTGAATCAAACAAAACAGAAGCTTTATTCGAAAGCAATAATAAGGTACCTATCACCACGTTACCTGCATGCTCAGCGTCTGCTGGAGTAAGAGAGTATGCTTTGGCTAGAGCTGTATTCACCTGAATGGTTCCCTGAGGTATCTAGTTGCTTCCTCGGCTCCCACTGATTGCAGGCACATCTCGCTTTGGTGCATAACAATCACGAAACATGTGATCTGGCTGGCCACAGTTATAGCAGTTACCCCCAAATGACTGACACTCACCCTCGTGCCATTTGTGGCATCTGGCACAACGTCCACGACTCTGGCTCCCCTGAGAATCCTGGTGCTCGGTATTTTGGCGGTAACCCGAGCCCTTGCCCCACTTCTTCCATAATCCCTAACGAGATCCTATCTGAGAACCAGAAGGTACTGTCCTTTTCCTCGATTCCTGATCTGCCTCTTCCTCTCGGATACCAGTCTCGATCACCGTGGCTTTATCCACCAACACTGAGAACTCGCAGATCTGAAGCATACCCACCAGTCTGCGGATATCCTTCCTCAAACCCTTCTCAAACCTCCGAGTCTTTTCATATTCACTTGAGATTATACATGGTGCAAAGTGGGACAGCTCTATGTATCGAGCCGCATACCCCTGCACCGTCAAACTCCCCTGAGTCAGAGCAGAAAACTCATCTGCCTTCGCATCATGTACGAAAGTCAGGAAGTATCTGTCAAAGAACACCTCCTTAAAACGGCTCCACGTCATCTCCTCCGGACCGACTTTTTGCTTCTCCAGCAGACTCACCGCAGTCCACCATCGACCCGCCTCCCCAGATAGCTGGAAGGTAGCATAGAGGACTCGCTGCCTATCTGTGCAGTGCAAGACTTCCAGAATCCTCTCAGTCTTCTCCATCCAATCCTCTGCTATCGTCGGGTTAGATCCTCCAGAGAACGTCGGAGGATGCATGCGTGTGAACCTCTCAATGGTGCACCCCGCAGCAACAGGAGAACGCTCACATCTCCTCACACTCTGCCCGATCTCCCGTAATAACTGCCTCGTCAAACCTCGAGGCATAGAACGAGACTCATCACTCGCAGTCTCCTTAGAGCCACTTCCCAGGTCATTATCCTTGGGCTCTATTCTGCAGCACAATAGGAATCTATCAGTATCCCTACGACACATACAGTTAACACTATGATCTATACTAATCGTGTTAACTACTCTCTGTCAGGTCTAGGTTTGTCCTCTCACACCGACACGAAAGTCATCAATGATTTGCCCTGCTTTTATTGGAATCGTCATCTTAGAAAAAACATGGAATACCGTTGACAAATCCCGGTCTAGCAACTGAAGAACCCTCAATCAACTCTACCCATATCCACATCCTATACTCTGGTATGTACTCACAACTAAGCCTAACCAAGTCTACAAGATCTAGTAACTTGGTTAACTCTGATACCAAGCTGTCACGCCCCGAACCCCAAAATGGGACCCAGGAGTGAAAATGTAATCCTATCTGTACCTGTATCTGATAAAACATCTAAAGATACAGTACAATGGATGAGGGTCCGACCCCGTGGGGTTTCCAGGTACCCTAAACACATCCAAACACAATTGTATATGCAGCGGAAAAAGGTCATTCTATATATACATATGTAGTACCATATCAGAGTCTATACAAGAGCAGAAACAGGCTCTATCACAAATGTACAAACGGGTGCCCAAATACATCTCAAAATGGCAACCCACCAAAAATATAGTCCTAACACTTACCCAAGTGCTAAACACAGTACACTGGCCACTATACTCCCTACACCAAGACGCTAGTTCCGGTTACTCGAAGGACTTATAAAAATATACGTATAGCAGGGGTGAGACAGCTCTATGTAAGGAAGAACACAGGTTATATTGGTGTGTGGCATTTGAGTGTTATCATGATACACTAACATGCATGGATCAATAGTCAAAACAATCAAAACAGTTCCAGTATTTTCACAAACCAAGTAATATAATCTGGTGTTGTCACACCCTTCGCTCGAAGCCGGACTGTCTAGTGGTATTTCACACCCTTCGGTAAAAACTAGTGACTTGGTGGTATTTCACACCCTTTGGCCAACACCGATAGTCTGGTAATTTTTCACACCCTTTGGCAAACGCCGGTGCCCCCGGTAACCTAGCATAGCATCAATGTTGAATCGGTGCAGAAGCCGGATTGTGACAACTCAAATTAAAATGGAATTTGAATAATTAAGAGGGAGAGAAATAGAAATAGAAACAGAAGGAGGCCGTAGACTTTGGGGATAAAAATAATTTTAGGAAATTGCTAGGACTCGTCGACGAACACAGGGGTTCGTCGACGAGTGTAGAGGAAAATTCGTCAACGAATACAGGGATTTGTCGACGAGAAAATACCGAGCGTGGTTTTTGGCTGCTCTGAATTTCATCGACGAATACAAGGCTTCGTCAACGAATTTAATGAAAGACTCGTCGACAAGGTGACGTGTCTTGTCGACGAATCTGACCCTATAAATAGCCAAAAATCCGATTTTTAACTTCATTTTTAAGCAATCCTCGCCCTCTCTCTCTTCTCTTCGACTCTCTTTCTCTCTCTCATCATTTTTGGGCCAGATTTATGTCAGATCGACAATCCAAAGTCACCACAACGCTTGTGGGGAAGTTCTCTCCAAATCTACCGGAGCGGATCATTGGTGAAAGCAAGTTGGAAATCATCCCTGAGTTGAGGTAAGGTTTTTTAAGCCGAATTTGGTCTTGCGATAGTTATAGGAAATGATGTACGCATGAAAATACTGAAGTTTAATAATGGGAGTTTTAATTTTCAGGGTATTGACCAGGAAATCTTACAGGGGTCAGGTTAGGATATTTTAGGGGCTTTCTCAGTAGTCAAATAAGGGAATAAATTAAAGCAGTTACTTTCCATGCAAATTATTATTAATTATGAGTAAATTTATTTTCAAAAAGCATATGTTATATTTTTTTTATTACAAATGGAATGCACGATTAGGAAAAATATCGCTATGATGATTAAAGTATATATGTATGTATGACATGCCAGAAAATCACGATTTTAGAATATATAGTATGACTTTTAACAGCACATGTGTGACATGAATATTATTTTACTTGAAATGTATTATGATATGAAAGATTTTACGAGTAAAGCATGTTTTCAGGTATTAAGAAAAGATGAGTTATGTTGTGATGATTTTGATGAATATATGATAAATGATTTATTTTCAGAATGTATATACCTAAAATGATTCTGGCACGAGGCCATGTATTTATGTTATTGACATGAGGCCGTATTTATGATATCGGCACAAGGCTGTATTTATGTATGATTTCGGCGCGAGGTCGTATTTATGAAAATGATCAGCACGAGGCCGCTATTATATCATGTATTATATGTTATCAGAACCCGGATGTTAGTTTAGTTCAGTTTAGAGGCTCGGTACTGTAGCTTATAGATCAGATGTTTATGATCAGATTAGTGCTAACCACCCCACGAAGGGGTGGGAGATGGATAGTCGATGTGGCTTTCAGTAGAGCGTGGACGTCCACCTGACAGTCCGGACCAGGGTGTGGCGGACCCATCGTACTAACATGCATATTTAACTCAGCAGTGGTCGGCCAGCCATTATCAGGTCCCGCTTTCGGGCTGCACAACCCGTCATGGGGGGTAATACATGACACCAGCTAGCTATTCATCTTGGGTATATTTTCAGTATTACAGTTATAACATATGTTTTATGTATGTTATGATTTATTAACAAATATGAAATTATATGATTATCCAGTATGATATGATGAATGTTTATAGAGTTATGAAATGTACTGTATACGTATAAGTGCCTTAAATATTCATGTTGCCACACAACTGTATTTAGTTTATTTTTCCTTACTGAGAAGTGTCTCACCCCCGAATATTAAATGATTTTTAGGAAACCCATAGGGACCGGTGGGTCAGGGCTGTCGTTAAGTGGGTTTAGCTTCCCTACTAGAAAGGTAAGCGTTGAGCTAGGATCATGAGATTTTTGTTGTACGATCCTAGTGTTATTTTGAATTTTTGGAAAATCGTAAATAAATACAGTATTTTGGGAATGTAAATAACTCTGGTATTATGTTTCATGGTTGAATGATTGAGATTTTATTATACTGCTGCTTAGGTTTCCGCTGTGATTGACAGGTGTCCCTGTTACCCATGGGTTCGGGTCAACTTATCCATTTATTTTGTTACATTTCATGTTAAGTTAATGAGGGTCGCAACACGGATTTTCAAACCTAGAACAATTCGGAACCCAGTTCCTATTTCACCAAGATACAACATATGCATGCTCATATAACCAAACAAATCACACCCATTTGGTAATCTAAGTCATGGATTTCCAAACAAATACAGTTTAAACAAGTTAAGGCACGACCATCCCAATATCACAGTATAAATCAACATATACCCACGGTTTTCAACAAAACTAGGGATGCAGCCCGTCGTCCCCTTTTTCCAAAACTGTAATAATGAAAAACCCATAGTTTTTCTCGTTAGATTCCCCCAAATGAGTAGCCAAAACAGACACAGGACCGTGAACCACAGTTCCACCGAGTTCGATTTAAAAAATAACCGATATAAATACAGTTCCCCTTACATTTTCGTCGAAAAGCAAATCCCAAACTCCAAGGCCCCTAAATAGCGAACCGAGTTCCCAAACCTACAAATCACAGTACAGAATATGCTCACAAGACAGTTACCTACAAAACTACCGGATCAGAAATGAAAACCGAGCCTTACCTCGATTTTTTGCCAAAACTCAAAAATCTCCGAAACAAGATTCTGATCCATAGAAATTGTAGAGAATCCTTCAGCGATCCTCGTGGTAACTTCAGATTTCCGATTCTAGCAACGATCAGCGAAGAAATCTATAGAGAGAGAGAGAGTAGGGAGTGTTCTAGAGAGAGAGAGATAAGATTGAAGTTTCTTAATGAAGAAGTAATGAAAATTTCTATTTATAGCCCTTTGACCCGGCCCAATTCGTCGACGAAATGGTGCCTTCGTCGACGAATCTTTCACTGACTTCGTCGACGAATCAGTGGCCTCGTCGATGAATCTAAGATCACCAATTTTTTCGAGACTCCTCGGCTTCTCCTCGTCGATGAGTCTCTGAATTTCATCGACGAGAAGAACAAAGGCTTCGTCGACGAAATCTGGCTTTGTCGATGAAATATGCCAAATTCTCAATTTGCCCCTCTCTTATTTATTTAAACTCATTTATCACGGTTCGGGTTCTTACATGCTGGGTGATGTTGCGCAATACCGCCTCAGTATCTCCACCTCCCATACTGGAAGTTCCCGCTCTATCACTCCCAACATTCATACCACTCCTTCCTAGGTCCATCCTGAAAAGACAAAGAACACTAGGAACCTATCTCCCATACAGATATAATTTAATTCATTCAACTAAAATCTCATATTCACTATTAACTATCCTCCTTGATCTTAATTCAAAATCAAATCCTGTAATCTAAACACACGACTCGACAATAATTTATTATGATTTTCCTGAAATCGTTACCTCAGGAAAACACAAAAACCACCACGAAAATCTTGTACCCATACTATAGAACAAAACCTCAAATCCTTCCCTATATTTTGTTATTGCTTCCGCTGCACTCTAAAGTCTACAGAAACTAGCAACTTAGGCTCTGATACCTAACGACTTGATTTTTCATGTCATTATATATATATATAAAGTCAAATCATCATCACGGACCAGATAGGGACCGTGGAATCTGAATCTCAATAACTATCTATGCAGCGGGAAGCAAAATACATACAATCATGACAATATATACAATACCAGAGTTTATGAATGTTTCCCAAAATATACATACACAATCATTCCCAAAATACCCTCATCTGGACCTAGGGACTACTAAAAAACGACATCCCAAAATACTCACCCTACAGATAGGGCAATACTGTAGTCCCTCTATCTGTGAGCCTAATCTGCTCGCCTAATTGGATCACCTGAAAAATGTTAAAATTACTGGGATGAGACAATGCTCAGTAAGACGAAATATGTTATTACTAGTGTGTGGCAGGTGAGTTTAAATATTTGTATAATTTGATTTAAAAATACATAAATAACTAAGTCTGAGAAAATACGTATAAATATTACAGTATAGTTCATACCTATGTTGCTTAACACAAACTGATTTTCTGAATATTCTATTTATAATACTTCTAGTATTTCTAGGTATGTCTATGGTTTCTGTAAATCTGAATATATATAATAACTGAGAAAATTTCCCTAGATGGATAATTGAAAGTCATGATTTAACCCCTCATGACAAGGTTGTGTGGTCCGAAGGCAGCACCTATCCTAGCTGGCCGACCAAGATAAGTCAACTAAACTCTGAAAGTCAGATCAGCCTCCTCAACCCTAATTGACGGGGAGCCTGTACACAACATAGGCACGATTGACTGTTGAAAATCCACATACTATCTGAGTTATGTGGTTGCACTCTGAACTGAATATAGCTATGATACCGAGCTCTGTTAACTTAATCTAGTCCATCAGGGTCTGATACTATATATGTAACTGATGTTTCTATATTACTGTTTTACCATGATTTTGAAATAACCATAACACTTGTAAAATTAATCTGAATAACTAACTGAATATTTAATATCTGTATAACTGAATATTTGTCTGTGTATCTAATAATCTGGGTGTTATGGTCCTAAAATCATGGTATTCTGAAATTGCTGAAAATGTATGTTTCTGTACATATATTGTAAATCATATTTCTAAATATATTGTATAATTTCTATCTGTATATGTACTGAAAGTTCAACATTCTATTATATATATTCCATGATATTTTTTGTTAATATGCTGTAAAACATGGTATTTGTAGCTGCATAAATACTGTACTAATTTGCTATAAGTAGGGGTGAGCAAACGGTCGGTTCGGTTAAATTCGGGTAATTAACCGAATTAACCAAAAAATTCGGTTAAATAAAACCATTAACCGAACCGACCGAATTGTCGATGGAAACCGAACCGACCCCGACCGAATTGCCCATTCGGGTAATTCGGTTAACCGATTTTAACCGAAATCATTTAAAATTAATTGTTAGAAATATAATACAATTATAAATTTTTTTTAAAACCAAATCTAACTTAATTAAATACCTTTTTTATTAATTTTATTAATGAAAATAATATTTTACTGTAAAACAAAGAATCGAAATATGTTAATTAAACTCCTTCATGCACTTGCATAAGCAAAATTTATATTCATAAATTATATTTAAAATCTAATTAATTAGTAATTCGGTTAACCGAAATTTTTTTACCCTTAACCGAACCGAAACCGATTAACCGAAATTTTGTGGAATTATAACCGAACCGACCGAACCGGGATTTTTACCCGAACCGAACCGACCAATTTCGGCCGGTTAATTCGGTTAATTCGGTTTTCACCGAATTTTGCTCACCCCTAGCTATAAGTTCATGCCACGCAATTTAAATAAATAAATTCACATGCTCTATAATCTGTATTTTTCTGCTATACAAATATTTTATAATCTGAATAATAATAATCTGGTAAAACATGTAATTTCTGCTGATAATCATACTAAAATTTCTAACATAGCATATTTCTTTTATCAGACTATCTGAACACTAGTTGCTATTTACAGTCTCACACGTGCGACATTTATAATTTCAACATCCTGAGATATACACATATAATTCCCCAATCAAACGACTAAATTCACCTAAAAATTATCACATACAAACTTCCCCAAATCCACATATGCAAAATTCCTAAACTATAATCCATATATAATTTTACCTAGGTTCCTGAAATACCACCCATAGGGGTCCTCAACCCTTGCCTGCAGGGTCTCAAAACACCCTTTCTCGAAAATATAATATCCTAATTTTATTTTACAAAACTCTAGTATATTTGCATATTATACAGAATCTGACCTCAAATGAACTTGATAATACTGGAAATACTCAAATAATCCACTTACCCCTGGTTTTGGGATGGTTCCCAGACTTCTCAAATCGAATTTTCATTCAAGTTAGATTGTAAAGAATCTCCCCAGGATTACCGTGGTAACTTCTGATCGTTGAACCGGGGAGAGACGGAGCCGGATTTGTAGAGAGAATAAGAGGAACCGAGTTAGGGAGAGAGAGAAACTGCAAAATAAATTTCTTTTGTTAAAAATCCGTTTTAGGGTTATATATAAAATGTTGTCCACGTGGCCTCGTCGACGAGTCACATCACCTCGTCGACGAGTCCAAGTAGTAGTCTCATTGACGAACGCCTACTCCTCGTCGACGAGATTCAGGCTCTAAAAATAGCCATTTCGGTAACTTTTCGTCGATGGGACGAATGTCCCCGTCAACGAACCCAAGAAGATGCTCGTCGACGAGCGCCCTGCGTTCGTTGACGAGACCCTGTAAGTTCCTTTTAGAATTTTCCCGTTTCTCTCTTTTCTTTTATTATTTAATCACTATAATTCTTTGGGTCTCTACAATCCCACTTCTGGGGATTATCCCTTTTCTAGGGGATCGTAACCTCACGTCTCGATGCCAGTGATTATTTCAATCACGACCACAATCATGCCCATGACCATACCTTTATTCTCGTTCTTGACCACGAAATGTGTTCATATTCACTTTAGGAAATAAGGTCAAACTAGTTGGACGAGTTTGGTTATATTTTATCAAAAGCTCGTTATTATTAAAAGCATTTTCAAACATGTCTTCATTAGTAATATTTTCACCACATAATTTTAGCTTCAAGTTAATTTTATGTAGAGCTGAATTAATCTTGCAACTTGAGGTGCAACTATTCATATCGAGCTTTTAGTAAAATCTGATTGTCAAATATATTCTTTAAAAATTTTCCATACGATAAGTGGGTCTTTAACAGTGAGGTATTCAGTCTTTAATTCTTCCTCTATAAATACAATGATAATAAAAATATATGAGAGAGAAAGCAATTAAAGAGAGAACATGAGTGAGAGAGAGAGAGAGAGAAGAATTATTAATTAGATGGGGAACTGAATATAAAATAGAAGAGACAAATACGTTTGAGCCCATGCATGATTATATAATATTTGCTTTTACACGATTCTGCATGGATATGATATTTCCATCTAAAATAGGATTTTCCAAATTCAATGCATTTAAATGGATTTTGACGTCAAGAATATATGATATATAATTATTGAATTCCGATGTCAAGTAGAATAATTTTAATTTTACTTATGTTTGACATGTAAATAAATTAACAATAATAATAAGGCAATTTGTAAAAATAGAATGTAAAAACTGAAATAAAACTGTGACAATAATATAATATTATTTTCACCCTTTTAGGGTACTTAAATATGTTTCTTCAAGAATATTATTTTATTTTTTTCAGTTTGTACTCTTCAAGAGTATGATTCCAATTTATAAAATTAAATTGGGTAATAATTTAACACATCTTCCAGAGGTTAAATATATTACCTCATCTGGAGGATAAACATTTCACCTCTTCAAGAGGTCGATTTAACATCTCTTCGAGAGGTTAAAAATATACCCTCTTTGGAAGGCAAATATTCAATATTTCTTCTAGAGATTTAATATATAAATGAGAAATTTGAATATATAACATCTCTTTTGGAGATTAGATATAAAGCCACTTCGGGAGGTTTATCTCTTCAGGAAATTAAATATGTAAATGAAAAATTTAAATATATTGCCTCTTCAGGAGGACTATCTCTTCGGGAGATTTATATATATATATATATATATATATATATGAAAGATTTAAATATATAGCCTCTTCAGGAGGACTATTCTACCATCTTTTTTGGAGATTGGTACTTTAAATACACACACACACACACACACACACACACACACACATATATAGGTGGCACAGAAATAAAACCGGCCATTAAGGTGGTATAAATAGAAATAAAATCGCTCATTAAGACGGTATAAATATATAGAAATATGTCAATAGGTTAGTGTCATGCCCCGAACTCGGAAATGGGACCCAGGGGTGAGAAAGTAACCTAACCTATCCCTATATCCGATCAAACATCCAAAGATACAGTACAATGGATAAGGGTCCGACCCCGTGGGGTTTCCAGACACCCTAAACACATCCAATCACAAACATATACGCAGCGAAAAAAGGTAATCTATATACACATATGCAGTACCATACCAGAGTCTATACAAGAGCAGAACACGGCTCTATCAAAACATACAAACAGGTGTCTAAATACATCTCAAAATGGCAACCCACAAAAAATACAGTCCTAGCACTTACCCAAGCGCTAAACGCAGTACACCGGCCACTACGCTCCCTACACCAGGACACTAGTTCCGATTACTCGAAGGACCTGTAAAAATGTAGGTACAGCAGGGGTGAGACACCTCTCAGTAAGGAAGAACACAAGTTATATCAGTGTGTGACATTTGAGTGTTATCATGATACAACATACACGTAGTTAAAAGCAATCCAGTACTAGTTCACACAATGCATACATGCACACATCCATATACACATGATCAGCAATCCTGGTGTTGTCACATCCTTCGGCTTGAAGCCGGCTCGCGACATACGGCGTTGGCCCGTAGCCAACCAGCGAACACGGCGCCACCGACACATGGCTAGTCCCCAACTCCCATGACATCGTACTGGCGCTAAATTGGTGGATCCACACCCTTCGACCTAATCTGCCGGTATAGGCTCACGCCCTCGGATATAGAGCCGGACACTCTTGCCTACATTGCAGGCGATAAACACACGCCTTTGAATATAGAGCCGGACACTCTCAGTACCTAGAATCTTTCTGGAACCTAGTTCCGACTAGCATTTCAACATATCACACACACATGCATGCTCATATAACCAAACAAACCACACCCATTTGATAATCTAAATCATGGTTTTCCAAACAAATACAGTTTAAACAAGTCAATGCACGACCATTCCAATATCATAGTATAAATCAACATATACCCTCGGTTTTCAACAAAACCAGAGATGCAACCCGTCGCCCCCTTTTTCCCAAAACTGTAATAATAAAAAATCCATAGTTTTCCCTGTAATAAAAAAAAAAAAAAAAAACACACACACACACACAAGATCATGGACCATAGTTCTATCAAGTCCGATTTCAAAAATAACCAATATAGACAAAATTCCCTTTACCTTTTCCCTGAATAACAAATCCCGAACTCCAAGGCCTCTAAATAGTGAACCGAGTTCCAAAACTTACAAATCATAGTACAGAATATACTCACATGACTGTTTCCTACAAAACTACTAGATCAGAATTGAAAATCGAGCCTTACCTCGACTTTTTCGTCAAAACCCGAAAATCTCTGAAACGAGATTTCGATCTGTAGAAGTTGTAGAGAATCTTTCCACGATCCTCATGGTAATTTCAGATTTTCGATTCCAGCAACGATCGACGAAAAAATCTAAAGAGAGAGAGTGTAAAGAGATTTCTAGAGAGAGAAAAAAAAATCTAAGTTTTCTAAGTGAGGAAGTAAAGAAATTTCTATGTATAGCCTTTTGACCCGACCCAATTCGTCGACGAAATGGTGTCTTTGTTGACGAGTCTTCCACTGACTTCGTCGACGAATTGGTGGTCTCGTCGACGAATCTGGGATCACTGGTTTTTCCGAGACTCCTTGGCTTCTCCTCGTCGTTGAGTCTCTGAATTTTGTCGACGAGAAGAACAAAGGCTTCGTCGACGAATTCTGGCTTCGTCGACGAAATATGCCAATTTCCCAATTTGCCCCTCTCATATATATTTAAATCCAGTTATCACGGTTCAGGTTCTTACAGTTAGAGTGTCATGCTGATAACGTGTTATAAAATGATGCAGAAATTAATAATAAAATAAATAGAAACGAGTAGAAAAATAAATGAAGACAAGACCGAATTTACGTGGTTCAACTATGCCTACTCCACGGGTGGATGAGATCAACAACTTCACTATCATGGAAGGAACTACAAAATGATATGAAACCGACCTTGTACAAGATATCGGAACCGGCCTTGTACAAGATATCTCTATCTTCTCTTTACTCTAATCTTCACTAATCCTTTCTATATGCTCCTCACTTCAAACATGTAATATGTATATATAAGCATTTTATATGTATGTCACAAATGAGAGGGTGTTCTTTTATAGGGCAAGAGGTGGAAGATGAAAGAATGAAAGATGAATTAGTGCAGACATGTAAGGTAGGTTCATAGGGATATGAATTAGTGCTTATATATGGGGCATATTCATAAGGACAGGAAGGACATCCACCTATATTTTCATAACACAGTCTTACATTTCTTTTATTTCTCTATTTTTTTTTTAGTTTCTCTATGTTATCCTATATACTATGATATACTAGCATATCTACAATCGTATTGACAGAAATTATCAAACAAAGATATAGTATCACAATAAATTACACCATATCCCGACTCATAATACCTCACTATAATGCCACATATAGCCAAAAAAAAAAATGAATCTCAATGTTTATATATGTTTACAAATATAGATTGTCGTTTTAGAGATGACTTAATTAGATGGAAACACGCAGAGATATACTAATTAATTGTTCAAACATTTTAAGAGTAACATACTGAGAATCATATTATAAATTGAAGATATAATTTAAAAAAAAAATGTTAGGAGGAATATAGGATGAAATATATGGCACTCATTGTATGACTTAGTGTACCAAAATTGAAAAAAGTAAAAAAAGAAGGTATGAGGAAGTCAGAGAGAGCATTAATAAATACATGGGTACCTGAAAAAAAAAAAAAACATACGAATGGTCAAAACTAAAAATATACAGACTAGGAAAAGTACGTGTACCACCACCACCTCCCCCAAGCCAATTTATTTTTAATTACGGTGCGGCCCCACGGGTTTGGGCTAATCCCGGTCACTCCCCGTCCCACTTCCAACGGACACCACACTCATTCTGTCGCCACGTGTACGACCCACATCCCCTATCACGCGTCCATCCTTTAATGTGATCATCAGGGCCGTATCCGTAGCCCGCTGCCATCTCACGAAAGCCATCACTCCAGGCAAACCCCAAGGGCCTTTCCGTCATTTCTCTCCCTACCCCTATATGCATAAACCATACGTACGTTTTTAGCAACTTTGGCATAAAAAGGCAGTCGTGAATAAAAGGAAACTCATTCATCACAAAGAGAGAGAGAGAGTGTTCTTGGGAAGCTCTGAGATGGAAAATGGGAATTAACGAGCGCCGGCGAACCGGATAGTCCAATCAATGCACAGTACTCGACAGGTTTTGGGTTCGTCCAGAAACAGCTAGCTATTTTCTG
This sequence comes from Malania oleifera, assembly GCF_029873635.1. Classification (NCBI taxonomy): domain Eukaryota; kingdom Viridiplantae; phylum Streptophyta; class Magnoliopsida; order Santalales; family Ximeniaceae; genus Malania; species Malania oleifera. Next base: position 80,279,485 of record NC_080428.1, on the reverse strand, counting down.
CCGGTCTAAGCGGTTTATCGACTGCGACGCGGGAAAACCGCCATGGGGGAAACCGGGTTAGGAAATTTAGACCCGAAAGCACAAGAGTTCAGGCCTAGAAACCCTTATGTCCAGACCCAGATTACGACGACGACCACCACCATAGTACCTCCGCAAGTATACTTTCCGTACGAGGTGCAATTGCTAAACTTTTGCGGCGGCGGCGGCGGCGTAGGGTATCCTCACCCTCAGTTCCCGGCGCCGTCAGAGCTTGTTAGACCTGCCGCTGTGCCGGCGCCGCCAGCGGCGCTTCAGCTTCCGCCACCTTCGGTGACGCCTACGCGGGCGGTGCTCCTCAGCTCGGTGCCGCCGAACGTCAGCGAGTCGACGGTGAGGAGGGAATTGGAGGTGTTCGGGGAGGTGAGGGCGGTCCAGATGGAGAAGGTCAGGGAGGGGATGGTGGCGGTGCTTTTCTACGACCTCCGGCGCGCGCAGGAGGCCGTTGCCGAGATCCGAAAACAGCACATGATGCAGCAAAGTCGTATGAAGCGACACTTCGACGCCGTGTTGGCGCGCGATTCTGCCTTCGGTAGGTTGGAGAGCGAGTGCTTGTCTCCCGTACCGCAGCCTCCGCCGGCACGTGGCCTCGTCGGCGGCTGCGCAGTATGGGCCCAGTTCATGATTCCGGCCACGTCCTCCGTCCCGGACGGTACCAATCAAGGAACGCTCGTGGTTTTCAATTTGGACTCCGAGGTCACAGCGACTGCCCTCAAAGACATTTTCCAGGCTTTTGGTATAAAATATCACAATTAATACTCACAGTTGATTGAATTAATTGGGTCTCTTTAATTTGATGGCGGGTTTAATATCTATTATTCTGGTGGGTTGTGTTCGTATATTTTGTATCCGCCTATAGTATGTTTCAATTTGGGTAAAAATGCATAAGATCTGAAGGAAGGACAAAGGTTGTGGGGGCAGAGCTGTTGGGTGTTTTGCTTCGTTTGATGGGTCTCTTTTCCTTTCTTCTTATTATTATCATTATTCAGATTTTTGCAACTTTTTGATCCTTTTGCAGTACACCCTTTGGTGGGCTTATCTGTTTTCGCTGATAATTTTCTTTTCAAGCAGGGCCCGTAAAGGAATTGAGAGAGACGCCGTTGAAGAGAAACCAGAGGTTCGTGGAGTTCTACGACGTCAGAGACGCGGCCAGGGCTCTCAGGGAGATGAACGGAAAGGAAATCCACGGCAAGCATGTCGTCATTGAATTCAGCCGGCCGGGAGGTCTCGGCCGCCGCTTCTATAACGCCGCCGGTTCTAAAAAACCTTCCACTTCAAATAGCTACGGTCCTTCAAGTTGCCCGCAGTTGCCGCCGCCGCCGGTTCCTCGTAAAATCTCTGTGCGGCCGGAATCCGTTAGTGTGTATTCTCGCCCCGGCAGATTTTCACGAACCCAAATTCAAAATTCGACGAAAAAGTACTCTGCCTGTAAGACCGTTAGTACTAGGATTTCTAGTAGTAGTCCAGCCGTTGAAGCTTCAATGGCGACCTTGTGTATCAGCGGTACTGTTAGCAATGGGGCAGTGAGGAGTGCAAAGAAGTACCCTCCGGCGAATACAAAGCTGCCGCAGCAGCAGCAGAGCCAGCCTTCGCTGTCGCCGCCGTCCAGGATTCGGACATTGAAGGGCAGGCAGAAGAACGTTGATTCTCGTTTTCTAATAATCGAGGAGGCCATGGCCGAATCGAGTAATTGCAGAGATTCCAGAACCACTGTCATGATCAAGAACATACCCAACAAGTACAGGTTGCAAATTAATTCTTCCCATTCATCTTCTGCTAATTAAATTTCATTAATTACTTAATTAGTGGGTACCATTGTCAATTTATGGTGTTTTTTTTTATGAATTTTTCTTCTAAAAGGATTATAATAATATGATATTTTTGGATATATGTTTACTTGTTAGTGCAGTCAGAAGCTGCTATTGAACATGCTGGACAACCACTGCATACACTGCAACGAGCAGATTGCCGGCGGCGGCGACCAGCCCTTGTCCTCCTACGATTTCGTCTATCTCCCCATTGATTTCAAGTAACCATCTTCATTAATTAATTAATTAAATTACCTCCATCCATCTTCTATTATTTATTTTCATTAATGGCAATTTGATTAATTTGCGTTTTGGGTTTTAAATGAACATAAAATGTGACGCAGCAACAAGTGCAATGTGGGATATGGTTTTGTGAATCTAACGTCCCCACAGGCAACATGGAGGCTGTACAAGGCCTTTCACCTTCAACCCTGGGAGGTCTTCAACTCTCGAAAAATCTGTGAAGTTACTTACGCCAGATTGCAGGTAACACATTAATTTTATATCGTAATTTTTTGGGTGACTAGTTTGTTAGTATATTTGGATTATTAATTAATGAAAATTTGTGAAAAATATTGAAAAGGGTTTGGAAGCGTTGAAGGAGCACTTTAGGAACTCGAAGTTCGGAAGCGTGACGGATGATTACCTGCCTGTGGTGTTTGCGCCACCTCGAGACGGGCGGCAGCTGACGGAGCCTCTTCCCCTCGTGCGCGGCAACTTCAGCGCACGAGGTGGCGGTGATGATCATGATGACGACGGTGAGATGGGCGGCGGTGATGGGGCGGTAGTCGGAGAGGCGGATGACGTGGAGAGGGAACCAGATGGAGTGGGCAATAAATTATGTAATATTGGCGGCGATGATGACGAGGAGGACGAGGTGGGATGTGGCTGCAGCAGCAGCGGCAGTAACCGAAACAGCGGCGACGATGTATAAAAAGACGACGGCAAGAGCAGGAGCATCAGCAGCAGCTCTTTGTATTGATCTGATGAGGGATGTGGGTAGGGGTAAATGGGTAATGGCAATGTGTAGATTGTCGTGTGTCAACGCTGAAACAGCTAAGCATAGCTGAACTGAGACCTCCAATGGGTGATGTTTGGGCACGGAGCCTAGCTACATAGCCAGCGATAGCTAAAATGGTAGGAGCAGCAATTAACCACACCAGCCTATGCAAGACTCCACTCCAGAGCCCTACCCCTATGCCTTTAACTTGTGTCATTCTCAGGTTAGCTGACCTCCATTTATTTTCTCTCTCTCTCTCTCTCTCTCTCTCTCTTTCTCTCATGCTTTTGTTTCTTGTTGTATCTCAGCAAGTGATGATCAGGAAAAAACAAAAAACACAAGATTATAATTAATTAAAGCGGGACGTACTTCAGCATAAGGTTTTAATTTTTCGAGGATTTGATGGTGTTGGGTTTCTTGTTATTTTATTGCTTTATTATTATTATTATTATTATTATACGTTGGAAACATGTAAGCATCATTCTCTGTGTGTACACGCCCGAGTCTTCTCCCACATTCAAAACCCACTTTGAACATTGAGAGAGAGAGAGAGAGAGAGGTGCCGGGCGGGGCATGAGCCACCCTCTGCGGCCGTTCCACGGCGGGCAGGTGGCTGCCAGCCAGGGTTTTGTACGTTACACTTTCCTATTTACGTCAATAATGATGGTGTCATTTTCCTGGGAGGCTGGGCTAGGTGCTTTGCTGGCGCACTTTAGCCCTCCCTGTCGCATCAGGCTAACTTGCACTCTCCCTCTCGAGCTTGTGGCAGCCAACCCCAACCCCAACCCCGCTGCGAGGGGTTCACACCCCAGCCTAACCCCGCCGCGAGGGGTTCAGACTGACTCACAGACTTCACGGACTCCAGCCAGCCAGACCCACCTGGTCCTTAATTAAATTTGAACTAGAAAGATTGCAATATAGTCCAGCTTTAATTTGATGCAGTAGCAGTAGTCCATCCTTCCTGCTGATGATGATGATAGAGAACTAGTTCAGCGTGCAGTGAAACTTATTGCTTCATCATTTTACCTTTATTGCTCCTGATCGAAAATGAATCCTGTCATAGCTAGCTAGGCAGCCACTGCACCTTTTCCAACTATATTTATCATTTACTCCATTGCCCCTTCTAACATATATATCCTCACCCCTGATTTAAACTTTCTTTCAGGTTTTTTTCTCTAATTAGAAAATAAGATTTGCATGCGGAGTTGCTGATTTGACTTAGCCTCATCTGCATTAATGTTAAATCAACTCTTCGAGCCAAAAGGGTTGGTTTGAGTTTCACTATAGACTATGGAATGGTTTCTCCCAACCGTTTATTTACTCGGATGAGTGGATTAGGACAGCTATAAGGCCAGTTATGTTATATGGATCGGAATGTTGGCTGATGAAAAAATATTATATTCAAAAAGTGAAAGTTATCGAAATGAGAATACTTAAATGGATGAATGGTATAACATTGAAAGATAAATTAAGAAATGAATATTTTCATGATTAGTTAGGTGTAATTCATATAAAAGATAAGATAAGTGAGGGACGATTCAGTATGGACACTTGCAATGTAGGTTATAGTGCACTTGTGAGGAAGAGTGAGTTAGTTATTGTGGGGGACAGTAGAAGGGATAGGGATAGATCTAAAATAACTTGAGAGAAGATGGTGAGTAAAGATTAAATATCTCTAAATTTTTCAAAAGAAAGGATACATGATTGCATAAATTGATGGAAAATGATTTATATAGTCGATCCCATCTAGTGGGATTAAGGTTTGGTTTTTTTGTGGTTTTGTTGTAGTGAATTAGTGGGTGAAAAATGATTTTCACTAATGAAATTTAGAATCTTGTTTAGTGAATTTCTTATATCCTATGTTTGAATATTAAATTTAGATAAAATATAATAAAAATTATATTAAGATTTATTTAAATTCATTAAAATCTAAATTTAAGGTCTGAAGTTCATGCTCCCAAGCATAGTATTAAGGTACTGATTAATAAATATTTTATTTTAATAAAATATGGTTTTATTGAGTGTGCTGGGAATCACATTAATTTGAGGTAACCTAGCAAATACTTCTGTTGAAATATTTTGCACCACTAAAAATTGCTACCGTTACATATTGATTACCCTTATATATGGTAGCTGTCGAATTACCATTATAGATGTAGATTGTTTTCATTTTGACCCTTAGAACAGTTACAGGTTTTTTTAACTATTGTCTATTCAAAATATTGCTGCCGTTACATAATGGCCTTATCATATGTGCTATGGTCATTACAGACTGCCACTGTTTCATAATGAACCGCCTTGCAGTCAGGAGACTAATGGGTCTTTAAATGTGTTTGTGTAGTAATTGCAGATTGTTGTTATGATAGAATGGTCTTTACAGCAATTATAAGATTAATTATAGTAAAGAATATTTTGTTGATTTATATGTAGTTGTAAATTTTCTCTCAATTTTTTCTTCCCTGGGTACTTGAGTATTCTTTGAGCAGAAGGAAATTATCTATGATCACATAAATTGATGGAAAATGGGTCATATAACCGATATCATCTAGTAGGATTTAAAGTTTGTTTCGTAATTGTTATCGTTTAAGTATTGCTCAACTATAGATGCAAAAGGGGGCGGGGGAGACAAATTGTAATAAGATGATAATGAAATTTGTGAGGTAATTTACACTTGGATGTATGAATTGACTATTTGTTTAGTGTAACATAATATCTTGTTAAAAAATATTTTTAAAATAATATTACTCATTTCATATATTTTGTAGTGTCATTTTTAAAGTTGCAGTCTTGTTTGAGGAGTTTATAATTTATTTTTTAATGATAAATTCTATGTTTGATATTGCATCTTTAAACTTTAAAATTAGGTGGCACAAGTTTATGGGCCATTTTATTACAATTTCTTATTTTTGACTAATACAATATAGGGATTTTTTCAATTTGGTGTTTTTCCCCCTTTATATATATATATATATATATATATATATATATATATATATATATATATATTCATTTTACCTCTTGGCATATCTTGTTTCATTGACATGTTTATCGCACAGTTTAATGATCCAAAAATATATAATTAAGTTAATAAATATCATTTTAAAATCAATGTAAAATTAATTAATAACCCCTTAAACAAAGTTGAATTAAAGAAATCAATATGTTTGACATTGCATTTTTAAATATTAGGTGGCACAAGCTTGTGTTATGCATTTTTCCATCATTTTACTTGTAAATGTGTATAATGATTTTAACAAAATAGTATATTTGTTTTACTGTTGTGTATTTGTGTTTGATGATTTGTAATTTGTTGATTGGTAAGTAGGTTTATTAAATTTTGACAGATGCTTACAAAAGAAGCAAGAATGATTTATGTAGTAGTGGGCATTAATAACTAGTCTTTTTATTGCTGAATATTAATAATTGAACACTTGTTAACAAGATCTTAGAAGATTTATTGCTAAATATTATTATTTGAAATAGTAAAAGGATGTGCCAAACAGTTAAAAGTTGAAAAAATTAATTCAACAATGTCAGAACATTTTGATTGAGAAATAATTAGATATATTGGGTGTATATATTTGATCAAGTGTGATTTCCTTATGTGCAGTAATTTTTATTAAATTAGGTAGTTCTCTGTACATACAAGGAAATCATATTGGATCTGTTGGTATACTTAACATTTTTTTCATTTTGATTAATATATGTGGGAATTGTCACTTGGTTATAGATTGTTATCGTTATATGATGGCTGCTACGGTAGACGGTAGTTATGATATTGTCAACCATTACATATATAAAAGCCTTTATGGGTAGTTATAAAATTGCTATGGGCGCGACAAGTTATCACTGTGATGTTTGGTCGTGATGTACAAATGAAAATGAGTTCTTGAGCTAGACGATTCGTTACTTGCTCATTCAAACTAGTGAGATTGTTAAGACAAATTAGAAGAGTTTCAGCATTTTGGATTGGGTCTATTTGATTTTAAAAATATGTGCAATTTATTTACGAGAGAAGAAAAAGCTTGCATTACTCCATATCAGCTTGCTCGACCCAAATTTGCTCCAAACTCAGTTTGAAAAATGCATGCTGCTTAAAAAAACATGTGATTTGATTTTATAAGAGAAAAAAGGTCTATTAATGCTAGGCAATCAAATGCCATAGTAACGCCAATGTATCACCTTATGAGAGCAAGATTGAACTTTAATAGATGTTATACATGAGACATGCTTAACTAATGAACCAAACTTGCTAGATGACATTGACATTGACTTGTGGAGCTAGCTTGCAGTCTAGCTCTCATTGAACTAGTTAGTGACTGAGTTGGTTTGTTTGAAAGTTCAAGCATTCGGCTTGTTTACTAGACTCTTCAAGTCTGTTTGTTAGAGTAAGCTTACGAGTTTATCTGTATTTTATGCTCAAAATTTGGCTTGTTTGGCTGTTTATTACAAGGCTCATTTATAATTTTTGTTTATTAGTGAGGTAGAGTTGAACTCAGTTCATAGTATGATGTTGTAATATAGATGAAAATATAAAACCCATTGTTGCAAGATCTAAGTCCTTAGCTTATAATAAGTAATTTTAGATTTAATTTTGAAGGTCTATAGTAACCAATGAAATTTAACTAAAATTAGATTTGACTTGCATAATTAGTTAAATTTTTATTTGAGAAAATGTATTTGGGTCATATTTTGAAAATTCTTGAAAAAATAATGAAAGAAAAAAGATGAGGCTTATATGTCGGGTTTTTTAAATTAAATTTTTTTTGAAGTTTTCATGAGCGGAATCGTATAGTTTCACATATTCATCTTTTGCATTTTCTTTTCTTAGTTTGGGTTTGTTTATGAATAGAGGTGAATATTTTATTGAATACTAAAGTATGTATTAAAATCGTGTTGTTTGGTAGTATATAAATGTATGGAAGGAAGGATTATAATATAGGATAATAAATGATGGGATATGTTATATTGGTAGGGATAGAATGAATATCATTTATGGGGCTTGTAAATTGACATAGCCAGGCCCTTCTATGCAATAAAGAAATTGAAATTAAATTAGAAACCTGGATAAGTCAATTTGCATTATAGTTGGAGGTTGAGTGTTAGGCATGTATATTTGAGTCAAATTTGTATAAATGGTAAGGACTAAGTTGAATTTTAATGTATCTAAGATTTTAGGTTCCTAGGTTGCGTCATGAATTATTAAAAATGCTGTGATAATATTTTATCTCTTAGATTTTGTGTTGTTGAGTGAATTTGAAGGGGTGGTGTTATTAAAAATGCTGTGATAATATTTTATTAAAAATGAATTTTGTGTTGTTAAGTTGGAGTTTTGAAATATATATATATATATATATATATATATATATTATATGGATGTAGGTGTTGGTTTTAGAAAAGATTGATGGGCAGTACTGTTTAAATTCATGTTTGCAGATTTTGGGTAGCTGTGCAAAAGCCACCCTTTAGCGCTCGCTCTCTCTCTCTCTCTCTCACACTCATCCACAAGAATATATCTGGAGAGAGAGGGAATGAGGGATGTAGGCCGTGCGCAGAGAAGAGAGAGAGAGAGAGAGAGAGAGAGAGAAGAAATTTCTTTATTTCTCAGGGAAATGGTAAAATTATATGTGGGGGGGCGGGGAGGGGGGATGGGGGAACTGGAATTGTGGCTGTGTAGATGCTTTGACCCTTCATCCTGCACCCTCTTTTAGCCCTGATTCTCTCTCTCTCTCTCTCTCTCTCTCTCTCATGAGTGACAACCCATATGTGGATGTGGGGATCCATCATACTCATGAGTCATGAGGAAGGGCGTGAGTAGTCGGAGTGACTACCCCCCTGCCCTTCATCCCGCTACCACCATATAGGTCACAGCTCAGAGCCAGCTGCCCCTCTTTTCTTTCTGTTTTCTCTGTTTCTGCTTCTGTTCCTGTACTCTCTCTCTCTCTCTCTCTCTCTCTCTCTACATTTTGTCAGTCTCCTCTCCCGCCATCTCTCTCCCGCACCCATCCGATACCACGGGGTTTTGACACTTGGCCCCACGTGATAGCTGCCACGTGCCCCCACTCTCTCTCTCTCTCTCTCTCTCTCTATATATATATATATATATATATTCCAGTCTCAACCTCGTATTAATGTTGGTGTCTATTATATGTGACTTCATATAATTTATGTTTATATAATATATGAATGAATGGTTGCGTAAGCGCAGCGAGCCGTTGACCCTAATTTACATATTTGACCAATGACTACACATCAGTGAGCAAAAATGTTTTTATGTATTCGAGCTCACGTAGCTATCCTGCATCGCCTCCCTTTCTAATGTATCTACTCATGGAACATTGCAATTTATAGGTTGCTCAGGCTGACCAACTCCAATGCTCGGTCAAACACTTTAACGTTATCTGAATTTAATTAATCCAATGCAAGCTGGTTCATCTTTCTCAATAAAAAATGGTTCTGATCGATTTTTTTGGCGTGGTATTTTCATTTTAGTGGAAAATTGATTATTTTCGGTTCATAATTGGCCTCTTTCTCCCCTTTTCTTTTTTCCCCCCTTTGTGTAATTTTTCCTGGTAATATCCTTATTGTTAATTTTGGCACACACCCCCCTGTAAGTTTCGCGACCCCCCCTTTCCCTTTTACGGTACCTTTTTGAGTTTTACCTTATTTAGATCCCCCGTTTATCCTTTTTCTTATCACTCCCCCGATGTATTTTCCATATAATTTGCTACATTACCCTTTTTTCATTTTTTCGAGATTTAGAGTCCAACGATTACTATACTTCCCTTTTCCATCTGTATACGTCGAGTAATTCGGCTTTTCTTCTTTTTTGTCGTGGTTTTTTTTCCTTTGGTTTTCTTTCTCCTTTTTCGGTTCCCCCCTTTCTCGCGGTTTTATCTTACTTGCTGTCAACTCCAATCTCCAACCTCGACCTCACAGGGCCATTGGGATTTGTTGATTTACGATTCAGGGCATTCCCTCGCAACCAAATAAGTTCCAGTCACCATCCATTTCTAGCCTCACCCTTTAAGCTTTGTTGGACTCATCAATCTCAACCAAGTGCAATTCCGCACGCCTGATCAGCTCATAGTCGCCACCTGTTACCCGAAATGTCTTTCAACACTTGCACTCCCTAGCAGGTCTCAATTGAGTTTCGTGCATGCCTTTTGCCCCTTGTCGTGGCCTCATCATGGCCAGTAGTTGAATTAGCTACTTTTCCTTGGTAATTTTACTTGCTTGCTAACTATCCGATTATCTCGTGCCCTCCTTTCTCCCTCTTCTTTTTTTTTTTTTTTTCCTTTTCTTTTTTTTTGTGTGGGGGATGATTGTTCATCATGTAAATGTCAAAGGTCTATTCGATTATGGTTTAGGGATAGTTTGTCATCTAGGCCCTAAAAAGGTTTGAGTATTTGACTCCTCGTGTTGTTCCGTCGGATGTAGAATACACTATAAAAATAAAGACTTTCTTCGGGTGCGTTAGGGAATCAGTAAGTAGTTCTATCCAACTCTGTTAAAACTTCTTAGCTACTGCTTCAACGCGTGTTTTAGCCTCATTTGCCTTCCTAGTGCTAGACACCATTTTAGTAACAGGGGTGTTGATATATGAGATTTATGCTAGCTTTAATGTTATATGTGTAGTGTTGTTCATTAAATGCTTATTTTTTTTTATTTTATTATTTGGATTCTCGTTCTGGGCAACCTCTCTCGCCAGCATTCGCCCGACGAGGATGTAGCCCTATTGACCCTCCCCCATTGAGTTTAACTTTTTTTACTTTTTGTTCCTCTGTATAAGATTATGTCGCACACCAATACCACTACGGGTGGCATGTCGACAGTTCCCCTATGACCTTTCTGCATCTTTCCTCTTATGTAGACGCCCTTTTATTGTGATAACATTTTTTTCCCAATATAATAACTGAGCCATATGTCACAGACTTTATCACATTTCTTTAATGGCCAAGTCATCGAATTTCTGGTATTAGTTTCCGCTTACTCAACATTTATACCCGCACCTTTATCCTTGAAGTGACGTATTATGGATAAATGCATTCATTACTTATTACGACAATCCATTACCTCTTTTCGTAGTGGCGAACCAGGTGCAAGAGAGGGACCTAACGCAGCCTTTTAGTAGATAAGTATTACCAATCCCGTCCAGTTGACTAATAGCAGCCTATAGTACATTATACCTCATACAACAGAGATCCACAGCATTCTTCAAACTTTTCAATAATACAATACTATAGGGGATGTCCATTCGTTTTACTTTGCACTCTTTTCCATTTACTAGTTCAATAACAACATACCCATGATTTCTTTAATCAGGGTATAGAACTCCATCCTTCATCTCGGTAGCTCTATCTCCAGCTTGGCCTTATCAACCGATATCTTTCCTAAAACTACCTTAGATAATTCTAGGCTAGTGAAGGACACCATCTCTCACTAAGACGGAATCAATAGTGGTTTTATTTTTATGTACCAGTATATGTGACAAAATATGAGTTTCATTATATCTATAACATATATTCATTTAAGTGATATACTATCCTCACTAAAAAATAATACTACCAATTCCCACATTCATAATACTATATAGATTTATCAAATACACACAAGCGTTTGATATGGTTTTATTACATTGCTCAATCAGAATCATCAAGAAATACCTATTAGTCTCTCAATGCGAGGAAGTTCCTAATTGGATAGGGAGATTGAAAGCCGCTAATGTAACTCCCTCTCTACTATGATATCGTTTGTATACCCTGATCGATTGTAAATCTCAGCTACCCGACTGTTTTTTTTCGGTTTCCCCCCCCCTTTTCATTGCATTGCTTTTTTAACCCAGACATTACCTGATTCTAAGCCCCCGGCGTTACCTGTAGTCGTATTAGTAAGCCTCCATTGGTGGACGAGTTTTATCGTCGCCTTAATGTATAATGTGTATGTTTAAACGCACAAGGGGGTGATGGGGCATTCTGTTGGATAATGGGGCATAGGCAGAATTCCGGATGAAAATTAAGTTTGTCCTCTTTTCTCGGTCACTATAAATACTCATCTGCGTCTGTTAAATAATCTGGTTTACCCTCTGAGAATATCGCCCTGTGTCGAACGACCCATTTCTCTTTTATTGTGTTACACATTTTCCCCTTCTGATGTCCCTACTGCAATTTTTACACCATGGTCAATGTCCAGTGATGTTACGCTGAAAACTATTCAGTCGCCTATGCTTACCCCACGAGTCGACGTGTATACCTGCATGAAATTATTCCTTACCAAGTCCCTACTTCACCCCCTGAGTCGAGGTTATAGCGACCCTGGAAAATAGCTACACGCGCAATGCCCTACGCCCACCGGTTGGATTGGGTTATAGCTGTCCAAAATTATTATCCACATATTCAGTAATTGTCCCATTTTCCTACATATTTTGCATTTCACAATTTCATTAGTGACACTATGATGCATTGATTCACAATCAGCCATCTCATCATTACAGTGCATATTCACATTACAATGTTCCATGTTAGTTATTCTCATTCAGGTTAACAAATTCATAGACCTATCCCATGGATTCGATTTCAGAGTTTAATTACACCAAGCTCTACAAGAATTGCAATTCATTTTCATTTTTATTTTGCATCGCATTGCATA